>NC_134561.1:16877818-17518569 GCF_025594145.1 Primulina tabacum
AGAAGATGTTTAGCAGAGAGCTTTTGCAGATTTTGAGCGTGTTGAGTTGTGTTTTTTTCTCTGTACCCGATTGTCTCCTTTTCTTCCTAGCAACTGGCCGATTCACTCCCCTCCCCCATCATCCATGTTCCCCGCTTTTCACGCCACGATCTCAACCTCCCCTCCCATGATCTTTTACCTTTTCAGCGCTTCATGATCAGTTTTTGAAAATTAATCCGCTGCACTTTATGGACTTCTAATTAATTTTTAATTGAATTGAGCTTCTAATTAAATAATTAAATTGGGCTTCTAATTAAATTTTTTTGGCCCAAACAATTGTCCCCCGCAAGCATTGGCCAATTGGGCCAAAATGCTAGTATGTAGGCCTGGTCCGATCCATTTATTTGCAGTGGCCCATAGTCATTTATCTGTGAATTTGATTTCTAGCATTGGGCCACTCATCAAAGCCCAATTCGTATATGGGTTTTAAATCATTGGGCTCCTTTTATTCATCCTCTGATTCAAATCGTCTATCTCGATCTCTTCCTTGCCTCTTCGTCAAATCGCTCCCCGCTTCTTCGTCCGATCGCTCCCCGCTGCTAGTGTGGACGCACGCCGCTTCGCTAGCCCCTTCTTTCACCGTCATCTCCTCCTCACTGCTGTCACTTGACATCTCTATATGGCTCAAAAATCGGCTTCGACGCCTCCACTGGAATTGAGCGTTGCGGGTGCTGGCTTCACCGTCGCCCAAGGCGAAGTTTCCGACGCCTCCACCGCTGGCTTCACCGTCGCCCAAGGACGTAGTATGGCCCAAGATCACATATCGGCGCTCCCTTCTGACTCCAACGTTGCGGGTGCCTCCTCTGCCTTCGCCACTGCTACCGCCACGCTGCCTGTGGCGTTCACCGGCTCAAATAGTGGCCCCAATTCGTTCGCCGTCATCTCTGGGTTATCTACAGGCGTATCTTCGTGTTTTAGCCAGCCTTTTTCCGCAAGAGCGAGTGCTCTTCTTGGCTCGCGTCAGAACTCAACGACGGCCATGGGTATTTTCCTCTTCCCTTTTCTTGAATTGTTACTCAGTGTTTCTTGGCTCCCCGAAAGTTGTCGATTCGCCTTGATTGAATTGAAGTTTCCTTTTTCTCTTTGTATGACTTTGTATCCGAGAAACCAAAGGATGGGCGATTGGTTTATCTGTGTAGTTGGGCTAACTCTTTTGACGCCGGGTTTTTGTGGGGAATTATGGATTTGTTATTATTAGGCCATTCATTAGCCTTTTCTTTGTAGGTGCGGTAGAGTGGCCATTGTTTGGCCCTGTAGTATACATCAGTAGCAATTGATTTTCTGAATATTTCTTGCGTAGATGCAGTGGTTTTCTTGTACACATCGATATGTCTATTTCTAACAGGTGATCATGGGTCAAATAATGGCCATGAGTTGGCCTCGGTTCTTCGGTACATTTGATATTCATGCCTTGATGTTTTTTTTTTGAGCTTCCCGAACCACATGTACCTTTTAACTCATATGTGATCTTATGTGCTCTTACATGTTGCATCCACTCAAGACGATTCCCTCGTCCCTAACATTATGCATTGCACTTCAGTCAGGCCCCTTTTCCGCATACACATATATGCATTTGCACTTCAGTCGGACCCCTTTTCCGCATACACGTATATGCATTTGCATTTCAGTCGGACCCCTTTCCCGCATACACGTTTACTTACTGTTCTTGCATGCGGTGACTCCGCTTTTGATTTGTTGACTGTTGGTTTGGTGTTGTGGTTGTTGGGTGATGGATGTGGAATGAAGGTGGGTTTGTATGTGATGTTGTGGATTGGATGTTGAGAAGGAGTTTCTATTCGTTCTTAATCCACTTAACCCAACTCATTTCAATAGCTTCAATCAAAACCATAGGTTGGCTTAAAACTCCCCGCTCGCGATTATTTCCTCCCCTGATCTCTTATTGAAACAAACTGAATTCAATATGATAAAAGTGGCCTCCTGGCCAACTTGAATTGATCGTTTTTATTTTTTGAATCATATCCAACAAATACTTACATTAGTGGCCCTAAAGCCTACTTCAAATAAACTCTTACAACACGAAGCTAAAACATATAAAAATGGCTGGTTAGCCTATTTTTCTTCCAAAGTCAACTTTTGAGTCCTCTTGGGGTTCGTATAATGCCCTTGTTCTCTTCTGTTCTTCCTTTATTACTCGTTGTCCGCTCGGTGAGCTCAACTCCCCGCTCAGTGTGTTTCTTTCCTGTCGTATTCTAAGTGGCCTCAAAGCCTACTTCATGGGCTTGTCATTGCACATGCTAACAACCAATTTATATAATTGCGGTACTGTCTACTTCACCATGATTTCTCGTACCATAAAAACATTGGAAATATCGACCGAATTCATATATAATAAGTGGCCATAAGGCCGACTCCCTAGTGAAACAAAAGGCCTTCAAAATAATGAAAGTGGCTTACTGTCCCACTTTCTCCGATCAATTTTATTGTTGGATCATAAACAACAGATATTTATTTCAGTGGCCCTAAGGTCTACCTCACATGACATCTTGAAATAAAGAACTAAATATATACAAAAGTGGCCCCGAAGGCCAACTCCCCATTGAAGAAGGCCAACTCCCCACTGAATATCAGCCTTCGTGTTTGCTTCACTCGCTAGCTTTTTCCATTTCCTCCCTCATACTTGGAAAATAAGGCTTGAGATACTTGCCATGTATGCATCTTTTATGTGGATGGCCATCTAGACTTGATAGCCAATATGCATTTCCGTCTAACACCTTATGTACTTTGAATGGTCCCTCCCAATTGGGAGACCACTTGCTCAGCTCCCTATCCTTTGTTCCTAAAGGCAATATAGCCTTCCACACTATTTCCCCTTCATGGAAGCTTTTCTTATTAACTCTTTTGTTGTAGATTCTTACAACTTCCTGTTTCTGTAACAGCAGAGCATTGTACGCTTGGATTCTCAGCTCATCCAGTTCTTCTAATTTCATGATCATTGCTTCATTATAATGTTCCAGGGAAATTTCATTTTGGCTTGCCACTCGCATTGATGGCACCATAATCTCCAACGGGAGCAATGCATCGTGGCCAAAGCTAAGGGAAAAAGGGCTCAATCCAGTGGCACTCCTCTTGGATTTTCTGTACGCCCACAAAGTTTCTGATAATAAACGTAGCCAATCCCTGGGACTTTCTTCCATCATTTTCTGTAAAATCTTTATTAAAGCTTTGTTTGATGCTTCGGCCAGTCCGTTGGATTGTGGGTAATGAGGGGACGAATTTCTCAATTTGATTCCATAGTCTTCTGCGAATTCCTTCATATCAGAACCAGTGAATATAGTTCCCTGATCCGTGGGCACTGCCTCAACCCATTTGGTGAAAAAATCTGTGGCCATAAGGATGAATGAGTGGCCTTTAGATGATGCCGGGTAGATTTTTCCTATTAGGTCGATGGCCCAACCCTTGAACGGCCATGGTTTGACAATGCTATGGAGCTTGTCCGCCGGAACTCTTTGGATGTTCCCGTGTTTCTGACATGGCTGGCATCCTTTAGCATATTTAATGCAATCTTTCAAGATGGATGACCAATAGTAGCCATACCTCCTTATCAACCATCTCATCTTTACTCCAGTGATGCGCTCCACACACTCTCTCATGAACTTGCTTCATGATCTCCAATGCTTCTGGGAAACCTATGCACCTGAGGAGCACACCATCTAAACCTTTCCTGTACAAATCTCCCTCCACTAAGACATAATTAAGAGCTCTCATTTTTAAACCATGTGGAATATCTCTCCCGGTTGATTCTAGCACCTGTTTTATGTCATCCCTCCAGTCACCAGCTAAGTTTATATCCAAGTTGAGCATGTCTACCTGAATCCCTCTTTGCTGAATTGAAGGGTGGTTTCTCTTCTGAATCAACACTAGCCTGTAGGGATGGCAATTTTCCCCGCGATTTCGGGGCTCCGCGGGGAAAACCCGAAATGGGACGGGTTCGGGGATATGTTAATGGGTTTGGTTTCGGTTCGGGGATTTTTAAAAATCCCCGAAATATATTGGGACGGGTTTGGGAATCCTGTCCCCATACCAAACCCTCCCCAACCCGCCCCGATAACATATATATATACATATACATTTATATATCTATATATATAAGTACAGTAATATATATATATATTATATAAAAAATATAATACTTATATATATATAAATACAATAATATATTCGGGTATTTCAAACGGGTTCGGGACGGGAACGGGGATTTTATCCCCGCGGGTTCGGGGACGGGGATTTCCCGATAAGGTAGATCCGGGGATGGGTGCGGGGATGGGAGCGGGGATATAATTAGGAAGCGGGGATGGGGATGGCAAACCCGCCCCCGCCCCGTCACATTGCCATCCCTACTAGCCTGTGTGTAAGTTCTTGAGACATCTTCAATCCCGAAGCAATCTGTGCCAGCTCGTCTGCCTCCAAATTTTCTTGTGTTGGGACGCGTATTAATAACACTTCTTCAAAATCATCTAGAAGTTGGGATGCCGCGGTATAGTACGGAGCCAAGGACAAACTTGTGCATTTGAACTCCTCTGACAGTTGTTTGAGTACCAGCTGAGAATCCCCTGATATTAACAATTCTTCGCCCCTAAATCTTTCATAATTTCCAATCCAATGACCAGTGCTTCGTATTTCGCGTGATTGTTGGTGCATGGAAAACCCAAATTAAAGGATAAAGCGGTTTTCACACCTCTTGGGGAAGTGATCACAATACCAGCTCCAGCTACTTTTTCTGTACTTGATCCATCTAACTTCAACTCCCATGGTCGAACTTCAACTCTACAAACTGGAAAACCAACCTGTTCTCCAATAGACTCATCAAGTGAAGGATGATCAGCTAAAAAATCGGCTATGGCTTGGCCTTTTACTGATTTTTGGGGGTTGTAGGTCAATGTAAACTCGGCCAATGCTAAAGACCATTTGCCAATTCTCCCAGAGAGGATGAGTCTATTAAGCATATATTTAATCAAGTCGGTTTTAGTCACCACAAGCACTCTTGATTGAATCAAATAATGTCTTAACTTAGTACATGCGTAATACAGTGTTAAGCATAGCTTCTCAATCACAGAGTATTTTACCTCTACTGGATTAAGGAATCTACTCAAATAATAGATAGCCTGCTCATTTCCTTCGTGATTATTTTGAACTAATAGACATCCAATCGATTCATGAGCAGCAGAGATGTATAATTTAAGGGGCATTCCATACATGGGAGGCATTAGAACAGGTGGGTTAGATAGATATCTCTTGATCACCTCAAATGCTTGCTGATGTGAATCTTCCCATTTGAACTCCCCGCTGTCTTTGAGCTTCAACAACTATGAAAACTCTTTCGTCTTCCCTGCAAGGTTAGAAATAAAACGTCTCAAGTAATTCACTGCCCAAGGAAACGTTGTAACTCTTTCTTGTTCCTAGGTGGATTTGCCTCCATGATAGCCTTTGCTTTGTTTTTATCCATCTCGACTCCCCTTTGATGCACCAGAAATCCCAAAAAGTTTCATACTTTTACGCCAAAGGCACATTTCAACGGATTTAACTTCAACTCATGTTGCCTCATTCTTTGGAAACTCTTCCTCAAGTGTTCAATGTGATCAACATCTTGTTTAGACTTCACAACGATATCATCTATATATACTTCAATATGATGTCCTATCATATCATGAAAGATAGAATTCATAGCTCTTTGATACGTGGCTCCCGCGTTTTTTAGCCCGAATGGCATAACAAGTCATTCAAACGTACCAACAGCTCCCGGGCATCTGAATGCTGTTTTGTGAGTGTCAGTCTCTGCTATTTTGATCTGATTGTAGCACGAGAACCCGTCCATGAAGGATAACTGTAAAGGCCCGTATTTCGTATTGCGGAATTATTAAAAATTTTCTAAATAAATAATTATTTTGCCTCATTTATAAAATAAACATGTAAATAATTTTAACTATAAAATAACTGCGGAAGTAAATAATATTTTCAAGCAACAATTTAAAAATAATCCAACGTAAACAACAATTTAAAAATAATCCAACGTATTAAAACTGAGTTTGAATGATAAAAGATGCATAAACTAAAACATGAGGTCCTCGGGTTTTCTACTGCTGCCACAAGATAGCTCACTGGTCTACGCCCTCCGTCTCGACCTCATCCGTGCCTACAACAATCAAGTCTAGTGAATCTAAAAACTCAACATGTATATATCGTGAATAACAAGTAATATATATTATAAAATCGCATGCAACGTAAAAATATGATATCGTAAAGCGCATGGTGAAAATCGTATCATGAATAATTATAATTACGTGCATATCTGAAAATCATACGTAAAAGCTTTGCTCAATAGAGCTCTGTCATGTCATATCATAATTTTCTGGTAGAGATAATGTTTCTAAGCTAGTGGCCCATAACATAACGTGAGCGCCTGATCATACTAAACCACAGTATACTGGGCGAGAGATCAATCACAGCCCTTGGACTGGATGTCCGTATCCATACATAATCATAAACCGGTCGTAAGTCACCGGGTGGAGAGGTCCTCGGTTGCGCCTACCGACTTCCAAACCCATAACATAAGGTGGCCACAAGACATATGCATATATCTCAAAAATAAACATTTTATATTTTTATGCACGTAATATAATTATAACCTTATTTTTACCGGATGAGTTGGATCGTTCCCAGGCTTGCTGTGACTTAATTCTAATATGTGACACATGCAATAAATCTTAACTTGACGAAAACTTAACCAAAAATGAGACTATTAGGACCAACCACTTGAATTTTAATCATGGTATCGTACCAACCTGATCCAACATTAAACCGACGTTTAACCATGATTAAAAATACCCCAAACATACTGAAAAATATGCATAATAACTGTAAAACACGAAAATAGGTGAAAGGAATCCAAAAACATAAGAAACTCTTTCGAGAGTCATTTTGGCACCTTTCACCGTAAATTCTCGTACGACCTCTAAACTCGACCAAATCACGAACGGCCAAAAACATGACTTTCCTAACTCATTGAGGTACTGTCCAGTCCAAGGTCATGGGCTAAAAGCCAACCAAGAAATCAAACAAGCACCAAAACCAAAGATGAAAGTTGCTGTCAAAAATCCAGTAGTGGCAACTTGTGTGTTTGTGGTGTAAACTCTGAAATCTATTGACCAATGGCTTGAACCACCACCCAAGGACTCTTACCAACATTCTAAGGCATGGCTTGGACCATGGCTAAGGGCTAAAAGCCAACCACAAACCAAGCAACCGGCTAGAACAACCACAGCATACCAACCGAAAGCATCACTTGCTGTGTAGTGAGTTGTATTGAACCATTTTACTGTCTTGTCTCGTTCCAAGGGCCATTTTATCGACCATGGCTCGATCTAGACATGATGGAGTGTTGTATGAACCATGGTTATGGGCTATAAGCCAACCACAATCCATTCAACAATCAAAAACCGAAATCATACTCCTACAGAATTTCAAAATCTTAAAACCGGAGAGCTCATGTCTTGTTTATGTAGAAATCTTAAAGATCCGTGAACCAAGCTTGGAAAGGACACCTTGGTCACGTCCTAGACATGATAAGGAAGGGTTCTAACCGTGACTACAGTCCCTAGGACAGCCATTATTCGAACTCACTCCTTAACCAAGCAAGAGAAAGAAAACGTGATTCAATTCTGCACATGTGAAGAAATTGCTGTCATTTCTTTGTTCTTGTGTAACGCCCCGAAAATTTTAAGGTCCACGCAAACCACTTGCATGCAATTATTAAATTCCTTTGTATTTTAATTGTATGAATTATTCATGTTGTGAATATTTGCATGTTTAAAATATATTTTTCTACGTGATTGCATTAAAATGTAATTTTAAAGGTTATTCGAGTTGCGATCGAGGAACGGAGACCGAGGGCTGAAAAATAGAAAATATTTTAATTGGTAAATTGTTATTTGTAATTATTTAAATTAAGGGCGATGCTTTTTCATATTTTTGAAAATAAGGGGTTTTGAGATGATTTTATATACCGGGACGTAAATTTTATCTGTGTTGGTTTTTCAACAAAAATACGAACTTTTTGACAACCCGGCTAATAAATTCACAAACTTATTTTTATCAAAACCATTTTTAATATTTTAATTAAGTCCTAATTAAGACTAATGGGCCTAAATTGGTAGCTTATTAGGCCTAAGCCTTATTTAGGGATTTAATTAGTATATAATATACTAAACCACCCCATGAAACCCTTAATTCATCAACTCTCGGCCACTTTTCAGAATTTCACCAACTTTTCCCTCAAAGTTCACGGCACACACCCATTACAATTTGAAAGAAAAAGTTTGAAGGCTTCAAGGAACTTCTAGCCAAGGTCGTCGTCGCCGTTCTTCGCAATCGTCAACGTTTATTCGTGCGTTTAAAACGCAAAGGCATGCCATATTCTCCTTTTACTCATCTTTCACACCATATTATGTGTTTGATACATGATTGCATGGAAAACATGATACAACTTTTATATTTTCGTTTTTATGGTTATACATGCACAAAACAAGAGTTTTTCTTTTTTAAAACTCTTCATAATGATGCACAAAGGGGCTGCCATGGTAGGGGTACTTGAAGGGATGTTTTTCCACATGTTTAAGGGTCCCTAGGTGTATGTTTAAAGGCTGAAAAAAATAGAGAAAGAATAAAAACGAAAATAGACTCCTTAAGGGAAAGGACTCTTCGACTAGAAGTGTTTGAGGGTCACGGCCGCTAGATGCGGTTAGGGAGGGTCCACTAGACTTAATTGGGCTGCATAGAAGGGATGGGTAGAGGCTGGACATGGTGGTCAAGGGCTGGAGGCGAAGCTAGCCTAGGTTCAAATCATATTAGGACTAGGACTCTTGTGCAGAAAAATTCAGTAGCTTCCTAGGTATATTCAAATGACTTAATGGGCTGGAATTTGGTTGTATATGGGTTAGTTAGGTGTTATTAAGCTTTGGTTCAAGTTTGGTTAAGTTTCGAGTCCATACGAGTCAAAACTGGAAAGTACGTCTAAGTTTAAAAACGAATAGGGAAACACCTAGATTTAAGTTTAATAAAATTATGAAAAATTAGGTTTAAGCTTAAATAATTATTAAAAGCCTAGGTTTTTAATTTGGGAATTTTATATTAAGGTTTGGTTTAATTCGGGATTAAAACGCATTAAAACGTTATATTTAAGGATTAATTTAAAAGTCGTCGAATTGAGCTAAATAAAAATATGAAAAAATTCAAGTAAGCTTAAATAATTATTTGGGACATGTTAGAGTCAATGGAATTAAGAAAATGTCAAAAACGTCAAATTTTACGTCTAGGGGTAAAACGGTCTTTTTACACCTAGAAATTAGTAAACGTCATGGCAGTGTCCTAAATGCTATTTTATATGCTAATATGTTTATTTGCAATGATTATGGATGATTATGAATTTTGATATGTTAAATTATGATTTTTAAAGTGTTCATGAAATTTTATGGATTTAATTATTGGACATTTAAAAGAAATGGTGCATGCCTGGTTTCAAAAATAAAAACGATACGTATATGGATGGTTTTTATTAAGTGGTGATAACATGTTGAAGGATGTGAAGGGATTGTGACTACTGATATGTTGGAGATATCGTGAGAGTTATGGTCCCAGTGGGAGCCCGACGATCGTATTTCCTTGGATACGAATACGAATACGTGATACGAATACGAATATGTTAATACGTAGGCCAATGCCCAGTTGACCGGTGAGAGTGTTGCTGGTGTCCCCGCCGTCCAGTACTGTGGTTTTTTTTTTAGATGGATCCATCGCCCAATACGTTTAAGAATACGAGTCACAATCACGATCTGAATTCAACAAACACGAATATGAACATGAATATGAATATGATGATATGAATATGTTGATATGAATATGGATACGAATATGAATATGTTTATGTTTATATGAAAATGTTTACGCATAAGATTATGAAAATGTTTTTATTTAAAGGTTTTATGCATCATGAAAATGTTTACGAAAATATTTATGTTTATGCATCTTCATGAAAACGATATTTTAAGTACAAGTATTTTTCACTGTTATATGTTAACTGTATTACGTATTACTTGTTATCAAGGATATGACGTGTTGAGTCTTTAGACTCACTAGGTGTGATTGATGCAGGTGATTATGATAATGTAAATGGAGGTCTTAATGGTTTATCTGACTGGACTGGAGGTGCACATAACCCGAGGACCGACGCTAATTTTCCGCACTAGTTATGATTTACGATTTGAAGTTATGTTAAAGATATTTTTACGACGTTTTATTTATGAGTGGTTTTTGAGAGGTTATAGTATGGGCTATACTTTTCAAATGTTAGTTGGTTGATTTATTTTAAAAAAAAAATTCTAGTACTTTTAAAAAACGAATAAGCAGACATTTCATCTTGAGTGTATGGACCGAAACAATTGAACCAAAAGCACTCTAACACATTCTAAATTATGCCTAGAAGCAGCCTTGGGTGCCTGGAAACGAAAGAAATCCTGAAACCAACAAAAAAATACAGCAACCGTGAAGCACAATCAAAAGCCGAGGTGCTGTACAGATTTTTCGAATACCTGCTGTCCAAATTTCATTTTTGCCTCATAAATCTTGAGTATGCAATGTTTTAAAATATCTATAGGACTTGATTGAAGAGAAAAGAAACCATATATACATGCCTGGAATTTGTTTTGACAAAAAACAAATCAATACGACAATACGACACGACGGAACGGAGTTGGATTTCCTTCTTGTTTCAGCTGTTGCTATCACGATTCAAAGCTGCTATCTTTCTGGTGTTTTCGAGTATATGAGTGTAGGAAGTGTAAAGGATGAAGGTGAATGATATAAGAGGCGTTAAGGGTTAATACTATGCATTTAGTTAGGAGTTACAAGTGAGAATTTGAATTGTTTCTTCCACCTTGTTGTATTTGATTTTATTCTTCCATTCTTGCTGCTAATTCACGATTTCAGTAGCCTATTTCTGATATTTTTCAAAGGTGAAAACGTGGTTTTGCTGGACAATAAAGGTGAGTGTTATAAGGGGTGATAAAGGTGTAATAATATACATTAAGGTGGGAGGTTACAATTGAAGGAGTTGAATAGCATTTGAATTGTTTCTCCTTCTCCTAACTGCCTTCGGTTTATTCTCCATTCTTTGCTGTAGCTTCCCGTTAGTTTGCTTGGTTAATTAGTTGAGGAAAAGTTATGTGAGTTATAGTATTTGAATGTACTAATAACTAGTGAATTAAAGGTGGAGAATTATATTTTCTTTAAAGACTAATGAGGTGATTTGAATGAAATTTACTACACCTAAGAAATGTTTTGACCGAAATTGTTACGCATTTGCATGGTATATTTTTATTTAAACTTTGCATTTTTCTTGTTTAAGATTTTAAACCTTCATTATGTATATTTTAATGCATTAACAAATTAATTTAGTTTAAAATCTTGCTTAGAATTTTGTATGACATGCTTGACCTCAATTTAAGTATTTAAATGTTATGTTTAATTTCTTGAATATATTATACCTAGATTAATTCATCCTCAATTGTTTACACATTTTAATTTAAGCTTTAATTAAATATTGAACTTAAAAGAATTTATTTACCAACTTAGCTCTAATTAATTAAATAAATCCTAAAACATTCTTTTTCTTTAAATTAAATTATTCCTTGACTTAAATTAAATTTAGGAATATCTTTCTTATTATTAATCTTATCTCTAATCTCCGAACTCCGGTCCGACCTTGCGTATTTATCCTGAAAAGATATAACTAAACATCTACTTTTAAAATAATTAAAACACTTCATATATTCATAAAAATTCATTTTTAATTGAAATAATAGAAATTATGTATGACTTATACGTAATCTGATTTTCGGGTTCTACAACTCTACCCCCTTTAAAGGAATTTCGTCCCCGAAATTAAAACTTACCGAACAACTCGGGATATCGACTCCTCATCTCTGGCTCGGATTCCCATGTAGCTTCCTCCTCCGAATGATTAAGCCATTTGACTTTAACTAGCTTGACCATTTTTTTCCGAAGCTTTTTCTCTTGCCTGTCTAGGATTTGCACCGATCTTTCCTCATAAGACAAGTACGGAGTGAGCTCTAACGGTTCAAAGTACAAGACATGCGATGTATTCGCCATATACTTCCTCAACATGGAGACGTGAAACACATTGTGTACTCCAGCCAGATTCGACGGAAGAGCAACACGTTAAGCTAATGTCCCAACTCTGTCGAGGATCTCGAATGGTCCAATGAACCTCGGACTGAGCTTTCCTTTCTTCCCGAACCGCATGACACCTTTCATCGGTGCTATCTTCACAAAAACATGGTCACCAACAGCAAACTCCAGATCTCTCCTTCTCTGATCTGCATAACTTTTCTGTCTACTCTGAGCAGTCCTCATCCTATCACGGATCATGACTACTATATCAGCAGCCTGCTGCACCATCTCCGGGCCCAATTCTGATCTCTCCCCTACTTCATCCCAATGAATAGGCGATCTACACTTACGACCGTACACTGCTTCATATGGAGCCATACCTATCGACGACTGAAAACTGTCGTTATAGGTAAACTCCACCAATGGCAACTTTGATTCCCAACTCCCGGAGAAATCGAGGACACATGCACGAAGAAGATCCTCCAAAATCTGAATAACTCTCTCGGACTGACCATCTGTCTGTGGGTGAAAAGTTGTGCTAAACAACAACTTCGTACCCATAGCTGAATGTTGACTCTTCCAAAATGATGAGGTGAATCTAGGATCTCGGTCAGACACTATAGAAACGGGAATACCATGAAATCTGACGATCTCCTGGATATATAACTCTGCATACTGGATCATGGAGAAAGTCGTCTTAATAGGCAAGAAATGAGCTGATTTCGTAAGACGATCAACAAACACCCATATAGCATTCGACCCTCTGACTGACTTCGGCAGACCAACAACGAAGTCCATGGTGACATTCTCCCATTTCCATTCGGGAATAGGAAGAGGCTTGAGCAAACCTGCTGGTCTCTGGTGTTCCGCTTTCACTAGC
Source organism: Primulina tabacum (assembly GCF_025594145.1). Taxonomy (NCBI): domain Eukaryota; kingdom Viridiplantae; phylum Streptophyta; class Magnoliopsida; order Lamiales; family Gesneriaceae; genus Primulina; species Primulina tabacum. Next base: position 16,890,939 of record NC_134561.1, read on the forward strand.
TGACACGTCAGACACTCGGATACAAATCGTCTGATATCCCTCTTCATTCCTGGCCACCAATATAATAACTGCAGATCTTTGTACATCTTTGTACTCCTCGGATGAACAGAGTACGACGACATATGAGCCTCAGATAAGATATCCTCTCGAATAGAATCGCTGCTCGGAACCCACATTCTGTCTCGATATCTGACAATACCGTCTCTAACTGTGTACAAGATACTGCCCTTGGCTTCATCTCTCTGCCTCCACTTAGCCAATTGCTCGTCTGCTAACTGCTCACTGCGAATACGGTCTAGAAGAGAAGACTGAATCGTCAAGGTAGATAGATGAGGAACTCTACCTCGAGGATATGTCTCTAGATCGAATCTCTGCATCTCCCACTGAAGAGGTCTCGAAACCACTAATGAGCCATCACTGCGACTTTCTTACTCAACGTATCCGCAACTACATTAGCTTTGCCAGGATGATAGCTAATGTCACAGTCATAGTACTTCACTAGCTCCAACCAACGCCTCTGCTGCATATTCAATTCTTTATGTGGAAAGAAGTATTTGAGACTCTTATGGTCGGTGAAGATCTGGCACTTCTCCCCGTACAAATAATGCCTCCAAATCTTCAATGCAAATACTACGGCTGCCAACTCTAGATCATGGGTAGGATAATTCTTCTCATGAATCTTCAACTGACGAGAAGCATATGCTATCACCTTCCCATGCTGCATCAATACTACGCCTAAACCGAGTTTCGAAGCATCTTTATACAGAACAAAATCTCCGGGTCCTGAAGGCCTGGTCAACACCGGTGCTGAAATAAGAGCTTGATTCAATGTATCGAAGCTCTTTTGACATTCCTCGTTTCACACATACGTAACATTCTTCTTCGTCAATGATGTGAGTGGAACTGCGAGGGAGGAGAATCCCCGAATAAACTTCCGATAGTATCCTGCTAGCCCAAGGAAACTACGGATTTCTGACGCATTTTGTTGCACAACCCAATCTCTGATTGCTGCAACTTTCGCCGGGTCCACTTCAATGCCACTGCTAGAAACGACGTGGCCTAAGAACGCCACTTTCTCTAACCAGAACTCGCACTTACTGAACTTTGCGAATAACTTGTGTTTTTGCAAGGTCTGCAGTACTGTGGTTAGATGTCTGCTGTGATCCTCCTGATTCTTTGAGTAGATGAGGATATCATCTATGAATACTATCACGAACTGATCAAGATATGGCTGAAATACGCGATTCATGAGATCCATGAAGATCGCTGGCGCATTCGTCAAACCGAACGGCATCACAAGGAACTCAAAGTGTCCATAACGAGTCCTGAAAGCAGTCTTGAGAACATCGGCATCTTTCACTCTCATCTGATGATAACAAGAACGCAGATCAATCTTAGAGAATACGGAAGCTCCCTGCAACTGATCAAATAAATCTTCAATTCTCAAGAGTGGGTATTTGTTCTTCACTGTAACTCTGTTCAACTCCCGGTAATCAATGCAGAGCCTCATCGAACCATCCTTTTTCTTCACAAACAAGACCGGTGCGCCCCATGGAGAAAAGCTCGGGCGAATGAACTCCTTGTCAAGAAGTTCCTGAATCTGATTCTTGAGTTCTGCCATCTCTGTCGGTGCTAATCGGTATGGTGCTTTTGATATCGGTGTGGTACCTGGCATAAGCTCAATAGAAAATTCCACCTCTCGCACAGGTGGTAAACCAGAGACGTCATCAGGAAAAACGTCTAGAAAGTCCTTGACGATAGGAACATCGGATGCTGACTGTTTGGGCGTCTCGGGAACATATATAAGAGTAGCTAAAAATGCTCGGCACCCTCTCTGAATGAGCTTCCTAGCCTGGATACAAGATATCATACGCGGTAAATTAAAATACATGTCTGGTTCGAATAAGAATTGTTCCATCCCAGGCGGTCGGACGAGAACAGATCTCCGCTGGAAATCAATCAAAACTCTGTTCCTCAATAGCCAGTCCATCCCTAGAATTATATCAAATTCTGGCATCGACAAAACTATAAGATCCGCATACACGAGAGTACCATGAAGTTCAAGGTCTATATCTCGGATCACATTAGTAGCTGTCATCTCTTCTCCAGAAGGTAATGCTACTGAATACGCTATGTCTAACCCAATTGTCTTGATCTTGAGAGAATTTGCAAAGGTTTCTGAAATGAATGAATGAGTAGCCCCTGAATCTATCAAGGCTTTCGTAGCTGAATCGTCTATAAAGATTCTCCCTGAAAGATTGGAATATCATGCTAAACCCAATAGTTTTACAAGAACTATGCTTATAGACATGCAAAGGTCAAAGTTCTTTTAACCTAAATTCCCGTAGCTAACACTGCTTAGAACATGCAATCCTATCATAAATTTTAAGTTCAAAATCTTGACCCAAAACATTAAACTTCAAATAAAATTTAAAGATTTAGGATACCTGTCATGAGCATCGTCTCCGGGTTAGTCTCCGTAGCATGGAGAGCAAAACCTCTGCCTTGGGTAGGCAGATTCTTCTGAGGGCAATTCTTCAATATGTGGTCAATACTACCACATTTGTAACACTTTCCAGAACCATACATACAAGTCCCAGCATGACGACATGAGTACTTGGCACAGACTGGATACTCACTGTCCTCGGGACTGCCCGTCCCTGTTGCTGCTGCTGCTGCCCTCTGTTCCTGGGTGGACCGTGGAAGGGTCTCTTATTCTAATGCTGCTACTGGGTAGGGCGGTGTGGTGCCTGAAATGGTCGTTTACCCTGGCGATCTCGCTCAATATCATTATGGTCTTGCTCTGCCGCTAGAGCTCTGGAAACAGCAACATCATAGGTAGTAGGGCCAGCCACCCTAACATCAAGGCGTAAGATCGGCCGCAGACCATTCAGAAAATGCCTCAATTTGGCTCCAGCATCATTAGCAATTAGGGGTACAAAATGACATCCCCTCTCGAACTTACGGATGAACTCTGTTACAGTCAAGTCTCCCTGCCTCAGGGTCATGAACTCTGTAGTCAACCTTGAACGCACCTCTTCAGTAAAATATTTAGAGTAGATACCTCTGTAAAGCGCGTCCAGCTCAGAGTAGCAAAATCCAAGGCTACAGATGCTCTTTCCCACCACAGACGAGCGTCTCCTCCAAACAGATAAGTCGCACAACGAACCCTATCTCCATCTTCGAGTCCCATGAACTCGAAAATAACCTCAAGGGACTTAATCCAGCCCTTGGCAGCCATAGGATCGGACGTCCCTAAGAACTTCTTCGGTCGCATCTTCATGAACCGCTCATAGATAGCCTTTGGCCCCGTCTGTCTGGCTCCCACTACATTATTCCCCGCAAACTGTGCGAAGAACTGAGTCATCCCAGCTAGCATCTGGGCATTCATGTCTGGTGGAGGGGGTGGTGGTAAATCTCTCTCCTCGTCCTCATGGCGATGCTCATCACCTCCCGTGCGATCAAAAATGCGTCTAGGAGGCATTCTGTTCCATAATTATAACCCATACGTAACCAACATGCATAATTCCACTATTTCTTTAAATTTAAATAAATAATGCATAATCGTAATCTTGACATAAAATATTTCATGCAATCATGATGTAAAAATATTTCATGCTTCAAACGAAATGCGTAAACGTAAAACTTACAGACCGAAGACATGACTTCATGAGCTTCTCGAGAGCAGTAGTAGTACAACCCTTTACAAGATCATAGGCTCTGATACCATCTGTAAAGGCCCGTATTTCGTATTGCGGAATTATTAAAATTTTCTAAATAAATAATTATTTTGCCTCATTTATAAAATAAACATGTAAATAATTTTAACTTTAAAATAACAGCGGAAGTAAATAATATTTTCAAGCAACAGTTTAAAAATAAGTGAAAGACAATAATAAACTCAACTTGTTTTTCCTTTCTTTTGATGAGGTACTAAAATCCTGTTAGAGATAGTAGTTTATCTTGTTGCGTATACCTTCACCTAGATTACAATTATAGGTGCGGAAACAATCTGATTAAGTAAGTGAAAGACAATAATAACAGTAGGCAGTAGTTGTTTATGGAAGTTCGAAGATTAAATCTTCTACGTCTCCCCTTCTCCTGTTTCCAGAAGGTATAACTAAAAGACTTTGGATATTACAGTACAACTCTTGTACACACCCACTTCAGAAGGACTTACACCTTTGCCTACTGAAACTCTTAGTTACTCGACTCAAAAAGAACGTGATACAAAAGGTTCTGAAAAGACTCTTTTCAGATTACAAACTCTTCTTGATAAAGTATAAGTGTTATAAAAGATTGTGAAGAGTGTAAGAATCAGTAGCACAAGATGATCTTCAAAAGATCAGATATTTGCTATGAAGCGTGTGCTACTTTTCTTTGTGTTGAACTCAAAGTTACCAAGGAATTTCGAGGTTGTCTCGTTGAGTGAAATAGCGTTGATCCTTGAAAAGATATTATGCGTAGAGTTCTTTTTCTGTAAGGGTTTGTTCCATGTATATATAAGCGACTGAGTTCAACGTTTATGATCAGAAGATGTCTTCAGATTTCCGATAGAGTTAGCTTTATTACCAAAAAAAAGGTTCCTGCAGAAAATCTATAAAACAATCAGTCCTGTTTTATACTAAACTCGGTAAAGTGAATTAAATGACTCCGTATAGTATTTAATGTTGCAATTAATACTAGTACTTGGTAACTTTAACGGTAACATTTAAAGTAGTCACGTTAGGCAACATCTTCTACTGATTCTGTTTTTCTATCCTTTCTACTGTTTTTGTTTCACTAGACCAGTAGCTTCTGATTTTCTTTTTGTCTACTGTTTTCTTAAAGAGTGCTGCTGGTCTGCTGGTTTTTATTTTCATCGCCACAATTAATTCATGTCTATCAATTTCCCCCTTTGTGGTGGTGCCAAAACCTAAACAGTAGGAAAGCGTTAAATAACAGATAATCAGTTAGCAAAAGGATAATATCAATGAAATTAACACAATAAATTGTCAATCAGTTCCAATGTCCCTGTAAATGACTTCTTCATCTTGAGGATCCTGAAATCTTCTATCTGAAGGTTCAGCTTCTGATTGCCTTAGTTCTGCTTCAGATGGATCTCTTCGTTTTTCTTCCCCCTTTTTGGCATCAGCGGCAATCACATGGGCCATATGATCATTCATTCTTCCAGACAAGTTTTGAATGCCATTGGTTAACATCTCCAGATACGGAGTTTGAGTAGAGATACGATCATTGAGAGTAGTGAGAGATTGAGTTTGAGAATCAATCTTGGCATCCATTACTTCCATGGAAGTGGAAAATGATCGAATGAGATCATCATGCTCGGTGAGTCGATTTAGTATATCAGTTTGAGCAAGCACGATGTGACTATAATTTCTCGATACAGTTTGTCTGAAAACAATGGTTTCAGCATGCATTTTCTCCACGGATTCCGCCGTTTTATATATTTGTTTGCTCATTCGTTCTCTGAAGAACTGAGCACCACTAAATTCTGATATGCTTTCACAGGACATCCGCTTGACTAAATCAGACAGGTTATTGAGTTCTCTTTGCAGAACGTCAATCTGAAACTCCAAATTGAATGATTCTGATTCAGGTGAGGGGGTTCGCGCAAGCATGCGTTGCCTCATTTCAGCAGCGCGAGTGTTCGTGAGAGTTTGAACAGGATCAGTGACAATCAGTGCAGTAGATACTTGATTGGTGGTGAGGGAAGTGGTGTCCATCACAGCAGTAGAAGGACCAGGGTCAGCAGAGGTTTCATCTAGAATAGCAGAGACATTTGGTTCGGCAGCAATTATGGTAGGAACAATCTCTTCATCAGGAGCAACCAAGTTGGAGACCAAGTTCTCTTCTGTTGGAGCAACGGCAGTAGGTGAAGCTGATTGTTCTGCAGTTATGGGTTCAGAAGAACTTTCATTTCAGCTTGATGAGCAGCAGAAAATTTCTCTAGATTTGGCAAAAGAGATACAACATCTGATTCTGCCATATGTTCTTCTGCGGTTGGAGAGGGTGATTGTGGCAATGAAGTAGCTGGAACTGATTTCTGAGTAGTAGGGGACGTGGGAAAAATTGACTCAATGACTTCTTCAACGGAAGCCAGTTCATGCACAGACAAAAGAGATGATGACTGAAGAGGCCTTGTTGGTGATGCGGGAGTACTGAGAACAGATGCTTTTGGTGAAGCTGTAGTCCGTTCCTCAACTGTCTGGATCTGTGGAAAGTCTGGAACAAGGCCGACTTGATATTCAATTGGCTCGCCAAAGCCCTTTTCTTGATCAAGAAGTTGCTCACTCATCTGTTTCAATTTGTCAGTTAGAATCAGAATGACGTTTTGATCCTGAACAGCAGTAGGAATTGTAGGATCAAAATTTGATTTAAGAATTTTCAGAACCGATTCCAACTTCTGACATTTCAGCTGTTCGAGGATGTAGCTTCTTCTATGCAAGGCCTCGATTACATTTTCTGTTTTGGCAAGCTGAAAGTCCCTCTTCTCAGCGTTCATTATTTTCCCATAGGATCCTTTCTTCTTGAAGTAAGCAAAAGAATGAAAAATTCGAACCTTGTGCCACTCGTCAAAGAAATTCATGTCATCATTGGCAGAGCTTTCTATTTCTGCCAAATGAAGATCAACACCTGTGGTCACAGTTGTTCTGAGTCCAAAAAGTTGTGGTTCTTCAATCATCTTTCCTTTGCCTTTGTCGGTTGATGAAATAGGCAAAATGGGTCGAAATGCAGAAGACCCCCTTGTTGGTTCTCTAATCACTATTCCAGACATTGGTCTGAAAGTAGAAGCAGTAGATGTTGCTGGAACAGATGCAGCAGCTTGCACTGAAGTAGGAGCATTGGATCGTGCAGATGGAACCACTTCTGGAAACACCTGTCTGATTGGCACTTTCTCAATTTCAGAAATTCCTGTTGTCTTCTTGATTTTAAGAACAGTCTGTGATTTCTTTTTGATTTGAGTTGGTTGGGATGGTTGAACATCAGCAGCAAACTCTTCTGATACTGTTTTATCAGAATCAGTAGAGACGATCACTCTTTTCCTTTTAATCTTTCGTTGAGGTTTCTGAGTCTCAGAAAGAGTCTCTCCAATCTCCTTTTTCAAGGCAACAAATTCAGCCACGGTTGGCTTGGGCCTTAAAGCGAGTACATTCTCAGCATCAATCATTGTTACCAAAACAGCATCCTGTTCACTTGTAAAAGCGAAACCAACATCCTTGAGCATTGTGCTGATCTGAACAGCAAATCCAGAACTTTTCTTGATGACCATGTCTTTCATGATTCTGAATATGAAATGACTCCAATCCACTTTAGTTCCCTTAGTGATGGCAGCCATCACTTGAACTTTCTCCTTTGTTAACTTGTCGAACGTGCCAGCTTTGACTAATATAGCCTTCGCCACAATATCAGCCAGAATTTGATATTCCATTTTGAGTAACTTTTTGTGGCAAGAAGGAGACAATTCTTCTCCAGTGGCTGAGAAAGTGCTAAGAGCAATAGACATTTCTAGCTTGGAAATATCAGATAGTTCAGAAGTACCTGAAAGTGGGAGGAGAAAAGTTGCGCCCAATAGTGCGGCATCAATGGAGATGGATGCATCTCCTTGAGAGTGGACGATCTTTCCTTCATGCACAGTTGCCTTAGCGTAGAAATCCAGAAGAGCATTTTTGTATATCACAGCTGGTGCTTCCAAGAAGTTTCGAAGTCCTGATTTCTCAAGGTCTTGAAACATTTTAACAAGATTCTTATCTTTGACATTGAGAACTGAAGCAAAGTTGACTTGATATGCATTAAGAGTGTATGCTCCGGCCATTTCTCTACGATGAAAGGATCAGATAAAATTTGCAGTAGATAGAAGATGATTAAGAGAAAGCAGTAGCTGAGTAGCAACAGTTTTGAAACGGTAAAAGTGAAAAATGAGAAGGTGATATTTTAAAATGAATGTACAGCCGTCAAGTAAACATAAGGACACGTGTCAGTATGTTTATGGTTGAATGTTTGAAAAGACTTGCAAAGTTTGTCAGAGACGCGAATGATTTAAAAATTTGAAATAGGCGGGCTGTCCAGACGGTTACTAAAGATAATCAGAAGAAGATTTGTCGTTTTATGATAACGTCTGCTAGAAGTTTCAGAGTGCTGAAATATTTGAGCACTGTGACAAAACCAGCAGACTTGTTGTTTTATCGAAAAGACAAATACTCTATCTGTTTTCTGAAAAAGGTATAAAAATCTTAGTCTGACTAAGATACTGTTCCCCCTCGGTAAATGCAACTAATAAGTGGATATTAAACACCAAACGACTTTTGGCAATCTTTCAATCTGAACCGTTGAAAATGAACAGTCGCAAGAGTCTTTGTGTCTTCCGAAGATTACTATAAATGCCTGCACAACTTAAACGAAGTTAAACATTCATAATCTAAAATGAAAGCTCAAGTTAAAGAAGAGTTAGAGTCTGATCCAAGGGCCGAAGCAAAAATGTTCAGAAGGAAGTTTGAAGATGTCATTCTTTACGTAATGATCCTTGGATCAAACTCCTGGAGTTGTAATGTCAACAATCAAAAAGATTTGTTGCTTCCATTTAGTCGGAGATGTAGCATCGATCTTTTCCAGAGGCTTTCTAATGCAATAAGAGAGTGCTGGTTGATCGATGAAGCTGATGCCCTGTAAAGTATCTGATTATACATTAGTGCTAACAAGACCCAAGCTTGCTAGATTCTTACTAGACCCAAGCTTGCTGGAATCTTTTCGAAGCAGATTATCCTTTTCCTGCTGAAGATACTATGATCTGCTCATATTACTGAATGCAAAAAGTTTAATGTAAAGCTTCTTGTTAAAGAGCATTTTTTGATCTACTGCTTTTACTTCTGCATCGTTTAATGTACTGGAATGGTTTCTAATAAAATTTCAGTTTAAGTACTCTATATTCCCTTCTGCTTTCCTGCAAATAACTTACTGTTGGCTAAATAAGATAAATAACTGATGAATGATGAATAAAATTCAGAAGAAGAGAAGTCGTCTTGATAGCTTCTATTGGAAGATAAAATAAGCATTGTTTTGTTAATGAGACAAAATACCTTTTGCTTCTGACACAGAATCGCAGAATATCAGAATAAAGTTTTTCCTAAATTAGTGCAATATATGGTAACAAATCCGATGAGAGCTAGATATGGGATGTTTCATATATCTACTGTAATCAAGACTTTCTCGAGCTTTGGTCCCTGGTTTTCATCTATAAACATGAACATGGGTTAAACCAGATAGTCATTCTTAAGAAAAAAAAATGGCAAGAGATAATAGTCCTGATTTGGCTGATGAGTTCATGAGAGAGGTGACTGCTGCAAGAAAGGAGGCAATAGAGGTCAAGGTGCTGAAGAAGACACTTGCTACTTGGACTAAAATCCAGGAGCTTAGGTCTTCCTTCGAGAGTGGGCGAACATCTTCTACTAAGGAGTTGATGATGATGTCGAAGTATTATCGACGTCTCCATAGTGCTGATAGTGCTGACGTTGTCTCTGATGATGGCGTCTACCTTCTTATGCTCTTAAAGGAGCTTAAGACTCTGAAAAAGATTGCTTTTTCAGATGAGTTTTTACGTACCTCTACTGGAGAGCTGACCGCTTGGTTGGCACCCTGGAGAGTTTACGTTAAAACAGAAGTGAAAAATGTACGCCCCCGTTTCTATTATCTTTAATGAAATATTATGTCTACTGATTGTCTCCATCGTTCAACTTTTACCTTCTGCAAAATTAGAAACTGAATAATCACAGAGGAAAAGTTAAGCCAAAATATCAGATAATGATAAATAATTAAGTTAAATCTATCAATCCAAGTGTATTTCGAAAGTATGAAAACTTATTCTCAGGGAGAGGTTTTGTAAAGATGTCTGCTGCTTGCTGATCAGTAGGAATGTATTCCAGACGAATGTTCTTCTTCTGCACATGATCTCTGATGAAATGATGTCTGATGTCTATGTGCTTCGTTCTGGAATGAAGTACTGGATTTTGTGTGATTGCAATGGCACTGGTATTGTCACAGAAAATAGGTGATTCGGAGGCTTGAATTCCATAGTCTTTTAACTGTTGCTGAATCCATAATATTTGAGAGCAGCAGCTTCCAGCAGCCAGATATTCTGCTTCTGCAGTAGATGTGGCTATGGAGGTCTGCTTTTTACTAAACCAGGATATCAGCCTGTCACCAAGAAATTGACAAAAACCACTTGTGCTTTTCCTATCCAGTTTACATCCTGCATAATCAGCATCTGAGTATCCAATAAGATTAAACGACGAGTCCTTGGGATACCAGAGGCCTACATTTTGAGTACCCTTAAGATATTTTAAAATCCTTTTACCAGCAATGTAATGTGATTGTTTAGGGTTTGATTGAAATCTAGCACAAATGCAAACAGCAAACATGATATCTGATCTACTGGCAGTCAGATATAACAATGAACCAATAAGACCGCGATACTGAGTTACCTCTACTGGAATTCTACTTTCATCTTTATCAAGTTTAATAGATGAGCTCACTGGAGTAGAAGCAGCAGAGCATGCTTCCATACCGAACTTTTTCAGAAGCTCCTTTGTGTAGTTGGCTTGATTTATAAAAATTCCAGTATCAAGTTGTTTAATCTGTAATCCTAAGAAGAATGTTAATTCTCCCATCATGCTCATCTCGAACTGGTCCTGCATTAACTTAGCAAACTTTGCACATAATTTGGGGTTAGTTGACCCAAATATGATATCATCAACATAAATCTGAACTAATAATATGTGTTTGTTTTTGGCTAAGGTAAACAAGGTTTTATCTACAGTACCAACGATGAAACCATGATTAATGAAAAATTGTGAAAGTGTATCGTACCAAGCCCTAGGTGCTTGTTTCAGACCATACAATGCTTTATATAATTTAAAAACATGATTTGGTAACAAATGATTAGAAAAACCTGGAGGCTGTTCAACATAGACTTCCTCTTGTAGTAGACCATTAAGAAACGCACTCTTTACGTCCATTTGATATACTTTGAAGTTTTTGAAAGCAGAAAAGGCTAATAATATTCTGATAGCTTCGAGCCTAGCTTCTTTGGTTCATCTTGAGAAATAAACGCAGCATGTATGTATTCATTTATCATTTGCCTTCTGGTTCTCAAAGGCGCTGCTGGATTACCAATAACCAATGATGGAGGATGAGATTTTCTCCAAATAAAAGGATTTAAAGGGATATCTTCCTGATTTGTTATGTTGAGATTGTTCTCGACGGAACCAGTAGTAGGTTCTTGAGTGTCTTCTGCTGGTATTGGCAGATCTAATGTCTGTACTTCTGGTTCCACTATCGGAATGTCTGGTTCTGGATTTTGAAGATCCTTGATGTTTGCTTCTACATCATCTTCACTGTCAAGTTTCAAGTGGATCCTGTCTAACCTGTTACATAAATCTGACGTGTTAGATATTTCAGGAGCACTGTTGTCTTCATCGAAGACAACATGAATCGACTCTTCAACATTAAGAGTTCTATTGTTGAAAATTCTAAAGGCTTTGCTTACAACAGAGTAACCAAGAAATAGTCCAGCATCTGATTTTGAGTCAAATGCAGTTAAGTGATTTTTGCCATTATTTAGTACAAAACATTTGCAACCAAACACATGAAAATAAGATACGTTGGGTTTATTCCCTTTCCATATTTCATACGGAGTTTGATTGTGCCTTTTATTGACCATAGTTCTGTTTTGCGTGTAACAAGCAGTGTTAATTGCTTCAGCCCAGAAGCGCTGAGAGATGTCTGCATCTGCTAGCATTGTTCTAGATGCTTCTTTTAGAGTTCTATTTCTCCTCTCAGCTACTCCGTTTTGTTGAGGTGTTCTGGCAGCTAAATATTCATGATGAATCCCCTGTTCATCCAAATATAACTCAAGATTTTTGTTAGTGAACTCAGTACCCCGATCACTTCTGATTTTAATGATGGAAGAAGATTTTTCATTTTGAATCCTTTTCAGAAGCTTAATCAGGAGGCTACTGGTTTGATCTTTTCCTACGAGAAATATTACCCAAGTGAATCTAGAAAAATCATCAATAACAACAAGAGTATATTTCATTCCCCCTAAGCTCATGATAGGGATTGGACCAAATAGATCCATATGCAATAATTCCAGACATCTTGAAGTTGACTTGCTATCTTTGTTCTTGAAACTAGATCTTATCTGTTTCCCAAGCTGACAAGCAGAACAAACATGATTTTTAACAAAATTAATATCAGGTAGGCCATCAACTATATTCTGCTTTTTGAGATGATTGATTGACTTGAAATTCAGATGATTCAATTTCTTGTGCCATAGCCAGTGTTTATTACTAAGCGAGGCAACTAAGCATGTAGGAGTGTTGACATGATTTGAGTTCCAAGAGACTCTGTAGGTGTTGCCTTCTCTCTTTCCAGTTAATACAGTAGTTTCAGCAGAATCTCTAACTACACATGAGTGCTTCTGAAAAGCTACAGAATAACCATTATCACATAGTTGACTAATGCTAATTATATTGTAACAAAGGTTGTCAACTAATAACACATCATTAATGGTTATGTTACCATGGATAATCTTACATTTACCCACGGTTTTACCTTTTGAGTTGTCTCCAAAAGTTATCTTTGGTCCAGTGCAACTCATTATCTCGGAGAGTAGGTTTTTCTGTCCAGTCATGTGTTTGGAACATTCACTGTCCAGATACCATGTAGAGTTACTGATTTCTGTTTTCTTCTGCTGTTCCTGCAAACACAAATTTTAGTATCTGGTACCCAAATCTATTTGGGTCCAAGCCTTATCAGTCCTTTGGGGACCCACATTTGTACAATTTTTGTACTTCGGGTATCCATGGAAGTGTGTGCGACAAAGGGTCTGTTGTTTTTAACATTGTGCATCCTAGTATGTTGTTCTTCCCTTCTGTTTCTGTTGTCCAGCGTGTATATCTTCTGAACAGGTTTAGAATTATAGTACTGGTAGTTTTTAACCTTCATAGGAGGTTGTCTTCCTGAGTTGAATCCACTCATGATTCTAGAACTCTGGTCAACTTTTTCCTTAGGTTTAACATAACCCAGACCATAGTGCATTCTTCTGTTCATCTGATTTACATTCTTTTCAACTGAAACAGTAGGTACTTCTGGTTTCTGTACCACGCTGAATTTCACAAAGTGAATATACTTCCCTTTGCACATATCCAGTTTTGGCTTAGTATTTGTTTCAGAGGTGCCTTCATTATTACAAAATCCGAGACCACTCTTGTCTCCAGATTGTTTTTGTAACTCTTGCATCTTTTCCAGTGAAATCGAAGACTTGTTCCAAGCATTTACCAGTAGTGATAACTTCTGGTTTTCAGAAAGCATCTTCTGGTAATCTGCTTTTGCTCTTTCATTCTCCGTTTTTAATTTACTCATCTCAACTTGTAAATCATTACAGCTGTCTACTCACAAGCAAGTTAACCTACTGTTCTGATCCTTTAAGTTCTGATTTTCGATCTTAACTTCTTCGAATGATTGAGAAAGTCTAGAATACTCTTCTACCATGTCATGTAATGCATTAACCAGATCAGTTCATGTGAATTCGTTAGAATCAAAATCAAATACCTCTCCAGATGTCGAGGTTGAATCAGTGTTTGCCATGAGACATTTAACTTCTTCTGCATCACTGTCACTGGAATGAATTTCTGAATCAGATGACTCAGAACTGGATTCCGCCCATTTGGATTTGCTTTCTTCAGCAATCATTTCTTTTCGATCTCTTCTGGACTTTTTGTCATTCCTCTTGTGATCCTTTCTCTTCTGGTCATCCTTCTTTGGTTTAGGACAATCAGCAATGAAGTGACCTATTTTTCCGCAGTTAAAGCATCCCGTATCACCAGATGGTGAATCTTTCTTGAAGTTGCGATTGGGACCCTGATAAGTTCGATGGTTCTCTTTCATGAACCTGGAGAATTTCTTTACAAACAAGGACATAGCATCACTACTGATTTGTTCAGCAGTCTTCTCCAATGTACTGTCAATGATCACAGTAGGTAATGCTTGAGGTACAGCTGTAGCAGCAGTAGAAGAGGTAGTAGCAGTAGCAGTAGCAGCAAGAGCCTTGGTAGGTAGACTTGAGGGCTCTTCTCCACTTCTTACCTCCAGTTCGAACTCGTATGCTTTCAGGTCTGCAAACAAGTCGTGCAGTTCCAACTTGTTTAGATCTTTGGACACTCTCATAGCCATTTTTTTTAAATCCCATTCTCTGGGTAAGGCTCTCATCACCTTGAGAGCTATTTCTCTGTTGCTATGCTCTTTACCCAGAGCTGTTAGCTCATTTACCAAGCTACTGAATCTTTCATCGAACTCATTTAGAGTTTCACCAGCTTTCATTTTTAGATTTTTGAACTTCTGCATTGCTATAGACAGTTTGTTTTCTTTCGTTTGCTCATTTCCCTCACATATCTGGATGAGCTTTTCCCAAATATCTTTTGCAGTAGAACACATTTTAATCTTGCTAGAGGTATTCTTGTCGAGAGTTTTATATAATATATCCTTTGCAACATAGGGATCTTGCTAAAGTGTGCCATCTGTTGTAGTTTTTCACGAACAAGAATAACCTGCTCTGATACCAATTGTTGAGGATCGAAGTTGAGTTTGGGGGGGGGGGGGGGGGGGTGAATAAACTCAACTCGTTTTTCCTTTCTTTTGATGAGGTACTAAAATCCTGTTAGAGATAGTAGTTTATCTTGTTGCGTATACCTTCACCTAGATTACAATTATAGGTGCGGAAACAATCTGATTAAGTAAGTGAAAGACAATAATAACAGTAGGCAGTAGTTGTTTATGGAAGTTCGAAGATGAAATCTTCTACGTCTCCCCTTCTCCTGTTTCCAGAAGGTATAACTAAAAGACTTTGGATATTACAGTACAACTCTTGTACACACCCACTTCAGAAGGACTTACACCTTTGCCTACTGAAACTCTTAGTTACTCGACTCAAAAAGAACGTGATACAAAAGGTTCTGAAAAGACTCTTTTCAGATTACAAACTCTTCCTGATAAAGTATAAGTGTTATAAAAGATTGTGAATAGTGTAAGAATCAGTAGCACAAGATGATCTTCAAAAGATCAGATATTTGCTATGAAGCGTGTGCTACTTTTCTTTGTGTTGAACTCAAAGTTATTAAGGAATTTCGAGGTTGTCTCGTTGAGTGAAATAGTGTTGATCCTTGAAAAGATATTATGCGTAGAGTTCTTTTTCTGTAAGGGTTTGTTCCATGTATATATAAGCGACTGAGTTCAACGTTTATGATCAGAAGATGTCTTCAGATTTCTGATAGAGTCAGCTTTATTACCAAAAAAAAGTTCCTGCAGAAAAGCTATAAAACAATCAGTCCTGTTTTATACTAAACTCGGTAAAGTGAATTAAATGACTCCGTATAGTATTTAATGCTGCAATTAATACTAGTACTTGGTAACTTTAACGGTAACATTTAAAGTAGTCACGTTAGGCAACATCTTCTACTGATTCTGTTTTTCTATCCTTTAGCTTCTGATTTTCTTTTTGTCTACTGTTTTCTTAAAGAGTGCTGCTGGTCTGCTGGTTTTTTATTTTCATCGTCACAATTAATTCATGTCTATCAAAAATTGTTAACAAAATATTATCTTCAAATCTATAATAATAATAATCACATAAGTAAGCCACTTCTGTTTTTTCCCCCCATTGCTCACAAAAACAACTCAAAAGTTTTGGTTAATAAGTATTTTCCACTATTTTATACACCACGAGAGACATTTTTTACTATTATTATTAAATATTTTTATGTTAATCTGAATATAATTTTTCGGTACCTGTTAATCTATGGGAAATTTGCGTTTAAATCCTTAAATCCAAATATGGGTTTGTGTTCAATATCTATAAGGAAAAAATATTTGTGCACTCTCTGATTAACACAAAAAACAATTTTATACTCTCTGGACTCGGATATATTTTCATAGATAAAAATCGGGATAAAACATTAAAATTATGATACATATATATGATATTTGAGTATCTATGATTTTAAATTTGATACAAAAGATAAAATTTTGATTATTAAAATTGGAACAACTTTATTAACATTAACATTTGCTACATTTTTTTGGATACTCAAATATCATATATCAGTGTTACATTTTCAATGTTTTGTATCGATTCATAAGTGAAAAATACGTGTCATCAATATCAATATTTATTATAATGTTTGAGTACTCAAAAATCATATAACAGTACTATATCTGAAATATTTGGTACTCAAAATAACATAAATTAATGTCATATTTTCAATGTTTATACCAATTTTTATTCGAGAAAAGACACGTAAACCCAGAAAATACTAAACATTTTTATAGATAAGGGAATACAAACGCATATTTTCTTAATAGACACTAATCACAAATCCAAGTTTGAATTTGATTATTTAAAAGCAGTTTATCCTTGATCTAAAACTAAAGGAATAGAGGACAATTTACAATTTAAAATAATTCAATATCTTTTAAAAAAATCTAATAAAAAAATGTAGACTTTTATAGCAAATGAGATTATATGGGATATTGGGGGAATGTAAGAATCCTCTTGGATGACGAGCCGGGTTGCATTAAAACTGTTACTGCAAGTCTGCACTTGGATAAAATCTGATTAGTAAAATATATTTTTAAAAAAAGTTATTCTCTTCAACAAATTAATATCATTTTATTTGAAAAAATTATGAATAAACCACAATTAAAATTTTATTGAAAAAATAAATATTTTTTTTTTAAATCTACGGATATACGTAAATTTAACGTATTTTTTGCCTTTGGGTTCTAGTTTAAATTTGAGTTCGATTCACACTCAATCATCAAAATCTATTGAATGAAAGGTAAGATCATGGCTCAGTCTCGTACTTGTAAGATATAAATAAATTACAAAAATTCGTTCCATCGAACGGTTTCACAAGTCGTATTTTGTTAGTCAGATCTCTTATATGAGTCATCTATGAAAAAATATTACTTTTTATACTAAGAGTATTATTTTTCATTGTAAATATCGGTAAGATTGACCCGTTTCACAAATAAAGATTTGTGAAACCGTCTCAGAAGAGACCTACTCATAATAAAAATTCACTAAAATCCTGCACTACCAAATAAAATAAATTTAGTTCAAAATATATTTAAATTTATATTAAATTCGATAATTTCGAATACGAATAAAATTATTTTCGATTATATTTAATATATTCCCATTTTAAATTTAAAAATATAGTAAATAAAAAATGTGAGATATTTGAAGATATTTTACTTCCCCCAACATCACATGGAATTTGGCGAGGGTGAGCAATATTATGAAGCTTAGGTTCCACCAAACCTTGACACTAGTTTGGTCCCCTTTAAGTTTGGACACATTTTGTCTCCCAAAGGGTATATTTTTTAATCACCTTTATCTTAGTCAAAGGAATAAGGAAAAGATCCACAATGGAATGATTTATGATTTGTGGATAAGAATAATCAATACATATCTCTCTCAAGTTTTTTCCCACTTTTTTTTTTTTACAAATGAATTTATTTTTATCTTTTTCTCGAACATAACCACATGATAGCTTTGAGTAATGGATCGTTGGATTTTTTTTTTTGCTTCAAAATTTTAGGATAAAATTAACATGCTATATAAGAATCAGGTAGTTTAATATATTCCATTCGTTTCAATTATATATGTAATTTTTTTTTCTCTCGAATATATAAACATGTATCTATATTTAGCAATATTTCTTATGTTCTTTTTTAATATACCCTTATTTGATTTGGCGTAATTGACTAATATTGGAAAGATAAAAGATCATTCATATAAACACTCATTAAATAACGGTGAAATTTTGAAAATTTTGTTTGTTAATTGATATTATCAATGAATTTCTAAAGTTTTGAGAAAAAATAAACAAGACCTATATAATTGAGATGAAGATAATAATAAGATTAAGTCTCATGTGGAATAATATGAGGATCTAAACATGTTAGACGTGTCAACCCAGTCCATACTTGCAATAAAAAATATGGCGCCCGAACTTTTCTACGTAATCATACAATATATGACGTAATATCCATAAAAATTTTATTTCGACTAGATAATGCATATACGACAAAATAGTGCAATCAACACATTATTTATATCATATAACAGAGACTATAATCATTACACAACACATGTATCGAATACGACAATAAATTATATCGTTTCTATCCGCCATCAACTACATGATTTCTTTAACTGAATACACCTAGTCATTTACCTCTATCATGTGTCAGCACTAGTTATGTAACATATCCAATAGAAACTGCTCCGAAGTATGAGTATATATAACAAACATCTTTGTAACACATAACATATATATTAACAACATAATATAATTTAAATCATAATGGGGACACTCTATGACTCATTCGTACTATCTGAGCATTTCTTCGCTGTTTCTGGACAACAGTTAATATACAAAAAAAAATATCAACAAACACTGCTCCCTATTACCGTGCAAACAACATCAACAATATTTCGCTTCCCAACTATTGCGACAAAAAAAAATCAAACAATATCAACAATGCTCCCCTAATATTGGTACCAAAAACATCAACATACGTAGCTTTCCTATTATTATGAGTATAATAACTGATATGAACCTGAACGGACTTGGCGTGCTAATGGTTTGAAAGAGATTCAAGGAAGAATTGCATGGACTCATAAGCGATTGAAAAGAGCTTGCAAGCAAGGTCCCAAGTCTCGACCGAGTCGTGATGCATGTGAGTGAGTTTGGAGGCCATATGAATGTTATTCAAGTGTGCAATGTCGATGGACTAGCACCACACCGCCAAGGAAGAAGCGCCGCAGCGCTAAAGAGGAGAACTTAGTGTAAGGTCTAGGAAATTCGAACTACGTAACATTAATGCATGCAATCTAGGGTTTTTACTAAAATATGTGTTTAATTATTTTAAAGCTTTAAAGACGTGATTATTGCATGGTGTTGTAACTTTTCAAGTTCGCAATCTTGATTTTGATAATAACAAAACTTGTTATTTATGTTACTAATGATTTACCTAAGTGTGCAACATCTAGGATCACTCACGAGATGTTTACATCGCAAACTGAAGACCCAACTGATCGCACAAAATGAATCAGTCTAACTCATTACGTCAATTGAACAGTCCAGCTGATTGTCCAGTTTATAAGTGGTTCAGCAGGAGAACCTCAGAATCCTGGCCAGCCGAAGGAGTGTTCAACTGATGAAGAAGCCCAGCTGATCAATCCAACTGAACTAGAGTGAAATCAGTTCAACTGACGAGTCAACAGATTTCACCAGCCCAACTGAAGATCAGTTAAACTGACCAGTTCGAAGCATCAGTTAGAATCTTTCAGTTATGGATGAAGACAAACTCTCTCAAGTGGAATCCAGCTGTACGTAAAGCTACAAAGCCATTATCCAGTCAAAGGACAATAATGGACGTTGCATCAGAGCATTAAAGACAAAACGTTTTAGAAGGGCAGTCGAAAAGTCGAGACACAAAGTCCAAGAAACAAATTCAAGATGCAACGGATACAACACATGAGTCTCACTGTACGATCAGTTTTCCCCGCCTATATAAAGAGAAGATCAGTGAAGACTCAACAATACCAATCACAACATGATATGAATCCTCGTACGAAGAAAAGCAAACACGATTAAATATGAATCGCGCTCTCAATTCAATAACGAACAAGGACCGTGGTTACGATTTCCCGATCTTTTGATTCAAGTATGACGCGATTTTCTCCCCTAAACTACGTGGTTTAGTAACACAGAATCACAATGAAAACAATTGAAAACCAAACGAACCTTCAAAGAACCTGTCCTTGGCAATCCGTACGAAATCAACCGACAAACGCCACAAAGTAAATCTTTGATAAGTTTGATTTTGATTACAAAGCAAAAGCCTTGAAAAGCTTGAGAGAAAATTCTCAAAAGTTTGATAAACTCAATAATAATATCTGAATTGTGTCCAAAATTTCGGCCAATATTTTTACATATACTCAAAGATGCCAAATCTAGTTACCAAAATAATGAAAACCCTAATTTAGGAAAATCTGCGTCGCTTGCATATGCGCGCCCCAACTCGCGCATATGCGCGCAAGTCTCTGCCTATGTCGCACATATGCGCGCCCTAGTCCGGCGCATATGCGCGAAGTCCTCTGTTAAAATCTTTGGTTTCCAGTACCTCTCGCGCATATGCGTGCCCCTTCTCGGCGCATGTGCGCGAGCTCGCGCATATGCGCGCCTTGTCTTCGAGCATGTGCGCGAGAACTTCTGTCCAGATTTGCGCTCCGTTTTGCATGGATGCTTGAATAATGTTCATATGATTCCCATGCATCACAAACCTTTCATCACTCTCTACCTCGCTCGTAAATCCATCTTCTTTGCTCATAAGCCCAATCAATGCTTCTTTGAACCTCTTCAGACGTCCCCTCGTGATTGGTCCCTCCGAAAACTCAAAGGGGTCTCATGCTTTCCTTGGTGCTTGACCAACCATGTTCGCATCATCCTCCCCTTCTTGAAAAGGATTTTTCCTCAAATCTAGTTCATCACCTACATCAAACAACGACAAATCACTAACATTAAAAGTAGAACTCATGTTATACTCACCTGGTAGATCGAGTTTGTAGGCATTGTCATTGATCCTTTCAAGGACTTGAAATGGTCCATCGCCACTAGCTAATAGCTTTGAACGTCTCTTCTCGGGGAACATTTCCTTCCGCAAGTGTAGCCACACCCAATCACCCATTTCAAACACCACCCTTTTCTTCCCCTTGTTGGCTTTCTTGGTGTATTGCTCATTCTTCTTTTCTATGTTGGCCTTGACCTTCTCATGAAAACCCCTAACAAATTCGGCCTTCTTCTTGCCATCCATGTTTAACCTTTCACTCACAGGTAAAGACATCAAATCCAACGGAGTCAAAAGATTAAAACCATACACGATTTCAAACGGTGAATAATTGGCAGTAGAATGCTCGCAACGATTATAAGCAAACTCAACGAATGGCAAACAATCCTCCCAATTCTTTAAGTTCCTTTTAAGTATTGCACGCAAAAGTGTTCCTAAATTTCTATTAACAACCTCAGTTTGTCCATCCATTTGAGGATGATATGTAGTAGAAAACAACAATTTTGTGCCAAGTTTAGCCCATAAAGTTTTCCAGAAATAACTCAGAAACTTAACATCACGATCAGAAACAATAGTCCTAGGCATGCCATGCAACCTAATGACTTCTCTAAATAACAGATCCGCAATGTTAGATGTATCATCAGTTTTGTGACAAGCAATAAAATGTTCCATTTTCGAAAATCTATCAACAACAACAAATATTGAATCCCTCCCCTTCTTTGTCCTAGGTAACCCCAAAACAAAGTCCATAGAAATATCAACCCAAGGTTCACTAGGGACGGGAAGTGGTGTATACAATCCATGTGGTTGTGTTCTAGACTTAGCTTCCCTACAAGTTATGCACTTTTCACACACACGCTCAACATCACGCTTCATATGTGACCAATAGAAATGTTCATGCAATGCACTTAAAGTTTTAGCCACACCAAAGTTTCCCATCAAGACACCCCCATGTGCCCCCCTAACAAGTAATTCACGAATTGAAGATTTAGGGATGCACAACCTATCTTCTCTAAATAAGAACCCATGATGCAAATAAAATTTGTCTTGTGGACCATGCATACATGTTTCAAATACACTCTAAAAATCCTCATCTAGCACATACAACTCTTTGACATGCTCAAACCCCAAAATTTAGACTCCAAGGTAGAGAAAAGTATGTACCTTCGTGATAGTGCGTCGGCCACTACATTCTCCTTACCTTGTTTATACTTGATGATGCAGGGAAATGTCTCTATGAATGCCACCCACTTGGCATGCCGCTTGTTTAGCTTCTATTGTCCCTTAAGGTGCTTTAAGGATTCATGATCCATATGAATCACAAACTCCCTAGGCCTCAAGTAGTGCTGCCATGTCTCTAGCGTCCTTACAAGTGCGTACAACTCCTTGTCGTACGTAGGATAGTTCAGCGCTGCTCCATTGAGTTTCTCACTAAAGTATGCCACTGGCCGTCCTCCTTGCATAAATACTCTACCAATACCTACACCTGAAGCATCACATTCAATTTCAAAAGTATTAGCAAAGTCAGGCAAAACAAGTAAAGGAGCATTAATTAATTTCTGCTTAATCATATTAAAAGACTTTTCTTGCTCCTCGCCCCAATGGAATTGAACGTTCTTCTCAATCAACGCCATCATCGGCGCCGCCAATGTGCTAAAATCCTTGACAAACCTCCTATAGAAGCTTGCAAGACCATGAAAGCTTCGAACTTGACCAACAGTAGTAGGCGTTGGCCAATCTCGAATAGCACTTACCTTGTCTTCATCCACTTGTATTGAAACGTCTGCCCTTTTTTATTACTTAAAAAGTACTAGAAATTTTTTTTTTAACACTCAATTTTTGGCCATGACAAATAACACATGAAAATATTTTTATAAAATATTTTACCCTTTAAAATAAAATCTCAACCAACTAGCATTTTAAAAATCAAGTGCAATAGTCATAAAAATGAAATCGTCAACTGGTTTACCAAACCTAAAACGCAATAATATTTGAAAAGTATAGCCAATACTAAACCTCTAAAAAATCTCTCCAAAAAGCATAAATAAATGGTCTTAAAATCTTTAACATAAATCATGAGTCATAAATCATAATGCGGAAAAAGTAGAAGCGCTGGTCCTCGGGTTTTGTGTGCCTTCACTCCAGTCAAATCACCCGTCAAGTCCTCCCTCAAACTCACCTGCATCCATCACACCTACTGAGTCTAAATACTCAACACACCATCATCTTTATAGCAAGTAATACGTAATACAGTCAACATATAACAGTGAAAAATATTTGTACTTAAAATATCGTTTTCATGAAGATGCATAAACTTCAATCATGAACATTTTCGTAAACCTTTTTATGATCCATGAACTTTAAATAAAAACATTTTCATAATGATGCATCAACCTTAAGCATAAACATTTTCATGACATGCATAACATAAAACTTAACATTTTCTTTTTCCTCAACATGACATGACATAAAACATTTTCATGATCATAAACATTTTTCCTTTTTCCTTTGTTTAATTCAGATCGTTAATTGTGACTTTCCTCAAACCTCAAAAGTCGATGGATCCATCTACATGTAACCACAGTACTGGTTGGCGGGGGACACCAGCGACACTCTCACCGGTCAACTGGGCCCTGGCCTATCATTATCGAATAGAAATACGATCGTAGGGGCTCCCTCTGGGGCCTTCTCCCATAAATGGGCTCCCTCTAGGGCCTTCTCCTCTCACGATATTCTCATTCTTACCTCAAACCTCATATCCTCATAACCTCATATTCGCAATAATGGAAACACGATCGTCGGGCTCCCACTGGGACCATCACCCTCACGACGCCATCATTAACGAATTAGTTACAATCACTCACTTCCTTCAACATTTTTTATTCCCATCACTTTAGAAAAATCGTGCATAACATATATTTTATTTTTGAAACCAAGCATGCAAAATGTCTTTTAAGTGTCAACCATAAATCATAAAAATCTCATATACATTTAAAAATCATAATTTAATCATGAACATTTCATAAACATTTAAAATGACATTTTAACCTCAAAACATGTAAAATAACATTTTTACATATTAAATCATAACCATCTAAAATTCCTTAAACATATAAAATATCATTTTAACATATAAAATCTCATAAACATTTAAAATATCCTTTTAACATAAAAATTCCACAAACATCCATAACTATAAAAAAATATCATATTAGCACATAAAACAGCATTCAGGGCACTGCCATGACGTTCACTAATTTTCTAGGTGCAAAAATACCGTTTTACCCCTAGATGTAAAATTTCCCATTTTTGACATTTTTTTGAATTCATTGACTCTAACATGTCCCAAATAATTATTTAAGCCTAAATTAAAATTGGCATAATTTTATTTAGCTTAAAAACTAGGCTTTTTAAATTCATCCTTAATTAATCATTTTGACGGTATTTTAATCTCGAAAAATCTCAAACTTTAATATAAAATTCCTAAATTCAAAATTTAGTATTTTTATATTATTTTAGCCCTTATGAACCACGACTCGACCCCCGTGAGCCGTTTTCCAATTTTTTCTTTATTTAAAAACCCTATTTGACACCTAAACTTCGACCCCGAGCCAAATTTCGATTTTCGCGAGTTACCCCCGAACCATGTCGAGCCAAAACATGCCCAACATCCCAAAGTACCCTACTGGACCATAAGTTTGCCCAGACATCACCCCAAACCATGAAAATGAGAAGCTCCTAATTGACCCCATGCTGGCCGAGACTTTCCACATGCATGTACTCTATGTTTTGAACCCTTAGGAACCTAGCCGTCGACCTAGCACCCAAGCCAACCCCCAGTACACCTTCCTAGGACCCTAATGCATCGCCTTGACCCAGCCCTTGAACCCCAGACCACGGCCCCATCTCCTGGAAGTAGCACAAACCCTGCGCACCCCTTGGAATACCTCTCGGGTAGAGTCCTAGCATGGGTTGGACTCCTCCCCAGCCCAATACTCGAGTCCTAGCTTGGCTAGACCTCCCTCCCTGACTCACTCATGACCTTGGCTAGCCCCTGGAAAGAGCCAACCAAGCCCCTGCCCCTGCAATGAAAAACCCGAACCCTATAACCTATGACAACAACTCACGGCTGTTTGGGTGTTTTTGCTTCTGCCAAATTTTTGGGATGATTAGGGTGAGTTTTATGTGATTCTAAAATAGATATAAACCACTCTTGAACTTACCTTATGTCATGGCAGCCCCTTTACCAAACATTATACAAGTTTTGGATTCACAAAAGTCATGTTTCATCATGAATACATGCCACAACCGAAATTTTCTGGATTTGTTACTATGAACTTCAAGCTTTTCATGCAAACACAATATAAACAATATTATGATATGATGGATGAGAAAAGGAAGATTAAGGCGTGCCTTTGCGTTAAATACGCTCGAATATCCTTTGACGACGAAGAACGGAGGGACACCTTGGCTTGTACTTGTGCTTGAACCTTACGAATTGCTCCTCAAAGTATCGAGTGAAGTGTCGTGTGTGTGGAGAGGTGCTTGAGAGAATTTTCAGAATTTTAAAACTAGGTGGCCGTGAATTTGCTTTGCAAGGTGTAGGGTTTTAAGATTTTTAATATATTATATACTCTAATTATCCACTAACTAGGCTTTAGGCCTATTAAGCCTTGAAATTTAAGCCTATTAGTTTTAATTAGGATTAAATAAAATTTATTCGTAAGGTTTTGGTAAAAATAGTTTGTGAATTAAATAGCCGGGTTGCCCAAAAAGTTCGCATTTTAGTTGAAAAACCTACACCGATAAAATTTACGTCCCGGCATATAAAATCACCTCAAAATCCTTTATTTTCAAAAATACTAAAAAGCATCAACCATATTTTAAATAATTAGAAATAATTATTTAATAAAAACATTTTACATTTTTTTTCAGCCCTCGGTATCCGTTCCTCGATCGCAACCTGAATAACTTTTAAAAATACATTTTAATGCAACAATGTCGAAAAATATATTTTACACATGCAAATATTCACAACATAAATAATTAATGCAATCAAAATAATTAATTAAAATACAAAAGAATTTAATAATTGCATGCATGTGGTTTGCGTGGACCTTTAAATTTTCGGAGCGTTACAATCTCCCCCCGTTAAATTGAATTTCGTCCTCGAAATTCGCTTATCCTTAATAACCCAAAGTTTAAAATTAGTTCTAGTATCCCAAAAATCCACGCTTCGGCTGCGCTACTCTGATAAAACTTAAATTCTAGAAGGTCCTTACGTCTCCTTGATCCCAATTAAATTTTCCTTCTAAATCCTTATTTTCGAACTGCAACTTAAAAAGACCCATATTAACTTAGTATTATTACTATTATAACCTCGAATTTCAACTTTTCTTACAATTCCCAATAAAAATATGGATGACCATACTTATCGTATATTAATTTTCTTATTTTATACCCACAATATTCATCAACTTATCAAATTTCAATATTAAAATCCCAAAAACCTCCGCTAACGCATAGATTTTTAAGCCTAGTATCGATTCATCCTTAAAAACCTTGATTAAAATTTCTTATAATACTAAAATCAAGATATCCCAAGCTTCTGGATATCCTTACGAGCCCAAATCATCAATAATTCTTAGTATTTAACCCATTCACTTCTCGCTTATTGCTAAACTAGTTCCCAAATTCCTTAATAATTGCAAAATTAATTATTAATTTCCTCAAAAATTTTCCAAATTGGTCCTTAATTTAAAAAAATCCTACAGTTAACCCATAAGTTTTCGGTATTCTGAATCTCCTTCTATTGGTTTCCCATAACATAATTTCAAAAATTTTAAACTTATTTACTCAAAAATCAATTCGTATAACCAATATTACACTTCCATCAAAACTTAAAATCCCAAATTACACATTTTCTTACTTCCCAAGATAATCGCATTCTTCGAATCATTATTACTTATGAGTAATTCTCAAAAATTAAATAAACTATTAACCATGAATCATCGGTATTTTTTTAGAAAATCTACGTGTCCCAAATATATTCATAATATTCACGATTAACTTATGGCCCAAAAGTAAAACGTCAATACTAAAACCCAAAAATCAACATAGTCCAATTCCACCACAAAACCAACATGCGTTGAAACCAAATAATTTCTTATTTCATATCGTATCACGTATAAAATTCTAAAGCATATAAAACATATATTATCATAAAGCTATTAAACATGTGACGTGAACATATACTTCATGTAGTCATGCAGGTAACAGCATATAAATCATATAAAACATTTAAACTTACAAGTTGAGGCTTGACGACTGATCTTTCCGGCGCTGATGGTGGCACAATTCTTTACAGAACCATTGCTCTGATACCAACTGAAACGTCTGCCCTTTTTTTATTGCTTAAAAAGTAATAGAAATTTTTTTTTAACACTCAATTTTTGGCCCTGACAAATAACACGTGAAATTATTTTTATAAAATATTTTACCCTTTAAAATAAAATATCAACCAACTAGCATTTTAAAAATCAAGTGCAATAGTCATAAAAATGAAATCGTCAACTGGTTTACCAAACCTAAAAAGCAATAATATTTGAAAAATATAGCCCATACTAAACCTCTAAAAAATCTCTCCAAAAAGCATAAATAAATGGTCTTAAAATCTTTAACATAAATCATGAGTCATAAATCATAATGCGGAAAAAGAAGAAGCGCTGGTCCTCGGGTTGGGTGCGCCTTCAGTCTAGTCAAATCACCCGTCAAGTCCTCCCTCAAACTCACCTGCATCCACCACACCTAGTGAGTCTAAATACTCAACACACCATCATCTTTATAGCAAGTAATACGTAATACAGTCAACATATAACAATGAAAAATATTTGTACTTAAAATATCGTTTTCATGAATATACATAAACTTCAATCATGAACATTTTCGTAAACCTTTTTATGATGCATAAACTTTAAATAAAAACATTTTCATGATCATAAACATTTTTCCTTTTTCCTTTGTTGAATTCAGATCAGTAATTGTGACTTTCCTCAAACCTCAAAAGTCGATGGATCCATCTACATGTAACCACAGTACTGGGCGGCGGGGGACACCAGCGACACTCTCACCGGTCAACTGAGCCCTGGCCTATCATGATCGAATAGAAATACGATCGTCGGGGCTCCCTCTGGGCCTTCTCCCATAAATGGGCTCCCTCAAGGGCCTTCTGCCCTCAGGATATTCTCATTCTTACCTCAAACCTCATATCCTTATAACCTCATATTCGCAATAATGGAAACACGATCGTCGACTCCCACTGGGACCATCACCGTCATGACATCGCCATCATTAACGAATTAGTCACAATCACTTCACTTCTTCAACATTTTTCATTCCCATCACTTTAGAAAAATCGTGCATAACATATATTTTTTTTTTTTGAAACCAAGCATGCAACATGTCTTTTAAGTGTCAACCTTAAATCATAAAAATCTCATAGACATTTAAAAATCATAATTTAATCATGAACATTTCATAAACATTTAAAATGACATTTTAACTTCAAAACATGTAAAATAACATTTTTACATATTAAATCATAACCATCTAAAATTCCTTAAACATTTAAAATATCATTTTAACATAAAAAATCTCATAAACATTTAAAATATCCTTTTAACATAAAAATTCCACAAACATCCATAACTATAAAAAAATAATCATATTAGCACAAAAAACAGCATTCAGGGCACTGCCATGACGTTCACTAATTTTCTAGGTGCAAAAAGACCGTTTTACCCCTAGATGTAAAATTTCCCGTTTTTGACATTTTCTTGAATTCATTGACTCTAACATGTCTCAAATAATTATTTAAGCCTAAATTAAAATTGGCATAATTTTATTTAGCTTAAAAACTAGGCTTTTTAAATTAATCCTTAATTAATCGTTTTGACGGTATTTTAATCTCGAAAAATCTCAAACTTTAATATAAAATTCCTAAATTCAAAATTTAGTATTTTTATATTATTTTAGCCCTTATGAACCACGACTCGACCCCCGTGAGCCGTTTTCCAATTTTTTCTTTATTTAAAAACCCTATTTGACACCTAAATTTCGACACCGAGCCAACTTTCGATTTTCACGAGTTACCCCCGAACCATGTCGAGCCAAAACATGCCCAACATCTCAAAGTACCCTACTGGACCCTACGTTTGTCAAGACATCACCACAAACCATGAAAATGAGAAGCTCCTAATTGACCCCATGATGGCCGAGACTTTCCACATGCATGTACTCTATGTTTTGAACCCTTAGGAACCTAGCCGTCGACCTAGAACCCAAGCCAACCCCTAGTACACCTTCCTAGGACCCTAATACATCGCCTGGACCCGGCCCTTGAACCCTAGACCGCGCCCCCATCTCCTGTAAGTAGCCCAAACCCTGCGCACCCCCTGGAATACCTCTCGGGTAGAGTCCTAGCATGGCTAGGACTCCTCCCCAGCCCAATACTCGAGTCCTAGCTTGGCTAGAACTCCCTCCCTGACTCACTCATGACCTTGGCTAGCCCTTGGAACGAGCCAACCAAGCCCCAGCCCCTGCAATGAAAAACCCGAACCCTATAACCTATGACAGCAACTCACGGCTGTTTGGGTGTTTTTGCTTCTGCCAAATTTTTGGGATGATTAGGGTGAGTTTTGTGTGATTCTAAAATAGATATAAACCACTCTTGAACTTACCTTATGTCATGGCAGCCCCTTTACCAAACATTATACAAGTTTTGGATTCACAAAAATCATGTTTCTTCATGAATACATGCCACAACCGAAATTTTCTGGATTTGTTACTATGAACTTCAAGCTTTTCTTGAAAAAACAATATAAACAATATTATGATATGATGGATGAGAAAAAGAATATTAAGACGTGCCTTTGCGTTAAATACACTCGAATATCCGTTGACGACGAAGAACGGAGGGACACCTTGGCTTGTGCTTGTGCTTGAACCTTACGAATTTCTCCTCAAAGTATCGAGTGAAGTGTCGTGTGTGTGGAGAGGTGCTTGAGAGAATTTTCAGAATTTTAAAACTAGGCGGCCGTGAATTTGCTTTGCAAGGTGTAGGGTTTTGGGATTTTTAATATATTATATACTTTAATTAACCACTAACTAGGCTTTAGGCCTATTAAGCCTTGAAATTTAAGCCCATTAGTTTTAATTAGGATTAAATAAAATATATTCGTAAGGTTTTGGTAAAAATAGTTTGTGAATTAAATAGCCAGGTTGCCCAAAAAGTTCGCATTTTAGTTGAAAAACCAACACCGATAAAATTTACGTCCCGGCATATAAAATCACCTCAAAACCCTTTATTTTCAAAAATACTAAAAAGCATTAACCATATTTTAAATAATTAAAAATAATTATTTAATAAAAACATTTTACATTTTTTTCAGCTCTCGGTCTTCGTTCCTCGATCGCAACCTAAATAACTTTTAAAAATACATTTTAATGCAACAATGTCAAAAAATATATTTTACACATGCAAATATTCACAACATAAATAATTAATGCAATCAAAATAATTAATTAAAATACAAAAGAATTTAATAATTGCATGCATGTGGTTTGCGTGGACCTTTAAATTTTCGGAGGGTTACAATCTCCCCCCCTTAAATTGAATTTCGTCCTCGAAATTCGCTTATCCTTAATAACCCAAAGTTTAGACTTAGTTCTAGTATCCCAAAAATCCACGCTTCGGCTACGCTACTCTGATAAAACTTAAATTCTAGAAGGTCCTTAAGTCTTCTAGATCCCAATTAAATTTTCCATCTAAATCCTTAATTTCGAACTGCAACTTAAAAAGACCCATATTAACTTAGTATTATTACTATTATAACATCGAATTTAAACTTTTCTTACAATTCCCAATAAAAATATGGATGACCATACTTATCGTATATTAATTTTCTTATTTTATACACACAATATTCATCAATTTATCAAATTTCAATCTTAAAATCTCAAAAGCCTCCGCTAACGCATAGATTTTTAAGCCTAGTATCGATTCATCCTTAAAAACCTTGATTAAAATTTCTTATAATACTAAAATCAAGATATCCCAAGCTTTTGGATATCCTTACGAGCCCAAATCATCAATAATTCTTAGTATTTAACCCATTCACTTCTCGCTTATTGCTAAACTAGTTCCCAAATTTCTTAATAATTGCAAAATTAATTATTAATTTCCTCAAAAATTATCCAAATTGGTCCTTAATTTAAAAAAATCCTACAGTTAACCCATAAGTTCCCGGTATTCTTACTCTCCTTCTATTGGTTTCCCATAACATAATTTCAAAAATTTTAAACTTATTTACTCAAAAATCAATTCGTATAACCAATATTACACTTCCATCAAAACTTAAAATCCCAAATTACACATTTTCTTACTTCCCAAGATAATCGCATTCTTCGAATCATTATTACTTATGAGTAATTCCCAAAAATTAAATCAACTATTAACCATGAATCATCGGTATTTTCTTAGAAAATCTACGTGTCCCAAATATATTCATAATCACGATTAACTTATGGCCCAAAAGTAAAACGTCAATACTAAAACCCAAAAATCAACATAGTCCAATTCCACCACAAAACCAACATGCGTTGAAACCAAATAATTTCTTATTTCATATCGTATCACGTATAAAATTCTAAAGCATATAAAACATATATTATCATAAAGCTATTAAACATGTGACGTGAACATATACTTCATGTAGTCATGCATGTAACAGCATATAAATCATATAAAACATTTAAACTTACAAGTTGAGGCTTGACGACTGATCTTTCCGGCGCTGATGGTGGCACAATTCTTTACAGAACCATTGCTCTGATACCAACTGAAACGTCTGTCCTTTTTTATTGCTTAAAAAGTACTAGAAATTTTTTTTTTAACACTCAATTTTTGGCCATGACAAATAACACATGAAATTATTTTTATAAAATATTTTACCCTTTAAAATAAAATCTCAACCAACTAGCATTTTAAAAATCAAGTGCAATAGTCATAAAAATGAAATCGTCAACTGGTTTACCAAACCTAAAAAGCAATAATATTTGAAAAATATAGCTCATACTAAATCTCTCAAAAATCTCTCCAAAAAGCATAAATAAATGGTCTTAAAATCTTTAACATAAATCATGAGTCATAAATCATAATGCGGAAAAAGTAGAAGCGCTGGTCCACGGGTTGTGTGCGTCTTCAGTCTAGTCAAATCACCCGTCAAATCCTCCCTCAAACTCACCTGCATTCACCACACCTAGTGAGTCTTAAGACTCAACACACCATCATCTTTATAGCAAGTAATACGTAATACAGTCAACATATAACAATGAAAAATATTTGTACTTAAAATATCGTTTTCATGAAGATGCATAAACATCAATCATGAACATTTTCGTAAACCTTTTTATGATGCATGAACTTTAAATAAAAACATTTTCATAATGATGCATCAACCTTAATCATAAACATTTTCATTACATGCATAACATAAAACTTAACCTTTTCCTTTTTCCTCAACATGACATGACATAAAACATTTTCATCTTAATAAACATTTTTCCCTTTTCCTTTGTCGAATTCAGATCGTTAATTGTGACTTTCCTCAAACCTCAAAAGTCGATGGATCCATCTACATGTAACCACAGTACTGGGCGGCGGGGGACACTAGCGACACTCTCACCGGTCAACTGGGCCCTGGCCTATCATTATCGAATAGAAATACGATCGTCGGGGCTTCCTCTGGGGCCTTCTCCCATAAATGGGCTCCCTCAGGGGCCTTCTCCCCTCACGATATTCCCATTCTTACCTCAAACCTCATATCCTCATAACCTCATATTCGCAATAATGAAAACACGATCGTCGGGCTCCCACTGGGACCATCACCCTGACGACATCGCCATCATTTACGAATTAGTCACAATCATTTAACTTCATTCAACATTTTTCATTCCCATCACTTTAGAAAAATCGTGCATAACATATATTTTTATTTTTGAAACCAAGCATGCAACATGTCTTTTAAGTGTCAACCTTAAATCATAAAAATTCCATAGACATTTAAAAATCATAATTTAATCATGAAAATTTCATAAACATTTAAAATGACATTTTAACCTCAACATGTAAAATAACATTTTTACATATTAAATCATAACCATCTAAAATTCCTTAAACATTTAAAATATCATTTTAACATAAAAAATCTCATAAACATTTAAAATATCCTTTTAACATAAAAATTCCACAAACATCCATTACTATAAAAAAATAATCATATTAGCACATAAAACAGCATTCAGGGCTCTACCATGACGTTCATTAATTTTCTAGGTGCAAAAAGATCGTTTTACCCCTAGATGTAAAATTTCCCGTTTCTGACATTTTCTTGAATTCATTGACTCTAACAAGTCCCAAATAATTATTTAAGCCTAATTAAAATTGCCATAATTTTATTTAGCTTAAAAACTAGGCTTTTTAAATTAATCCTTAATTAATCGTTTTGACGGTATTTTAATCTCGAAAAATCTCAAACTTTAATATAAAATTCCTAAATTCAAAATTTAGTATTTTTATATTATTTTAGCCCTTATGAACCACGACTCGACCCCCGTGATCCGTTTTCCAATTTTTTCTTTATTTAAAAACCCTATTTGACACCTAAACTTTGACCCCGAGCCAACTTTCGATTTTCACGAGTTACCCCCGAACCATGTCGAGCCAAAACTTGCCCAACATCCCAAAGTACCCTACTGGACCCTAAGTTTGCCAAGACATCACCCCAAACCATGAAAATGAGAAGCTCCTAATTGACCCCATGCTGGCCGAGACTTTCCACATGCATGGACTCTATGTTTTGAACCCTTAGGAACCTAGCCGTCGACCTAGCACCCAAGCCAACCCCTAGTACACCTTCCTATGACCCTAATGCATCGCCTTGACCCGGCCCTTGAACCCCATACCTCGCACCCATCTCCTGGAAGTAGCACAAACCCTGCGCACCCCCTGGAATACCTCTCGGGTAGAGTCCTAGCATGGCTAGGACTCCTCCCCAGCCCAATACTCGAGTCCTAGCTTGGCTAGAACTCCCTCCCTGACTCACTCATGGCCTTGGCTAGCCCTTGGAACGAGCCAACCAAGCCCCAGCCCCTGCAATGAAAAACCTGAACCCTATAACCTATGACAGCAACTCACGGCTGTTTGGGTGTTTTTGCTTCTGCCAAATTTTTGGGATGATTAGGGTGAGTTTTGTGTGATTCTAAAATAGATATAAACCACTCTTGAACTTACCTTATGTCATGGCAGCCCCTTTACCAAACATTATACAAGTTTTGGATTCACAAAAATCATGTTTCTTCATGAATACATGCCACAACCGAAATTTTCTGGATTTGTTACTATGAACTTCAAGCTTTTCATGCAAACACAATATAAACAATATTATGATATGATGGATGAGAAAAAGAAGAATAAGACGTGCCTTTGCGTTAAATACGCTCGAATATCCGTTGACGACGAAGAAAGGAGGGACACCTTGGCTTGTGCTTGTGCTTGAACCTTACGAATTGCTCCTCAAAGTATCGAGTGAAGTGTCGTGTGTGTGGAGAGGTGCTTGAGAGAATTTTCAGAATTTTAAAACTAGGTGGCCGTGAATTTGCTTTGCAAGGTGTAGGGTTTTGGGATTTTTAATATATTATATACTTTAATTAACCACTAACTAGGCTTTAGGCATATTAAGCCTTGAAATTTAAGCCCATTAGTTTTAATTAGGATTAAATAAAATATATTCGTAAGGTTTTGGTAAAAATAGTTTGTGAATTAAATAGCCAGGTTGCCCAAAAAGTTCGCATTTTAGTTGAAAAACCAACACCGATAAAATTTACGTCCCGGCGTATAAAATCACCTCAAAACCCTTTATTTTCAAAAATACTAAAAAGCATTAACCATATTTTAAATAATTAAAAATAATTATTTAATAAAAACATTTTACATTTTTTTCAGCTCTCGGTCTTCGTTCCTCGATCGCAACCTAAATAACTTTTAAAAATACATTTTAATGCAACAATGTCGAAAAATATATTTTACACATGCAAATATTCGCAACATAAATAATTAATGCAATCAAAATAATTAATTAAAATACAAAAGAATTTAATAATTGCATGCATGTGGTTTGCGTGGACCTTTAAATTTTCGGAGCGTTACAATCTCCCCCCCCTTAAATTGAATTTCGTCCTCGAAATTCGCTTATCCTTAATAACCCAAAGTTTAGACTTAGTTCTAGTATCCCTAAAATCCACGCTTCGGCTGCGCTACTCTGATAAAACTTAAATTCTAGAAGGTCCTTACGTCTCCTTGATCCCAATTAAATTTTCCATCTAAATCCTTAATTTCGAACGGCAACTTAAAAAGACCCATATTAACTTAGTATTATTACTATTATAACATCGAATTTCAACTTTT
Source organism: Primulina tabacum (assembly GCF_025594145.1). Lineage (NCBI taxonomy): Eukaryota > Viridiplantae > Streptophyta > Magnoliopsida > Lamiales > Gesneriaceae > Primulina > Primulina tabacum. The sequence continues at coordinate 16,926,151 of NC_134561.1, forward strand.
CTTACAATTCCCAATAAAAATATGGATGACCATACTTATCGTATATTAATTTTCTTATTTTATACCCACAATATTCCTCAACTTAACAAATTTCAATCTTAAAATCCCAAAAGCCTCCGCTAACGCATAGATTTTTAAGCCTAGTATCGATTCATCCTTAAAAACCCTTGATTAAAATTTCTTATAATACTAAAATCAAGATATCCCAAGCTTCTGGATATCCTTACGAGCCCAAATCATCAATAATTCTTAGTATTTAACCCATTCACTTCTCGCTTATTGCTAAACTAGTTCCCAAATTCCTTAATAATTGCAAAATTAATTATTAATTTCCTCAAAAATTATCCAAATTGGTCCTTAATTTAAAAAAATCCTACAGTTAACCCATAAGTTTTTGGTATTCTTACTCTCCTTCTATTGGTTTCCCATAACATAATTTCAAAAATTTTAAACTTATTTACTCAAAAATCAATTCGTATAACCAATATTACACTTCCATCAAAACTTAAAATCCCAAATTACACATTTTCTTACTTCCCAAGATAATCGCATTCTTCGAATCATTATTACTTATGAGTAATTCCCAAAAATTAAATCAACTATTAACCATGAATCATCGGTATTTTCTTAGAAAATCTACGTGTCCCAAATATATTCATAATATTCACGATTAACTTATGGCCCAAAAGTAAAACGTCAATACTAAAACCCAAAAATCAACATAGTCCAATTCCACCACAAAACCAACATGCGTTGAAACCAAATAATTTCTTATTTCATATCGTATCACGTATAAAATTCTAAAGCATATAAAACATATATTATCATAAAGCTATTAAACATGTGACGTGAACATATACTTCATGTAGTCATGCATGTAACAGCATATAAATCATATAAAACATTTAAACTTACAAGTTGAGGCTTGACGACTCATCTTTCCGGCGCTGATGGTGACACAATTCTTTACAGAACCATTGCTCTGATACCAACTGAAACGTCTGTCCTTTTTTATTGCTTAAAAATTACTTGAAATTTTTTTTTAACACTCAATTTTTGGCCATGACGAATAACACATGAAATTATTTTTATAAAATATTTTACCCTTTAAAATAAAATCTCAACCAACTAGCATTTTAAAAATCAAGTGCAATAGTCATAAAAATAAAATCGTCAACTGGTTTACAAAACCTAAAAAGCAATAATATTTGAAAAATATAGCCCATACTAAACCTCTCAAAAATCTCTCCAAAAAGCATAAATAAATGGTCTTAAAATCTTTAACATAAATCATGAGTCATAAATCATAATGCGGAAAAAGTAGAAGCGCTGGTCATCGGGTTGTGTGTGCCTTCAGTCTAGTCAAATCACCTGTCAAATCCTCTCTCAAACTCACCTGCATTCACCACACCTAGTGAGTCTTAAGACTCAACACACCATCATCTTTAAAGCAAGTAATACGTAATACAGTCAACATATAACAATGAAAAATATTTGTACTTAAAATATCGTTTTCATGAAGATGCATAAACATCAATCATGAACATTTTCGTAAACCTTTTTATGATGCATGAACTTTAAATAAAAACATTTTCATAATGATGCATCAACCTTAATCATAAACATTTTCATGACATGCATAACATAAAACTTAACATTTTTCCTTTTTCCTTTGTCGAATTCAGATCGTTAATTGTGACTTTCCTCAAACCTCAAATGTCGATGGATCCATCTACATGTAACCACAGTACTGGGCGGCGGGGGACACTAGCGACACTCTCACCGGTCAACTGGGCCCTGGCCTATCATTATCGAATAGAAATACGATCGTCGGGGCTTCCTCTGGGGCCTTCTCCCATAAATGGGCTCCCTCAGGGGCCTTCTCCCCTCACGATATTCCCATTCTTACCTCAAACCTCATATCCTCATAACCTCATATTCGCAATAATGAAAACACGATCGTCGGGCTCCCACTGAGACCATCACCCTCACGACATCGCCATCATTAACGAATTAGTCACAATCACTTAACTTCATTCAACATTTTTCATTCCCATCACTTTAGAAAAATCGTGCATAACGTATATTTTTATTTTTGAAACCAAGCATGCAACATTTCTTTTAAGTGTCAACCTTAAATCATAAAAATTCCATAGACATTTAAAAATCATAATTTAATCATGAAAATTTCATAAACATTTAAAATGACATTTTAACCTCAAAACATGTAAAATAACATTTTTACATATTAAATCATAACCATCTAAAATTCCTTAAACATTTAAAATATCATTTTAACATAAAAAATCTCATAAACATTTAAAATATCCTTTTAACATAAAAATTCCACAAACATCCATAACTATAAAAAAATAATCATATTAGCACATAAAACAGCATTCAGGGCACTACCATGACGTTCATTAATTTTCTAGGTGCAAAAAGATCGTTTTACCCCTAGATGTAAAATTTCCCGTTTCTGAAATTTTCTTGAATTAATTGACTCTAACATGTCATAAATAATTATTTAAGCCTAAATTAAAATTGCCATAATTTTATTTAGCTTAAAAACTAGGCTTTTTAAATTAATCCTTAATTAATCGTTTTGACGGTATTTTAATCTCGAAAAATCTCAAACTTTAATATAAAATTCCTAAATTCAAAATTTAGTATTTTTATATTATTTTAGCCCTTATGAACCACGACTCGACCCCCGTGAGCCGTTTTCCAATTTTTTCTTTATTTAAAAACCCTATTTGACACCTAAACTTCGACCCCGAGCCAACTTTCGATTTTCACGAGTTACCCCCGAACCATGTCGAGCCAAAACTTGCCCAACATCCCAAAGTACCCTACTGGACCCTAAGTTTGCCCAGAAATCACCCCAAACCATGAAGATGAGAAGCTCCTAATTGACCCCATGCTGGCCGAGACTTTCCACATGCATGGACTCTATGTTTTGAACCCTTAGGAACCTAGCCGTCGACCTAGCACCCAAGCCAACCCCTAGTACACCTTCCTATGACCCTAATGCATCGCCTTGACCCGGCCCTTGAACCCCAGACCGCGCCCCCATCTCCTGGAAGTAGCACAAACCCTGCGCACCCCCTGGAATACCTCTCGGGTAGAGTCCTAGCATGGCTAGGACTCCTCCCCAGCCCAATACTTGAGTCCTAGCTTGGCTAGAACTCCCTCCCTGACTCACTCATGACCTTGGCTAGCCCTTGGAAGAGCCAACCAAGCCCCAGCCCCTGCAATGAAAAACCTGAACCCTATAACCTATGACAGCAACTCACGGCTGTTTGGGTGTTTTTGCTTCTGCCAAATTTTTGGGCTGATTAGGGTGAGTTTTGTGTGATTCTAAAATAGATATAAACCACTCTTGAACTTACCTTATGTCATGGCAGCCCCTTTACCAAACATTATACAAGTTTTGGATTCACAAAAATCATGTTTCTTCATGAATACATGCCACAACCGAAATTTTCTGGATTTGTTACTATGAACTTCAAGCTTTTCATGCAAACACAATATAAAAAATATTATGATATGATGGATGAGAAAAGGAAGATTAAGGCGTGCCTTTGCGTTAATTACGCTCGAATATCCGTTGACGACGAAGAACGGAGGGACACCTTGGCTTGTACTTGTGCTTGAACCTTACGAATTGCTCCTCAAAGTATCGAGTGAAGTGTCGTGTGTGTGGAGAGGTGCTTGAGAGAATTTTCAGAATTTTAAAACTAGGTGGCCGTGAATTTGATTTGCAAGGTGTAGGGTTTTGGGATTTTTAATATATTATATACTCTAATTAACCACTAACTAGGCTTTAGGCCTATTAAGCCTTGAAATTTAAGCCCATTAGTTTTAATTAGGATTAAATAAAATATATTCGTAAGGTTTTGGTAAAAATAGTTTGTGAATTAAATAGCCGGGTTGCCCAAAAAGTTCGCATTTTAGTTGAAAAACCAACACCGATAAAATTTACGTCCCGGCGTATAAAATCACCTCAAAACCCTTTATTTTCAAAAATACTAAAAAGCATTAACCATATTTTAAATAATTAAAAATAATTATTTAATAAAAACATTTTACATTTTTTTCAGCCCTCGGTCTCCGTTCCTCGATCGCAACCTGAATACTTTTAAAAATAAATTTTAATGCAACAATGTCGAAAAATATATTTTACACATGCAAATATTCACAACATAAATAATTAATGCAATCAAAATAATTAATTAAAATACAAAAGAATTTAATAATTGCATGCATGTGGTTTGCGTGGACCTTTAAATTTTCGAAGCGTTACATGTATACCCTGTGAGCTTACCACAAAACCAAGAAAGACAAATTTGCTTGTACAAAAATCACATTTCTTTAAGTTAGCATATAAACATTCAGTCCTTAGAGTGATTAGCACAAGTCTCAAGTGATTAACATACTCATCCAAGTTTTTGCTATACACTAGGATATCATCAAAGTAAATCACAACAAACTTCCCTTTGTATGCACGCAAAACATGGTTCATTAACCTCATAAAGGTGCTAGGAGCGTTAGTTAAGCCAAAAGGCATTACCATCCACTCATATAACCCATACTTGGTTTTAAAAGCAGTTTTCCACTCATCACCTTCTCTCATCCTAATTTGGTGATAACCACTCTGTAAATCAATTTTGCTAAAAATACAAGCACCATGCAATTCATCTAACATATCATCTAGCCTAGGTATGCGATGCCTATACTTGATGGTTATATTATTAATTGCCCTACAGTCTACACACATACGCCATGAGCCATCTTTCTTAGGAACTAATAAAACAGGCACAACACAAGGAGACATGGACTCACGCACAAAACCCCTATCTAACAACTCACTTACCTGTCGTTGAAGCTCCTTATTCTCCTCCGGATTGCTCCTATAAGCTGGACGATTTGGCAATGCACTCCCGGGTACAAAATCAATTTGGTGCTCAATCCCCCTCAATGGTGGTAGTCCTTGAGGTAGCTCCTCCGGAAATATATCATCGAACTCCTGCAAAAGTGAAACAACAATGCTCGGAAGGGACTCGGCTATATCACTTGTGTTAAAGAGGATCTCTTTATAAAGTATCAACACAAGTTGTTCATGTGTGTGCATCAATTGCTTCAACTTACTTTTTTGTGCCATATATGTTTTTTTCTGCCTCTTTCTTCTCATTTTCTTTTCCTTCATTTTATTTTCTCTCTTTTTTCTTTTGTATGGCTATCTCACTCTTTTTATCACTCTTTTTTTTCATCCATCTCATTTTTATTTTCATAGGCCACCTCACTTTTTAGTTCACTATTTGTTTCGGCCTCATCTCTCTTCTTTTTTTCCAATTGGTCCTCCAACACTTGCTTTGGGGACAAAGGAAGTAATATAATAGATTCCTTCTTCATTACAAATGAATGCTTATTCTTGAACCCGTCATGTGTCATTCGCCTATCATATTGCCACAGCCTACCCAACAAGATATGACAAGCATTCATTGGCACTACATCACATAAGACCTCATCAATGTACTTCCCAATAGAAAAAGACACCAACACTTGTTTGTTCACATTCACTTCCGCACAATCATTCAACCATTGAAGCCTATATGGTTGAGGATGCTTTAACGTAGGTAAACCCAACTTTTCTACCATCTCACTACTAGCCACATTGGTGCAACTCCCCCCCATCTATGATAAGATTGCAAACCTTGCTATTCACAAAACATCTAGTATGGAACAAGTTTTACCTTTGGTTAGTCTCCTCCTCCTTGACTTGGGAACTCATGATACGCCTAGTCACTAGTGCTTCACCTACAGCCGCCCCATATCTCTCATCAGGATCCTCTAACGCAGGCATCTAATCATCATCACCCTCGTCATCACCCTCTCTTTGAGATTCATATTCACCATAGTCATTCAAAATCAACACTCTCTTATTAGGACATTGGCTAGCAATATGACCCAACCCTTGACACCTAAAACATTTAGTATCTCTAGAACGATTAAGAGAAGTTTCAGATTTACCTTGCACTCCTTGTTTAGGCGTCTCTTGCTTGGTCTTTGGGTTTGGTCACCAATTTTCTTTCATCACGTTTTGCCTCATTTGGTCGCCAAGAAGATGATGAACTCCCTGTTTGATTGGTGCGGCCAACTCCTCGCCTCTTGAGTTGTTGCTCCACTTTTATGGCCATTTGCACCATCTCGTCTAGATTCAAGTAGTGCCGAAGCTCCACTTGATCTTGTATCTCCCTATTCAAACCACAAAGAAAACGTGCCATTGTCGCCTAATACGAAACCTCGTACGAATGAAAAGCAAGCACGAATATCGAAATCGCACCCTCAGTTCAATAACAAAAAATGATCGATTATGTTGTCCCGATCTTTTGAAACAAGTAACGATTTGTGATATTCACCTCTAAGCGATTAAAACTTAGCAACAAATATCAACGATAAAACAATTGAATTTCAAACGAACCTTCAAAGATCTTGTTTTGACAATCCGAGCGAAAAACAATCGACAAACGCCACAAAGATGCAATCTTTGATAAATTTGATTTTGATAAACACAAAGCACAAGCCTTGCAAATTGAGAGAAATCTCCAATAATTTGATATCAATCTTCAATGATCTCGTTCATTCCCCTTACAATACATTATATAAACAATAAAAATAAGAAAAGTTGGGTGAAAAGGCTTAAATAAGATAACTAGCAATTTTGACACGGAAGTGCGCCAAAAGAACGCGGGTGCGGTGCTTGTTTGACCGCGGGTGCGGTGTAGCTTCGGCAATAGACCGCGGGTGCGCTAATGATTTGACCGCGGATGCGGTGCAGCTTCGGGAAATTTTCTTAAATTTGATTATCATGGACCGCGGGTGCGGTCCCTGCTTTAGCGCGGGTGCGCTAGACCTTCGGCAATTGCACTTGAATAACATTCCAAAGACCTCCAATATTATTCCCATGATTCCCAACCTCTTCTAATTTAGTCATCCAATTTGTAGATCCTCCTTGGTAGTTCATCATGAGTCCTTGAAGTGCTTCTTTAAACTTCTTGCTACGTCCCCTCGTTATAGGTCCTTCGGGCAATACCAACGAATCCCATGTTTTCTTTGGTGCTTGATCAACCATGTTTGCATCATTCTCCCCTTCTTGAAAAGGATTTGTCCTCAAATCTTGATCATCTCCTACATCAAACAACGAAAGATCACTAACATTAAAAGTAGAACTGACATTGTACTTACCTGGTAGGTCTAATTTGTAGGCATTGTCGTTAATCTTTTCAAGCACTTGAAATGGTCCATTACCCCTAGGTAAGAGCTTCGAACGTCGTTTTTCTGGAAATCTTTCCTTTCTTAAGGGCAACCATACCCAATCTCCCTTTTCAAAAACCATGTTTTTCCTTCCCTTGTTGGCTTGCTTCGTATATTGTAAATTCTTCTTCTCGATGTTATTCTTGACCTTCTCATGCAAACTTCTAACGAATTCAGCTTTCTTCTTGCCATCCATGTCAACCTTTCACTCACAGGCAAAGACATCAAATCCAAAGAAGTTAAAGGATTAAAACCATAAACAATTTCAAATAGTGAATTGAAACGTCCTGCTCTTTTTATTGCTTTAAAAGTACTAGAATTTTTTTTTTATTTTAAACCTCACTTAGCATCGGCCGAACCATAAAATATTTTTGACATCATTTTAAAAATAAACATCCAACTGCTATTTAAAAATCCAAAGGAAAATATTTTAAAGCATAAAATCGTCAAACATTTTACAAAACCTAAAAAGCAATAATTTGAAAAGTAAAGCCCATACTAAACCTCTCAAAAATCTCTCAAAAGCATAAATAAATAATCTTAAAAATCTTTAATCATAAAGCATGAGTCAAAAGTCACAATGCGGAAAAAGTAGAAGCGCTGGTCCTCGGGTTGTGTGCGCCTTCAGTCCAGTCAAATCACCCATCAAGTCCTCCCTCAATACCACCTGCATCCATCACACCTAGTGAGTCTAAAGACTCAACACATCATAATCTTGATAACGAGTAATACGTAATACACTCAACATATAACGGTGAAAAATATTTGTACTTAAAATATCGTTTTTATGAAGATGCATAAACATAAACATTTTCGTAAATATTTTCATGATGCATAAAACTTTAAACATAAACATTTTCATAAAATACTTTTCCATGACATGCAATCATAAACCTTAACCTTTTCCTTTTTCCTCAACATGACATGACATAAAACCTTTAACATGATCATGAACATTTTCCTTTTCTTTTGTTGAATTCAGATCATTAATTGTGACTTTCCTGATCATGCTCATGAGGGTCGATGGATCCATCTACATAAAACCACAGTACTGGGCGGCGGGGGACACCAGCAACACTCTCACCGGTCAACTGGGCCCTGGCCTATCATGATTCGAATAGAAATACGATCGTCGAGGCTCCCTCTGGGGCGTTTTCCCATAAATGGGCTCTCTCTGGGGCATTTTCCCCTCACGATATTCCCATTCTTCCGTTACCACAAAACCGTTACCACATATCCGTTACCACATATTCGCAATGATGGAAACACGATCGTCGGGCTCCCACTAGGACCATAACCCTCACGACGTCGCCACCATTAACGAATTAGTCACAATTATTTCACATCCTTCAACATTTTTCATTCACATCACTTTAGAAAAAAAATCATGAATATCATTACGCTTTTCATTTTTGAAACTAAGCATGCAACATGTATTTTAAATGTCTTCTTAAATCATAAAAATCCCTTAGACATTTAAAAATCATCATTTAATCATGAACAATTCATAAACATTTAAAAATAATCATATTATCATAAAAATAGCATTTAGGGCACTGCCATGACCTTTTTAAATTTCTAGGTGTAAAAAGACCGTTTTACCCCTGGACTCGACATTTTACGTCTTCAACTTTTTTTTCTTGATTTCATGACTCTAACATGTCCCAAATAATTATTTAAGCTTATGTGAATTTTTTTCATAATTTTATTTGGCTTAAATGTCAGACTTTTTGAATTATCTTTTCTTAATTATTTTGACGGTGTTTTAATCCCGAAAAATACCAAACTTTAATTTAAAATTCCTAAATTCCAAATTTAGTCTTTTTATATTATTTTAGTCCTTATGAACCACGACTCGACCCCCCGTGAGCTGTTTTCCAATTTTTCTTATTTTAAAAACCCTAAATGACACATGAATTTCACCCTCGAGCCAACTTCTGATTTTTACGAGTTCCCCCCGAACCATGTTGATCCACTACTTGACCAACATCCTAAACTACCCTACTGGACCCTAAGTTCACCAAGAAACCACCCCAAACCATAAAAACGAAAATCTCCAAAGTGCCCCTATGCTGGCCGAGAGGTGCACCAAGCATGGACTCTAAGTTGTTGCAACCAGGACCCTAGCCGACCACCCAGCCCCTGAACAAACCTGTCGTGAACCCTCTTAGGACCCTAGTGAGACACCCTAGACCAGCCTTTGGACCCCAGGCCGCGCGCTTGACTTCTATGCAAAACCTGTACCCTGCGCGTACATGGGAGGCTCTCGGGTAGGAGTCCTAGTGGGATAGTACTCCTCCAAGCCCTCTGGACTCGGACCCTTACGTGGTTAAGACCCTATCCCTGACTCACCCACCCCCTGACCGAGCCCTGGTCCCAAGCCGTGGCTCCCCTGCCCTCACACCAAAGAACCCGATCACTCCAAGATGTTGACAGCAAATCGGCTTCCCTGGTGTGTCACGGTTTCTGCTTGTTCTTGCTTTAACTTTGGTGATTATGGTTAGTAAGTTAGGATCTTAAGACATTCTTAGACACCCCTAGTTCATACTTAAGACCATGGTAGCCCCTTTTTACGTACAAGGCATGAATTTTGTGCACAAAAATCAAAAGTTCAAAGCATGCACATGAGAAATTCGAAAATTCTGAATAAAATTTCATGATCTTCATGCATACATTAATTCAAAACATAATACGATATGATGGATGAGAAAAGGAAGATTAAGGCGTGCCTTTGCGTATTTAACGCACGAAAAACCGTTGAAGTCGAAGAACGGATCGAAACCAAGGCTTGAATTCTCTAGACCCCTTCGAGTTTCCCTTCAAAAAGCTGTGCAAGTGTGCTGCCGTGTGCTTGAGAGAGGTGGAGAGTTCTCAGAAAATAAAATTAGGTGGCCGATAGTTGATGTTAGGAGTGTAGGGTTTTTGGGAGACTAAATCATGTATTATATACTAATTATTTGCTAACATGGCTTTAGGCCCATTAAGCCAACAATTAAGCCCATTAGCCTTTAATTAGAATTAAATAAAATATTAACAAGGTTTTTGTTTAAATAAATTTGTGAATTTATTAGCCGGGTTGCCAAAAAGCTCGTATTTTAGTTGAAAAACCAACACCGATAAAATTTACGCCCCGGCGTATAAAATCACCTCAAAACCCTTAATTTCACAAAAATACTAAAAAGCATCGACCATCTTTTAAATAATTAAAAATAATTATTTAATAAAAATATTTTACGTTTTCTTCAGCCCTCGGTCCCCGTTCCTCGATCGTCACTTGAATATTCCTAAAAATACATTTTTTATGCATGATGACAAATAAATCTCATTTAGCATATAAACAAGTACGTCACATAATTAATTAGCAACTAAAATCAATTAATTACTTAATTTTTCATAATTTCCTAGATTCGCATGCAGTTGGATTACGTCGTCTTAATTTTGGACCTTACAATTCCTCCCCCCCTTAAATAAAATTTCGTCCTCGAAATTAGAACTTACCGAATAGATCCGGATAGCGACTCTTCAAGTCCCTCTCGGTTTCCCAAGTAGCTTCATCTTCCGAGTGATTCAGCCACTTGACCTTGACCATTGGAATGACTTTGTTACGCAATCGTCTTTCTTGTCTAGCCAGAATCTGGACAGGTCTTTCTTCATACGACATATTTGGAGTTAGTTGAAGAGGTTCATAATTAAGCACATGCGACGGATTAGACATGTACTTCCGCAGCATCGAAATGTGGAACACATTGTGAACTCCAGAAAGTGCGGGTGTCAATGTCACTCTATAGTGTCCCAATCCTCTCCAAAATCTCGAATGGGCCAATAAATCTAGGACTAAGCTTGCCCTTCTTGCCAAAACGCATAACACCCTTCATGGGTGCTATCTTCACAAACACGTGGTCGCCTACTGCAAACTCCAAGTCCCTTCGTCTTTTGTCCGCATAACTCTTTTGTCAGCTTTGTGCAGTCTTCATTCTATCACGAATCTTGACTACAAGCTCAGCTGTTTCTTCAATCACATCTGGACCAATGTCTCTTCTTCCCCCAACCTCGTCCCAATGAATAGGAGATCTACATTTTCTTCCATAGAGTGCCTCAAAAGGAGCCATTCCTATTGATGATTGATAGCTGTTATTGTAAGTGAACTCCACTAGAGGTAATTTTTGTTCCCAACTGCCTTGGAAATCAATAACACATGCTCGCAGTAGATCTTCCAAAGTCTGTATAACTCTTTCTGACTGACCATCGGTTTGAGGGTGGAACGCTGTACTGAACAATAACTTGGTCCCCATCGCTCCATGCAGACTCTTCCAAAAAGATGAAGTGAATCGCGGGTCTCTATCAGAAACAATAGATACTGGTATCCCATGCAGACGAACTATCTCCCGAATATATAACTCTGCATACTGAACCATGGTGAATGTCGTCTTAATAGGTAGAAAATGCGCTGATTTTGTAAGACGATGAACTATCACCCAAATGGCATTCAATCCCTTAACAGTCTTAGGCAATCCCACAACAAAGTCCATGGTGACATTTTCCCATTTCCACTCGGGAATAGGGAGTGGCTTCAATTTTCCCGCTGGTCTCTGATGCTCTGCTTTGACTTGCTGACAAGTCAAACACTCGGATACATATCTCAAGATGTCTCTCTTCATGCCTGGCCACCAATATAACAACTGCAAATCTCTATACATCTTTGTACTGCCCGGATGAATGGAATATGGTGTGTCGTGGGCTTCCTTCATAATAAGATCTCTCAAAGAATCGTCACTAGAAACCCATAGACAGTCTCGATAACGGACTAAACCATCCACCCCTGAATATAAATTCCGGCCCTTGGCTTCATCTCTTGCTCTCCACTTTTGCATCTGCTCATCAGTAGACTGCCCATCACGAATTCTATCTCTCAAAGTCGACTGTACTGAAAATGTGGCAAGATTAGGGGCCTTGCCCCTAGCATACAGTTCAAACCGCTGTATCTCGGACTGCAACGGTCTTTGGAGTGATAAATGAGTGATAACTGCTGCTTTTCTACTCAATGCGTCTGCCACTACATTAGCTTTCCCCGGATGGTAGCTCATGTCACAATCATAGTCCTTTACCAATTCAAGCCATCTGCGCTGTCTCATATTCAACTCCTTTTGGGTGAAGAAGTATTTCAAGCTTTTATGATCGGTGAATATTTTGCGCTTCTCCCCATAAAGGTAGTGTCTCCAAATCTTTAGTGCAAAGACTACTGCTGCAAGCTCAAAATCATGAGTAGGGTAGTTATTTTCATGAATTTTCAACTGTCTTGACGCATAGGCGATAACTCGGTCGTTTTGCATCAGAACTGCACCTAAACCTAGCTTAGAAGCGTCGGTATAAAGAACATACTCCCTTTGCCCTGATGGCATGGATAACACTGGTGCTGATATCAAGGCTTGCTTCAACTTGTCAAAACTGTCTTGACACTCGGATCCCCAAATAAACTTAGCATTTTTCTTCGTAAAAGATGTCAAAGGCACTGCAATAGATGAGAACCCCTTGATGAATTTGCGATAATAGCCGGCTAATCCCAAGAAACTGCAAATCTCGGTGACACTCTTCGGTACTGGCCACTCTTTTACTGCCTCAACTTTACTCGGATCAACTTCCATGCCATCACTAGAAATGATGTGGCCTAAGAACGCCACTCTGTCAAGCCAAAAACTCGCACTTGCTGAACTTTGCATATAGCTTTCTGTCTTGTAATACCTGCAGTGCTGTCCTCAAATGGCGACTATGCTCCTCTCTGCTCTTGGAATAGATCAATATGTCATCAATGAAGACAATAATAAACTGATCCAGATACCGCTGAAATACGCGATTCATGAGATCCATGAAGATCGCTGGCGCATTGGTCAACCCGAATGGTATGACCATAAACTCATAGTGCCCATATCTTGTGCGAAATGCTGTCTTGTGCACGTCAGACTTCTTGACTTTCAACTGATGGTATCCAGATCGCAGATCAATTTTAGAAAATATCGAAGCTCCTTGCAACTGGTCAAATAAATCCTCAATTCTTGGCAGTGGATACTTATTTTTTATAGTGACCCTATTGAGCTCTCGATAATCGATGCAAAGACGCATACTACCATCTTTCTTTTTCACAAACAAAACCGGTGCGCCCCACGGAGAGTAACTAGGGCGAATAAAACCTTTTTCTAGCAATTCTTTAATTTGATCTTTCAATTCTTTCATTACAGCGGGTGCTAGACGATAAGGTGCTTTAGATATAGGAACAGTGCCCGGCATAAGGTCAATAGAGAACTCCACCTCACGATCGGGTGGGATGCCAGAAACGTCTTCGGGAAAGACGCTAGGAAAATCCCTCACAATATCAACATCTTCTAACTTCTGGCTGATGGATTCATGTGTAGTAGTGACACCTGCTAAATACGCCTGACATCCATGCTTAATAAGCTTCCTCGCACATAGACAAGAGATAATGTGCGGCATTTACTGGTTTCTTGCCGCCTCGAAAACAAAAGATTTACCACTGGGTGGCCTAATAGATACTGATCGCTGACGAAAATCGATCGACGCTCCATTCGCTGATAACCAATCCATCCCAAGTATAATATCAAATTCGGGCATAGGGAGCACAATAAGATCTGCCCGAACAACATCTCTGAATAAACGAAGCTCCAGATTCTTAACAATCTTAGACGTGAGCATCTGATCACCGGATGGAATCGAAACTTTGAAACCCAAACCCAGATCTTGAGGAGTAATATTTAGTCTTTTGATGAAGGTTTCTGATATGAAAGAGTGTGTAGCTCCTAAATCTAGCAAAGAATAGGTAGCTACGCCTAGAATGATGATCCTCCCCGTGATGAGTGTAGTGTCTGCCTCTTCCTCAGCTTCCTCGGCATTCATAACATAAGCTCGGGCCGTAGTAGCTGCTTTCCTCTTTGGGCAATCAATAGCTTTGTGACCGGCCTCCTTGCAGTAGAAACATTTATATGATCCCAACTCGCATTTGCCAAGATGTAGACGGTTGCACTCCTTGCATGGTTGCCTCTCAGCAGGCTTTGGTGCTCCCGGATTCTGTGGCTTTGGTGGCGTTGGATTCTTGACTTGACCTTGGGGCTTTTGAGGCCCTTGAGGTCTAGGAGGACCCGTATTTGGCTTTTTGTTGGGTTGATTGTTATTCTGATAGTGCTGCCTATTGCGCTGAATCTCAAAGTCAATGTCCTTTAAGGACTGCTCAGCCTGATATGCATAAGTAACTGCCATAGCATAATTTTCCGGACGCATCATCATAACTTTATCCCGAATGGTAGGTCGTAGGCCATCCTTGAAATGCCTAAGTTTTTCTTCCGCGTCCCCGGCAATAAGGGGTACAAAGTGGCAACCCTTATCAAACTTCTTCACAAAATCAGCAACAGGTATGTCTCCCTGACGGAGAGTCATAAATTCCCTCTTTATCCGGCTTCTGACGTCAGCAGTAAAGTATTTCTCATAGAATTTCGTCTTGAACTGTGCCCAAGTGAGTGTAGCAAGGTCAACACCATGCTTGGCTCCTTCCCACCATAAAGAAGCGTCGTCCCTAAGCAGATAAGTAGTGCACCTCACACGGTCGGCGTCTCCCATGTTCAGATAGCGAAAATGTACCTCGAGTGATCGGATCCAACTCTCTGGAGCAAATGGATCGGTGGTGCCAGAAAATTCCTTCGGCCCTAGCCTCCGGAACTGCTCATAAATATCATGCTGTGGCCTTGGTGGCTGCTGTGGCTGCTGCTGCTGCATCTGCTGTAACTGCAGCTGAAGCTGTTGCTGCTGTAACTGCTGCTGCTGTAAGTGTTGCTCGAAGAGACGAGCCATACCCTCTAATGCACGAGTAGCAGGATCCCCTGGAGGAGGAGGTGGTGGTGGTGGTGCATTTCTTTGACTATTCCCTCGGCGATTAACACTGTTCTCTCCCTGATTCTCGATAACGGGTACACGCCTAGGAGGCATTTTATCTGAATGTTTTCCAAATTCTAACGTAACCAACATGCAATTAAATCAAAGTTATCTAATCATGTAACACATCCTGACTTAATTAGCATTTTAAGCATGCAAGGCAATACTACTAAAAAAAAAAACTATTAAACATGTATCATAAACATAATATCCATAACGTCATGCAGGTTAAATCATATAGAAACACATAAAGCAAGTAAAACTTACAACTTGAGGCTTGACGACTGATCTTTCTGGCGCTGATGGTGGCACAACCCTTTACAGGACCTTTGCTCTGATACCAACTGAAACGTCCTGCTCTTTTTATTGATTTAAAAGTACTAATTTTTTTTTAATTTTAAACCTCACTTAGCATCGGCCGAACCATAAAATATTTTTGACATCATTTTAAAAATAAACATCCAACTGCTATTTAAAAATCTAAAGGAAAATATTTTAAAGCATAAAATCGTCAAACATTTTACCAAACCTAAAAAGCAATAATTTGAAAAGTAAAGTCCATACTAAACCTCTCAAAAATCTCTCAAAAGCATAAATAAATAATCTTAAAAATCTTTAATCATAAAGCATGAGTCAAAAGTCACAATGCGGAAAAAGTAGAAGCGCTGGTCCTCGGGTTGTGTGCGCCTTCAGTCCAGTCAAATCACCCATCAAGTCCTCCCTCAATACCACCTGCATCCATCACACCTAGTGAGTCTAAAGACTCAACACACCATAATCTTGATAACGAGTAATACGTAATACAGTCAACATATAACGGTGAAAAATATTTGTACTTAAAATATCGTTTTCATGAAGATGCATAAACATAAACATTTTCGTAAATATTTTCATGATGCATAAAACTTTAAACATAAACATTTTCATAAAATACTTTTCCATGACATGCAATCATAAACCTTAACTTTTTCCTTTTTCCTCAACATGACATGACATAAAATCTTTAACATGATCATGAACATTTTCCTTTTCTTTTCCTCTTTTCTTTTGTTGAATTCAGATCATTAATTGTGACTTTCCTGATCATGCTCATGTGGGTCGATGGATCCATCTACATAAAACCACAGTACTGGGCGGCGGGGGACACCAGCAACACTCTCACCGGTCAACTGGGCCCTGGCCTATCATGATTCGAATAGAAATACGATCGTCGGGGCTCCCTCTGGGGCCTTTTCCCATAAATGGGCTCCCTCTGGGGCCTTTTCCCCTCACGATATTCCCATTCTTCCGTTACCACAAAACCGTTACCACATATCCGTTACCACATATTCGCAATGATGGAAACACGATCGTCGGGCTCCCACTGAGACCATAACCCTTACGACGTCGCCACTATTAACGAATTAGTCACAATTATTTCACATCCTTCAACATTTTTCATTCACATCACTTTAGAAAAAAATCATGAATATCATTACGCTTTTTATTTTTGAAACCAAGCATGCAACATGTATTTTAAATGTCTTCTTAAATCATAAAAATCCCTTAGACATTTAAAAATCATCATTTAATCATGAACAATTCATAAACATTTAAAAATAATCATATTATCATAAAAATAGCATTTAGGGCACTGCCATGACCTTTACAAATTTCTAGGTGTAAAAAGACCGTTTTACCCCTGGACTCGACATTTTACGTCTTCAACTTTTTTTTCTTGATTTCATGACTCTAACATATCGCAAATAATTATTTAAGCTTATGTGAATTTTTTTCATAATTTTATTTGGCTTAAATGTCAGACTTTTTCAATTATCTTTTCTTAATTATTTTGACGGTGTTTTAATCCCGAAAAATACCAAACTTTAATATAAAATTCCTAAATTCCAAATTTAGTCTTTTTATATTATTTTAGTCCTTATGGACCACGACTCGACCCCCCGTGAGCCGTTTTCCAATTTTTTTTATTTTAAAAACCCTAAATGACACATGAATTTCACCCTCGAGCCAACTTCTGATTTTTACCAGTTCCCCCCGAACCATGTTGATCCACTACTTGACCAACATCCTAAACTACCCTACTGGACCCTAAGTTCACCAAGAAACCACCCCAAACCATAAAAACGAAAATCTCCTAAGTGCCCCTATGCTGGTCGAGAGGTGCACCAAGCATGGACTCTAAGTTGTTGAAACCAGGACCCTAGCCGACCACCCAGCCGCTGAACCAACCTGTCGTGAACCCTCTTAGGACCCTAGTGAGACACCCTAGACCAGCCTTTGGACCCCAGGCCGCGTGCTTGACTTCTATGCAAAACCTGTACCCTGCGCGTACATGGGAGGCTCTCGGGTAGGAGTCCTAGTGGGATAGGACTCCTCCCAGCCCTCTGGACTCTGACCCTTACGTGGTTAGGACCCTATCCCTGACTCACCCACCCCCTGACCGAGCCCTGGTCCCAAGCCGTGGCTCCCCTGCCCTCACACCAAAGAACCCGATCACTCCAAGATGTTGACAGCAAATCGGCTTCCCTGGTGTGTCACGGTTTCTGCTTGTTCTTGCTTTAACTTTGGTGATTATGGTGATTAAGTTAGGATCTTAAGACATGCTTAGACACCCCTAGTTCATACTTAAGACCATGGCAGCCCCTTTTTACGTACAAGGCATGAATTTTGTGCACAAAAATCAAAAGTTCAAAGCATGGACATGAGAAATTCGAAAATTCTGAATAAAATTTCATGATCTTCATGCATACATTAATTCAAAACATAATACGATATTATGGATGGGAAAAGGAAGATTAAGGCGTGCCTTTGTGTATTTAACGCACGAAAAACCGTTGACGTCGAAGAACGGATCGAAACCAAGGCTTGAATTCTCTAGACCCCTTCGAGTTTCCCTTCAAAAAGCTGTGCAAGTGTGCTGCCGTGAGCTTGAGAGAGGTGGAGAGTTCTCAGAAAATAAAATTAGGCGGCCGATAGTTGATGTTAGGAGTGTAGGGTTTTTGGGAGACTAAATCATGTATTATATACTAATTATTTGCTAACATGGCTTTAGGCCCATTAAGCCAACAATTAAGCCCATTAGCCTTTAATTAGAATTAAATAAAATATTAACAAGGTTTTTGTTTAAATAAATTTGTGAATTTATTAGCCGGGTTGCCAAAAAGCTCGTATTTTAGTTGAAAAACCAACACCGATAAAATTTACGCCCCGGCGTATAAAATCACCTCAAAACCCTTAATTTCACAAAAATACTAAAAAGCATCGACCATCTTTTAAATAATTAAAAATAATTATTTAATAAAAATATTTTACGTTTTCTTCAGCCCTCGGTCCCCATTCCTCGATCGTCACTTGAATATTCCTAAAAATACATTTTTTATGCATGATGACAAATAAATCTCATTTAGCATATAAACAAGTATGTCACATAATTAATTAGCAACTAAAATCAATTAATTACTCAATTTTTCATAATTTCCTAGATTCGCATGCAGTTGGATTACGTCGTCTTAATTTTGGACCTTACATGAATAATTCGTAGTAGAATGCACGCTACGGTTATAAGCAAACTTAACAAATGACAAACATTTTTCCCAATTTTTCAAGTTCTTTTTAATTATAGCACGCAAAAGTGTTCCTAGAGTTCTATTAACAACTTCAGTTTGTCCATCGTTTGAGGATGACATGTAGTAGAAAACAACAGTTTAGTGCCAAGCTTAGCCCACAAAGTTTTCCAAAAGCAACTCAAAAATTTAACATCACGGTCAGATACAATAGTCCTAGGCATACCATGCAACCTAACGACTTCATTAAAGAACAAATCTGCAATGTTGGATGCATCATCGGTTTTATGACAAGCAATAAAATGTGCCATTTTAGAGAATCTATCAACAACAACAAATATTGAATCCCTCCCCTTCTTAGTCCTTGGCAAACCTAAAACAAAATCCATAGAAATATCAACCCAAGGTTCAGTAGGAACAGGAAGTGGTGTATACAATCCATGTGGTTGTGTTCTAGACTTAGCTTGTCTGCAAGTAATGCACTTTTCACAAACACGCTCAACATCACGTTTCATATGTGGCCAATAAAAATGCTCATGCAAACAACTCAAAGTTTTAGCCACACCAAAGTGCCACATCAAACCACCACCATGTGCCTCCCTCACAAGTAACTCACGAATTGATGACTTAGGAATGCACAATCTATCTTCTCTAAATAAAAACCCATTATGCAAATAAAATTTGTCATGTGGACCATGCATACATGTTTCAAATATCTCCTTAAAATCCTCATCCAGTAAATACAATTCTTTCATATGTTCAAATCCCAAGATTTTCGACTCCAAGGTAGAGATTAATACGTACCTCCGTGATAGTGTGTCAGCCACTACATTATCCTTACCTTGTTTGTATTTGATTATGTAGGAAAATGTACCTATGAATGCCACCCACTTAGCATGCCGCTTGTTCAGTTTCTGTTGTCCCTTAAGGTACTTTAGAGACTCATGATCGGTATGGATCACAAACTCCTTAGGCCTCAAGTAGTGTTGCCACATCTCCAAGGTCCTCACAAGCGTGTACAACTCCTTGTCATACGTTGGTTTGTTTAGTGCTGCTCCATTGAGTTTCTCACTAAAGTACGCCACTGGTCGTCCTCCTTGCATCAAAACCCCAACAATACCTACACCTGAAGCATCACATTCAATTTCAAAAGTATTAGAAAAATCAGGCAAAACAAGTAAAGGCGCATTAATTAATTTTTGTTTAATAATATTAAAAGACTTCTCTTGCTCCTCGCCCAGTGGAATGGAACGTTCTTCTAAATCACTGCCGTCATCGGTGCCGCCAGTGTGCTAAAATCTTTTACAAACCTCCTATAGAAGCTTGCAAGACCATGAAAGCTTCGAACTTGACTAACATTAGCAGGCGTTGGCCAATCTCGAATAGCACTTACCTTGTCCTCATCCACTTGTATCCCCTGTAGTTGTAGCTCCTTAGTCTCCTCCGGATTGCTTCTGTAAGCTGGACGATTTGGCAATACACTTCCGGGTACCAAATCAATTTGGTGCTCAATCCCCCTCAATGGTGGTAATCCTTGAGGTACCTCCTCCGGAAATACGTCTTCAAATTCCTTCAAATTCCTGCAAAAGTGAAACAACAATGCTCGGAAGGGATCCGGCTATATCACTTGTGTTAAAGAGAATCTCTTTGTAAAGAATCAACACAAGTGGATCATGTGTGTGCAACAATTGTTTCAACTCACTCTTTTGGGCCATATATGTTTTCTTTTTGACCTCTTTCCTCTCATTTTCTTTTCCCTCATTTTTCTTTTGTATGGCTATCTCACTTTTTCTTTTAGCCATGTCATTTTTGTTTTCAAAGGCCATCTCACTTTTTAATTCACTCTTTTTTTCGGCCTCATCTCACTTTTTTTTTTCAATTGGTCCTCCAACACTTGCTTTGGGGACAAAGGAAATAAAAAAATGGGTTCTTTCTTGAGTACAAAAGAATATTTATTTCTAAACCCATCATGTGTCACTTGCCTATCATATTGCCATGGTCTTCCTAACAAAATATGACAAGCATGCATTGGTACCACATCACACAATACCTCATCAATATACTTCCCAATCGAAAACGCAACCAAAACTTGTTTGTTCAGCTTCACTTTGGCACAGTCATTCAACCACTGTAGCCTATATGGTTGAGGATGTTTCAAAGTAGGCAAGCTCAATTTTTCCACCATCTCAAGACTAGCAACATTGGTACAACTCCCTCCATCTATAATAATATTGCAAACTTTGCCACTGACAAAACATCTAGTATGGAACAAGTTTTCACGCTGATTCGTCTCCTCTTCTTTCACTTGGGCACTCATGATATGCCTAGTCACTAATGCCTCACCCACAACTGCTTCATATCCCTCATCAGGATCCTCTAATGCAGGCATCTCATCTTCATCCTCTCCATCATCTCCCTCACTATGAGATTCATACTCCCCATAATTATTCAACACCATCACCCTTTTATTGGGACATTGGCTAACAATATGTCCAACTCCTTGACACCTAAAACATTTAATATCTCTAGAACGATTAATAGGAGTTTCAGGTTTATCTTGCATTCCCTGCTTAGGCGCCTCCTGTTTAATGTCAACTTTGGGCTTGACCACTACCTTGCTTTCTTCACGTTTAACAACGTTGGAACGCCAAGATGTTGATGTATTACCAGATTGTGTGGTGCGACCAACTCCTCTCCTCTTTAATTGTTGCTCCACTTTTATCGCCATCTGCACCATTTCATCTAGATCCAAGTAATGTCTAAGTTCCACTTGGTCTTGAATTTCCATGTTCAAACCACACAGAAAACGAGCCATAGTAGCCTCACTATCCTCATCTATGTTTGCTCTAATCATGACTACTTCCAATTCTTTATAGTAGTCCTCAACACTCTTCACACCCTGTCTCAAAGTTTGTAACTTCTTAAGCATTTCTCTATAGTAGTGATTTGGTACAAACCTCTTCCTCATTACGCTTTTCATCTCAGCCCAAGTTTCTATAGGCCTCTCATTGCATCTTCTCTTAGTGGTCACTAATTGATCCCAACAAATAAGTGCATAATCAACAAATTCAACCACGGCCAACCTAACCTTCTTTTGTTCGGAATAATGGTGACAATCAAACACGAATTCAACTCGCTTTTCCCATTCTAAATAAGCCTCTGGATCCGACTTACCATGGAACGACGGAATTTTCATCTTAATGCTACCTATGTTATTATCTTCCTTATTCCCATCATCGTACCTACCACGTAAGGCTTCTCTTCTTCCCCTACCAAATCCTCTACCTCTTCCGCTCCTACCCCAGTTCTCGTTTTGACTCTCCTCTTCTACTCCTAATTCATAATCATCCTCTTCTTCTTCGACTGTACCCAAACCTTTAGGTTTAGATTTATTTTCACTAGTGCTAACTTCAAGCCTATCCAACCTCTCATATAAAGGATCCAACTCGGTCCTCATCATTCTGCTAAAATGCCCAAATAAAGCCTCCATTTGAACCTTAGACAACCCCTGGTTCGAACTTTCTCCTACTTTCCTCTCCATTTTACTTTCAGATTTTGTACCTGCAAGAAAATGTTAGTAGAAATAAAAGATGTTCCTCACCCAAATTCTCACAATCACTCCAAAGAAATAACACTCGCACTCAAATGTTTTTCACTCGAATTTGATAGTTCTCTCAAAGGTGTGCTCAATCTTTATATTTTCTTTTTATCAAACTAACAAGATTCAACTTGTGAACACTTGCAACTGTCTCACTTGAATTGCACAAAAACAAGAACGATAGAATAACACAGAACAAATTTTTTTTTTTTCGAAAATTCTGGATTATCAAATAACAAAGGATGATAGAAATAACGCAGATCTTAAAATAGAACAAAGGATAACACAAAACTGAAACAGAACGAATTTTTGTTTCTGATAGATATGACAATAGAAACAAAAGTATAATACAGATCTGACGAATTTTTAAACAGATCTGAAAATGATAACTTACTTGAATTAAACAGAACCAGAAGCTCTGATACCAAATGATACGAAACCTCGTACGAATGAAAAGCAAGCACGAATATCTAAATCGCACCCTCAGTTCAATAACAAACAAGGATCGATTATGTTGTCCCGATCTTTTGAAACAAGTAACGATTTGTGATATTCACCTCTAAGCGATTAAAACTTAGCAACAAATATCAACGATAAAACAATTGAATTTCAAACGAACCTTCAAAGATCTAGTTTTGACAATCTGAGCGAAAAACAATTGACAAACGCCACAAAGATGCAATCTTTGATAAGTTCGATTTTGATAAACACAAAGCACAAGCCTTGCAAATTGAGAGAAATCTCCAATAATTTGATATCAATCTTCAATGATCTCGTTCATTCCCCTTACAATACATTATATAAACAATAAAAATAAGAAAAGTTGTGTAAAAAGGCTTAAATAAGATAACTAGCAATTTTGACACGGAAGTGCGCCTATCAATAAATCTCAAGATCAAGTGAATCATCTGGTCATAGGGTACCCAAGGGAATAGAATCACCCAACAACATCCACCGACTCATCAGCTCGGGGTGGGGTGCTGTGTTCTACAATCCCAGGACTATGGTGCTCCTATAGAGAGTGTTCAGGCCATAGCAGCGACCTCTGCATACACTATGCCAACTCAACTATATCCCCATACGTCCAACAAATCAATAAATCAAGGCGACCTCCGCCATATCAAATCTAAATCAAAAAGTGGCTCAATATGCAATGTAATGATGCAAATCAATATCATCATTTCGATATCATAATCAACTAATCTCAATACAACAATCATCATCAAATCACCAATAGTTCATCGAGCCATAGAGTTTTCAATTTAAAATAAAAATGATACTTTTACCTCGTATGTTACCGACCGTAACATACCTTTCAAATATTACCAAAAGAAGATCGAAATGTGTAGGTGAGAAGTCTTGAACCTTTGAATTCTATTATAACTCAAGCACTTTGATCATCTATCAAAACAGAGTAGTTTCTGTTCAAAATTCATAATTAATTCAATACTGCTTCGAATCAAGATCCGCAATTTGGATATTCAAGAAAACTCAAATCCCAACAATAGTGTGAAGAAGGAATCCATATCATTTCTTAACCGTAATATGACATAAAAACATTCATTGAATCATTTTGTCAAACACGTGACGTGCGTGCTAAAGAGTTAGCTCCTCTACAATTCCATTTCTTTTCAAAATATCAATACATACAATAATAATATCATCAATCATTATATTAACAACTTTAACTCAACACTCGAACCAAACAACACATTGTTTTCCCTTCAATCACTAAACCAAGGAAATAAGCTTTCTTACCTTGCTTATAAACTCTTGAGGAGAAGAACTTCTAATCTCCAAGCAAATATTAAGGCTTCGATCAAAGATTAATGTCTTGGAAGAAATTGGATTGAAGGAGAATGAAGAACCCTAGCTCTAGACCAATGGAGAGAAAAGAAAGAGAAGGGAAATGAGTAAAAATATGATCCCATTCGATTTTATGCCTTCCCAAACACCAAAACACATTTTCTTAACTTGCTGGGCGCTCGGGCGGACATCTTTTTCCGCTCGGGCATGGAACTCTCGGCCATAAATATAAAATTTTCGAACAAGTCCCGCCCGGGCGGACATCTTTTTCCGCTCGGGCGCGCTCTGCGCACAGCTACATTAAAGATTGCTTCCCAAACGCCTCTTCCCTTCAGAATTAGGAAAAGTGGTAAACATGAAAGTTGTAGCCCTATGTCGTGGCTTGCATCTCCAATTAACCTCATGTTATTTGGAGGTCTGAGTAAAAAGTTATGCTCAATCTCCCAACATGTGTCATTGTAGGAACGACGATACGCACGACACACTTCATGGCGCTTTTGGCTCGTCTTCCCTAATGATTTGAACAAAACTCAAAACCGGAAAGTTATAGCCTTATGTCTTATCTTTCTAATGGAAGTGGCCTCACATCAAATGGATCAATATACAAAACATTATGCTAAAAACCACAACTACTGCCACATTTTTTTCTGCACTTCCATTACCTTTTTAGCTCAAATTCCACATTTGATTCTACCCCTCCATTATCTATTCCATTCTACTGCCACATTTTTCAAAATTTGGGCATTACAATTCCTCCCCTCTAAAATAGATTTCGTCCTCGAAATCAATCATCTCTTTCAAGTCTAACATGTAATAATCAATAATGAAAATAAAACCGAAAATAGAAGCATACTTCATTTGAATAACTCTGGATATTCTTGTCTCATTTTATCTTCTAATTCCCAAGTTGCCTCCTCTACACCATGTCTGCTCCATTGTACTTTAACTAATGGTATCAATTTATTTCTGAGTTGTTTATCTTTTCTGTCTAGAATCTGAATCGGTCTCTCAATGTAGCTCAAATTCTGATCTAACTCAACCTCATCGGGTGGAAGTAAATGAGAAGGATCTGGATGATATTTCCTCAACATGGACACATGAAAAACATCATGAACACTTGATAACGCAGGAGGAAGAGCTAATCTATAAGCCAAATCACCAACACGTTCCAAAATCTCATACGGACCTATGAATCTCGGTGATAATTTACCCTTCTTTCCAAATCTAACTGTACCACGTAAATGAGACATTTTCAGAAAAACTCTGTCACCTTTCTAAAAAATCAACGGCAGTCTCCTAATGTTCGCTTACTTAGCCTGTCTATCCTGAGCAGCTCTCATACGACTCTGAATCAATTTCACCTTCTCTGTCATATCTCTTATCATATCAGGTCCTACAATTGGTGCTTCAGATAAATCGTCCCAATACAGAGGAGATCGACACTTCATGCCATATAATGCTTCAAATGGTGACATTCCAATGCTCAATTGATAACTGTTGTTATAAGAAAACTCGACAAGTGGTAACGAATCCTGCCAACCAATACCAAAATCCATCACTATAGCTCTCAGCATATCATCTAATGCCTGAATAGTACGTTCTGACTGTCCGTCTGCCTGAGGATGATATGTTGTACTCAAATGCAAACGAGTACCAAGGGCCTCTTGTAAACTCTGCCAAAATGAGAAGAAAATCTGGGATCACGATCTGATACAATTGACTTAGGCACACCATGCAATCTCAAAACTTCTCTGATGTACAATCTGGCCATCTGATCATGCCTATATGTCATCTGATAAGGAATAAAACATGAAGACTTGGTTAATCTATCAACGATAACCCAAATTGAATCGCAACCCCTCGACGACCTCGGCAATTTCGTGACAAAGTCCATGGTGATATGGTCCCACTTCCATTCTGGAACCTTAAGGCTATGCAAAAGACCTCCTGGTCGCTTTCTTTCTGCTTTCACTTGTTGACAATTCAAACAACGAGATACAAATTCTGCTATGTCAGATTTCATTCTTTTCCACCAAAATTGTTTCTTCAAATCATTGTACATCTTTTTACTTCCTGGGTGTACACTGAATTTACTGCAATGAGCATCACGCAAAATCAGTATCCTCAAATCTGAATTATTAGGAACTACAATACGATCATTCACAAACAAAATACCCTCATTAATGACTTGAAATTCTGATCGATGTCCTGATCTGGCGAGTTCAACTGATTTCTGAATACTTTGATCTAACCTTTGAGCCTCTTTAATCTTTACAAACAACTCTGGCTCTGCCTGAATCATAAATACTATTACAGGTTGAGTATCTACCACAAATCCAAACCAGAAAGACAACATTCTTCTATTAAGTCAAATACACTGCTAGTGATCAAGGACATATTGCATACTTTTCTGCTCAAAGCATCGGCTGCTGCATTAGACTTTCCTGGATAATATTTTATTTGGCAATCATTGTCTTTCAACAAATCTAACCAACGCCTCTGTCTCATGTTCAGCTCCGCTTGTGAAAAGAGGTATTTCAAACTCTTATGATTAGTGAATATCTCAAATTTCTCACCATACAAGTAGTGACGCCAAATCTCTATGACAAAAACCACTGCTTCTAGTTCCAAGTCATGCATTGGGTATTTAAACTCATGTGGCTTCAACTGTCGTGAAGCATAGGCAACAACACGGCCATGCTGCATTAATACACAACCAGTCCTTGATGTGAAGCATCAGTGTGCACTGTAAATCCTCCTACACCTGATGGAATAGTCAGAACTGGAGCACTAATCAATCTCTGCTTAAGTTTAACAAAACTAGCCTCACATGCTTGCGACCAAATAAATGGTACATTCTTTTGTGTCAGCTGGGTAATTGGCCTCGCAATCTATGAGAATCCTTCAATAAATCTGCGATAATAGCCTGCCAAACCCATAAAACTACGTACCTCAGGAACTGATGTCGGTCTAGACCAATTAATGACTGCATCAACTTTACTCGGATCAACTGATATACCTGCACTTGAAATCACATGTCCAAGGAAAACCACTCTATCCAACCAAAACTCGCATTTCGATAATTTAGCATACAACTTTTCAGTTCTCAAAATTTGCAAAACAGCTCTCAAGTGCTCGGCATGCTCAATTTCAGATTTTGAATAAGAATATCATCAATGAAGATCACAACAAATTGATCTATATACCGTTGAAACACACGGTTCATCAAATCCATAAATACCGCAGGTGCATTGGTCAACCCAAAAGGCATAACCAAAAATTCAAAATGCCCATACCTGGTACGAAAAGCAGTCTTAGGCACATCTGTCTCTCTAACTCTTAACTGATGATATCCGGATCTTAAATCAATCTTAGAATATACTGAAGAACCTTGCAACTGGTCAAAGAGATCATCAATCCTTGGCAAAGGATACTTATTCTTTACTGTGGCTTTATTCAACTGTCTATAATCGATACAAAGCCTCATAGACCCGTCTTTTTTCTTCGCAAATAAAATCGGAGCACCCCATGGTGAAACACTTGGTCTTATTTAGCTAATAGATCCTCAAGTTGTTCCTTTAGTTCCTTCAGTTCAATTGGCACCATTTTATAAGGAGCTCTAGAAATAGGCTGTGTACCTGACATCAACTCAATGTTGAACTCAACCTCTCGGACTGGAGGAAATCCTAGAATTTCATCTAGAAATACATCTGAAAATTCACTAACAATTGGAATATCTGCCAATTTAGGTACTGACCTTGAAATATCAATCGCATAAACCAAGAAACATTCGGCTCCTTTCAACAACAAACGAGTCATGGACAAAACATATATCAAAGGAATCTTAGCTCGAGAACCTTTACCATAGAATGTCCAGTGATCTGTCATATCAGGCCTAAACTTAACAATCTTCTGAAAACAATCTACAGTAGCCCTGTATCTTGTCAACATGAAGATACCAACTATGCAGTCAAAATCAGATATCTCCAACACAATGCAATCAATCTCAATGACATTATCCTCATAACGAAATTCACAACCACTTATCATTTCTGCTGACCTCATCACTTTGCCCAGTGGAGTAGAAATAGATAATGTAGATGATAATGGCATAGAATGCAATGAATGTAACGAGACAAAGTGCTCAGCTATGAAAGTATGTGATGCACCAGTATCCATCAAAACATAAGCAAGATAACTTGAAAGAAAAAAATTACCTGCAATAACATTTTCTGGAGCATTATGTGCCTCATCCTCAGTGAGTGCAAAAACTCGAGCCTGCTGTCTAGGTGGCTGTCCTACCCTGTGGCCACCACTATGTTGGTTATGATCTGACCGGTTTGATTGCTGATAAGAATGAACTGTAGGGGTCTGACGATTTAGGTGAGGTGTCTGTCTCGATGATCTCCCACTCTGAGATATTTCACTTCCACGATTAGGACACACTCGAGCATAGTGTCCCACCTGGTTACACAAGTGGCAAGCTCCCGAGATTCCTCTACATTGATCGGTATAATGTCTACCACCACACTGACCACAAGTTGTGCCTGAATAACCAGTGCTCTGAACTGAACCAGACTGTCTCGATCCACTTGAATTCAAAAAATTACTGCCATGCCTCTTAAATTGCTTCCCTCTAGCCCTAAACTTCTCTCTTATGTTGCCACTATTACCCTGTCTGAACTGCTGTCGGAACTATGGCTGTTGGGGTCGTTGCGAATACTGAGAACCTCTCTACCTAATGATTCCAGTTTCAGCTCCCTTGGCTCGATCAAGAGCCTCAGCAAAAGTGTTAGACCTTCCAGTATTAACCAGGGTAAATATATCAGGATTAAGACCATTTATGAAATGATCGGCCTTAGCTTCTTCATCGGATGCTACATGAGGAGCAAATCTCAGTAAATTCGAGAACTTGGCAACATAGTCCTCAATAGTCAGATTTCCCTGCTTTAAATTTGCAAACTCGGCTCCCCTATCTTTCCTGTAAGAGGTAGGAAAGAAACGCTGATAAAATTCAGATTTAAAAATATCCTAGGTAACAATCGTACCTCAACCCTCTAAAGCTTTCTTGGTCATTATCCACCAACTCTTAGCAACATCCAATAACTGATGAACAACTAATTTGATTCTACAATCATCTGGATACTCAAGAGATTCAAATAATTGATCCATATTCTCCAACCAGTTCTCACACTCTAATGCATTCTCGGTACCCTTCAACATTGGTGGGTGCAAAGACTGAAATCTGGCTAACAGTATCTCCATCGGAGTCGGAGTTATATCCATCTGAGTATGAGTAGCAATGCCCTGATCTTGTGCCACTGGTATGTCCTGTCTAGGTCTACCACGACCTCTACCTCGAGTAGCCATGTCTGATATAAAATAGATCAAACACATATAAAATCACAATATCATAATCATCTTAATCTTGTATCAATCATCTCTGGCTCTTGAGACTCAACAATCTCAAAAATCTCGAATAAAACTCAACAATATAATATCTGAATTTAAATCATGTATTTCACATCATAGCACAATGAAAATGCTAACAAATATATCACATGATCAAGCAATTCAAACTGACTCGATCTACACTGTTCCCAAATATCTTACGCTCTGATACCACCTAATGTGGGGGCCCGGGTCCGATATCTAATACTAATAATTATAATTGTAATAAACCAAATGATTTAATAAATATATAATTTGTGGTTCACAAATTCACATAAACATCGTCAAAATAATTTAATGGTCTCAAATGTTTGAAATATATTTTTCAACATGCCAACAAAAAGTAGTGAACCAAAGAAATCCAAACATCATCACATAGCTCCTAAGACCCGAGAATCCCACTCTAACTCGTATCTCCTCGCCTGGAGCTGGACTTTGGCAACCCAAGCCTCGCCCCACCTACCGTCAAGCACATGAAAACAAGAGGTAGCCGACGTGCCGATGAGTATAAACCCAGTATGATACAATCAATAACATATGAGAATTAACATTTCAAATATCTCATATAAAATTCATAAAGATGCAATATAATGCAATGCATGATCAGAAGCTGTGGGCTATCAATAAATCTCAAGATCAAGTGAATCATCTGGTCATAGGGTACCCAAGGGAATAGAATCACCCAGCAACATCCACCGACTCATCCGCTTGGGGTGGGGTGCTGTGTTCTACAATCCCAGGACTATGGTGCGCCTATAGAGAGTGTTCAGGCCATAGCAGCGACCTCCGCATACACTGTGCCAACTCAATTATATCCCCATACGTCCAACAAATCAATAAATCAAGGCGACCTCCGCCATATCAAATCTAAATCAAAAAGTGGCTCAATATGCAATGTAATGATGCAAATCAATATCATCATTTCGATATCATAATCAACTAATCTCAATACAACAATCATCATCAAATCACCAATAGTTCATCGAGCCATAGAGTTTCCAATTTAAAATAAAAATGATACTTTTACCTCGTATGTTACCGACCGTAACATACCTTTCAAATATTACCAAAAGAAGATCGAAATGTGTAGGTGAGAAGTCTTGAACCTTTGAATTCTACTATAACTCAAGCCCTTCTATCAAAACAGAGTAGTTTCTTTTCAAAATTCATAATTAATTCAATACTGCTTCGAATCAAGATCCGCAATTTGGATATTCAAGAAAACTCAAATCCCAACAATAGTGTAAAGAAGGAATCCATATCATTTCTTAACCGTAATATGACATAAAAACATTCATTGAATCATTTTGTCAAACACGTGACGTGCGTGCTAAAGAGTTAGCTCCTCTACAATTCCATTTCTTTTCAAAATATCAATAAAACAATAATAATACCATCAATCATTATATTAACAACTTTACCTCAACACTCGAACCAAACAACACATTGTTTTCCCTTCAATCACTAAACCAAGGAAATAAGCTTTCTTACCTTGCTTATAAACTCTTGAGGAGAAGAACTTCTAATCTCCAAGCAAATATTAAGGCTTCGATCAAAGATTAATGTCTTGGAAGAAATTGGATTGAAGGAGAATGAAGAACCCTAGCTCTAGACCAATGGAGAGAAAAGAAAGAGAAGGAAAATGAGTAAAAAGATGATCCCATTCGATTTTATGCCTTCCCAAACACCAAAACACGTTTTCTTTACTTGCTGGGCGCTCGGGCGGACATCTTTTTCCGCTCGGGCGCGGAACTCTCGGCCATAAATATAAAATTTTCGAACAAGTCCCGCCCGGGCGGACATCTTTTTCCGCTCGGGCGCGCTCTGCGCACAGCTACATCAAAGATTGCTTCCCAAACGCCTCTTCCCTTCAGAATTAGGAAAAGTGGTAAACATGAAAGTTGTAGCCCTATGTCGTGGCTTGCATCTCCAATTAACCTCATGTTATGTGGAGGTCTGAGTAAAAAGTTATGCTCAATCTCCCAACATGTGTCATTGTAGGAACGACGATACGCACGACACACTTCGGGGCGCTTTTGGCTCGTCTTCCCTAATGATTTGAACAAAACTCAAAACAGGAAAGTTATAGCCTTATGTCTCATCTTTCTAATGAAAGTGGCCTCACATCAAATGGATCAATATACAAAATATTATGCTAAAAACCACAACTACTGCCACATTTTTCATACCGTTTATGCACTTCCATTACCTATTTAGCTCAAATTCCACCTTTGATTCTACCCCTCCATTATCTATTCCATTCTACTGCCACATTTTTCAAAATTTGGGCATTACACCGTACAACTTCTTTTCTTCCTCTCCAAAATCCTCTACCTCTTCCATTCCTACCCCAATTCTCATTTTGGCTCTCCTCGTCTCCTCCCAAATCATATTCCTCATCTTCTCCTCCTCTACCCACATCTTTAGACTTATTCTTACTCCCAGTAGTACTAGCTTCAAGTTTATCCAACCTCTCATGTAAAGGCTCCAACTCAACCCTCATCATTTGACTGAAATGCCCAAACAACGCCTCTATTTGGGTCTTAGACAACCCTTGGTTCGTACTATCTCCTACTTCCCTCTCCATTTTACTTTCAGATTTGTACCTGCAAGAAAACGTTAGTAGAAAATAAGAGATATTCCTCACCCAAATGCTCACGATCACTCCAAAGAAAGTAGTTCGTCACTCCTCTCTATTTTTTTTTGCTCACAACAAATACTCACTGATCACTCCAAAGAAATTCACTCGCACTCAAGTATTTTCAATCAAATTCGAGAGTTTCCTCAAGGCGCTCAAGCTTCGTATTTGGATGTATCAAACAATCAAGTTCAACTTGTAAACAATTGTGATCGACTCACTTAGACTGCGTAGACAAGCAATTTGAATATATAATTTTTTTTTTGATTGTGAAAGACTATTGAATATGACTCTCTGAAGCAAATAGAACAAGATACCAAAAAGAAATAACGGTGAATTTTCGAAATTTTTGTACTATTTTTTTTTGGCCGAGTACTACTCGAAAATTACAAAAAAAAAAAAAAGAAACCAAAATTTCGAGAATCACAGATTCATGAAAAAAGACGAAGAACGATAGAACATAAAGCAGATCTGAAAACGAACGAAGAAATATCACAGGTCTGAAAATTTAAGACAAGATACTCACTTGAATTCAATGAGCCAAAGCTTTGATACCAAATGATATGAATCCTCGTACGAAGAAAAGCAAACACGATTAAATATGAATCGCGCCCTCAATTCAATAACGAACAAGGATTGTGGTTACGATGTCCCGATTTTTTGATTCAAGTATGACGTGATTTTCACCCCTAAACTACGTGGTTTAGTAACAAAGAATCACAATGAAAACAATTGAAAACCAAACGAACCTTCAAAGAACCTGTCCTTGACAATTCGTATGAAATCAACCGACAAACGCCACAAAGTAAAACTTTGATAAGTTTGATTTTGATTACAAAGCAAAAGCCTTGAAAAGCTTGAGAGAAAATTATCAAAAGTTTGATAAACTCAAAAATAATATCTGAATTGTGTCCAAAATTTCGTCCAATATGTTTACATATACTCAAAGATACCAAATCTAGTTACCAAAATAATGAAAACCTAAATTAGGAAAATCTGCGCCGCGCGCATATGCGCGCCCCAACTCGCGCAAGTCTCTGCCTATGTTGCGCATATGCGCGCTCTAGTCCGGTGCATATGCGCGAAGTCCTCTATTAAAATCTTCGGTGTCCAGTACCTCTCGCGCATATGCGCGCCCCTTCTCGGCGCATGTGCGCGAGCTCGCGCATATGTGCGCCTTGTCTTCGCGCATGTACGCGAGATCTTCTGTCCAGATTTGCGCTTCGTTTTGCATGGATGCTTGAATAATGTTCATATGATTCCCATGCATCACGAACCTTTCATCACTCTGTACCTCGCTTGTAAATCCATCTTCTTTGTTCATATGCCCATTCAATGCTTCTTTGAACCTCTTCAGACGTCCCCTCATGATTGGTCCCTCCGGCAACTCTAAAGAGTCCCATGCTTTCCTTGGGGCTTGACCAATCATGTTCGCATCACAACAAGAACAAGAATAAGGAGTGAAAAAGCTTTTAAGAATTGTGAGGAAATAGGATATGGGATTGGGCTTCAAAGTTTCTATGGGAAATGGGATATGGGATTTGGCTCCAAAGTTTCTATACCAATCTCAAGCGACTAAAGATTATACCCGAGGATATGGGATTGGGCTTCAAAGTTTCTATTCCTTCTGGTGATCAAATCGTCACTTTGAGCATTGTGAGGAATCTGGAGCTTCGTTTGCAAAAAGATGTGGTTAAGGCAGATATTATCGTACTCTCAGTGACTGAATTCAACATCATTCTTTGCATGGATTGGCTATCATTGACTGGAGTTTCGATAGATATTCGACAGAGGTTAGTGTCTATTCGACCGCCCAACAGGAAATATTTTGTCTTTGGAGCAGCGAGAAACAAGCAAATGCCGCACATTATCTCTTGCATCAGTGCGAGGAAACTTATTAAGAGAGGCTGCCAAGATTTTCTAGCATGTGTTACTTCAGCACATATCCCAGTCAGTCAGAAGTTAGAGGATTCCGAGGTCGTCAAAGACTTTCCTAGTGTCTTTCCTGAGGAAGTTTCTGGCATTCCACCGGACCGAGAGGTGAAATTTTTTATTGAGTTGATGCCAGGCAATGTGCCAATTTCTAAGGCACCCTATCATCTAGAACCCGCTGAAACGAAAGATCTAAAAGATCAAATTCAAGAGTTGTTGGACAAGGGTTTTACTCACCCTAGTTTTTCTCTGTGGGACGCATTGGTATTATTTGTGAAAAAAAGGATGATAGTATGTGACTCTGTGTTGATTATCGAGAGCTGAATAGAGTCACCCTCAAGAATAAGTATATCTTGCCTAGAATCAAAGACTTATTTGATCAATTACAAGGAGCATCAATTTTCTCGAAGATAGATCTTTGTTCGGGATACCATCAGGTGAAGGTAAAGGAGTCCGATGTTCATAATATGGCTTTTAGGACTCGATATTGGCACTATGAGTTTGTGGTCATGCCATTTGGGTTGACCAATGTGCCAACGATCTTCATGGACCACATGAATCGCGTATTTCAGCAGTATCTGGATCAATTTATCATATTCTTCATAGATTACATTCTGATTTACTCGAAGTGCCGAGAGGAGCATAGTCAGCACTTGAGAACGACGCTACAAATATTGTAATATAGAAAGTTATTCGCTAAGTTCAGCAAGTGCGAGTTTTGGCTCGAAAGAGTGACGTTCTAAGGCCACATCATTTCTAATGATGGAGTTGAGATTGATCCGAGCAAAGTCGAGGGCCCATTATTGTAATATATTATTGACTTAAAATCAAAAACTAAACCCTAACCCTACTCCCAAGCTCTCGACCGCCCTTGCTGCAGCACCATTTCGAAAGTTCCATCAGTAGTCACCTCGATTTTCTCTCAAGGTTTTCAAGAAAACTTCTTCCCCGTCCCTCCGATGCTGATCTTACGCGTAGATATCAAAGGTTTCAAGCGTTTATTTGTAAAGGCACGACCTAAAACGTTTTTTCTCATCATCCAACCTACTATATGTTGGTTTGTGTGTTTATGCATGAGAAATCTTTTGATTTATATTGTGGTAAGTTTTTGCATAGTTTGACATGAAATATGCCTACACCCTTTCACGTGACTCAATTTTTTCTTGATTATGATGCAAGAGGCTGCTATGGCAATGGGTTAAATGGGCTGTACACGTTGTGAGATAGGGTGTCATGGTGATGGAATCGTGAACTGGTCGAGCTTAGGTGGAAACCGATCAGAGCTAAGGTTGTATTACAATGTTGAGACTAGGTCGGATTTGGGAAGAGGGCCTACTGTAGGGGACTCACACCGAGCCACGGTGTAGACGCTAAGAGGTCTGAGACATGGCATGGAAGGGCTCAACAAAGGCTGGTCATGTTCTAGTAGTCGACCGTAGCGCAAGGAGGTGATTAAGTTAGGGTGTTGGTATTTTTTTTTTCAGATGTAACACACGGGGATGGGTGCATGGTTAGTAAGAATAGTTAGCATTGGTCTAGTAGGGTGTACCCGGCTTGATCTTGGTCCTAGGTAGCATTGGTTCAATGCTGGTTCGGGTTGGTTAGGTCTAGGATCAATAATTTGAAGGTTTAGCGCGCTATGGTTTGAATCTCATTCGGGCAGAAAATTTCAGCAGCTGGTCAAGGGCTTCTAGGTTCTTAGGCAGTTTGAAATAAGTTATTTAAGGGCCGGTCATGTGTAAATAAGTCATGATTTAATTTTGGGAAATTTTGATTAAGTTTTGGGTTGATTAGTTAAAATCGGGAACCCCATCCAAGTTTTAAAACGAATCATAAAAGTTACTCTATGGGCTCAAGTTTACGTATTGGAAATGATTATAAATATGTTTTGAGGTGTTTTTAGGAGTTTGGTTGGCTTCGGGTCGAAATTTTGAGGTCTAGGGGTAAAATGGTCAATTAAGGTTTCCAGGGGAAAAATGATCATTTTGCACCCGGGTCGAATTAGCAGTCCTGGCAGCGTCCTGATAACAAAATTACACGTTTTTAATGCATATTCTATCATGAACATGACTTTTATGAAATTAGGAAAAATACGTCGCATGTTTTATTTTAAGAAAAATTTACGTATATGCATGATTTTTATAAGTCATGAATATGATTATATGTTTTGAAGGATGTGAGTTGGTTGTGACTAATACGAATACGATAATACGACGAAATGTAAGTCCACGGTTCAGTGGATGGGTAATACCGTCGCTGATGTCCCCGCTGCCGGGTACCACAGTTATACATAGATGGATCGATCGAATATAGCTGATATGAAAGTCACAACTAATGAATGAAATTCAAATAAAGAAAATGAACACATATATGATGATATGTTGAGCCATATTTTGACATGTTAAGCTATGTTACGATACGTTTACGTTCATGTTTTGAAGATCATGAAATGTATGTTGATTATACTTTTCACTGTTGCATGTTATGTATATATTCTTGTTATAACGATTCAGGTGTGTTGAATCGTTAGTTCACTAGATGTGAATGTTGCAGGTGAGCATATTAATGAGGAGATTGGAGGCGCCGAAGACTGAGTAGGCGGAGTTAGATGTGCGCACGCTAACCCGAGGACCATACTTTTTACGCACATTATGTTTTGAGTTAGGAGTGAGCATGAATATTTCATACACTTTCTTTTATATGTTGATGGTTGTCAGGATTTTTGCAAGTTTCATTGTAAATTATTTTAAACGATAGCTTAGGGTTTGACGGTTGTCTCAATTTTTTTATTTGTAGTGTTCTTTTATGGTTATTTGAATTTTTTTATTTTAAAATTTATAATTTTCAGCTATTATTACATGCTTTCATAAAAATGTGATTTTCGAAAAATAGCTTGCAAAAAAAAAATTTCTAGTAGACGTTTCAGTAGGTATCAGAGCAAGGGTCCTTTATAGGGTTGTACCACCGCCAGCTTCTGCATCTCAGTCTTCAAGCCTCAAGTGTGTAAGTTTGCATGTTTTATATGTTTTAAAAAGTTTAATACTATCACCTGTATGTTTTCATGATACATGTTTTGCAGCGAAGTACACTACATGTTTAGCTGCTTACTTGATTTAAGGATTAAACGTTTTGAAAACTAGATTAAATTACATGATGGGTTACATTTAGAATTTGCACTGTATTCGGATATCATACCTCCTAGACATGCCCAAGTACTGACTGATAGGATGATACTTCTACAGGCGGTAGGGGCCCTCCACCACAACCACCGCCAGGAGACACAGCTACCCGAGTCCTTGAGGATAACACTAGATTGATGGAGCAGGTTCCCAGACCCACCCCAGACATCTATGAGCAGTTTAGGCAGCTCAACCTGATGGAGTTCGGGTTAATGTTTATCCGTTCTTAGCAGCGGGTTGGCTCTGGTCTCTAGAGCTGCACTTTCATTATGTAGACATGAGAGAAAGAGATCGGGTAAGATGCGTCGCGTATATGCTGACGGACAATGCATCCCTTTGGTGGGAGGGTGCAGTGCACGAGGTGAACTTGCATACTCTCACATGGGATCAATTCAAGGAGGTATTCTAAGGAAAATAATTTCCAGCGGAGGTCAGGGGAAGCCTGACGAGGGAGTTTATGGGTCTTCAACATGGGGATTTGTCTGTGGCAGAGCTTATCCGGAAGTTTGACAAGGCCTATCACTTTTTGCCCTTTATTGCGAGAGATTCCGCTCAGAAGCTGAGGCACTTCATGGATGGCCTCAGAACCACTTTTCGTAGGGATGTGATGCTGATGAGACCAGCTAGTTATGATGAGCCCACTGCTTGTGCTTATCAGGCGTAACAAGACCTCCAGGATATCGACGCCGAGATGCAGGGGAAGTGACTTCAGGCCCAGTCTAGCTCACAGCCACATAAGAGGCAATTCACCGAGCCACTGAGGTATCAGGGGCAGCAGAAGCCCCAGGATTAGTTTCAGACACCCGGACAGCAGAGGCCACCGCAGGCACAAGGGGCTCCAAAATTGGAGGAGAGGCAATTATGCAAGCAGTGCAACCGGTTCGACTTCGACAAGTGTATGTGGGTGACCTTCAAATGTTTTATATGCAAACAAGAGGGCCACAAGGCAGCTGGTTGCCCTAGGAACAAGGTCAACACTATTGGCAGAGCCTATGTGATGAACACAGAGGAGGCGGAGGAGGATCCAGACTCTACACTGCTCACTGGTAAGCTTTATTCTTAATGATTTTTCTTTACCGCCTCGACTGCATGGATTATTGTGTTGGTTGTGGAAATTACTTTTGGGATATAGAACATATAATAAATTAGGTTTCATGTTCTAATAGGTGGACTTTAGTGTTAAATT
Organism: Primulina tabacum; assembly: GCF_025594145.1. Classification (NCBI taxonomy): domain Eukaryota; kingdom Viridiplantae; phylum Streptophyta; class Magnoliopsida; order Lamiales; family Gesneriaceae; genus Primulina; species Primulina tabacum. The sequence continues at coordinate 16,964,756 of NC_134561.1, forward strand.
GTGGTAATTAAGAGCTTTAAGGACCATAAATGCAATAACCGAAATCTCAAAGCCCTAATTGCAAAAATCAAAATTTAGGGATTTGTTTCGCTTTTTTGAAAATTTTGGGACCAAATTTGATATTTTTGAGAATTTTAAGGTTTGAATTGACCAAATTCAAAAATTTATGCGGACTGAGGTTCAATTTTTGAAAATTGAAGGGCCAAATGGTAAGAAATTTGAAATTTTGGGGTCAAATTGCAATTTCCAAAAAAAATTTTGCTAGTAAATTTCGAAAAATTTAATTGAATACTAGAAATAAATCAGTGACTGTTCGAGGATTTTGGGTTAATTACTAATAGAAAATCTATTAAGTTTCAACACGATCAGATTTGATGGTATGTTTTTGTTAGAGTAGGTGCCCGTCGAGCCAAGTGTTGGCCGAGGGTTCATGTTTAAACTCTATGTATAAACAATATTTATTTTAAGAATATTTGAAATTATTTCTTTGACACATATTTATTTGTATACCCATGCTAGATTCTTAGATAATGTCTTTGAATATAAAAATAGTAGAAAGATAATGAGATGCTCATATGATGAGTATCATGAAATTTATATTTGGAATACTTTATATTTTAAATAGTTCCTAGTCGATTCAGCCGCCGTTAAGAAGGATAAAGGCTGCTCGAGTTTGAGACTAGTACCTGCGATGTGAGTACCATGTTTCATTGGTAGGTGTCACGCCTCGAGTCCGAAGCGTCGGTGACATCCGACATTGTTTAACAATTACATTGAAAAACAATAAAGCCTCGTATCAAATCAAACTAGTCTTTTTCATAAATAGAGTATTGTCTTACAATGACAAAAGAATAAACTTTTACATCAGAGTTGCAGAAGCTAAACAAAAGAAAAGGAGTACAATTCTCGATTTCCTGATCTCGAAATCTGATCACCATCCCTAGAACGCTTCTTGCTCCTCCTCGTTTACTTGCTCTTCATTTTTATCTTAAATTGTAAGGGGTGATCGATTCCAAAGATACATATAGAACTTAGTTTTCTTAAAACGTTCTTTTAACAGACTTTCAAAACTTAATATTCTTAACTTATCAGGACAGAGACAAATCGAATAAATGACAGAATTCATCAGATGATTCTGAACAATTCAGAAACCGATTAACTCAATTCAAAACAGAACATATCAGAACAGACATAACACTGTTACTCATCTCATTTCCATGGTCAAATTGTCCCCAATATGTTAGTCCTCTAAGCGGTGAGGCCAGAACACGGTTTTATACCCACCGATGGGGGCCAGACAGAAATGGTTTTATACCCACCGATGGGGGCCAGACAGAAATGGTTTTATACCCACCATTGGGGGCCACACAGAAATGGTTTTATACCCACTATTGGGGGCCAGACAGAATCACAATTCTCATCCCATTTCAAATCAATTTGTAACAGTGCAACACGAAATTCAGATTTAACAGACAGAACGTATCAGAGATTTCAGATATCAGAGTTTCAGACGGATTCAGCGGAACCAAAGAATTTCGAACAACAAACAGAGCACATAATCGATCGAAATTTTAAACGGACAGACTTCATATTTTCGAAAATGGAGACACACAATCATGCATTTCATAATATATATTCAAGTTTAAAAATACAAACGAATATATAACAAAAACCCACTTACAGTATTTGCAGGTTTTGATACAACACGTCTTTTCAAAAAATCCGGCAGCACTTCGGCGCAACTTTGGAAAATGCAGTCTTCAATCACACAGCACCTCGACGTAGGAATTCCGCTCTGGACTGTACGAGCTTTCCTTTATTCTTTTTCCTTGCTTGAATCGGCCAAAGGCTTGAAGGTGAGGAGAGGGCCGAAATTTTGTAGCTTTTTGAGGGATTATTTGAAGTGCATTTGGCATGAGGATTGTGGTACTATTTATAGAGAAATGCTAGCCCTTTCATCTAGTCCTTGGTCGACCACTTGGGCTCCAAGAAAAGGTTTAATTGTGTTTCAATTCTCCATGCATACCTCAAGTTCAAGGCTATCCATAATTGTGGTCCAAAATCTCATGCACCCTTAATTGTCATCTTGATTTTCTAAAGGGTCATTCCTTGCATCAATAATGTGTCCTAACCCTTATCTTAATCCCTTAGCTCCTTTATGGGTTTACTTAAAAGTCTTTTCTTGCATATTTAATTTGTTCAAACCTTTAGCTTAACTTTTAGCTCTCTTTCTGGCCTTGCTAGGACAAGCTTGGTTGAGCTTCTTCGAGCTGAAGGTTCGCGTTCTTGAGCTGGGGTTTCGCTCCTCTCGTGAAAATTCTTCGATGGATATGGTTATTTGCAGCTCGGCTTCTGGTTGAGCTCATTCCCGAGCTTTGAAGTTACTTCCACGAGTTACTAGCTGAAAATCTAAGTTCATAATTAAGTTTATAATTAGAATGAAAGTATTTTGATCTTAGATTAAGCTAAGTTTTAAGCTCGTATATTTCTTACCTTATTTACTTGGGATCGTAAAATCTCGGGTTCTCACATCCCTCCCTCCTTATTAAAAGTTTCGTCCTCGAAACTTGCATTAGCTTGATCTTTCGAACAGATGAGGGTATTGTGATCGCATTTTCTCTTCGAGTTCCCAAGTTGCCTCCCTTTCGGTATGATTTGACCACTGTACTTTGACATAAGGTATTGTCCGATTTCTCAACACTTGGTCTTTTGAGTCCACTATTCGGGTAGGGACTTCTTCATATTTGAGTTCTTCATTCAGGTTTCCTTCAATCATCAGTGGTGTAACCTTAAGTACATGACTCGGATCCGGGACATATTTCCGCGGTTGTGAGATATGGAAAACATTGTGTACTCTGGACATCTCAGGTGGCAAAGCTAGACGGTAAGCTAAGGTTCCCACTTTCTCCAGTATCTCGAACGGTCCCACATACCTTGGATTTAGCTTTCCGGATTTACTGAACCGAACTACTCCCTTCATGGGAGAGACCTTAACGTAAGCTTTCTCACCAATTTCCAACTGTAAGGGTCTTCTCTTCAGATCGGCCCAGCTCTTCTGCCTATCTTGGGCTGCCTTGAGTCTCTCCTTGATTATGACTACTTTATCAACGGTTAACTGAATAAGTTCTGGTACGGTAACAGCTTTTTCTCCGACCTCGTCCCAATATAGAGGCGACCTACACTTCCTTCCATACAAAGCTTCATACGGGGCCATCTCGATGCTACTGTGATAACTGTTGTTATAGGCGAATTCTATCAGGGGTAACTGTTCACTCCAGTTCCCAGGAAAATCCAGAGCACATGCCCTCAGCATGTCCTCGAGGGTCTGAATCGTCCTCTCAGTTTGACCATCAGTCTGAGGATGATAGGCTGTGCTGAGAGTGACCTTGGTTCCCATAGCCTTCTGGAAACTTTTCCAAAATCTTGATACAAATCTTGGATCTCTGTCAGACAGAATACTCGCTGGAACTCCATGTAGCCTCACTATGTTGTCCATATACAAAGTGGCTAATTTATGCAAATTATAATTCATCCGTACTGGCAAGAAATGGGCAGACTTGGTCAATCTGTCAATGATCACCCAGATCCCATCGTGACCCTGCCTTGATCGTGGTAGTCCTACTACGGAATCCATGGAGATGTTATCCCACTTCCACTCTGGTATTTCCAATGGCTGTAAAAGTCCTCCAGGCCTTTGATTTCCGCCTTGACTTGTTGACAGACTAAACACTTAGCAACAAAGACAGCTACATCTTTCTTCATTCCGTTCCACCAGTAATTATTTTTCAAATCCCGGTACATCTTGGTGCTTCCTGGATGTACTGAAAATCTCGATTTATGTGCCTCGACCATCAATTCTTCTCGAATTCCATCGACGTTTGGTACATACAATCGTCCTTTTATCCATAGTATCCCATTTTCGTCTATTTGAAATTCTGGAACTTTTCCTTCTTGGATTTGTTGCTTAATTTTAAGGATGGAGGTGTCTTGACTCAGCTTCAATTTGATGGTCTCTCGGAGATTTGGTTTCACTGATAGGGAATTTAAGTTCACCTTCCCAGGGTTCCTTCGACTCAACGCATCTGCCACCTTATTTGCCTTACCCGGATGGTAATTAATTGACAGGTCATAGTCCTTGAGAAGTTCCATCCACCTTCTTTGCCTCATGTTTAATTCTTTTTGAGTGAAAATGTACTTGAGGCTCTGGTGATCAGTAAAAACTTCGCATTTTACTCCATAAAGGTAGTGCCTCCAGATTTTAAGCGCGAATACTACTGCGGGTAATTCCAAATCATGAGTGGGGTAATTCTGCTCATATGGTTTTAGTTGCCGTGAAGCATAAGCAATTACCTGACCCTCCTGCATAAGCACACACCCTAATCCTCCTTTGAAGCGTCACTGTATACAGTGAAATTCTTATCATCCTCGGGAAGAACTAGTACTGGTGTGGATGCGAGTTTTGTCTTCAGGGTTTCAAAGCTTCTTACACATTCTTCATTCCAAATGAATTTCGAATTTTTCTGAGTAAGTTTGGTGAGTGGAATGGCTATCGAAGAAAATCCTTCCACAAATATTCTATAGTAGCCTGCTAAACCCAGAAAACTCCTGACTTCAGTCACTGTCTTTGGTTGTGGCCAATCCTTGATTGCCTCTACCTTCTTAGGATCTACTGACACTCCTAATTCAGAAATTATACGCTCTAAGAACGCCACACTTTTTAACCAAAATTCACATTTCTTGAATTTGGCTTATAGTTCCTTTTCTCGAATTTCTGCAAAGTGAGACGCAGATGTTGTCTGTGTTCTTCCTCACTTGGTGAGTACACAAGAATATCATCTATGAAAACAACCACAAATTTGTCGAGGTATGGTTTAAATACCCGATTCATCAGGTCCATGAATGCTGCAGGAGCATTGGTTAGGCCAAAAGGCATTACCGTGAATTCGTAATGTCCATATCTTGTCCTAAAAGAAGTTTTAGGGATGTCTTCCGCTTTGACCTTCAACTGATGGTAACCAGATCTCAGATCTAGTTTTGAGAAGACCTTGGCTCCCTTTAACTGATCGAAAAGATCATCAATTCTTGGGAGTGGGTACTTATTCTTTATGGTGATCTTGTTCAACTCCCGGTAGTCAATACATAGCCTCATGCTTCCGTCCTTTTTCTTTACAAAAAGCACTGGGGCTCCCCACGGGGATGCATTGGGGCGAATTTGCTTCTTGTCTAGTAATTCCTGCAGTTGCTCCTTTAGCTCCTTTAATTCAGCTGGAGCCATTTGGTATGGTGCCTTTGATATTGGTGCAGCACCAGGGACCAAATTGATTTCAAATTCTACTTCCCTATCTGGTATCTCTCCCGGTAGTTCCTCGGGGAAAACGTCTGGAAATTCTTGAACAATCGGTATAGCTTCCATCTTTGGAATTTATTCTCCCTTGACTTCATTGATCATTGCCAGATAAATCTCTTCTCCTCCTTTTATGGTTTTCCAGGCTTGTGAGGCAGATAACAGAGATTTCCTTTCTTTGGACTTCCCATGGTATATGACTTCTTCCTTACTCAAAGTCTGAAGTCTAATATCTTTCTTTTGACAGTCTACTATGGCATGGTTTTTAGCTAACCAGTCCATTCCAAGGATGATATCAAACTCAACCATATTGAGTTGAATTAATTCCACTTCAAAAGTTTGATTGCTGATACAAATTTTAAAGTTTCGATGCACTTTGTGTGTTTCAATTGTTTTGCTGGCAGGTGTTGCTACTCTTAACGTTACCAGCACTGCCAGAATTTCCTTTGAAAGACCCACCTGAATAATTTGGTTTCTTAAACCTGGGACCATTCTGAGTGGACTGACTGCTCATCGGCTTTTTGTTCTTGTTTTCTTCCTCGCGCCGCTTGATATCTATTTCTGCGCTCATTGCAACGCCCATCAGATCCGCAAAATTGTTTGGCTTGAATACTGCCAATGCTGACTGAACTCGACTGTTGAGTCCCTTTTGAAACGATGCATTTTTAACGTCTCATCCGACATGATCGTTGGGACATAAGTTCCTAGATCGTTGAACCGGCAAGTGTATTCCATTACTGACATGACCGGAGCCTGTTTGAAATTCTCGAACTCACTCAACTTCTGTAGTCGAAACTCACCTGGATAATATTGTTTCAAAAATTCGCTCTTAAAAATCTGCCATGTGATTTCTTCCACTTCTGCCAAGGATGGTGACATAGTTTCCCACCATTTCCTAGCTCGGTCTTCCAAAAACGGTGTTACAACCTCCACTCTCAGTTCTTCAGGTATCTCCAGTAAATGTAATTGTGTTTCGACGTTCTTCAGCCAGTTGTGGCTGACTTCTGGGTCTGGGTTCCCATCGAAAGTTGGAACTCGATTCCTTCTGAGAGATTCGTAATGGTACTTAATCCCACGTGGTTGCGGTTCAGGTGGTGGTTGGATGGCGTTAGCCAATGGGTCGACGAATCCTTGTAACGTTGCAGCTACGATAGTAGCTATTGCCATCATATCCTCTTGACTGAGATTCACTCTGGGTGGTGGTGGATTTTCGTTTTGGTTGGCACCACGGGGGTTACGGTTGTTTCGGGGTGGTCTGCCTGCCATTTCCTATAAACATGTATTTTATTAATTCGTTTGCCACAATATTTAATCAAAGGAATAATTTCATTAAATTGCAAAATTTTTCTTACAACTAAATATTTTTCAAAACAAATGATTAATCAAATACAATCGAAGCCTATTCTAGAACTCTCTCTCTACTCGTCTATAACTTCTCCGTCCCCTACTGCTTCATTAATTTCTTCCTCCACTGGGTTCTCTTCCAGTTGTTCTATGAGTTCTTCCATATTGACCATCTCATTATGTAGGTGCTCAATGTAATTCTACAGTTGTGTGTTGTGGTGATCGAGATTGTTTACTTGATCCTGTAGTTCTTGTATTGTTGATTGGCTTACTTTTTCATTGATTTCTTGCTCTTCAATCCGCTCCTGAAGACGACGTTGGGTTTTGAGAAGACTATTATCCCGAATTTCGAGCGTAAAAATCCTATCTTGCGCTTTCTTCAACTCTTGCTTGGTGATCTCGTGCTGACGCTCTGACTCTAGATGATAAGCTGCGTAACGTCTAACGTCTTCGCGTAGTTTCTTCTCTTCCACTCTGGCCTCACGAAGATCCTCCATCATGCACACGTTATTTCCGTCCAACTGATAGTTATCTCTCTCAAGTTTATCATTCTTTTCTTTTAGTGTTTTAGTTTCTGACTCCTTTTCCTGAAGTTGTTTCTGAAGTTCATTTATAATGCTTTGAAAGTCCATGTTGGTTTCCTATAAAAAAAATTTAAATAAGATACTCATCCATTCTTAAATATGCAATAAGATAATAAAAAGTTTAAAAATAGTTTGGTACACATATTATTTTCTCAGTCACAAATTTACTACAATCCAGATTCTTTATTATAATGCTAATCTAATCGAACATCTCTCCGCCCTCGCTGTCACTGGCACTGTCGTCTCCGGCCACCTCCATCGGTGCTACCTCCTCTTCCTCCATGCTCTCTATTACCAAATGTAGGTAGTTATTCTGATCCTGAAGTCTGTCCATAGCGCTGTGGAGCTTCGAAATGTACCGATCCTGCCTGGTGCTATACTCCTCCTGACGCTGATGGGCCTGAGCAGCACGTCCTCTTTCTGTTTCTACTCTCTCAAGCAATTCTCAGTTCAGCAAAGCCAGACGGGCAATGCGAGCTGAATAGGTGGGTATCTGAAGAAGTTGTCTCTCAGCCAAGTCCAGATGATGAGCAAGTCGAAGTACGTCGGTCTCCAATATGTGCCTAATCTCACTAAGCTCCTGTTTTTCCAGCTTCTCCCTAGCAAGTTGCGCCCTCAAGGTTGCAATCTCCCTAGCTTGATTATCTATGGTAAGCTGACGTGTACGAAGAGCAGCCTGAGCGCGAGTACGTGGAGCAACCATTTCCTAGGATAAAAATCGAAAGCAAAGCATCAGAATCGTATCAAGGATAGAAAGGCACAAATAGTAGAAACAAAGTTGTCGTGGAAAATTTTCGATACTTAGAGTTTGTGGAATGATCGAAGGGATAGATCTTTGAAGTCTATTCGAAATTTAGGAAACAGATGAAAGTTAGACTTCAAGAACAGGTGAAAGTTGGACTCAAATTGGGATACACTAGGCTTTTGCCAAAAATTGACTTCGCCAAATTTTGTCTATCAAAATCCCAGCGGGATTATGAACCTGGCGGCTCTGATACTACTTAAATGTCACGCCCCGAGTCCGAAGCGTCGGTGACATCCGGCATTGTTTAACAATTACATTAGAAAACAATAAAGCCTCGTATCAAATCAAACCAGTCTTTTTCATAAATAGAGTATTGTCTTATAATGACAAAAGAATAAATTTTACATCAGAGTTGCAGAAGCTAAACAAAAGAAAAGGAGTACAATTCTCGATTTTCTGATCTCGAAATCTAATCACCATCCCCAGAACGCTTCTTGCTTCTCCTCGTTTACTTGCTCTTCATTTTTATCTGAAATTGTAAGGGGTGAGTGTTTTGGGAAAACACTCAGCAAGTGGGGGTCGATCGATTCTAAAGATACATATAGAACTTAGTTTTCTTAAAACGTTCTTTTAACAGACTTTCAAAACTTAATATTCTTAACTTATCAGGACAGAGACAAATCGAATAAATGACAGAATTCATCAGATGATTCAGAACAATTCAGAAACCGATTAACTCAATTCAGAACAGAATATATCAGAACAGACAGAACACTGTTACTCATCTCATTTCCATGGTCAAATTGTCCCCAATATGTTAGTCCTCTAAGGGGTAAGGCCAGAACACGGTTTTATACCCACCGATGGGGGCCAGACAAAAATGGTTTTATACCCACCGATGGGGGCCAGACAGAAATGGTTTTATACCCACCGATGGGGGCAAGACAGAAATGGTTTTATACCCACCATTGGGGGCCGCACAGAAATGGTTTTATACCCACTATTGGGGGCCAGACAGAATCACAATTCTCGCCCCATTTCAAATCAATTTGTAACAGTGCAACACAAAATTCAGATTTACCAGATAGAACGTATCAGAGTTTTCAGATATCAGAGTTTCAGACGGATTCAGCGGAACCAAAGAATTTCGAACAACAAACAGAGCACATAATCGATCGAAATTTTAAACGGACAGACTTCATATTTTCGAAAATGGAGACACACAATCATGCATTTCATAATATATATTCAAGTTTAAAAATACAAACGAATATATAACAAAAACCCACTTAAAGTATTTGCAGATTTTGATACATCACGTCTTTTCAAAAAATCCGGCAGCACTTCGGCGCAACTTTGGAAAATGCAGTCTTCAATAACACAGCACCTCGACGTAGGAATTCTGCTCTGGACTGTACGAGCTTTCCTTTATTCTTTTTCCTTGCTTGAATCGGCCGAAGGCTTGAAGGTGAGGAGAGGGCCGAAATTTTGTAGCTTTTTGAGGGATTATTTGAAGTGCATTTGGCATGAGGATTGTGGTACTATTTATAGAGAAATGCTAGCCCTTTCATCTAGCCCTTGGTCGACCACTTGGGCTCCAAGAAAAGGTTTAATTGTGTTTCAATTCTCCATGCATTCCTCAAGTTCAAGGCTATCCATAATTGTGGTCCAAAATCTCATGCAACTGGGGTATGATCATATAAGGACATGTTTAGTCCTGAATCACTTTGAGATGTGAACCCACTGCTAGTTGTATCAATAAACCATTGAGTGTCACACATGTAAGTGCTAACTTTCTAGATCCTGTTGAGAAAGAATTTAGTTTAATGTGTTGAACAGCTTATAAAGGAGTTTATAAGCACAAGAAAAATTAGAAGTATGACTTCTATATGGGAATATAATTTTTAATTTGTGGAAGTTTTCCTAAATTAAAAGTTGCCAAATAAATAATTTATTTGAAAATTATGATTTTCATAAACATTATTATGGACTAAATTAAATTAATTTAAGTGTTGAATTAATTAAATACTAGTTGACCTAGTAGAGTCCAAATAATTAAATTAGTTTAAGTGTTAAATTAATTAAATAACATGGGATCTTGTAGAGCCCAATTGGAAATAATTATTCAAACTAGTGGGCCTGAGTAAATTCAAGCAAAGTTTAATTGGTCTCAAATGTGTTTGAGATATTTAAATAAAAGTTCATGATCTTTGTAATTGTTACAAGTCCAAATAAAATGCATGCAAGGGAGGTGAAGAGTTGGGAGACAACTTTTTCAATAAACAAGGCATGACATGCACATGCACCTTTTAACTTTTTCAAGAACCAAGAAAAATTATCCTCCCCTTGTCTCCTCCATGAGATGGCCGAAATTTTTCAAAATTATTTCTCTCAATTTTGCTTCTTCATTTTGATGATGAAAGCTTAAACTTCTCAAATAAAAAAAAATATATTCTACTTTTCTAGTGCAATTGTAGAATGGATCTTCCTAGTTAGTGGTATACCTAATTTCAAGAAAAGAATCCATTTGAGCATGGAGTGGTCTTGGAAGCTTGTAGATTGGGTCAACCCCTAAAGAGCTAAGTTGTTTAAAACTTAGATGGAGCCAAAGCATCAATCCTTGTGATTGATAGGTACAATTTCGGAACACACTATGTATGACATTTGTTTTTTTTTTTTATTTGCTACACAATATAGTGGGGTGCTCGGTTTTCTTATATTAAAAATACTTTTGAAATTCCCTCGTTTTGTTATTTCGAAAATATGTTTTTTTTAAAAAAAATTCCGTTGCGCCTGCAGGCACCGTCACTGATCTCCTTTCAAGTGGTATCAGAGCATATGTCACTTTTTTGTGTAGAAAATACTTGATATTATATTGAGGACTATTTCTAACTGTATGAGAATATTCGGCACAACAAATCGAGGTCGTTTTTGGGGTTGATTTCGGGCAGCATGTTGTTGCCCATTTCGGGCAGCAAGGGCAGCCCAACTAGTTTTAATAAAAAAATCCGGCAACAGAGCTCTGGCAAGTACGATGACGACTAGGGTTTCCAAAACTGTTTTGGAATATCAAAGTGTCATGAGCCTTGAGTTGTTGGGCCATTAGATGGTTAACATATTTTGTAAAATTTAAATGAGCCAAAATATTTTTGGTGAAAAATGTCTTTTTGGGCCCTTAAGTTTAAATCTGCAAAATTTGAAAATATTTTCACATAAAATAAATAATTGAAGTTGGACTGTAATTATTTATAATGCATTGTGATTTACAAGATGTGAGAACTCGGATTTTTCGAAGCAAAGCACCTCAAAAAGCTCGAAAAGTAGCTCAAAAAGAAGACGAGGCAATGCAAAACCTTGAGAATTAAGGGTATGTCGCTCGGAAGAAGAAATCCTCAGCTCACAAGCTAAAACCCTCAGCTCAAGGAAGCTCCAAGATTCTTGGAAAAGAAACCTTCAGCTCAAAAGCTAAAACCCTCAGCTCAAAGAAGTTCATTCATTCTTGGGGAGAAAACCCCTAGCTCATGAGCTCGATCTTCCAGATCAAAGAAGCTCAACCATGCTTGTCCTAAAAAGGCCAAAAAGAGAGCTAAAGAAGGAGTTAAAGGTTTGGACAAACTTAGTATGCAAGAAATGACCATTGAGATAACCTATGAAGGAGCTAAGGGAGGAGCTAAGAGGCTAGGACAAATTTATGGTGCAAGGAATGACTCTTGGTGCTTGGCATATCTTTGACCACCATTATGATCATCATTACTCCATTCTTGGAGGCCAAGAAATCAGCCAAATGGCTAGGTGGAAAGCCTTTCTTTCTCCTATAAATACCACCTCAAGGTTGGAAGAAAAGTACACCAAAAAGCACTCTCAAATTTCGGCCAAAGGAGAACAAGGAAGAGGAGGAAATTCTTGCAGTGCAAGCGATCAAAATTTAAGTCGAAGTGCTGCTAAAATTGTGTCTCAGTCTGCTCGAAGGAATAATCGAAGTGCTGCGCGATTGAAGATCGCATTTGTTTAAGTCACGACGAAGTGCTGCTCAATTTTCGAGAGGAACTTTGTACGAGAATCTGTAAGTGGGTTTTTGATATGTATATTCGTTTGTATTTTTAAAATTTGAATATATAAGTTATGACATGCATTTATGAGTGTCCCCTTTTTCGAAAATTCAGTATGTTCTGTTTTAAAACTTCGATCGATTATATGTTTCTTCTGATATTCGAAATTCGTTGATTCCGCTGTATCCGTCTGAAATTCTGATATCTGAAATTCTGATAAGTTCTGTCTGGTAAATCTGAATTCTGTGTTTCACTGTTACAACTCGATTTGAAATGGGACGAGAATTGTAATTCTGTCTGGCCCCTATTGGTGGGTATAAAACCATGTTCTGTCTGGTCCCCATCGGTGGGTATAAAACCGTGTTCTGGCCTCACCCCATAGAGGACTAACATATTGGGGACAATTTGACCATGGAAATGAGATGAGTAACAGTGTTCTGTCTGTTCCGATCTGTTATGTTCTGAATTGTTCTGATCTGTTTCTGAACTGCTCTGAATCTTCTGATAACCTCTGTCTCATATTTGTTTTGTTTCTGTTATGATGAGTTAAAAGTAATAAGATTTGAAAGTTTGTTAAAGAAATGTTTTAAAGTTTAAGTTCTATATGTATCATTGGAAATCGATCGACCCCCACTTGCTGTGTGTTTTTCAAAACACTCACCCCTTACAAATTTCAGATTAAAATGAAGAGAAACTGAATGTGGAAGAACAAGAAGCCTTCTGAGGATGGTAGCCGATGAGAAAGATGCAAGAAATCAAGACTTTATTTTCCTTTTGTTCAGTTTCCGCATTTGCAACTCTGATGTATTTTATTCTATTGTCAATGTAAAGACAATGTTTTAATTATGAAAAAGACTGGTTTTTGGCATTTCGATACGAGGCTTAATTGTTTTCAAGAAATTGTTAAACAATACCGGATGTCACCGACGCTTCGGACATGGGGCGTGACACAAGAAATTCGATTATAAATAAATTAATTAGAAAGTAAACATATAAGTTTGTTTACTTTGTTGATTTTATTTATAATCGTGACGGTCAGTGATCGGATCAAGATATATAATATTGGATCAATTGATTATTGTGATAATTAATTGATAGTGTATGACATGTGATATTATGAATGAAAGATAATCAAAAGGCCAATGCCAATTTGCTAGGTGTATGCTAGGATATTTTGTATTGAATGATTATAATAATTATCAATTTATAAGTGGGCTTTGTTTATAGTTCGTTCCCAACTCATTAGATGTATCCCTATTTGCCATGGATATTTATTTTTAAATATTAGTATAGTGGAAGATCAAGATTGGAAGATGGTGGGCCTTTATAATTATGAAGAACCAAGACATGTAAATATTGGAAGTTTATGTAATTATGCATTTGCATCACATGCACTCCCTAGGATTGGACCTAGGCCCATGTTTGGCTCACACGGGCGATCTATTGATCATCCTTGTTAGTTTATTGTTTATAATAAATGCATGATATATTATAAATAATGAGTATGTGCGTTATTATTATTATAATAACTACATTGCATGAATCCGACAAACATACGATCAAACATGGCGAGCTTTAAAATAAAATTAAAGAAGAGACCTTTCAAAAATTTAAAACCCTAATTTTGAATAACATTCAAAATTAATATCAAGCCCGAAAATGAGAATTATATAGGTTTTTATAATTTTCATGTCTTCCAATGGATGCATGATGAATGCTACCAGTTCTCAGTGCTTGGCTCATATTATTGAGGGAGCCCTGGACACCGGAAAGCTGTGACATCCATTAACATGGTGATGTGAACTACGTGGAACTCGCATTATTTCTGTCATGCCCCAAAACCGAGGCGTCGGTGACATCCGACATTGTTTAACAATTACTTGAATACAATTACGACCCATAGAAAATGGCCAAAAACCAGTTTTTTTATATAACAAAATATTGTCTTTAAAATGACAACGTAATAAAAATTACATCAGAAATGCGGAAGCAAAATAAAAAAAGAATTGTATATTCTTGATTCTCGTTCTTTTCATTCGATCACCATCCTTAGAAAGCTTCTTGTTTCTCCTCATTCATTTGCTCTTCATTTTTATCTGAAATTTGTAAGGAGCGAGTGTTTTGGGAAACACTCAAGAAGCGGGGGCTGATCGATTTCCAAAGATATATATAGAACTTAATTTTTAAAGCACCTCTTTAACAAAATTTCAAAACTTATTACTGTTGACTTATTATAATAGAACCAAATCAAATATGAGACAGATTATGAAAGGGGATCGGTTACGGTGCCGGTAACGCAACGGAAGTTTCAAAAATCATATTTTATAGGGAAGAAAACCGAGCACCTATTAGTGGTGTAACAAATACAAAAACACAAAATATGTCATACATAGGGTGTTTTAAAGATATTACCTATCAATCTTAAAAGATTGATGTTGGCTCCAACTTAGTTGTCAAACAACTAAGCTCTTGAAGGGATGGGTTGATCTACAAGCTTCCTCCTTTCCTTCAAAATTAGGCCACCACTTGCTAGCTAGAACCCTTCTTACTTTGCACTAGAAAAATAAGAAGATTTTTCTTTGAGAAGTGATTTCTTTCCTCAACAATTGAAGAAGAAAAATTGAGAGAAAATTGGAAGGAAAAACTCTCAAGGTTTCGGCCAAGTGAGGAGTGGAATGGGAAGAGAGATGACTAGTCTTGATTGTGTAAAAAGCTAAAACATTTTTTAGCATGCCAAGCCTTAGAGATTGAAAAAGTAATCTCCAACCCTTCACCTCCCATGCATGCAATGTTATTTGATTTTTAACAATTAAAAATCCATGGACTTAATTTAATTATCTCAAACAAATTTGAGACTAATTAAACATTACTTGAATTTACTCAAGTCACTTGTTGAATAATTATTTTACTATTGGGCTCTACAAGACCCAATATAATTTAATTAATTCAACACTTGAATTAATTTAATTATTTGGACTCTACTAGGCCCACTAGTGTTTAATTAATTCAACACTTGAATTAATTTAATTTAGTCCATAATAATGTTTATGAAAATCACAATTTTCAAATACATTATTTATTTGGCCAACTTTTAATTTAGGAACACTTCCCATAAATTAAAAGTTACATTTCCCTCATAGAAGTCATACTTCTATTTTTCCTTACGCTTATAAACTCATTCATAAGCCGTTCAACACATTAAACTATTTTACTTCTCAACGGGATCTAGAAAGCTAGTACTTGTGTGGCCCTCAATGGTTTATTGATACAACTAGCCGTGGGTCCACATCTCCATGTGATTCGGACAAAACATGTCCTTATACGAGCATATCCCAATTGCTCCATTCTTAATTATCAACTCCTTGATAACAAGAACGTCAGAACTCAAGTCTGATAATACCCAAGCAATCATGTTAAACGCCTAGCAGCATCGCTTACATGATTCCCTAGGTATCAAATGATAGTGCCTGCAAGAATCATTCAATTATGGTTAGCGTACAGTATGGTCCCTTCAACTCAAATATCCCGACCGATTCGACAACCATTGGTTTATCGAGAGTTGACAATGAATCGATACTATGTGTCATGTCGTAGTTGCATCGATGGTGTAATCTATGAAACCCATTTCATAATTACTACCATACTCTGATCAGAGATTTCATACTACATACACATGAGATCACATAGGATATCCATACCCGAAGGTAAGCGGTGAATCCCTGACTACAATGCATCGACTCCTATATGTTTCGACAAAACACCCAACCTTGCCGCCTGATGACCTCATGAGAGTCGGTAAACAAGTCAAAGTGTAATGCTAGCACATAGAGTCTCAATGTTGTCCCGGGTCATAAGGACTAATGGTGTACAACCATAAACTAGGACGTTTCCACTCGATAAGTGAGAACCACTTGGAAAGTCCTTTATGGAGGGTTGTTCAGTGCACTCTACAAGGAGCACCTATCTGTATGTTCGGACATCACAATGTCCCCTACCAATGAAACATGGTACTCACATCGCAGATACTAGTCTCGAATTCGAGCGACCTATATCCTTCATAGCGGCGGCTGAATCGACTAGGAACTGTTTAGAATATACAGTATTCCAAATATGAGTTTCATGATACTCGTCATATGAGTATCTCATATTCTTTCTACTATTTGTATATTCAAGGGCTTTATCTATGCAACTAGCATGGGTATACAGATAAAGAAGTGTTAAAACAATAGTTTCAAATATTATTAAAATAAAGATTGTGTATACATAGAGTTTAAACATGAACCCTCGGCCAACACTTGGCTCGACGGGCACCTACTCTAACAATCTCTCACTTGCACTAGAGCCAACTACCCATATGCTTCAAACCCACCGATTCACGATGTTTCTAGAATAATGGTCCAGGTAAAGGCTTAGTTAGCGGATCAGCAACATTATCTGCAGAGCTGACTTTGTCAATCGAGACATCTTCTTTTTCCAGGATCTCTCGGAGGATGTGGTACTTTCTCAATACGTGTTTGGACTTCCTATGAGACCTCAGCTTCTTTGCTTGAGAAATGGCTCCCATGTTGTCACAAAACACCGGGACAGGAGCAACTCCATTAGGAATGACGCCCAACTCTTGGACGAAATTTCTTATCCAAACAGCCTCCTTTGCTGCAACTGATGCAGCAATATATTCTGCCTCAGTGGTGGAATCCGCTGTACTGTCTTGCTTGGAACTCTTCCAAGAGATAGCAGCACCATTGAGCATGAATATGAATCCAGAGGTTGACTTCGAGTCATCGATATCGCTTTGGAAGCTAGAGTTGGTATAGCCTTCCAATTTCAGTTCTCAACCCCCACAGACCTAGAACAACTTATTGGTCCTTCTCAAATACCTGAGGATGTCTTTCACAGTTTTCCAGTGTGGAAGACCATGGTTCGATTTATATCTACTCACTACACTTAGTGCGAAAGCCATGTCAGGACTTGTAGATATCATCTCATACATGATGCTACCAATCGCAGATGCATAAGGAATGCTTGTCATCGCCGCTATCTCTGCATCAGTCTTGGGAGACATAGAATTGGATAGGGACATGCCATGACACATTGGTAGATATCCTCTCTTGGACTCATACATCGAGAACCGCTTCACGATGGTATCAATGTATGTGGACAGGGTGAGACAAAGCAATCTTTTTGATCTATCTCTATAGATCTGTATTCCCAATACAAAAGATGCTTCACCCAAGTCCTGCATCGAGAACTTACTCGCTAACCATATTTAGTTGATTGCAACATTCCTGCATCATTCCCAATGAGTAGAATGTCATCAACATACAGCACTAGGAATGTCACAGCACTCCCACTAACCTTCTTATACACACAGGGTTCATGAGGATTCTTAGTAAAACCAAAATCTTTGATTGTACTATCGAATCTAAGGTTCCAACTCCTAGATGCCTGCTTTAGACCATAAATAGATCTCTGAAGTTTGCATACCATATGCTCACTTCCGACAAATGTAAACCCTTCAGGTTGAGACATGTAAATCTCTTCCTTAATATCCCCATTAAGAAAGGCTGTCTTGACATCCATCTGCCATATCTCATAGTCATACCATGCAGCTATGGCTAGCAATATCCTTATGGACTTGAACATTGCAACTGGAGAAAAGGTTTCCTCAAAGTCAACTCCCTGTCTTTGAGTATATCCTTTTGCTACCAATCGCGCCTTGAAGGTCAATACCTTCCCATCCGCCCCAAGTGTCCTCTTGTAAATCCATTTACACCCTATGGGAACAATTGCCTCAGGTGGATCCACGAGATTCCACACTTTGTTCGAATGCATGGAATTCATCTCAGATTCCATTGCTTCAAGCCATTTGAATGAATCGGCACCGGATAACGCTTCCTTGAAGGTCCTTGGATCACATCCATGGTTAGGCTCATCATGGCCCTCTTCAAGAAGCAGACCACACCTCATAGGTGGTCTCGAGACTCTCTCGGATCTTCTAGGAGCTTGTATCTCCTCTCTTGGCTCTTCGGGCATGGTTTCTATAATTGTGGGTGTTTCTCGAACCTCTTCGAGTTCTATCATCTCTCGTTTTCTATCCAATATAAATTCATTTTCCAAAAAAGTTGCATTCCTAGAAACAAACACCTTTGTTTCTTGGGGATGATAGAAATAGTATCCAACTGAATTCCTTGGATATCCCACAAAATAACATAAAATGGATCGACTATCCAATTTATCTCTCACTACCTGCTTCACATAAGCAGGGCACCCCCATATTCTAAGATAAGAATATTTGGGTGGCTTACCCATCCATATCTCATATGGTGTCTTGTCAAATGCCTTTGAATGGACATTGTTCAACAACAGTGCCGCTGTCTCAAGCGCATATCCCCAAAAGGATGGCGGCAACTCCGTGAACCCCATCATAGACCGAACCATGTCCATCAAATTCTGGTTACGACGCTCCGAAACACCATTCAACTATGGTGTAGCAGGCGGAGTCCACTGCGAGAGAATCCCATTCTCCCTAAGATACTCTTGGAACTATGCACTCAAATACTCACCACCTCGATCCGATCGAAGTTTCTTGATGCTTCGTCCCAACTGTTTCTCTACTTCACTTCTGAATTCTTTGAACCTTTCAAAGGTTTCAGACTTGTATTTCCTCAAATACACATACCCGTACTTTGAAAAGTCATCGGTAAAGGTGATGAAGTAGGCATGTCCATGCTTAGTGGTGATGCTAAGCGGACAGCACATGTAAAGCCCAAAATAGTATACGTAAAATCCATGCATATATTTAATTTATGAAATTTATTATTTTAATTATTTATGTTTATTTAATGTATGTTAAAATGTTTTCTAGAGTTTTATGTTTCAGGCGATTATTCGAGGCGAGATCGAGGAAAGGAGATAGGGACGATTTTTTTTAGTAAATTTTAATGCAGTATTTTATTTAAGATAAGGATGGAGTATTTTAAATAATTTAATTAATTTTAGTAATTTAAGAGCTTAATTATTTAAATGATTAATTGATTTTAAAATTTTAAAGTTGTAGTATTTGTGCATCTTATTTAAATTTAAAATTTATAATGGGGTTAATATGAGATTTATTTTAAATTAGTATGTTAAATGTTTTTAAATAGATTTTTTAGTATATTAAATACATATGTTACAATTGTTTATATATATGTAGGTATATATATATATACACATATATATATCAACACACAAGCACACACACTTTGACTCACACACACACTCACACATTTACACACACATATACACGTACACACACACAACACAAAACACAAAACAAAACATGTTATTAAACTTTTTGACTAAAGAGAAGGTTGTGTTTTTAAAACACTCCTATCTCAATTTATTTATTTCATTTTCTTCCTTCTTTTTTTTTCATTCAACGAGCACATCTCCTCTAAAAATTTCCAGCATATATTTAGTAAGTTTTCTTTGAAGAAATTGAGCTAAGTTCGTCCCGGATCGTCTCCCGTATCATCTCCGCTTCGGTATCGTCGTTTCGGTATTTTTAAATATCAAAAGGCACGTATAATCTGTTCTTGCTGCATCGATCATGTCATATTATGTATTAAGTTGTTTTTAAGCATAAAAATGTATGTATGATGTAGAAGTTTGAGCAGAAAAATCTACCGAATGTATTTGGAAGTATTTTTGGAGTTGAAATTTCGTGTTATGATGGTCTTTCGAAAACTGCGATTTTTCTGTACATAGTTTGAGAAATCTTTCAACTACAAAAACGTAGATCTTTTCGATACGTTTGATTTGATATAAAATTCGAGTTATTTGGATTAAAAACGAGTGAGTTATGGTGTTTTTAGTATGACTGCTCAAATTAGATCCGAAAATTCCTGTTTTGATGTTCTTTCGAAAACTGCAATTTTTTGGTACATATTTTGAGAAAACTTTCAACTACAAAATCGTAGATCTTTTTGATACGTTCGATTTGATATTAAATTCGAGTTATTTGGATTAAAAACGAGTGAGTTATGATGTTTTTCGTATGACTGCTCAAATCGTGTTTCAAGAAAGTTATGAATTTTAATGTGTTCTTGAAGTTTTTATGTTGCAGGCTTTGTTGGGGATCAATGGGTGATCGTTGCTGCATATAAGAAAGTTAGTAATGATGTTTAGAGTATTTTTGAGGTTTCGATTCATGTCAATAAAAGCTTGAATTATTAAGAAGTCGTAAGAAATAAACTTTAATATAAATGACAGTATTTTTGGGTCGTATAAATTGTAGGGTGATTATAAAAGTTTAGTTCATTGTTATGGTGTCCTAGAATGGTCTCATAGTGTGGAATCTTGATGCATTATGTGTTAATTGGGAGAATAGACATGTCATAAAATTTTCATCAAATAATTCGTTGGGCAGACGAACACGGACCCGGAGACGGAGGTTAGCAAGGGGTTCGTGCCTTCTCATTTCTTCGACACATATTTAAACGCACAGACACGGACCCGTACACGGACCTAGGGACGGGGTCCGTGCTCCTTCTTTTACATGACACATATGAGGCAGTACCTACACGGACCCGGGGCCTGACCTGGGTACGGGGTCCGTGTAGCTTCAGTTTTTGGGATAAATATTTTATCACTTAAGGTTTGGTTTGAGGTGTTATGGTATGATTTAACATTAATGTTTTACAAGGTCAAGTGGTGAGAAATTATAGAATGTTCTAAGAAATTATTTAGCTTGAGATTAAGCATGACTTTTACGTTTAAGTTGTACACGTTAAGCTTATGAATTCATGTTAGTATGTTGCAGCAACGACACGATTGACATCCAACGAATCCCTCAGCGCTAAGTAAGTATGTATGACGTGCAAAGAAAATATTTGAAGCTTTTGAGGTATGCTAAATGTCTTGTGACCAAAAGTAAATGGGTTTGGAAGTCGGTGAACGTGGCCGAGGACCACTCCACCCCGTTAAATTATGAACGGGTTTGAAGTTAGGATTGGAAAGCGTTAAATTATGAACGGGGACCAATCCGCCCGTTAAATTATGAACGGGTTAGATCGTGGTTGTGAAGCGTTAAATTATGAACGTGAATCAACTGGCCTGTTAAATTATGAACAGGGATCTCATGTATGTGGCAGTGGATACGTCCCTGTCAGCCCAGTACTGTGGTTTGTCTGATCAGGCATTTATTATGTTATGGGTCACTTGCTTTGAAACATCCTCTACGCAAAATGATGAAGTTAAGTATGTTGAATTATGAAAGCATATTTAAAGAAAAGTTTATGTGATGGCACGTCATATTATGTATGCATGTATGTTCAAAGTTTATGCAAATCTCAAGTTTATGAAAGTTCAAGTTATTATGCAAATTCAAGTTTCAAAGTATGTATGTTTAAGTTCAAAGAAGTTTATGAGAGTTCAAAGTTATTATGAAAGTTTAAGTTTCAAGTATATATGTTATATTTTGAAGTTGTATGTGGTTTTATTATGTAATACTCGTTATTCCCAGTTTATACGTGTTGAGTCTTTAGACTCACTAGACTTGAACGATGCAGGTGAGTACGTTGAGGAGGAGACAGGAGGTGGCGACCAAGGGGCAGGCTTGGACTGAGCGGAAGGCTAAACCCGAGGACCACTATGTTTATGTTTTATGAAAACTTTAAAATATTATGTTTTTATGTTGGATGTGAGATGATTTGAAATAAGTACTTTGTTGGAAAATATTCGTTGGGAATGTTGATTTTAATATTATTAAGTTAAATGACAAGTGACGACCGTATGAAATTTTATGTTTAAGAAAATTTTTAATTTTTTCGCAAATTTTGAAGTAGTAAAAGTACGGTACGTTACAGTTGGTATCAGAGCGGTGTTCTTGTAAAGGGTTATGCCTACTTCCAGTCGCAAGAAGCTCATAAGGTCACACCTCAAGTCTGTAAGTTTTAAGTTTTCAAAGATTTATGTTAGTGTAGTATGCATTAAGTTATTATTTTCAGCATGTCCATACTTTTAAGTTCAGTTACGTGAATCCTATGTTATTTATATCATGTTCATATGCATGTTGGGTTTACGTATTGGGTAATTTTAGAACAGTATGGCTCCTAGACGTTTGATTGCCCGTGGAGCTAGGGATGAGGACCGAGAGTCTCGTGATAGGGAAAGAGCCACTCCTCCTCCTCCACCTCCAGATATGCAGGCGCAGATGCTTGCAGCTATGACGCAGTTCTTCGCACAGGTTGCGGGGAATCCAGCTCCAGCAGCAGGAGGTGCAGGACCGAGGACTCAACCGGAGGCAGTGTACGAGAGATTTCAGAAGATGAATCCTCAGAAGTTCTCAGGGACTATGAATCCTATGGTGGCGGAAGAGTGGGTTAAGTCTATAGAGGTGATCTTTGAGTATATGGAATTGCAGGATGTGGATCGAGTCCGATGTGCCATTTTTCTCCTAGCAGGGGATGCAAGACGATGGTGGGACAGTGCATCGGTGGCAGTTAATTTGCCGATGTTGTCTTGGGATGGATTCAAAGAGATGTTCTTCGCTAAGTACTTCACTGAGGAGGTACAGGCCCGTTTGACTACGGAATTTATGACACTACGACAGGGAGATAGTAGTGTGGCTGAGTTTGTGAGAAAGTTTGAACAGGGTTGCTACTTTGTGCCACTCATAGCTAATGATGCTCGAGCAAAACTGAGGCATTTCATGGGTGGTTTGCGGCCAGTCTTGCGCCGTGATGTGAGAGTAACTGGCCTTACTACATATGCAGCTGCCGTTTCTGGAGCTCTGGCGGCGGAGCAAGACCAGAGAGACATTGAGACTGATATGTTGGGCAAGAGGCCCTACCAGGCACCACCGCAGCCACAGCATCAGCATCAGCGACCCCAGTACAAGAAACCTTTTCAGGGGCAGCCTGGGAAGAAGCCTTACCAAGGACCACCTAGGGGCAAGGGTCCTATCCAGCAGCAGGGGGCGCCTCAGAGGCCCGTTGTTTTCCCAATGTGCCCGAAGTGTAACCGCCAGCATCCAGGACCATGCTTGTATGGATCAGGCAAGTGTTTTAAATGTGGATCTACGGATCACATGCTGAAGCAGTGTCCTCAGTGGAAGCAGCCAACCCAAGGGAGGGTATTCGCCATGCACGC
Organism: Primulina tabacum; assembly: GCF_025594145.1. Lineage (NCBI taxonomy): Eukaryota > Viridiplantae > Streptophyta > Magnoliopsida > Lamiales > Gesneriaceae > Primulina > Primulina tabacum. Next base: position 16,987,955 of record NC_134561.1, read on the forward strand.
ACAGGAGGCGAACCCAGACACTACACTAATGACCGGTAATCATTTCTATTTAAGCTCGGTATTATTTGCCTTGCATGTGGAAATTTTATTTGAGATTATTAGTGTACTAGTAAGATTTTAGATTGACTTGGAATATATTGATTTCAACTATGCTTAAAGTTAATTGCTAGTATTTTGGGATATAAGTTTGGTGTTGTGCTAACATCTCTCAGGAAATATTTTCATAAAGAGATTAGCCACAACTGCACTGATAGATTCAGGAGCCACTCACTCCTTTATATCGGAGACCTTTGCTAATCATTTGGACATCAAGTCCATTGGCCTAGACGTGAACTTTTCAGTGACACTTCCATCAGGGGAAGAGTTGTTAGCCACCAGTGTGGTCAGAGATATTGATCTAGAACTGCAGGGTCACTTGGTGTATGCAGATTTGATTATATTGCCAATGCCAGAGTTTGATATCATTTTGGGAATGGATTGGTTGACAAAGAATCGAGTTCTTATTGATTTTCAGAAGAGATCAGTGTTGGTCAGACCATTAGGCATGGAGAAGTTTCTATTCGAGCCAGCTAGATGGAAGAATTTTCCTCGCATGATCTCCTGTATACAGGCGAGGAGATTGATTTCCAAAGGGTGTCAGGCTTTCTTGGCCAGTATTGTGTCAGCACCTGATGTAAACACTCCATCTATATCAGATGTTCCAGTAGTCAGAGATTTTCCAGACGTCTTTCCAGATGATGTTGCAGGACTTCCACCGGATAGAGAAGTGGAGTTTGCCATCGATCTCATGCCAGGTACCGTGCCAATCTCTAAGGCACCATACAGATTAGCTCCAGCTGAGATGTTAGAACTCAAGCAACAGATACAGGAGCTTCTGGACAAGGAATTTATTCGCCCAAGTTTCTCACCTTGGGGATCACCTGTACTATTTGTGAAAAAGAAAGATGGGAGCATGAGGCTTTGCATCGATTACCGCGAGTTAAATAAGGTGACGATCAAGAATAAGTATCCATTGCCTAGAATAGAAGATTTGTTTGATCAATTGCAAGGAGCTACTGTATTTTCTAAGATAGATCTTCGATCAGGATATCATCAATTGAAAGTGAAGGATGCAGATGTCCACAAGACAGCTTTCAGGACCCGGTATGGGCATTACGAGTTCTTAGTGATGCCGTTTGGAGTAACGAATGCTCCAGCTATTTTCATGGATCTAATGAACCGAGTATTCCATCAGTATCTTGATCAGTTCGTCATAGTATTTATTGACGACATCCTCATATACTCGAAGAGCCATGAAGAACATAACCAGCATTTGAGGATAGTCTTACAGATTCTTCAGAGTCGCAAGTTATTTGCGAAATTCAGTAAGTGCGAATTTTGGTTGGAAAAGGTAGCGTTTTTGGGTCATATAGTATCTAGTAGTGGTATCGAGGTGGATCCAGCGAAAGTAGCAACTGTCAAGGAATGGGTTGAACCAAAGAATGCATCTGAGATCCGAAGTTTTCTGGGTTTAGCTGGTTACTACCGTAAGTTCATTCAAGGATTCTCGTCGATAGCAGTGCCACTCACTTCACTTACTAAGAAGAATGCTAAGTATGTGTGGAGCGATGAATGTCAGAAGAGCTTCGATACTTTGAAGCAAGCTCTTATTTCAGCACCAGTGTTAGCCATGCCATCAGGGCAAGGAGATTTTGTGTTATACACTGATGCATCTAAGCTCGGTTTAGGAGCAGTAATGATGCAACAAGGTCGGGTCATAGCTTATGCTTCCAGACAGTTGAAGGTACATGAGAAAAACTACCCGACACATGATCTTGAGTTAGCAGCCGTTGTTTTTGCATTGAAAATTTGGAGACACTATCTATACGGTGAGAAATGTCAGATTTTCACTGATCACAAGAGTCTCAAATATTTCTTCACACATAAAGAATTAAATATGAGACAGAGACGTTGGTTAGAACTGGTTAAGGAATACGACTGTGAAATTAGCTATCATCCGGGAAAAGATAATGTTGTCGCAGACGCATTGAGCAGAAAAGTTGCAGTCATAGCTCATTTATCAGCTCAGAGATCTCTTCAGTATGAGATTCAAAGGTTTGACTTGGAAGTTTATCGTAAGGGCAAAGCTCCTAAGCTGTCTAATCTGACAGTCAAATCTTCCTTGCTAGATCGTATTCGAGCAGGACAGTCTTCAGATGAGCAACTACAGAAATGGAGACTAAAAGATGAAGCGAAGGGCAGTGTTCTCTACACAGTGTCAGATGGTATTGTGAGATACAAAGATAGAATGTGGGTGCCTAGTGGTGATTCAATCAGACAGGATATTTTGTCAGAGGCACATGCATCTCCGTATTCTATTCACCCAGGAGGTACCAAGATATACAAAGACTTGCAAATTTTGTATTGGTGGCCAGGGATGAAACGAGATATCCGCAGATATGTATCAGAATGTCTCACTTGTCAGCAGGTGAAAGCAGAGCATCAGAGACCAGCAGGGATGCTTAAGTCACTTCCCATTCCAGAGTGGAAATGGGAGAATATCACCATGGATTTTGTTGTTGGTTTGCCGAGGTCAGTCAGAGGATCCAATGCCATTTGGGTTATAGTGGATCGACTAACTAAGTCAGCACTTTTCTTACCAGTGAAGACGACTTTCTCCATGACGCAGTATGCGGAGCTTTATATAAGGGAGATAATTCGTTTGCATGGGATTCCAGTTTCTATTGTGTCAGACAGGGATCCGAGGTTTACATCGTCCTTCTGGAAAAGTTTACATGCAGCCATGGGGACGAAATTGTTATTCAGTACTGCATTTCACCCTCAGACAGATGGCCAGTCTGAGCGAGTGATTCAGATATTAGAGGATTTGTTGAGAGCTTGTATGATTGATTTTCATGGGACTTGGGAGTCTAAACTACCACTTGTGGAGTTTACCTACAATAACAGTTTTCAATCATCAATAGGTATGGCTCCTTATGAAGCTTTGTATGGACGAAAGTGCAGATCGCCAGTTCATTGGGATGAAGTTGGTGAGAGAGCAGAACTTGGTCCAGAAATAGTTCAGCAGACTGCAGATGTGGTGGTTAAGATTCGTGACAGAATGAAGACCGCCCAGGGTCGTCAGAAGAGTTATGCTGATAAGAGAAGGAGAGATCTTGAATTTGCTGTAGGTGATCATGTATTTGTTAAGATAGCACCTATGAAGGGTGTTATGAGATTTGGGAAGAGAGGTAAGCTGAGTCCGAGATTTATTGGACCGTTCGAGATTCTTGACAGAGTTGGAACACTAGCTTATCGTGTAGCCCTACCGCCGAATTTGGCCGGAGTGCATAATGTATTTCACGTTTCGATGTTGAGGAAGTATCTAGCAAATCCTTCGCATGTTCTGAGCCATGAGCCATTGCAGTTGACTCCAGACTTGTCTTATGAGGAAAGACCGATTAAAATTTTAGACAGACAAGAGCGTAGACTTCGAAATAAGACGACTAAGTTAGTCAAAGTCCAGTGGCTGAATCAATCAGTGGAGGAGGCCACTTGGGAAGCTGAAGCAGATATGAGAATCCGCTACCCAGAGTTGTTCGGTAAGACTTAATTTCGAGGACGAAATTTTTATAAGGGGGGGAGATATTGTAAAGCCCAAAATAGTATACGTAAAATCCATGCATATATTTTATTTATGAAATTTATTATTTTAATTATTTATGTTTATTTAATGTATGTTAAAATGTTTTCTACAGTTTTATGTTTCAGGCGATTATTCGAGGCGAGATCGAGGAAAGGAGATAGGGACGATTTTTTTTAGTAAATTTTAATGCAGTATTTTATTTAAGATAAGGATGGAGTATTTTAAATAATTTAATTAATTTTAGTAATTTAAGAGCTTAATTATTTAAATGATTAATTGATTTTAAAATTTTAAAGTTGTAGTATTTGTGCATCTTATTTAAATTTAAAATTTATAATGGGGTTAATATGAGATTTATTTTAAATTAGTATGTTAAATATTTTTAAATAGATTTTTTAGTATATTAAATACATATGTTACAATTGTTTATATATATGTAGGTATATATATATATACACATATATATATCAACACACAAGCACACACACTTTGACTCACACACACACTCACACATTTACACACACATATACACGTACACACACACAACACAAAACACAAAACAAAACATGTTATTAAACTTTTTGACTAAAGAGAAGGTTGTGTTTTTAAAACACTCCTATCTCAATTTATTTATTTCATTTTCTTCCTTCTTTTTTTTTTCATTCAACGAGCACATCTCCTCTAAAAATTTCCAGCATATATTTATTAAGTTTTCTTTGAAGAAATTGAGCTAAGTTCGTCCCGGATCGTCTCCCGTATCATCTCCGCTTCGGTATCGTTGTTTCGGTATTTTTAAATATCAAAAGGCACGTATAATCTGTTCTTGCTGCATCGATCATGTCATATTATGTATTAAGTTGTTTTTAAGCATAAAAATGTATGTATGATGTAGAAGTTTGAGCAGAAAAATCTACCGAATGTATTTGGAAGTATTTTTGGAGTTGAAATTTCGTGTTATGATGGTCTTTCGAAAACTACGATTTTTCTGTACATATTTTGAGAAAACTTTTAACTACAAAAACGTAGATCTTTTCGATACGTTTGATTTGATATAAAATTCGAGTTATTTGGATTAAAAACGAGTGAGTTATGGTGTTTTTAGTATGACTGCTCAAATTAGATCCGAAAATTCCTTTTTTGATGTTCTTTCGAAAACTGCAATTTTTTGGTACATATTTTGAGAAAACTTTCAACTACAAAAACGTAGATCTTTTCGATACGTTCGATTTGATATTAAATTCGAGTTATTTGGATTAAAAACGAGTGAGTTATGATGTTTTTCGTATGACTGCTCAAATCGTGTTTCAAGAAAGTTATGAATTTTAATGTGTTCTTGAAGTTTTTATGTTGCAGGCTTTGTTGGGGATCAATGGGTGATCGTTGCTGCATATAAGAAAGTTAGTAATGATGTTTAGAGTATTTTTGAGGTTTCGATTCATGTCGTTAAAAGCTTGAATTATTAAGAAGTCGTAAGAAATAAACTTTAATATAAATGACAGTATTTTTGGGTCGTATAAATTGTAGGGTGATTATAAAAGTTTAGTTCATTGTTATGGTGTCCTAGAATGGTCTCATAGTGTGGAATCTTGATGCATTATGTGTTAATTGGGAGAATAGACATGTCATAAAATTTTCATCAAATAATTCGTTGGGCAGACGAACACGGACCCGGAGACGGAGGTTAGCAAGGGGTTCGTGCCTTCTCATTTCTTCGACACATATTTAAACGCACAGACACGGACCCGTACACGGACCTAGGGACGGGGTCCGTGCTCCTTCTTTTACATGACACATATGAGGCAGTACCTACACGGACCCGGGGCCTGACCTGGGTACGGGGTCCGTGTAGCTTCAGTTTTTGGGATAAATATTTTATCACTTAAGGTTTGGTTTGAGGTGTTATGGTATGATTTAACATTAATGTTTTACAAGGTCAAGTGGTGAGAAATTATAGAATGTTCTAAGAAATTATTTAGCTTGAGATTAAGCATGACTTTTACGTTTAAGTTGTACACGTTAAGCTTATGAATTCATGTTAGTATGTTGCAGCAACGACACGATTGACATCCAACGAATCCCTCAGCGCTAAGTAAGTATGTATGACGTGCAAAGAAAATATTTGAAGTTTTTGAGGTATGCTAAATGTCTTGTGACCAAAAGTAAATGGGTTTGGAAGTCGGTGAACGTGGCCGAGGACCACTCCACCCCGTTAAATTATGAACGGGTTTGAAGTTAGGATTGGAAAGCGTTAAATTATGAACGGGGACCAATCCGCCCGTTAAATTATGAACGGGTTAGATCGTGGTTGTGAAGCGTTAAATTATGAACGTGGATCAACTGGCCTGTTAAATTATGAACATGGATCTCATGTATGTGGCAGTGGATACGTCCCTGTCAGCCCAGTACTGTGGTTTGTCTGATCAGGCATTTATTATGTTATGGGTCACTTGCTTTGAAACATCCTCTACGCAAAATGATGAAGTTAAGTATGTTGAAGTATGAAAGCATATTTAAAGAAAAGTTTATGTGATGGCACGTCATATTATGTATGCATGTATGTTCAAAGTTTATGCAAATCTCAAGTTTATGAAATTTCAAGTTATTATCCAAATTCAAGTTTCAAAGTATGTATGTTTAAGTTCAAAAAAGTTTATGCGAGTTCAAAGTTATTATGAAAGTTTAAGTTTCAAGTATATATGTTATATTTTGAAGTTGTATGTGGTTTTATTATGTAATACTCGTTATTCCAAGTTTATACGTGTTGAGTCTTTAGACTCACTAGACTTGAACGATGCAGGTGAGTACGTTGAGGAGGAGACAGGAGGTGGCGACCAAGGGGCAGGCTTGGACTGAGCGGAAGGCTAAACCCGAGGACCACTATGTTTATGTTTTATGAAAACTTTAAAATATTATGTTTTTATTTTGGATGTGAGATGATTTGAAATAAGTACTTTGTTGGAAAATATTAGTTGGGAATGTTGATTTTAATATTATTAAGTTAAATGACAAGTGACGACCGTATGAAATTTTATGTTTAAGAAAATTTTTAATTTTTTCGCAAATTTTGAAGTAGTAAAAGTACGGTACGTTACAGCACACATCGGTATGGATCAAATCCAATAACCCTGTGGCTCGCTCCACATGGCCCTTAAAGGGAATTTTGGTCATCTTTCCTTTTAGATAGGATTCACAAGCCGTGAGAGCATTAATATCAGACATATCAAACATGCCCACTCCCACTAGCTTGTTCATCCTTCTTAGGGAAATATGTCCTCATCGAGCATGCCACAATTGTGCCAAATTTAGAGTATCTTGTTTTCGCTTGTTTGTTGTTGTTATTGCTTGGATATTGTTTAGTGGAATATCTTTGTATTTTAAGGTGTAGAGATCGTTTTCAAGTTCTCCAGTACTGATTAAACATTCATTCTTGTAAATGTTGCAAACACCTTTGCTAAATAAACAAGAAAATCCATCTTTATCAAGCATAGAAATGGAAATATGTTTTTCACCAAATCTGGTACAAACAAAACATCTCTCAAAATTAACTTAAAATCATTGTTCAAAAGCAACTAAACATCTCCTATGGCTTTGGCAGCAACTCTTGCTACATTGCTCATCCTCAAGAAGGTCTCACCTTCCCTGATCCTCCTACTTCTTCCCATCACCTGCAAATCATTACAGAGATGTGAGCCACAGCCGGTATCCAATACCCAAGAAGTAGAGTTAATTGAAATGTTTACTTCAAAATAGAACATACCATTTCCAGAACTCTTTTGGGCAAGATATTCCCTGCAATTACGCCTCCAATGTCCAGGCTTCTTGCAGTGATGACATACATCAGCAGTCTTGTCAGCCTTCACTGGTATGGCTGCCACAACGGGACTCGGAGATTGCCTCTTCAAGGGCACGTTCTTCTTGGGACATTGGAAAGAACGCTTCTTTCCCTTCCCACGTGGATCTGTCTTCGTACCAGATGAAGAACCCACATAAAGAACCGGCTTCTCTTTCTTGATGGTGGACTCAAAGGTCACAAGCATGTTCACCAACTCCTCAAGGGTCGGCTCCATCTTGTTCATATTGAAATTCACCACAAAAGGGTCAAATGAGCTAAGCAGTGACAACAGCAACACGTCGGTGGTCAGCTCCGAAGTCAACATCAAATCCATGCCAACGAGCTTGTCCACGAGCCCAATCATCTTTAGGCCAAGCTCATGGACCGAGGCCCCATCTCGCATGCGCAAAGTGATCAGCTCCTTGATGGTAGCATGCCTCAGAGGTCTAGTCTGCTCACCAAAGAGCTCCTTGAGATGCAAATGAATATCAGCAGCATTCTTTGCATCCTCAAAACGCCTCTGCAGCTCATCATTCATAGAAGCCTGCATATAACACTTGGCTTTCAAGTCATGGTCACACCAATCCTTGTAAGTCTACAATTCCTCAGGACTGCAGCTAGTCGGAGCCTCAACAGGGGGCGACTCAGTCAGTGTATATGCAATCTTTTTCGAGTTCAAGACGATTTTCAGGTTTCTTAGCCAAGTGAGGTAATTAGGTCCGGTTAATACGTGTTTTTTGAGTATAGCAGACAGCGGATTGCGAATCGAAGACATTGTCAAAAATTGTACTGACAAGTAAACAGATAAATGTTAATAACTATTTTAAAATATTTAGTAAGATATAAAGTATTGACTTTTATTTTATAAATGTTTACTCTCACTGTTTTGACATCTTTCACTACCCTCTAGTGAAAAAGGAAAACTTTTTTTCTCAGTAGGTACGCAAGGTCCAATTAGCGAATTATGATCCCGAATAATATCATCCAATCACAATTCCTAAAAGGTAGTTTCCAATTGTATCACCATGCAACCCTCTACGTAAACTTTTGTCTCACATTTGATTAGGACCCAATAATATGACGTCGTTCATCTTTACGTGTCAAGCCGTACCCATCGATGTTGAACCTTAGTGGACGGTCGCCATGAGTTCCCTCAATAATATGAGCCGAAATCATGGGAGTTCCCCTTAGTTCACATCACCATGTCAATGGATGTCAAAGCTTTCCGGCACCCAGGCCCCCCCAATAATATGAGCCGAGCCCCGAGCACGGGTAGCATTCATCATGCACCCATTGTCGATGGAAGACATGGAAATTATAAACAAATTTATAATTCCCCTTTTCGGGCTTGATATTAATTTTGAATCTTATTCAAAATGAGGGTTTTTTAATTTTGAAAGGTCTTATCATTAATTTTATTTAAAAACTCGCCATGTTTGATCGTATGTTTGCCGAATTCATGCAACTTTGTTATTATCATAATAATAACGCACATACTCATTATTTATAACATATCATGCTTATATTATAAACATAAAACAAAACAAGGATGATCAATCGCCCCAATACTAATGGTCCGCGTGAGCTAAACACGGGCCTAGGTCCAATCCTAGGAAAATGTAAGGGATGCAAATGCATTTATTACATATGCTTCCAATATTTACATGTCTTCAATCTTCATAATCACCAAGGCCACCATCTTCCAATCTTGATCTTCCACTATACTAATATTTACAAATAAATATCCATGGCAAATAGGGATACATCTCATGGGGGGTGCGAACGGGTCATAAACCAAGCCCACTTTAAATTTGATAATTATTACAATCATTCAATACAAAATATCCTAGCATACACCTAGCAAATTGGGCTTGGGCTTTTGATCATCCTTAATGCATAATATCACATATCATACACCATCAATTAATTATCACAATAATTAATTGATCCAATATTATATATCTTGATCCAATCACTAACCGTCACGATTATAAACTAAATTAACAATATATACAAACTCCTTTGTCTACTTTCTAATTAATTTATTTATAACCGCATTTCTTGTAAATCACCATTTACTATAAATAATTAAAATCCAAATTCAATTATTTATTTCATGAGAAAATATTTGCAACTTTTGTAAATTTAAACTTAAGGGCCCAAAAAATCATTTTTCACCAAAAATATTTTAGCCCATTTAAATTTCACAAATATGTTAGCCATTCCATGGCCCAACAACTCCAAGGCCCATGACACTTTGATAATCCAAAACACTTTTGGAAAACCTAGTCGTCATCGCTGTCGCCGGATTCCGGCCAACAAATTTTTTTTTTATTTTAAAGAGGGCGTTCGGGCAGACCGAGGGGCTGCCCTTGCTGCCCGAAATGGGCAGCCACACGGGCAGCCCGAGCTTTGCTGCCCGAAATCCCCACTCGAAAACCTTGATTTTTTTGTTGCAAAATTTATCTCAAGCGGTTAGAAATCGACCTCAATATAATATTATATATTTGCTACACCAAAATTGTAACCATAGCTCGGATACCACTTGAAAGGGGATCGGTTACGGTGCCGGTAGCGCAATGGAAGTTTCAAAAATCATATTTCATAGGGAAGAAAACCGAGCATCTATTAGTGGTGTAACAAATACAAAAACACAAAATATGTCATACATAGGGTGTTTTAAAGATATTACCTATCAATCTTAAAAGATTGATGTTGGCTCCAACTTAGTTGTCAAACAATTAAGCTCTTGAAGGGATGAGTTGATCTACAAGCTTCCTCCTTTCATTCAAAATTAGGCCACCACTTGCTAGCTAGAACCCTTCTTACTTGGCACTAGAAAAATAAGAAGATTTTTCTTTGAGAAGTGATTTCTTTCCTCAACAATTGAAGAAGAAAAATTGAGAAAAAATTGGAAGGAAAAACTCTCAAGGTTTCGGCCAAGTGAGGAGTGGAATGGGGTGAGGGATGACTAGTCTTGGTTGCAAAAAAAGCTAAAACATTTTTTGGCATGCCAAGCCTTGAAGATTGAAAAAGTAATCTCCAACCTTTCACCTCCCATGCATGCAATGTTATTTGATTTTTAACAATTAAAAATTCATGGACTTAATTTAATTATCTCAAACAAATTTGAGACTAATTAAACATTACTTGAATTTACTAAAGTCACTTGTTGAATAATTATTTTACTATTGGGCTCTACAAGACCCAATATGATTTAATTAATTCCACACTATAATTAATTTAATTATTTGGACTCTACTAGGCCCACTAGTGTTTAATTAATTCAACACTTGAATTAATTTAATTTAGTCCATAATAATGTTTATGAAAATCACAATTTTCAAATACATTATTTATTTGGCCAACTTTTAATTTAGGAACACTTCCATAAATTAAAAGTTACATTTCCCTCATAGAAGTTATACTTCTATTTTTCCTTACGCTTATAAACTCATTCATAAGCCGTTCAACACATTAAACTATTTTACTTCTCAACGGGATCTAGAAAGCTAGTACTTGTGTGGCCCTCAATGGTTTATTGATACAACTAGCCGTGGGTCCACATCTCCATGTGATTCGGACAAAACATGTCCTTATACGAGCATATCCCAATTGCTCCATTCTTAATTATCAACTCCTTGATAACAAGAACGTCAAGACTCAAGTCTGATAATACCCAAGAAATCATGTTAAACGCCTAGCAGCATCGCTTACATGATTCCCTAGGTATCAAATGATAGTGCTTGCAAGAACCATTCAATTATGGTTAGCGTACAGTATGGTCCCTTCAACTCATATATCCCGACCGATTCGACAACCATTGGTTTATCGAGAGTTGTCAATGAATCGATACTATGTGTCATGTCGTAGTTGCATCGATGGTGTAATCTATGAAACCCATTTCATAATTACCACCATACTCTGATCAGAGATTTCATACTACATACACATGAGATCACATAGGATATCCATACCCGAAGGTAAGCGGTGAATCCCTGACTACAATGCATCGACTCCTATATGTTTCGACAAAACACCCAACCTTACCGCCTGATGACCTCATGAGAGTCGGTAAACAAGTCAAAGTGTAATGCTAGCACATAGAGTCTCAATGTTGTCCCGGGTAATAAGGACTAATGGTGTACAACCATAAACTAGGACGTTTCCACTCGATAAGTGAGAATCACTTGGAAAGTCCTTTATGGAGGGTTGTTCAGTGCACTCTACAAGGAGCACCTATCTGTATGTTCGGACATCACAATGTCCCCTACCAATGAAACATGGTACTCACATCGCAGATACTAGTCTCGAATTCGAGCGACCTATATCCTTCATAGCGGCGGATGAATAGACTAGGAACTGTTTAGAATATACAGTATTCCAAATATGAGTTTCATGATACTCGTCATATGAGTATCTCATATTCTTTCTACTATTTGTATATTCAAGGGCTTTATCTATGCAACTAGCATGGGTATACAGATAAAGAAGTGTTAAAACAATAGTTTCAAATATTATTAAAATAAAGATTGTGTATACATAGAGTTTAAACATGAACCCTCGGCCAACACTTGGCTCGACGGGCACCTACTCTAACAATCTCCCACTTGCACTAGAGCCAACTACCCGTATGCTTCAAACCCACCGATTCACGATGCTTCTAGAATAATGGTCCAGGTAAAGGCTAAGTTAGCGGATCAGCAACATTATCTTCAGAGCCGACTTTGTCAATCGAGACATCTTCTCTTTCCACGATCTCTCGGATGATGTGGTACTTTCTCAATACGTGTTTGGACTTCCTATGAGACCTCAGCTTCTTTGCTTGAGAAATGGCTCCCATGTTGTCACAAAACACCGGGACAGGAGCAACTCCATTAGGAATGACGCCCAACTCTTGGACGAAATTCCTTATCCAAACAGCCACCTTTGCTGCAACTGATGCAGCAATATATTCTGCCTCAGTGGTGGAATCCGCTGTACTGTCTTGCTTGGAACTCTTCCAAGAGATAGCAGCACCATTGAGCATGAATATGAATCCAGAGGTTGACTTCGAGTCATCGATATCGCTTTGGAAGCTAGAGTTGGTATAGCCTTCCAATTTCAGTTCTCCACCCCCATAGACCAAGAACAACTTATTGGTCCTTCTCAAATACCTGAGGATGTTTTTCACATTTTTCCAGTGTGGAAGACCAGGGTTCGATTTATATCTACTCACTACACTTAGTGCGAAAGCCATGTCAGGACTTGTAGATATCATCCCATACATGATGCTACCAATCGCAGATGCATAAGGAATGCTTGTCATCGCCGCTATCTCTGCATCAGTCTTGGGAGACATAGAATTGGATAGGGACATGCCATGACACATTGGTAGATGTCCTCTCTTAGACTCATACATCGAGAACCGCTTCACGATGGTATCAATGTATGTGGACAGGGTGAGACAAAGTAATCTTTTTGATCTATCTCTATAGATCTTTATTCCCAATACAAAAGATGCTTCACCCAAGTCCTGCATCGAGAACTTACTCGCTAACCATATTTAGTTGATTGCAACATTCCTACATCATTCCAAATGAGTAGAATGTCATCAACATACAGCACTAGGAATGTCACAGCACTCCCACTAACCTTCTTATACACACAGGGTTCCTGAGGATTCTTAGTAAAACCAAAATCTTTGATTGTACTATCGAATCTAAGGTTCCAACTCCTAGATGCCTGCTTTAGACCATAAATAGATCTCTGAAGTTTGCATACCATATGCTCACTTCCGACAAATGTAAACCCTTCAGGTTGAGACATGTAAATCTCTTCCTTAATATCCCCATTAAGAAAGGCTGTCTTGACATCCATCTGCCATATCTCATAGTCATACCATGCAGCTATGGCTAGCAATATCCTTATGGACTTGAACATTGCAACTGGAGAAAAGGTTTCCTCAAAGTCAACTCCTTGTCTTTGAGTATATCCTTTTGCTACCAATCGCGCCTTGAAGGTCAATACCTTCCCATCCGCCCCAAATGTCCTCTTGTAAATCCATTTACACCCTATGGGAACAATTGCCTCAGGTGGATCCACGAGATTCCACACTTTGTTCGAATGCATGGAATTCATCTCAGATTCCATTGCTTCAAGCCATTTGAATGAATCGGCACCGGATAACGCTTCCTTGAAGGTCCTTGGATCACATCCATGGTTAGGCTCATCATGGCCCTCTTCAAGAAGCAGACCATACCTCATAGGTGGTCTCGAGACTCTCTCGGATCTTCTAGGAGCTTGTATCTCCTCTCTTGGCTTTTCGAGCATGGTTTCTATAATTGTGGGTGTTTCTCGAACCTCTTTGAGTTCTATCATCTCTCGTTTTCTATCCAATATAAATTCATTTTCCAAAAAAGTTGCATTCCTTGAAACAAACACCTTTGTTTCTTGGGGATGATAGAAATAGTATCCAACTGAATTCTTTGGATATCCCACAAAGTAACATAAAATGAATCGACTATCCAATATATCTCCCACTACCTGCTTCACATAAGCAGGGCACCCCCATATTCTAAGATAAGAATATTTGGGTGGCTTACCCATCCATATCTCATATGGTGTCTTGTCAACTGTCTTTGAATGGACATTGTTCAACAACAGTGCCGTTGTCTCAAGCGCATATCCCCAAAAGGATGGCGGCAACTCCGTGAACCCCATCATAGACCGAACCATGTCCATCAAATTCTGGTTACGACGCTCCGAAACACCATTCAGCTATGGTGTAGCAGGCGGAGTCCACTGCGAGAGAATCCCATTCTCCCTAAGATACTCTTGGAACTCGGCACTCAAATACTCACCACCTCGATCCGATCGAAGTTTCTTGATGCTTCGTCCCAACTGTTTCTCTACTTCACTTCTAAATTCTTTGAACCTTTCAAAGGTTTCAGACTTGTATTTCATCAAATACACATACCCGTACCTCGAAAAGTCATCGGTAAAGGTGATGAAGTAGGCATGTCCATGCTTAGTGGTGGTGATGCTAAGCGGACAGCACACATCGGTATGGATCAAATCCAATAACCCTGTGGCTCGCTCCACATGGCCCTTAAAGGGAATTTTGGTCATCTTTCCTTTTAGATAGGATTCACAAGCCGTGAGAGCATTAATATCAGACATATCAAACATGCCCACTCCCACTAGCTTGTTCATCCTTCTTAGGGAAATATGTCCTCATCGAGCATGCCACAATTGTGCCAAATTTAGAGTATCTTGTTTTCGCTTGTTTGTTGTTGTTATTGCTTGGACATTGTTTAGTGGAATATCTTTGTATTTTAAGGTGTAGAGATCGTTTTCAAGTTCTCCAGTACCAATTAAACATTCATTCTTGTAAATGTTGCAAACACCTTTGCTAAATAAACAAGAAAATCCATCTTTATCAAGCATAGAAATGGAAATATGTTTTTCACCAAATCTGGTACAAACAAAACATCTCTCAAAATTAACTTAAAATCATTGTTCAAAAGCAACTAAACATCTCCTATGGCTTTGGCAGCAACTCTTGCTCCATTGCCCATCCTCAAGAAGGTCTCATCTTCCCTGAGCCTCCTACTTCTTCCCATCACCTGCAAATCATTACAGAGATGTGAGCCACAGCCGGTATCCAATACCCAAGAAGTAGAGTTAATTGAAATGTTTACTTCAAAATAGAACATACCATTTCCAGAACTCTTCTGGGCAAGATATTCCCTGCAATTACGCCTCCAATGTCCAGGCTTCTTGCAGTGATGACATACATCAGCAGTATTGTCAGCCTTCACTGGTATGGCTGCCACAACGGGACTCGGAGATTGCCTCTTCAAGGGCACGTTCTTCTTGGGACATTGGAAAGAACGCTTCTTTCCCTTCCCACGTGGATATGTCTTCGTACCAGATGAAGAACCCACATAAAGAACCCGCTTCTCTTTCTTGATGGTGGACTCAAAGGTCACAAGCATGTTCACCAACTCCTCAAGGGTCGGCTCCATCTTGTTCATATTGAAATTCACCACAAAAGGGTCAAATGAGCTAAGCAGTGACAACAGCAACACGTCGGTGGTCAGCTCCGAAGGCAACATCAAATCCATGCCAACGAGCTTGTCCACGAGCCCAATCATCTTTAGGCCACGCTCATGGACCGAGGCCCCATCTCGCATGCGCAAAGTGATCAACTCCTTGATGGTAGCATGCCTCAGAGGTCGAGTCTGCTCACCAAAGAGCTCCTTGAGATGCAAATGAATATCAGCAGCATTCTTTGCATCCTCAAAACTCCTCTGCAGCTCATCATTCATAGAAGCCTGCATATAACACTTGGCTTTCAAGTCATGGTCACACCAATCCTTGTAAGTCTACAATTCCTCAGGAGTGCAGCTAGTCGGAGCCTCAACAGGGGGCGACTCAGTCAGTGTATATGCAATCTTTTTCGAGTTCAAGACGATTTTCAGGTTTCTTAGCCAAGTGAGGTAATTAGGTCTGGTTAATACGTGTTTTTCGAGTATAGCAGACAACGGATTGCGAATCGAAGACATTGTCAAAAATTTTACTGACAAGTAAACAGATAAATGTTAATAACTATTTTAAAATATTTAGTAAGATATAAAGTATTGACTTTTATTTTATAAATGTTTACTCCCACTGTTTTGACATCTTTCACTACCCTCTAGTGAAAAAGGGAAACTTCTTTTCTCAGTAGGTACGCAAGGTTCAATTAGCGAATTATGATCCCGAATAATATCATCCAATCATAATTCCTAAAAGGTAGTTTCCAATTGCATCACCATGCAACCCTCTACGTAAACTTTTGTCTCACATTTGATTAGGACCCAATAATATGACGTCGTTCATCTTTACGTGTCAAGCCGTACCCATCGATGTTGAACCTTAGTGGACGGTCGCCATGAGTTCCCTCAATAATATGAGCCGAAATCATGGGAGTTCCACTTAGTTCACATCACCATGTCAATGGATGTCAAAGCTTTCCGGCACCCAGGCCCCCCCAATAATATGAGCCGAGCCCCGAGCACGGGTAGCATTCATCATGCACCCATTGTCGATGGAAGACATGGAAATTATAAACAAATTTATAATTCCCCTTTTCGAGCTTGATATTAATTTTGAATCTTATTCAAAATGAGAGTTTTTTAATTTTGAAAGGTCTTATCATTAATTTTATTTAAAAACTCGCCATGTTTGATCGTATGTTTGCCGAATTCATGCAACTTTGTTATTATCATAATAATAACGCACATACTCATTATTTATAACATATCATGCTTATATTATAAACATAAAACAAAACAAGGATGATCAATCGCCCCAATACTAATGGTCCGTGTGAGCTAAACACGGGCCTAGGTCCAATCCTAGGAAAATGTAAGGGATGCAAATGCAACTATTACATATGCTTCCAATATTTACATGTCTTCGATCTTCATAATCACCAAGGCCACCATCTTCCAATCTTGATCTTCCACTATACTAATATTTACAAATAAATATCCATAGCAAATAGGGATACATCTCATGGGGGGTGCGAACGGGTCATAAACCAAGCCCACTTTAAATTTGATAATTATTACAATCATTCAATACAAAATATCCTAGCATACACCTAGCAAATTGGGCTTGGGCTTTTGATCATCCTTCATGCATAATATCACATATCATACACCATCAATTAATTATCACAATAATTAATTGATCCAATATTATATATCTTGATCCAATCACTAACCGTCACGATTATAAACTAAATTAACAAAATATACAAACTCCTTTGTCTACTTTCTAATTAATTTATTTATAACCGCATTTCTTGTAAATCACCATTTACTATAAATAATTAAAATCCAAATTCAATTATTTATTTCATGAGAAAATATTTGCAACTTTTGTAAATTTAAACTTAAGGGCCCAAAAAATCATTTTTCACCAAAAATATTTTAACCCATTTAAATTTCACAAATATGTTAGCCATCTCATGGCCCAACAACTTCAAGGCCTATGACACTTTGATAATCCAAAACACTTTTGGAAAACCTAGTCGTCATCGCTGTCGCCGGATTCCGGCCAACAAATTTTTTTTTTATTTTAAAGAGGGCGTTCGGGCAGCCCGAGCTTTGCTGCCCGAAATCCCCACTCAAAAACCTTGATTTTTTTTGTTGCAAAATTTATCTCAAGCGGTTAGAAATCGACCTCAATATAATATTATGTATTTGCTACACCAAAATTGTAACCATAGCTCGGATACCACTTGAAAGGGGATCGGTTACGGTGCCGGTAGCGCAACGGAAGTTTCAAAAATCATATTTCATAGGGAAGAAAACCGAGCACCTATTAGTGGTGTAACAAATACAAAAACACAAAATATGTCATACATAGGGTGTTTTAAAGATATTACCTATCAATCTTAAAAGATTGATGTTGGCTCCAACTTAGTTGTCAAACAACTAAGCTCTTGAAGGGATGAGTTGATCTACAAGCTTCCTCCTTTCCTTCAAAATTAGGCCCACCACTTGCTAGCTAGAACCCTTCTTACTTTGCACTAGAAAAATAAGAAGATTTTTCTTTGAGAAGTGATTTCTTTCCTCAACAATTGAAGAATAAAAATTGAGAGAAAATTGGAAGGAAAAACTCTCAAGGTTTCGGCCAAGTGAGGAGTGGAATGGGGAGAGGGATGACTAGTCTTGGTTGTGTAAAAAGCTAAAATATTTTTTAGCATGCCAAGCCTTGAAGATTGAAAAAGTAATCTCTAACCCTTCACCTCCCATGCATGCAATGTTATTTGATTTTTAACAATTAAAAATCCATGGACTTAATTTAATTATCTCAAACAAATTTGAGACTAATTAAACATTACTTGAATTTACTCAAGTCACTGGTTGAATAATTATTTTACTATTGGGCTCTACAAGACCCAATATGATTTAATTAATTCAACACTTGAATTAATTTAATTTAGTCCATAATAATGTTTACGAAAATCACAATTTTCAAATACATTATTTATTTGGCCAAATTTTAATTTAGGAACACTTGCATAAATTAAAAGTTACATTTCCCTCATAGAAGTCATACTTTTATTTTTACTTACGCTTATAAACTCATTTATAAGCCGTTCAACACATTGAACTATTTTACTACTCAACGGGATCTAGAAAGTTAGTACTTGTGTGGCCCTCAATGGTTCATTTATACAACTAGCCGTGGGTCCACATCTCCATGTGATTCGGACAAAACATGTCCTTATATGTGCATATCCCAATTGCTCCATTCTTAATTATCAACTCCTTGATAACAAGAACGTCAGAACTCAAGTCTGATAGTACCCAACCAATCATGTTAAACGCCTAGCAGCATCACTTACATGATTCCCTAGGTATCAAATGATAGTGCCTGGAAGAACCATTCAATTATGTTTAGCGTACAGTACGGTCCCTTCAACTCATATATCCCGACCGATTCGACAACCATTGGTTTATCGAGAGTTGTCAATGAATCGATACTATGTGTCATGTCGTAGTTGCATCGATGATGTAATCTATGAAACTCATTTCATAATTACCACCATACTCTGATCAGAGATTTCATACTACATACACATGAGATCACATAGGATATCCATACCCGAAGGTAAGCGGTGAATCCCCGACTACAATGCATCGACTCCTATATGTTTCGACAAAACACCCAACCTTGCCACCTGATTACCCCATGAGAGTCGGTAAACAAGTCAAAGTGTAATGCTAGCACATAGAGTCTCAATGTTGTCCCGGTTCATAAGGACTAATGGTGTACAACCATAAACTAGGACGTTTCCACTCGATAAATGAGAACCACTTGGAAAGTCCTTTATGGAGGGTTGTTCAGTGCACTCTACAAGGAGCACCTATCTGTATGTTCGGACATCACAATGTCCCCTACCAATGAAACATGGTACTCACATCGCAGATACTAGTCTCGAACTCGAGCGGCCTATATCTTTCTGAGCGGCGGCTGAATCGACTAGGAACTGTTTAGAATATACAGTATTCCAAATATGAGTTTCATGATACTCATCATATGAGCATCTCATATTCTTTCTACTATTTGTATATTCAAAGGCTTTATCTATGCAACTAGCATGGGTATACAAATAAAGAAGTGCCAAAATAATAATTTCAAATATTATTAAAATAAAGATTGTTTATACATAGAGTTTAAACATGAACCCTCGGCCAACACTTGGCTCGACGGGCACCTACTCTAACAGATTATCAGACGATTCAAACCAAATAAGAACAAACACAACATTGTTACTCATCTCATTTTTTATGGTGAAATTGTCCCCAATATGTTAGTCTTCTAAGGGGCGAGACCAGAACACAGTTTTATACACACTGATGGGGGTCATACAAAACACAGTTTTATACCCACTGATGGGGGCCAGACAGAACTATAATTACGTTCCATATCTAATTTGATTTGTAACAGTGTATTACAGAATTAAGATTTATCGAACAAAACTTATCAAAAGTTTTAAAGGAATTCAGTGGAGTCAAATAATATCGATATCTAGAAAGAACAAACCAGAAAGATATATCGTCGATCGAAATTTTAAAAAGGAAAGACTATATTTTTCGAAAGGAATGGTCACACACATATGCATGTCATCATATATATATATATACAAGTTTAAAATTACAAATAAACACGTAACAAAAACCCACTTACAACGTTCTCGAAGTTACGGTTCGAAATTTGCAGAACTTGGTCGTACGAAACTTGCTGAATTCGGACCAAGTGGTGACCAAATTTTGGACAGAGCTTACCTACAGTGTTGAAAATGATTCCAACACAAAAATTTGGGACAAATATTCCTCGTTCCTCTTTGCTAGTGGCGGCCGAAAGATTTTTGTTTTGTAGAGGGGAAGGGCCGTAATTTGGGAGGTTTTTTGAGGTATCTTTGAATTGTATTTTTTGTGAGATTTGAGGTACTATTTATAGAAAAAAATTGACCTTCCAACCCCCCCCTTGGCCGACCCCTTGATGCACAAGAAAATTATTTATTGTAGTAAAAAATCTATACATGTATCAAAGGTCACCTTGGTTTTCTAAAAGGACAAATCTTGCACAATAAATTGGTCCGAGCCTCCTAGCTCTTCCCTTAGCTCCATTTCTTAGTTAACTCAATGGTCATCTCTTGCACAATAAGTTTGTAAAAACCTTTAGCGCTTTCCTTGGTTAACGCAATGGTCATCTCATGCACAATAAGTTTGTCCAAACCTTTATAACCTTTAGCTCCACTTCTTGGTTAACTCAATGGTCATAGATATGTCCAATCTTTTAGCTCTTCTCCTAGCTCCATTTTTGGTCATTTTAGGACAAAAGAAAATGAGCTTCCTTGAGTTGAAATCTTGAGTTCATGAGCTGGGATTTACTCCTCGGATGATGACTCTTCCATTGTTGCGTTTTCTTATAGTATAGATCCCTTTCTTAGCTGGTATTAGAGCTTTAAAGTTACTTTCTCGAGCAATGTTAGCTGAAAAATTTAAGTTTACAATTAAGTTTTATAACTAATCTTAAAGTTTTGAACTTCATTTTAAGTTTTATTACTTACATGTTTTGCTTTGAAATTCCGGATCCTCACATCCCGCCCTCCTTACTGGAAGTTTTGTCCACGAAACTTGGTTCAGTTCGATCTTTTAAAGAGATGAGGATATTGGGTGCGCATCCTTTCTTCTAGTTCCCAAGTGGCCTCCCGTTCAGTATGATTTGACCACTGTACTTTGACAAATGGGATTGTTCGGTGTCTCAACACTTGATCTTTGGTGTCCACTATTCGAATAGGGACTTCTTCATACTTCAGCTCTTTGTTCAAGTGTCCTTCGATCATCAGCGGTGTAACTTTAAGGATGTAAGTTTGATCTGGGACATATTTCCTTAGTTGTGAGATGTGGAAGACGTTGTGAATTTTTGACATGTCTGGTGGCAAAGCAAGTCGGTAGGCTAGGGTTCCCACTCTGTCCAGTATCTCAAAGGGTCCGAAGTATTTGGATTTAGTTTTTCGGACCACTCCTTTCATAGGTGAGACTTTTACATAAGCTTTTTCACCGACCTCCAATTCCAACGGTCTTCACTTTAAATCATCCCATCTCTTTTGTCGCTCTTGAGCTGTCTTGATTCTTTCTTTTATTATGGCTACTTTGTCAATGGTTACTTGAACAAGCTCAGGTCCAGTGATAGCATTTTCTCTTACTTCATCCCAATACAAAGGTGATCTTCAATTTCGACCATACAACGCCTTATACAGAGCCATTTCAATACTTCTGTGATAACTTTTATTATAAGTAAACTCTATCAGGGGTAACTGTTCATTCCATTTTCCATGAAAATCTAGAGCATATCCCCTCAAAATGTCCTCGAGGATTTGAATTATCCTTTCAGTTTGGCCATCAGTCTGTGGATGATAGGCCGTGCTGGGAGTAACTTTGGTCCCCATAGCCTTTTGAAAACTTTTCCAAAATCGTGATACGAATCTTGGATCTCTGTCCAATAATATACTTGCCGGAACTCCGTGTAATCTTACTATGTTGTCCGTGTAAAGGGTCGCTAATTTATTCAAGTTGTAATTCATTCGAACTGGTAAGAAATAGGCAGATTTTGTCAATCTGTCAATGATTACCCAAATCCCATCGTGACCTTGCCTTTATTTTGGTAGCCCTACCACGAAGTCCATGGAGATGTTATCCCACTTCCATTTTGCTATTTCCAATGGTTGTAGGAGTCCTCCAGGCCGTTGATTTTCGGCCTTGACTTGTTGACATGTCAAGAACTCGGAAACAAAGACAGCTACATCTTTCTTCATTCCATTCCACCTGTAATTATTTTTCAGATCACCGTACATCTTGGTGCTTCCGGGATGGACTGAGAATTTTGTTTTATGTGCCTCGGCCATTACTTCTTCTCGAATCCCATCGACGTCTGGCACACACAATCGTCCTTTCATTCAAAGGATACCATTTTCATCAGTCTGTAATTCTTGGGCTTTTCCTTCTTGAATTTGTTCCTTAATTTTGTGATAGAAGGATCTTGCCTTTGCTTTAATTTGATTGCTTCTCTAAGGTATGGTTGCGCTGATAGAGACGATAAGCTTGTTTTCCCAATGTTCATCCGGCTCAAAGCATCTGCTACTTGATTCGCCTTACCCGGATCGTAATTGATTGATAAATCATAATCTTTCAATAGTTCAATCCACCTTCTTTGCCTCATGTTTAGTTTTTTTTGGGTAAATATGTATTTAAGACTCTGGTGATCAGTAAATACTTCGCGTTTTACCCCATAAAGGTAATGTCTCCAGATCTTTAGTTCAAATACGATTGCCGCTAATTCAAGATCATGAGTTGAGTAATTTTGCTCATAAGGCTTTAATTTCCTTGATGCATAGGCAATTACCTGACCTTCCTGCATAAGTAAACACCATAATCCTCCCTTCGAAGCGTCACTATATATTGTGAAGTTCTTGCCATCCTCGGGAAGTTAGTACTGGTGTAGATGCGAGCTTTGTTTGAAAGGTTTCAAAACTTTTCTCACATGCTTCATTCCAAATAAATTATGAGTTCTTCTGAGTGAGTTTGGTGAGAGAAATGGCTATCAAAGAAAATCCTTCCACAAATTTTCTATAGTAGCCAGCTAAACCCAGAAAACTTCTTATTTCGGTTACAGTCTTTGGTCGAGGCCAGTCCTTGATTGCTTCTACTTTCTTAGGATCTACTGATACCCCTAAATCCGATATTATATGGTCTAAGAACGCAACACTTTTCAGCCAAAATTCACACTTCTTGAATTTGGCATAAAGTTCCTTTTCTCGTATGTCTTCAAGGTGAGACGCTGATGTTCTCGATGGTCTTCCTCACTTGGTGAGTGAACAAGGATATCATCTATGAAAACTACCACAAACATATCAAGGTATGGCTTGAATACTTGGTTCATAAGGTCCATAAATGCTGCGGGAGCATTTGTTAGACCAAAAGGCAATATTGTGAATTCGTAGTGTCCATATCTTGTCCTAAAAGCCGTTTTAGAAATATCCTCTGCTTTGACTTTTAGCTAATGGTAACCTGATCTTAGATCGAGGTTTGAGAATACTTTGGCTCCTTTTAGCTTATCGAAAAGATCATCTATTCTTGGGAGTGGGTATTTATTATTTATTGTGATTTTGCTTAACTCTTTATAATCAATGCATAGCCTCATGTTTCCGTCCTTTTTCTTTACAAAGAGGACTGAGCTCCCCACTGGTATGTACTTGGTCGGATTTGTTTCTTATCCAATAACTCCCGAAGTTGCTACTTTAACTCTATTAATTTGGCTGGAGCCATTCGGTATGGTGTATTTGAAATTGGTGCAGCACCATGGACCAAATTGATTTCAAACTCCACTTCTCTATCGGGTATCGCACCAGGTAATTCCTCGGAAAAAACATCTGGAAATTCTTGGACGACTGGAATTTCTTCCAACTTTGTAGTAGTTTCTTCTCTGATATCGCTGATCTTTGCTAGGTAGATTTCCTCACAGCATTTTACAGCCTTCCAGGTTTGTGAGGCAGATAGTATGGATTTTCGATCCTTGGACTCTCCAGGGTATATGATTTTCTTTTGAGTCGGAGTCTGAAGTTTAACATTTTTCTTTTGGTAGTCTAACATAGCATGGTGTTTAGCTAACCAGTCCATTCCAAGAATGATGTCGAACTCAATCATATTTAGTTGAATCAATTCTTCCTCAAAGTTCTGTTTACCGATGCAAATTTTCAGTTCCGATATACCTTATGGGTCTCAATAGTTTTGCTAGTAGGTGTTGCAATTTTTAACGGTTTACTAAGAGTTTCATGCTCAAGTTTCAGCTTTTTAGCAAATCTTCTAGACACAAATGAGTGCGTAGCAGCACAACCAAACAAGGCATAAGCAGGCATTTTATTGAGTAAAACCATACCTGCCACCACATATTTTGTGTTATCAGCTTCTTCCTGGGTTATGGCATATACCCGAGCGTTAGTCTTGTTTTTATTTGGTTTACTAGGTCCAGTCCCTTTATCTTTGTTCTCAGGACAATCTTTAATCCGATGACCCACCTTTCCACATTTGAAACAAGCGCCCTTCTACCTATAAAGTTCCCCTATGTGATTCTGCCAACAAGTAGAGCACCATTTTCCTTCCTTTTTGACATAATTGTTAAAGGTTATCTTTGAAGGGCCACTTGATTGATTTGAACTTTTGAACTTGGGACCACCTTTAGCAGACTAACTGATGAAGGGCCTCTTGTTCTTGTTTTCTTCTTCCCGATGCCTGATGTCTGTTTTTGCGCTCGTTAAATCTTGTTTGTTCTGAATACAGCCAAAGCAGATTGAATTCGGTTGTTCAGTCCTTTCTTGAAATGGTGCATTTTCAAAGTTTCATCTGACATGATTGTTTGAACATAGGTTCCAAGAACATTGAACCTAGATGTGTATTCCATCACTGTCATGTCCGATGTTTGTTTAAAGTTTTCAAACTCGCTCAACTTTTGCAGACGAAATACTCCTGGTTAATATTGCTTCAAAAATTCTCTCCTGAAGGTTTGCCATGTGATCTGCTCTACCTCAGCCAATGATGGTGACACTGTTTCCTACCACTTGCGTGCTTGATCGTATAGAAATGGTGTCACCACTTCCACTTTAAGCTCTTCAGGTATTTACAACAAATGAAGTTGGGTTTCAACATTCTTAAGCCATTTATGACTGACTTTTGGATCAGGATTCCCATCAAAGGTTGGGACTCGATTCCTTCCAAGGGATTCATAGTGATACTTGATACCATGATGTTGTGGTTCTAGCGGTGGCTGGATGGCGTTGATAGTTGGGTTCACAATTCCTTGTAGTGTGGCGACTACAATAGTAGCTATTGCCATCATGTTTTCTCGACTAAGATTCACCCTTTGTGGTAATGGTGGATATTCGTTTTCGTTTTGATTGACTCTTCGGGGGTTACGGTTGTTTCTGGGTGGTCTGCCTGCCATTTCTTATAAACATATATTTTATTATTTTTTTTAAACAATACATAATCAAAGAAATATTTTGATTAATTTTTGAAATGCATACACTTAGTCCTTTAATATCAAAATGATTAGCCTAATTGGCCTAAATACAATCGATGCTTATCATAGGAATTATTCTACTTGTCCAGCACTTCACCATGTCCTACAGCTTCGTTAATTTCTTCTTCCATGGGATTTCCTTCTTGGTCTTCTTCGAGTTCTCCCATGAGATCTTCCATGTTGACCATATCATTTTGAAGTTGATTGATGTATTGTTCCAATAGAGCATTTTGATTTGTCAGAGTTTCCACTTCCACTTGCAGCTCTTGAATTGTGGATTGGTTTACATTCTCATTGACTTCATGTTCTTCGATTTGTTCTTCAAGGTGGCGTTGTGTCTTGAGACGACTGTCACCCCAAATCTGGAGTGTAAAAAGTCTATCTTGCGCTTTGTTCAACTCTCGTTTGGTGATCTCATGCTGCCATTCTTATTCTTAATGATAGGCGGTATAGCGTCTGCCGTCTTCTCGTAACTTCCTCACTTCTTCGCGTGCCTCGTAAAGGTCATTGTCCATGCATTTATTATTTCCATCTAGTTGATAATTATCCCTCTCAAGATTGTCATTTATCATCTTCAGCGTTTCTATTTCTGCTTCCTTTGCCTGAAGTTGTTTTTGGAGTTCGGCTAAAATGATTTGAGGGTCCATGTTTGTTTTCCAATAAAGGTTAAAAGAAATGAATTTTATTGACAGGTTTATAAAATCCTCATAAATTTTTCTACGTAAAGGCGACAATTTAAGGCTAATAATAAAGTTCTTATTCATAAATAAGTTATTACACTTATTTCTTTTCAAAACATATTTTTATTAAAATCATAATCCCATACTAGCCTAGTTTATCATGTCTCCATAGTCGATGTCACTATCGTCGTTGACCACTTCCATCGGTGCTTCTTCCTCTTCTTTCATGTTCTCTACCACCAGACGCAAATAGTTATTCTGGTCTAGAAGCCTATCCATGGTGCTATGAAGTTTGGTGAGGTAACGTTCTTGCTTGTTATTATACTCTTCTTGACACTGACGAGCTCGAGTAGCACTGTCTCTTTCTGTCTCCACTCTCTCTAGCAAGTCCTTGTTCAGTGTAGCTAGGCGCTCGATACGGTCTGGCTCAGTAGGTATATGAAGAAGTTGGCTCTCAGCCAAGTCTAGAGGATTAGTGAGTCACTGTACATCTCTCTCGAGTATGTTCCTGATCTCGCTAAGTTCATGTTTCTCTTGTTTTTCCCTAGCAAGTTGCGCCTTCAGAGTCGCAATTTTCCTAACTTGATTATCTATCGTGAGCTGGTGCATGCGAAGGGCCACTTGAGCATGAGTACTTGGAGCAGCCATTCCCTAGAATAAATCGAGGTAAAATATCAGAAGAGTAACAAAGGATAGAAAGGCACAAAAGTTTAATGGGCACACAATTTTCTTGGAGTTATTGATACTAAGAATTTTACATAATGATTGGAAGAGATGGAATTCGAAATTCTCGAAGAAGATTATGGAAATGATGGATGTTTTGTTTCAGGTGGGAATGAACTAGGCTTTTGCATAAATTTGACTTCATCAAATTTTTTCTGTCAAAATCCCAGCGGGATTATGAACCTGGCGGCTCTGATACCACTTAAATATCACGCCCCAAAATCGAGGCGCCGGTGACATCCGGCATTGTTTAACAATTACTTGAAAACAATAAAGTCTCGTAGCAAATGGCCAAAAACCAATCTGTTTCATATAACAAAATATTGTCTTTACAATGACAACGGAATAAAAATTACATCAGAAATTCGGAAGCGAAATATAAAAAAATAGTATACTCTTGATTCTCGTTCTTTTCATTCCATCGTCATCCCCAGAAAGCTTCTTGTTCCTCCTCATTCATTTTCTCTTCATTCTTATCTGAAAGTTGTAAGAAGTGAGTGTTTTGAGAAACACTCTGCAAGTGGGGGCCGATCGATTTCCAAAGATACATATAGAAATTAATTTTTAAAGCATCTTTTTAACAAACATTCAAAACTTATTACTCTTGACTTATTATATCATAACCAAATCAAATATGAGACAAAGATTATCAGACGATTCAGAGCAAATCAAAACAAACACAACACTGTTACTCATCTCATTTTCTATTGTCAAATTGTCCCTAATATGTTAGTCTTTTAAGGGGCATTTTTATACCCACTGATGGGGGCCAGACAGAACACAGTTTTATACCCACTGATGGAGGCCAAAACACAGTTTAATACCCACTGATGAGGGCCAAACATAATTATAATTATTGTTCCATATATAATTTGATTTGTAACAGTATCTTACAGAATTCAGATTTATCGAACAAAACTTATCAAAAGTTTGAAACGAATTCAGTGGAGTCCAAGAATATCGATATCCAGAAAGAACAAACCAGAAAGACATATCATCGATCGAAATTTTAAAAAGGAAAGACTATATTTTTCGAAAGGAATGGCCGCACACATATGCATATCATCATATATATATATATACAAGTTTGAAATTAAAAATAAATACGTAAAAAAAACCCACTTATAGCGTTCTCGAAGTAACGGTTCGAAATTTGCAGAACTTGGTCGTACGAAACTTGCTGAATTCGGACCAAGTGGTGACCGAATTTTGGATAGAGCTTCCCTACAGTATTGACAATGATTCCAGCACGAAACTCCAAATCTTCCACCTTCCTCTTTGCTAGTGGCGGCCGAAAGATTTTTGTTTTGTAGAGGGGAAGGGCAGAAATTTAGGAGGTTTTTTGAAGGATCTTCGAAATGTATTTTGTGTGAGATTTGAGTTACTATTTATAGAAAAAATTGACCTTCCAACCTGCTACTTCTTAAATTAAAATTCACTTAAGTGTAGGTTGTCTGCAAGTAATATATTTCGTGAGTACGAGATCGATCCACAGAGAGGTTATTTTAAGTTTAAATTTATTAATTTATAAATTACCAAATTCAAGAATGAAGTTTACAAATTATAAATTTGTCAAAGCTCAAAGATTTATTCTTGGTTTATGTAATATTGTTTAACTAAAATTAAAACAAAGGAAATCACCATAATTAATGGTTCCAAGAAAATTAAATATTTAAACACACACATAATATAATATAGTTCACACTATAGAAAATACCAAATTAACCGATATTTTATATATGATACCTATGATTATATATATAACTATATAAATATATAATTGCATAAGGTAATTGTTAAATTAAATCATTATATTTCATTTAGAACAACCGGCAGAGTCACGCTATTGCCTAAACGAAATATATGATTTAATAAGTTAGTTGCGATAAAGTAAAAGTTAGTTTCGAGAAAGTAAAAGTTAAATGCGAAAAATAAAAGTTAGTTGCGATAAAGTAAAAGTTAGTTGCAGTTAGTTGCGATAAAGTAAATGTTAGATTGTTAGATGTTAGTATTAAATCATAATATTGAATTTAGAACAACCGACAGAGCCACACTATCGTTTAAATGAAATAAATGATATAATTATATATATATATATAAAATATAACAATAATAATAATTGATGAAATATTTATTGTATCAAAATTAAACAACAAATCAAGATAACCACTTCAATGGTATCAATCATTTGATGTAAGTTGATAACAACAAATAATTCATTTTTATACCTATAATAAAAAGAAGTTAGCTAAATGAAATGAAATAAAGAAAGAATATACAAAATATAAACAATCTTACTTCACTGAGAATTCATCCTCTTTACCTTGACATAATAGATTTAGTTTTCCATGAGCTTACTTTTGATCAACACCCATATTTGGGAAAATGAAAAATATATTGGAACTTGGAAATTTTATACAAACACACTATATTTTACAATGGGATATAATGATCCTCAAGCTAGCACAAGGCCTCTAATTATAGGCCAAATGAGAGAAAGTGTCAAAATTTTTATTAATGCCATGTAGTTGTAATAGTAGTTTTTGTCTACACCAACTTCAATTTCATGGCCCTTCTTTCAATGCTATGTTCCACGACTTTAATATCCGAATTTGACTCTCCATTTGAATTTTGTAGCTTGAGTTATCATTATTTTACCAACACGTAGAAAATCTGAAAATAAAACATATTTAGTAAGATATTTAAATATAAACAAACAATACTAAAATAACATAATTTTATAAATTTTATGAAACTTAAATTTTAAAATACAGGTTTTAACATATAATAAATTATTAATTTTAAGTTTAATCACACCTCCACACTATTTTATTACTAGTCCCTTAGTAATAAAATAAAATTTATCAGAAAATCACAACCTAGATTTTTTATTTCTTTTATATATTCAAATATACAAACATATTCATTTTAAAAACAAAATCATATATCGATTTATATAAATATATATATATATATATTTTTCGTTTAATATAATAATATAAAATTTAATGTGTTTTTATTATTATTCTTATTTCACAAAATATATAAAGTAACAATATATATATAATTTTCAAATTATTAAATTTTTTATAATAATATAGTCGAAAAGATAATTCACACCACCCACCATGACATGTATAATATCAAGAATATTATATTAAAAGCCTCAACTCCATATATTCTTTCAGGTCAAAATATTTAATGAATAGCTAGTTTTCACTCATGGAGTTGGAATTAATATTAACTCTCATTGAAAAAGGCTAAGTGTTAAAGCAGACAATTAAATAAACTTATATTGAAAACAAAATATGAAAATTTACAAAGAATAAAATCCTCTTTTTTTTTGTTTTTTTCTCTTTTTTTCCTCTCTTTTTTTTAATAACGTGGCTGCAAAATTTTACAATAACATAAAATTTTTTTATCCAAACATTCTACTATAAATATCAATATATATATAAAAACATTTATATAACGGATACATCCGACTATCTTTGAAACTTATCTAGCACAAACAAATCTTTTTGTTTTTTTTTTTTTTGTTTTTTTTTTAAGAACACATTGATAGTTGTTTTTACATCACATTGATAGTACATCAATCAAATCTAGGAAAAAAATAAATTACAATGAATAAAGTACTTTGCAGTCCATTATTTATTTAATTTTTTTATCAATAAATATTTTTTAGGGGAGTTATATTCTTGTAATTAACCATTTTTTAATAATCAATAAAAGTTTATTAATTGTTTTCTCATTTCTCACCACTTACTCACAAAAGATGTGTGAATATATATTATACTTTTACAAAAAGAATTCTTTCAATTATACATGTTAACAACCATACAAACCATATCTTTTAACTATATTCTCATAAAAATCTTAGAAATTATTTTATTTGAAAGCATACACAATTATATATATATATATAAATAAACACATCTATTATACATTTTATATTAGTTGATAAAAAAATATATATATATATATATAAATATATAAATTGGTGCATATGAAAACTAATTTTTCTTGTAGTCTGTAATTTGAATATAATGAATATTAAAATCCAGTGTATTGTGATTTTCCAATAATTATTAACTAATGCGTCTCAGGTGCATTTTACTAACACCTTACTCGACATTGAATAAAAATTATTATTATAATTACTATATATAAGTATATATTTTTATTTTCATATAATTAAAAAACTAAGAGGAGAAGAAGAAGAAATTATTCATACCTTAAAAAAAACATTAAAACATACCGTTGAACCACAAGTTTAGCATCACATGAATTTTTTTTTCTTACTTTTGGATGTTGGCCAATTAAGTTGAGATAAGAATGGATCTGGTTCATGACTAAATCCTTGCAGTAAATCAATAAGTTCATCTTCACTTGTAGAAGAAACTAACATCCTTCGTGAAGCTAATGAAAGAAATCTCTGTTCCACAACATCATCAAGAAACGATAACAGTTTATCATAATAGTTGTTAATATTTAACAAACCAATTGGCTTATGATGGATATTTAATTGTGCCCAGCAAACAGTATGAAATATTTCCTCTCAAGTACGAAACCTCCTGGCAAAGCAATGAAAGCATCTGAATGTTCAATCATTTGAGTAATTCGTTCATACACGTTGTCTACTTTCATTTCTTCTCCTATTGTTGGTCCGGTAAGACTGGATAAGGTAATCGAAATAATGCCTAAGACTTCACTTCCACCTGCATCCGCAACTTTTGAAACTTTTCCCATGAGACCAACTTCACCGTCACTATATACCAAATGAATCTTTTTTTAGCAAGTGTAATGCCAAGCTTTTCTGCTACTTCTTCATAAATTGAATCTTTTCCTGTGCTAGATCCACAAAATACACAAATATTTTTTATTTTACTTACCGTGGTTGTTGACATGTTTAGAAATATGTTTTCTATAATTGTTAAATCACAGCATATGAATTTATAAGCGTACCATGCCAAAATTCAATATTTGAACAGGAAATTATTATTAATAAAAGAAAATAAAAATGACATAAAATTAAAACACATATATACAGCGTAGTTCTGATTGTGGCTCACATCTTCCTCTGATTTTATGTTCAGTAACGGCTTCAACGCCTTCTATGAGTCGAGGATATGCTTCCCATCCAATTTTCTTATAAATTGGCAAACAAGGTCTTTTAACGTCAGATTCCCAAGACTAAATTGTGTGTGTATATAATAACTTATCAAAATAGATATGTGTTACAACAGTAGGATCTTTGTAAGGCTGATTCCACCGTCCATATTGATATTCCTCGTGTTGAAATTGCCATCATAGTTTAAGAAGTTCATTTTGCACGTATCCACTAGAATGCGTATCAAGAACCTCTAGAAAATTATCCTAAGACTCTTTTCTCAGACCATTCTTAATGAATAAAATTTTATCTTCTCTATTCATTGATGTCATTCCAAATTTTTTGCATTTCCCCTTACAAGTCCACCTTGCACATTTATGACATCCACCTATACGTTTAGCTCTTCGCTTTTTGGCATATGTAATTTTACCAAATCCTGGCATATGTCTTATTATTATTTCACTTGCTTCCCCAACCAATCGGACTTTTTTTTCAATTATCAAACGAACATCATTCGGTATTCCATAAGACATCATCAACCTTAGTCGCTCACATCTAACTTTATATGTTTTTTTCAGCGCATTATCAGATAAACAAGCAAAATATTTACGAAGATTCATAATACACACATCCATATTATTTTATTCTTATTATTATTATAATATATATATATGTCAATTATTTTGGGAAAACTGAAGAAACAGACTTAACAGTCACGGAGTATCGTTATCCGCCGCTTAACCGTGAAATGTACTAGAATTTGCAAAAAAAAAAATGAAAATATCAAACAACTATTGTGGATCATATAAAGGCATAAACTCATCATTAAGAATTTCATTTTCTATAAAAGGCTTAAGTCTTTGCCCATTAACTTTAAACACGTCATTATTTTTAGGATTTTCAATATCAACAGCACCATGAGGATAAAAAAATTTAACTATAAATGGTCCTAATCACCTCGATCTTAGTTTTCCTTGAAATAAATGCAACGAGAATTATAAAGTAGAACTTTTTGTCCAATTTCAAATTACTTTCTCATAATATTTTTATCATGAAAGGCTTTAGTTTTATCTTTATAAATCTTTGAATTTTCATATGTATCATTTCTTAATTCTTAAAATTCATTTAATTGCAATTTTCTTAATTTAGATGCATTATATAAATTAATATTAAATGCTTTAATTGCCCAATAAACTTTATGTTCAAGTTAAACCGGTAAATGACAATGCTTACCAAAACTAACCTATATGATGACATCCCTAATGATGTTTTAAATGCAGTTCTGTATGCCCATAATGCATCAATTAATCTTAAAAACCAATCTTTTCGATTTGGATTAACTGTTTTTTCTAAAATTTGTTTGATTTCTCTATTTGCAAGTTCAACTTGACCATTACTTTGAGGATGATATGTGGTAGATATTTTACATGTAACGCCATATTTTCTTAACAAAGAAGAAAATGATTTTTTTATAAAATGACTTCCCCCATCACTTATTATTGCTCTAGGTATTCTAAATCGGCTAAAAATATTTTCTTTTAAAAATTTTATAACAACTTTATGATCATTAGTTTTACATGCAATTGCTTCAATCCATTTTGAAACATAATCAACAACGACTAAAATGTAGGTAAATCCAAAAGATAATGGAAATTGACCCATAAAATCTATTCCCCAACTATCAAATATTTCAATAATTATGATTGGATTTAAAGGCATCATGTTTCATTTTGAAATTGATCCCATATTCTGACAGTTTTCACAAGATTTGCAAAATAAATGCGTATCTTTGAATAAAGACGTCCAATAAAATCCACATTGTAAGATTTTTTTAGCTGTTTTATTGGATAAAAATGACCTCCATATGCTTCAGAATGACAAAATTTAATAACATTACTTACTTCATTGTCAGTTATGTATCGTCGAAAAATTTGGTCAGGACAATACTTAAACAAGTAAGGATCATCCAAATAAATTTTTTTTACTTCTATCAAAAATTTTTTCTTATCTGTGAATTTCAATGAGAAGGCATTTTATTTGTCACAAGAAAATTTACAATGTTAGCAAACCATGGCATAATAGTAGCATAAAACAAATGATCATCTGGAAAATTTTCATTTATTGGTTTTTCATTATGAGATGATTCAATCATTAATCTAGATAAATGATCGGCTACAACATTTTTTTTTCCTTTTTTATCTTTAATTATAATATTAAATTCTTGTAACAATAAGATCCACCGTATTAATCTTGGCTTCGCATCTTGTTTATTTGATAAATATTTTACGGCAGAATGATCAGTGTAAACAATAATAGTAGAACCAATTAAATAAGATCGAAACTTATCTAATGCAAATACTATTGAAAGTAATTATTTTTCAGTAGTTGAATAATTTATTTGGGCACTATTTAAGGTTCTACTAGCATAATAGATTGCATAAGGTGTTTCTTCTTTTCTTTGTCCTAACACAGCTCCTATAGCATAATCACTTGCATCACACATTAATTTAAATGGTAAAGACCAATATGGAGGTTGTAAAATAGGTGATGTAATTAAAAGATTAATTATTTTTTTAAAAGCATTTTCACATTTCTGAGTCCATTCAAATTGTGTATCTTTTGTTAAAATATTTGAAATTGGTTAAGATATTATGCTAAAATTTTTTATAAACCTTCGATAAAATCCTGCATGACCCAAGAATGATCGAACTTCTTTGACCATTTTTGGTGATGTTAAATTAGCAATAACATCAACTTTGGCTTTATCAACTTCAATTCTTTTTTCAGATATCACATGTCCTAAAATAATCCCAGATTTAACCATATAATGACATTTTTCCCAATTTAAAACAAGATTTTTTTCTTCACATCTTTTTAATACTTCTTCTAGGTTTTTAAGAAAATTTTGAAATGAGTTTCCAAAAACAGTTATATCATTCATAAAAACTTCTACAAATTCTTCAATCATATCACTGAAAATACTTAACATGCATCTTTAAAAAGTATCCGGAGCATTAAATAAACCAAATGGTATTCTTTTAAATGCAAAAGTTCCGAAAGAGCAAGTGAAAGTAGTTTTTTCTTGATCTTCTAATGATATAGGTATTTGATAATACCCGAATACCCATAAAAAAAAACAGTAATAAGAATTACCTGCTATTTTTTCTAGAATTTGATCTAAAAATGGTAGTGGGAAATGATCTTTTCTAGTTGCATCATTTAATTTTCTATAATCAATATACATACGCCAACTAGATGGAATCCTAGCTTGTAATAACTCTCCCTTTTCATTTTTTATAACAGTGATGCCTGACGTTTTAGGTACTACTTGTGTTGGGCTTACCCATTTACTATCTGAGATTGGATAAATAATTCCGGCATCTAATGATTTTAATATTTAATTCTTAACAACTTCTTTCATATGTGGATTTAACCTTCTTTGTGGTTGTTGATATGTTTTAGCATTTTCTTCCAAGTGAATTCTATGTGTGCAAATTAAAGGATTTATACCTTTTATATCTTTCAAAGTCCATCCAATTGCATTTTTATATTTTTCAAGTAATTTAATTAAAACTTCTTCTTAATTTGATAGAAGAGTGGAAGAAATTACAACAGAAAATGTTTTATTTTCACCAAGAAATACATATTTCAATTCTAATGGTTAAAATTTTAATTCAAGTTTTGTATCATCATCTTCTTTAACATTATTTTCAGACTCAAAACTTTCCTTTGAAAAAACTTCAGATTATTGATTTTCTTCTTGTATATTTTCTTCCACAATTGTTTCTATTTCATTATCATATTCATTTTCATTTATACTTGGTTGTTTACATAAATTGTACACATTAAGTTCTAGAGTCATATTTCCAAAAGACAATTTCATGATTCTATTTCGACAATTAATTAAAGCAATTGAAGTTGCTAGAAATGGTCGTCCCAATATTACTGGAATTTCATTATGTACTTCTATTGATTGTGTATCCAAGACAATAAAATCTACAGGATATATGAATTTATCAACTTGAACCAACACATCTTCTACAATACCTCTAGGTATTTTGATTGACCTATCCGCCAGTAAGAGAGTAACAGAAGTGGGTTTTAATTCTCCTAAATTAAATTTTTCATAAACTGAATAAGGAAGTAAATTCACACTTGCTCCCAAATCTAACAAAACTTTTTTAATTTTATTTTCTCCAATAATACATGAAATTTTTGGACACCCAGGATCTTTATATTTTAAATTAGAATTGTTTTGAAGAATAAAACTTATTTGTTCGGCCAAAAATGCTTTCTTCTTCACATGCAATTTTCTCTTCACAGTACATAAGTCTTTTAAAAATTTTGCATAGAAATGTACTTGTTTAATAGCATCTAATAATGAAATATTTATCTTTACTTGTTTAAAAACTTCATAGATATTAGAATCATTTTTTTGTTTTTTATGATTTGTTAATGCATGAGGAATTTGTGGAGGTTTATTTGACTCATTTACTATTTTAGATGATTTAACATTCACCATATTATTCTTAGAATTTAAGGTATCATCATTCTCAAAAGTATCAGGATTATCATCCTTACTCTTTGAATTTAAATGATACTTGTTTTCATTACTATATGGATCGTTAACTATTTTACCACTTCTAAGGGTAATAACAGATTTTATTTGATCAATTTTATCATTATTTAATTCTTGATTTTGAGTTTTAGGATTAGGTTGAGGTTGAGATGAAAATTTTTCTTTTTCATGAATATTAAGTGCATATGAAAATTTTGCAAGAGTTTCTTTCAAATCACCAATAGATTGACTGTTTTGAATATTGATAGACACTTGCTTTTGGATAAACACATGAATTATATCTTCAAAGTTTTTCTTGGAGGTGTAATATATGGAATATAACCTTGATGATTTTGGTTATGTTGTGCATTATTATCATTCCTCCAACTAAAATTAGAATGATTGTTCCATCCAAGATATGATTGTGAAAAAAGATTTAATATTGGTTTTTTATAATTGTTACCAAAATTTGCTTGCTAATGGAGACATTCTTTAAATGAAGGTAATGTTAGACAATGTTTTGTAGAATGATCATGTGTATCACATTTATGACAAACAATTTCTTGAATACTTTTTAATTGACCATTCTTTTTCATTTTTAATGACTCAATTTTTCTTGCTAAAGATGCAAGTTTAGCTTGAATATCTATATCATCTTTAAGATTATAGATACCACACCCAATTGTTTAATTATTGATTTTAGTTGTTGGTGGTTCTATTGTGCCTATATTATCCCAGTTTTGAGCATTTTCTGCTAATGAATCGAAATACTCCATAGCTTCATTTGGGTTTTTATTTTCAAAAGTTCCATTACACATGAATTCTATCATTTGCCTATCTTTAGGTATAAGACCTTCATAAAAGTGAGAAACTATTCTTCATGTTTCAAAACCATGATGTGTGCATGTATTAAGTAATTCGTTTTATCTATCCCAACATTGATAAAATGTTTCTCCTTGTTTTTGAGAAAAATTTGTAATTTGTCTTCTAAAAGAGTTTGTTCTATGGAAAGAGAATTTTTTTTTGAGAAATTGTTGTTGCATTTCTTCCCATGATCTTATTGAACTTGATCTTAAATTTTGTAGCCATTTTTTTAGCTTTATCTTTTAAAGAAAAAGGGAAAAGCTTTAATCGAACTATATCCATGCTACAATTTTGATCATTATAAGTGTTACAAACTTCCTCAAATTCTCTTAGATGTAAATATGGATTTTCAGAATCTAAGCCATGAAAATTTTGTAATGCTCGAGATTCTTGTGTGACACTTATGAATTGTTATCATGTATTATGAATAAGGTATGGAGAACAGACATGGAGAAGCGACGTTGCAAAATTTGAGTTTAGAAATAAAGGGAGACCACACCCGCACTAGGACACCTACCGCACCCGCGATTGATGGGCAGTAGGTTTGAGTTTTCATACGGAACAATACCTCCCCCGCGGTACAAAAGTGACCGCACCCGCGGTCGATTATTTTGGAAAATTAGAAGGGAGGCCGTGAGCTGAGCGCACCCGCGGTGAAGAGGCAGCGCACCCGCGGTGCGACGTGTTGAATGAAAAATGAAACATGTGTCCTTGCCATGCATTTAACATGTATGTGTCTTCATTCCAGCTTACACTCCGAGAGAAAAACCAGCAAGACTTCAGATTTTCCTCAAGTTTCTTTCTAGTTTTAATTGTTGGTTTTGAAAGATCCAACCAATCAAAATTGAATCCGAACTTAGATTCTTGTTCCTCTTGACAAGGGCTTCGAAAGGGTATACATTTTATTGTTTTTCAGCATGTTTTGGTATCCATGTGTTGGAGGAATTCATATATACTTGATAGTATTTGTTGTTGAGATGAAGGAG
The DNA here is from genome assembly GCF_025594145.1 of Primulina tabacum. NCBI lineage: Eukaryota > Viridiplantae > Streptophyta > Magnoliopsida > Lamiales > Gesneriaceae > Primulina > Primulina tabacum. The sequence goes on from NC_134561.1 coordinate 17,026,459, forward strand.
AAAACTTATTTGATACTGGATTGAAAAACGAATATGATATACTGTTGTTGTTAATTTCAGCATGTATTAAATATGGGATGTGTGGATTTCAGAAATTAGATGTGATATGATGGAGATTATATGTTCTTATTATAGCGGTGACCGTATAATTGAAATCAGATCGAAGAAATTATACCGTATGCCTTTGTTATGAATTTCAGCATCTCTGGAGTTGAATTGCATAGATATTGACATGCTGGAATTAGAATTGAGATGATATGATATTGGTTAGGTATTGTTGAGTTATGGTTATTGATTTGTGTTGTTGAGTTAATCGGTATCACGAGATTACGCTGATATTTCGCTAAAATGTACTGAGATAGAATAGTAATACGTACATGTATGGGTTGAGATTGTATCGTTGTATAAGTGATATTGATCAGATTATGCCTTGAATTGAATATCGATCAGAACCGATTTTGATTGAGTTGTATATTGACACGGTATATCCAGTATTGATTTGGAAATGCATATTGATATTGTGACTATTCGGCATTGTCATTGTCAGATTGGGGATGGACATGTAGAACCCGTAACTTAGACTACGTATAAACCATGCATAATTCTAGTATTTAAATTAAAATGATTTTTGTTGCATGAGTATTTAAAGTGCCTTTCTTTAAAGTTAATTATTTCATTTCAGTAGTTTTAATTTTATTCTTTCAGTTATTTCAGTGAGGCCGGACTGGAGTTGGAGCTTTGAGATAGAATTTAAGATTTAGAAAACATTTCCGGAATTTATTTTAGCTAGCAAGTAAGTTCATTTAAGTTAAAAAGGAAGTTTGAGGATTTAATTTAATTATTTGAGGTGAGTAGGAAAATAAGCTCATTTGAGTTACTTAATTAAGAGATTAATTCAATAAATTAATTAAGGAATAGATAAGGCTCTTAAGGTGTTAATATTTAGTAACTAAACAATTTCTCCTCTTCATTTTATTGTGTATTTTCGGCCCTTAATAGATTAAGCATTACCATGCCAACTCATCACCCTTTTGACCCATTCTTTTTGGTGATTAACATGCTAATATTTCTTGTATTATTAGTCCACCTTAATTAATTAATTATTGAGCATTATCCTAACCTAGTCCTAGCCTTGCATGTTCGGCCACTTGCATTCTAGAATCATCCAACATATCATTTAATAGCAACCATAATTCAAATTTCAAAACTAGTAGACTTGGTCTTGCTTGTTCCCCATTATATGGCAACCACTCCATCACTCCCCTAACCAATATTATCCAACCCTCTCCACCGAATTCAGAGTGTATGTGAGAAGAAGAAAAAAAAATCGTGAGGTTCATAGCTTTTAAGAGGAGAGAAATCGAGCAAGGTAGACAAGAAAGCTAGATCGCACCACTCCTCCGCGCCGCGTCGTCGTCGTTTCGTTCGTTTTCTTTCAAAACGAAACCAGGCATGCATATATTCTTCCTTGACTCTTCAATCAAGTCCTAATATCAATTATTTTCAATACATGATCATGTTTTATTAAGCAAAAACCGAAATACTTCAGCATTTTCAGAAAACTTCACATGCAGAATTTTCGAATTTCATGATGCAGCTTCACGGTTTTGCTTGTTTTTGTACCTTCAGGTGGTTGGCTCGATTCTAGGCTCCCAAGACGACATCTAGACATGTTCTAGGATGGATTAGGATCACTTTAGTCCAGCACTTCAACCCCCATGCTTGCTGGAAATTCGAAAATGACAGCAACTCCATTTGTGTCCATTTATGTTTCGAAATTCTGTGTGTGCTGTCAAAGGAGAAAGGATCTGATCTTGGCTGCCCCAAGGGCCTATAGCCATGGTTAGATCACTTTCCTAGCATGTCTAAGACGTGACTAAGTCGCCCTTTTGGTGGCTTGGTTCATGGTGCATCGGTTTTTAAATCAAACGCAAGAACAGCCCCTTTCCCCATTTCGGCCCTTCCTTGGTACAGCATATGAGTTTCGGTTTTGGTGGTTTGGTGTGGATCTTGGTTGGCCTATGGCCCTTAGCCATGGTTCATACCATACCCCTAGATGTCTAGGTCGTGCCATGGTCAATCAAATGGCCACTGGAACGACACGAGACAGCAAGCAAAGCAAAACACCACACGCGCATGCAAAGGTGCTCTCGGGTGAATTTTTTCGATTGTTGCTGGAATATTCCGAATTGTGGCTTGTCTAAAGCCCTTAGCCATGGTTCGAATCATTCCTTGGGACGTTGGTAAGAGGTATTGGTCGGTGGTTCAAGCCCCAATGGCCATTAGCCTCGCAAACGACGCAAGCAAACCAAAGCACGGTTGCTGTATTTTTGGACAGCAACTTGCTGTGTCGGTTCGGAGGTTCGTTTGAGTTCTTGGTGGGCTTTTAGCCTATGGCCTTGGACTGGACAGTGTCTCATTGAGTTGGGAAGGTCATGTCTTTGATCGTTCGTCATTCGGATCATTTTTGAGGTCGTACGAGTAATTTCGGTGCGATGTGCCAAATTGACTCTCGAAAGAGCGTTTCATGTTTTGGCCTCCATTCACCTAGATTTCGGCCCTCACCATTTTAGGAGCATTATTTTATCATTTCAGGTGTATTTTAATCATGACTACATCACGGTTCAGTGTTGGTTCGGGTTGGTTCGGAGTCATGATTAAATACGAAGTCGGTAGGCGTAATTGTCACATTTTAGAATGTTATTGCATAGTTTGGTCCCATAAATCTATTGCATATTTTTCATGACATATTTAGGTTGCAGCGAGCCTGGGAGCGATCCAATCCAAGCAATAAATTATTACAGGATATTTAATTGTGCCATTTAATTATATTACGTGCATAAATATATAAAATGTTCATTTTTGAGATTATGCGATATTGCTTGTGGCCATTTCACTATCATGGGATTATTGCTAAATCCGGTCGCCAGTTACCGGTCAGTTGAGTTTGTTTCACCCAGTATACTGTGGCTACAGTCTGATAAGACGTTTACTATTTTATCTGGTCGCCAGTTACCGGTCATGGGAGCATTTTATTATCCGGTCGCCAGTTACCGGTCAGTTTCAGTGCAGGGGCCACTTGCGTATACCATAATCTCACCAGGAAAATTATTGCAGGCTATTTCAGTACAGGGCTCCAAGGAGCAAACATTTTTACCATGATATTTTCAGTTCAGTTATGCACGTATTATAATTAATCATAACACGACACTTTTACGATATGCCTCATGACATGACATTTTTATTCCATGAAATTTTACTATAGTATTTACTCGTTATTTACGATATATGCATGTTGAGTCTTTAGACTCACTAGACTTGATTGTTGTAGGTTTTGATGTTGCCGGGGCCGAGGGCGGGGACCAGTGAGCATGCTCGGGTCGGCAGTAGTAGGACCCGAGGACCTCAGTTCAGCATTTATTTTTAATTGATGGCTCAAACATTTTAATTATTGTTGGAAAAACTTTTTACTGTTATTTCAAAAATGTTAATTCTTCCGTTGCCACATTGAACATCAAACTTTATTTATAAGTTCATTTATGAAGGAGGCAATTTTAATTATTTAAAAAGAAAAATTTTAAATTTTCCGCAAATTTCAAAGTAAGGATTTTAGGCCTTTACAGGACAGATGTGAATCCGACACTTCCTCAGATCCAGAAGAGAAAGGTATAAATCGATGTGAATTGGGAGATCGATTGGAGTTAGATTTAACTCGAATTTCCCTAAACCACATACTTGTATGTTACTGTTTTCATACCTTTGTATGCTTTGTTTGAGTATGTTGATTTTATTGATGTGTATAAAAGCACTGGATAGCAGATAGCTATTGAGGGAGAGTCACTGACAGAGGGGCTAGGTTTTGACCGAGCGATCACTGGCCCATTGCACATTGTCAGAATAGGATTGGCATACATGCCAAGTCTTTGGTAGATCTGCCAAGACATTGGACGTTTGGTGTATCGATGTGCTTAGGAGACAGAGCAGCCCTTATTGCAGACTATTCGATACAGATCAGACCAAAGTCCAGGAATAGGGACGTATCAATTACAACCACCGCGAACGTAAGAGATAGGTGGGAGACTTGTTACGTTCTTATTCAGACCGGGATCCCTAGATGAGAGATGAGTCGAGTCTGAGCGATTGAGTCAGAGTCTTAGAATCACAGAGTGTGATTCAGAGTCTATATTGATTCATATTTCTTATGTGATACATGTTCAGAGTATGAATTACTGTTTTATATCAATTTATGATTTCAGATTATGATACATGTCTTGATATCTATTTCATGCTTTTTTATATGCTGTTATATGAAATGCATGTATACATGATTTATATTGGGATTAAATTCTCACCGAAGTTATCCGGCTGTTGTCTTGTTTGTATGTGTGCATGACAACAGGTGGGACATGATCAGGGTCGAGAAGATGATGAGAGATCGAGATTAGAGTGGTGATTCCGGACTTTGATGTAGATAGGTTTCATTACTTGATTGTAATAGTTGAACCTTAATTTGGACTAGAATGCATGTTGTACAAAACTTGTAGTTTTATACTGTTTGTATATTAGATTAATCCCATTACGTTCCGCAGTTTAAAGAAAAAATTTTTATGGCCCTAATTACTTGATTAGTAAATTGATCCTAATAACGATTAAGAAGATAATTAGCGTCCGGGTCCCCACAAATTTGGTAAAAGTTGAATAATTTGAGGTTTAAAGTTGAAATTAGATGCATAAGAAGGAAAAACTAAACAAAATGAGGCACTAGTTCTAATAGGGTTCATATGGTGCCTAAGTGTTCTTAATTGATCATGTTCTTGATTATTATTATTATTATTATTATTATCTTGATTATTTGAATTATCATCCATGTTTAAATTATTTTCAGATACTCGAATAAGTCTACAACTTTTTTTACGACTCCAAAACGAATACAAGTAAAAACAACAAAATACTTATAAATAAAACATAAACAACAAATATAGACTTAATTTATACCTCCCTGGAAACGGCGTCAAAAACTTGCTACTTCTTAAATTAAAATTCACCCACGTGTAGGTTGTCTGTAAGTAATATATTTCGTGAGTACGAGATCGATCCACAGAGATGTTATTTTAAGTTTAAATTTATTAATTTATAAATTACCAAATTCAAGAATGAAGTTTACAAATTATAAATTTGTCAAGTCTCAAAGATTTATTCTTGGTTTATGTAATATTGTTTAACTAAATTTATAACAAAGGAAATCACAATAATTAATGGTTCCAAGAAAATTAAATATTTAAACACACACATAATATAATATAGTTCCCACTATAGAAAATATCGAATTAACCGATATTTTATATATGGTACCTATGATTATATATATAACTATATAAATATATAATTGAATAAAGTAAATGTTAAATTAAATCATTATATTCCATTTAGAACAAACGACAGAGCCATGCTATTGCCTAAATTAAATATATGATTTAATAAGCTAGTTGCGATAAAGTAAAAGTTAGTTGCGGAAAAGTAAAAGTTAAATGCAAAAAATAAAACTTAGTTGCGATAAAGTAAAAGTTAGTTGCAGTAAAGTAAAAGTTAGATTGCGAAAAGTAAAAGTTAGTTGCGATAAAGTAAATATTAGATTGTTAGATGTTAGTATTAAATCATAATATTGCATTTAGAACAACCAGCATAGCCACGCTATCGTCTAAATGAAATATATGATATAATTATATAAATATATATATATATATATATACAATAATAATAATTGATAAAATATTTATTGAATCAAAATAAAACAACAATTCAAGATAACCACTTCAATGGTATCAAGCATTTGATTTAAACTGATAACAACAAATAATTCATTTTTATACCTACAATAAAACGAAGTTAGCTAAATGAAATGAAATAAAAAAAGAACATACAAAATATAAACAATCTTACTTCACTAAGAATTCATCCTCTTCACCTTGACATAATAGATTTAGTTTTCTATGACCTTACTTTTGATCAACACTCATATTTGGGAAAATGAAAAATATATTAAAACTTAGAACTTTTATACAAACACACTATATTTTACAATGGGATATAATGATCCTCAAGCTAGCACAAGGTCTCTATTTATAGGCCAAATGAGAGAAATGGTAAAATTTTTTTATTAATGCCATGTAGTTGTAATAGTAATTTTTGTCTCCTCTAACTTCAATTCCATGGCCATTCTTTCAATGCTATGTTCCACGACTTTAATCTTCGAAATTGACTCTCCATTTGAATTTTGTAGCTTGAGTTATCATTATTTTACCAACACGTAGAAAACCTGAAAATAAAACATATTTAGTAAGATATTTAAATATAAACAAACAATACTAAAATAACATAATTTTATAATTTTTATTAAACTTAAATTTTAAAATACAGGTTTTAACATATAATAAATTATTAATTTTAAGTTTCATCACAACCCCTCCTTGGCCGACCCCTTGATTCACAAGAAAATAATTTATTGTAGTTAAAAATTTATGCAAGTATCAAAGGTCAGCTTGGTTTTCTAAAGGGACGATTCTTGCACAATAAATTGGTCCAAGGCTCTTAGCTCTTCCTTTAGCTCCCTTTCTTGGTTAACTCAATGGTCATCTCTTGCACAATAAGTTTGTCCAAACCTTTAGCTCCTTTAACTCCTTCCTTGGTTAATTCAATGGTCATCTCTTGCACAATAACTTTGTCCAAACCTTTATCTCCTTTAGCTCCTCTTCTTGGTTAACTCAATGGTCATAAATATATCCAATCCTTTAGCTCTTCTCCTAGCTCCATTTTTGGTTCTTTTAGGACAAAAAAAAAAACAGCTTCCTTGAGCTGAAATCTTGAGTTCATGAGCTGGGGTTTTACTCCTCGGACGATGACTCTTCCATTGTTGCGTTTTCTTATAGTATAGATCCCTTTCTTAGCTAGTCTTCGAGCTTTAAAGTTACTTTCTCAAGCAATGTTAGATGAAAAATATAAGTTTATAGTTGAGTTTTATAACTAAGCTTAATGTTTTCAACTTCATTTTATGTTTTATTACTTACATGTTTTGCTTTGAAATTCCGGATCCTCACGATTTCGACTCATATTATCGAGGGAATTTATCGCGACCGTCCATTAAGGTTCAACATCGATGGATAAGGCTTGACACGTAAAGATGAACTGTAACGTACCGTACTTTTAAACTATTTAAAATTTGCGGAAAAATAAAAATTTTCTTAAATACAAATAAACTTTCAAATTTGCATTAAAATAACTTGCTCGTCTACAAACATTTGCAATAAAACAACCACAACCAAGTTTCCAAAAAGTAATAATCATTTAAACATCATAAACCACTTCATAAAAAAAATCTGAGTATCAAAATTGTCATGCATCAAATCTTAAAACATTTGCGGTCCTCGTGTTTAGCCTCATGCGAAGTCCAAGCCAGCTCATTGGTCCCCACCCCTCGTCTCCTCAAAGTCATCATCACCTGCATCGATCAAGTCTAGTGAATCTATAGACTCAACATGTATAAACTGAAAATAACAATTAATACGTAATAAAACCACATGCATCTTTAAAATAGAGCATACACACTTGAAACTTGAACGTAATAGCATAAACATACTTGAAACTTGAACGCAGTAGCATAAACGTAAACTGCCATCATCATAAAGCTTTTCTTAAACCTACTTGCATCATACATATTTGAGCATACATAACATCATTTTGCGTAGAGATATGTTTCAAAGCAAGTGACCCGTACATAAATGTGCCTGATCAGACTAAACCACAGTACTAGGCTGACAGGGATGTCCACTACCACATACATAAGATCCCCGGTCATACTTTACCGGGTGGATTGGTACCTGGTCATACTTTACCGCTTTTCAATCCTGATCAAAACCCGGTCATACTTTACCGGGGGTGAGAGGTCCTCGGCCACGTTCACCGACTTCTAAAACCGTCCATAATTTGGTCACAAGACATTTAGCATACCTCAAAAACTTAAAAGTATTTTCTTTTGCACGTCGAACATACTTACTTGGCATTGAATAATTCGTTGGATCTCGCTTAGAGCCACTGGTGCACATACTAACATGAGTTCGAACCCTTATTTTTCATAACTTAGGCGTAGGTACTCGTGCTCACAAACGAAGTAAATAAATAGCTTATGACATTCTAGATCACTCGGGACTTGACCTCGTTTAATCATCGTACTAAACCATGACATAAAACCCCAAACCAAATCCTATATTTTATATTCATAACCACAAAACAAATCCTATATTTTATATTCATAAAAATTAAATTTTTTTTTTAAAAAGGGTTACACGGACCTCGTGCAAGGGTCCGGGTAGGGATCCAGGTAGGTGCTGAAAATTCGAATTTTGAAGGAAAAAGTGCACGGACCCCGTGCCAGGATCCGGCTACAGGTCCGTGTAGGTGTTGGAAACGCGAACTAACGGGAAAACACTAGACCTAAGGCTTATTCTCCTAAATCGATCATACGGACCATGAACCAATGCCTCGAGACCCATCCTAGGATGCTATAGCACTTAATAAAACTCCAACAAACACCCCAAAACAACTACCCATCACAAACGACGCAACCCAATCCGTGAACACGACATTTGACACCATATCAATTCCTACGACTTCTAATTCAACCGAGTGCCTAACGACACAAAATGAAACACCAAAAATCATCCCAACATCATTCTCGATGTACTTAAATGCAGCAGCGATCACCCGTCGATCCCCAACAAAGCCTTCAACAATAAAACTTTAAGAATACATCAAGAACGCATTTTCAGAAAAACACAGTTTGAGCAGCTCCACAAAAACGATCATAACTCACTCATTTCTTATCCAAATATTTCGAATTTATTGTCAAATCGAAGGTATCAAAAAGTTCAACATTTTATATGTTGAAAGTTTTTCCAGAAAATTGACCAAAAAGTCGTAGTATTTAAAATGACACCAAATTTTGAGTTTTTAGATCTAAAATCGTTTCAAAACCGATCCAACAAATTTTTGCTCAAACGTTTTACAACATACATGGATTTTGCGCACAATAAACATAAGAACATATAATATAACAAGATCGATGCAGAAACAAAATATTATACATGCCTTTAATCTTTAAAGTTACCGAAACGACGACACTGAAGCGGGAAGGATGCGAGGATTGATCCGGGACGAACGTGACACAATTTCTCTTGAAGAAAAGGGCGAGAATTTCTGAAATCTTTGAAGGGAGGGGCGGCTTCTGAGTTTTCTCTATGAACCCTAGGTTTTTACCTCTCAAAATCTGAAATAGAAGTGCAAAAATTGTGTGTGTGTGTTTTACGTGAGTGTGTGTGTGGGAAAAAGGGTGCGTGCGTGTGTTTGGGTAATTAGGGGGAAAATTATTTCTTAATTACACAACAAAGAATGTTAATTAAAATACTAATTGAAATATTAACCCACCTTTAACTTCTAATAAAATTCTCTAATTTAAAATAAAATGTACAAGTACGAAATCTTTAAAAGTTTAAAATCATGAAATCACCTAATAGTTAAATTAGGCTTTAAATTGCTAAAAATTAAATAAATCTTTTAAAACGCCCCAACCCTAACTTAAAATAAAGTACCACGTTTTAAAATTTCCAAAATCATTGCCAGTCTCATTTCCTCGATCCCGCATCGAATAATCGCATGAAACATGAAACTAAAGAAAATATTTAACGTGCACCACAAAAACTTAAATAATTTAAAATAATGCAAATTAAATAGATCATGCATCGCTATAAATCATTTTAAACTTAAATTAATAATTTAACAATTAAATAAATGCATTGATTTTACGTGTACTGATTTTGGGCTCTACAGTTCCTCCCCCACTTAAATAAATTTCGTCCTCGAAATTAAATCTTATCAAAAAATTCCGGACAGCGACTTCTCATATCTGCTTCTGTCTCCCAAGTGGCCTCCTCCATTGCTTGATTCAGCCACCGGACTTTGACCAGCTTGTTCACCTTGTTCCGAAGTCTCCACTCCTGTCTGTCTAGGATTTGGACAGGTCGTTCCTCATACGACAGATCTGGAGCAAGCTATAACGGCTCATAGCTCAAAACATGCGAAAGATTCGCTAAGTACTTCCTCATTATCGAGACGTGGAACACATTATGTGTGGGGACCCGGACGCTAATCATCTTATTAATCGTCATTGGGACTAATTTAATTAATTATAATAAACAGGGTCTAAATTATTTATTTTTTTTTTAAAATGCGGAACGTAATGGCATACATCTTAACATACACGTCAGTATTAAAAGTACAAATCTTGCACTATATACAATCAGTCTCAACTAAGGTTTAACAACTATATAACAAGTGTTTAAACCCTAACTCTAGTCTAAGTCCGTAGTCTCCACTTTAACTCGATCTTTCTTCACCTCTGTGACCCTGAACCTGTCCCACCTGTTGCCATGCACACATACAGACAAGACAACAGCCAGATAACTCCGGTGAGATATATATATCCCAGTATAAACAATGTATCAATGCAATCATATAAAACATATATAGAAGCATAAACAATCATTAAAACATGTATTCAATCTGACTACATGAACCAATACGAATCTGTATTTAAGTCAATGACTTATTATCTTATCTCAACTTATTTCTAACCTAGGGATCCCGATCTAATTTAGACTTTGATATGCTGTATCGAATGTCTACAATAGACGTCGATCTACATCTAAGCTCATCGATACACCGTAAGTCTAGAGTCTTCGCGGTTCTGACAAAGACTCGGCGGTTCTGACCTAGCTAGGCTGATCTGCCCTAGACTCAAACTCTGGCTCTGCTATAATTCAATAGACTAAACATATCAATCTGATAATCTGCAAATATCAATGCAATAAAATAAAGTATGTGATTTTGGGAAACTCAAGTCAAACCTAACTCGAGTTGTGCAATCCCGAATCAACATTTATTTATACCTTTCTTGCTGTCGCTCTGATACAATCGAAGTCTCGACTCAAATTCTGTCAATGTTCAATCTGGCAATGACAATAACGAGGAATACAATATCAATACCTTCCTCAATCAATACTGGATATAATTAGAACTGAATCAAACTCCGTTTCAACAGCATAACAGTACAATCTCACTATATCCAGCAGTACCAATCGATACATATCAATTCTTGCAACTCATGGGCCATAATGATACATATGTGATATCATATCTCAACCCAATTAACTCTGAAATTCATAACAATTCTATATGATATTCGTTTCTTAATCTGACTTCGATTCTACGCTGTCTAACATGTCAAGAACAACATATATGACGTGTATTCAATTTAAACATCATAATTCCAAAACATGTCAAAACGTAATAAAACTTACGTCCTGTAGTAGTCTGCGTTGATATGAACATAGTACCGAAGTCGGATTTAAAATCTAACGGACGGATTTCTCACGAATCGAATTCTAAAATCAAGAATCGACTTTTTCCCTTAAGTTTCGATTTTTGCTCTAATTCCTCGATTTTCTTTCATATGTATATATATATATATATATACCGTGCATGTTTTCCCAAAACGTGGCTCATGTCTTTGTGCTGCACGTCTCGCGCATATGCGCGACCTATCTCGGCGCATATGCGCGAGACATAATGTCTCGGCGCGTGTCTACATGGTGGCTCGCGCATATGCGTGTCTACACGGTGGCTCGCACATATGCGCACATATGTACGTCATCTTGTACGGAATAAAACATGCGGATTTGGTTAGTCTATCTATCACGACCCAAATCGCATCACAACCTTTAGAGGAACGCGGCAATTGTGTCACAAAATCAATGGAAATGTGATCCCATTTCCATTCAGGAATGGACAAACTTTGTAATAATCCTCCTGGTTTCTTTCTTTCTGCTTTCACCTACTGGCAATTCAGACATTTGGAAACAAATTCGGCAATGTCAGTTTTCATTTGTTTCCACCAGAACTGTCTTTTCAAATCGTTGTACATCTTTCTACCGCCAAGATGAATACTAAAATCGACTGTTGTGCGCCTCTGACAATATCTGTCGTCTCAAATCTGAAACATTCGGCACAACCAGACGATTATTGACATACAAGACGTTATCACGTACTTGATACTCCGATCGATGTCCTATTCTGACCATCGATACTGATTTCTGTACATTCTGATCAACTTTCTGAGCGGCCTTAATCCTTAAGATCAGCTCGGGTTCCACTTGCACCGTATAAAGTTTCAACGGTCTATAATCTGTTTCAAATGCTAATCCAGACAAACAGCAGTCTTCTATCAAATTTGAAACACCGATCGTCGACAAGGATAAAGAACATACCTTTCGACTTAGTGCATCAGCTGCTGCATTAGACTTTCCTGGATAGTATTTGATTTTACAATCAAAGTCTTTAAGCAAATCAAGCTATCTTCGTTGCCTCATATTCAATTCAGATTGTGAAAACAGATATTTCAAACTCTTATGATCAGAATATATCTCAAACTTTTCCCCGTAAAGATAGTGTCGCCATATCTTTAATGCAAAGACAATGGCTGCAAATTCAAGATCATGAATTGGATAACGGGTCTCATGTGGTTTAAGCTGTCTTGAGGCATAAGCAATAACATGCCCTCGCTGCATTAGAACACATCCCAACCCTCTGTGAGAGGCGTCGCAATAAACCACAAAATCACCAGTACCGGATGGGATAGTCAACACCGGAGCACTGGTCAATCTCTTTTTCAACTCCAGAAAACTGGTCTCGCATTCTTCAGACCAAACAAATGGAGCATTCTTCTGAGTCAGCTGAGTAATTGGTTTAGCAATACTTGAGAAATCTTTAATAAAACGACGGTAATATCCCGTTAAACCCATGAAATTGCGAATTTCGGGCACAGATGTCGGTCTTGGCCAAGAAATCACGGCTTCAACCTTACTGGGATCCACAGATATTCCATTTCCGGATATAATATGGCCCAAAAATACTACCTGTCTTAACCAAAACTCGCATTTCGACAGTTTAGCATATAATTTCTGTGCCTTAAAATTCGCAACACAGTTCTTAAATGCTCAACATGCTTATTCATATTCTTTGAATAAATCAAAATATCATCAATGAATATAATCACAAATTCATCGAGATATTTCTGGAATACACGGTTCATCAATCCCATAAATACAGCTGGAGCATTCGTCAGACCAAACGGCATGACAATAAATTCATAGTGTCCATACCTGGTTCTGAATGATGTCTTTGAGATATCAGAATCTCTGACTCTCAGCTGATGATATCCAGATCTCAAATCGATCTTGGAATATATAGAAGAACCTTGCAACTGATCAAACAAATCATCAATACGAGGCAAAGGATATTTATTCTTTATCGTTGCCTTGTTCAGTTGCCGATAGTCGATGCGGAGTCTCATCGAACCGTCTTTCTTTCTTACAAACAATACTGGAGCACCCCAAGGAGAAACACTCGGTCTGATGTACCCCTTGGCCAGTAAATCTTCCAGCTGATCTTTTAATTCTTTCAATTCAATTGGTGCCATTCTGTACGGGGCTCTAGAAATTGGCACTGTACTTGGCATCAATTCAATACTGAAGTCTATCTCTAACTGGAGGTAATCCCGGGATCTCATCTGGAAAGACGTCAGCAAACTCATGTACCACTGGCAAATCAGCCAATGATGGACTCGACTTCAGTAAATCTACTGAATATACAAGGAATCCCTATACTCCTTTCTGTAACAATCGAGTTATAGATAATAAGGATACTAAAGGAATTCTCGATTTAGAACCCTTACCGTAGAATTTCCACTCTTCCGTCATATCTGGTCTGAATCTCACTATCTTGTGGAAACAATCCACAGTCGCTCTGTACTTGGTCAGCATATCAATACCGATAATACAGTCGAAATCAGACAACCCTAGTACAATACACTCTAATTCAATCTCATGCCCGTCATACCGTAGTACACAATGTTTAACCGAATTTACTGATATCAAACCTGTCCCCAAAGGAGAAGAGACAGACACTACAGTAGCTAAAGACTCTACAGGCAATGCATGACAGAATGCAAATCATTCAGAAATAAATGTATGTGAAGCACCGGTATCAATCAATACATAAGCAGGGTAACCACATAAAGAACAGTTACCTGCCACAACGTCATCTGGTGCTTCCCGAGCCTGCTCTTCTGTCAAAGCGAACACTCTGGCCTGCTGTCTAGGAGGCTGGCTAACAGTCTGGCTACCTCCTGGCCTCTGCTGTGACTGAGTTGGCGCTGACTGGAATGTATGAACAGCAGCTGATCGTCTCTCAGTCTGTGTTGCTGATCCCGATGACTCGGCTCCCTGAGATCTTTGGGACCCTCTCTGTGGACACACTTTAGCAAAGTGTCCCGGCTGTTTACAGATGTTGCAACTACCAGTTACTCCCTGGCATTGCTCAGTTGCATGTCTTCGTCCGCAAGTCTTGCAATAAACTCTAGTGTAACTCTGGCTCTGTGTGGAACCACCGGAGCTGGAAGAACTGCTGCCAGATTTCTTGAATTGCTTTCCCCTGGCTTTCAAAAATTCTTTCTTCCCTCCACTGCTGCTGCAACCCTCGAATCTGGGAGGTGGTTGCTGTGGTCTCGGTGCTGGAGGCCCAAATGAAGCCCCTTTCTGTCTCATCAGACCGGCTTCTGCTCCCTTAGCTCTGTTAAGGGCGTCAGTAAAGTTATTCGGTCGCCCTGTGTTCACCAATGTGAAAATATCGGGGTTCAAGCCATTGATGAACTGGTCAGCAGTAGCTTCCTCGCTGTCAGCCACATGTGGAGCAAATTTCAACAAGGTGGAGAATTTGGACACGTATTCTTCTATGTTCATCTGTCCCTGCCTTATATTGGCAAACTCCGCCCCTTTGTCCTTCCGGTACGACACTGGAAAGAACCTTTGATAAAATTCAGTTCTAAAGATATTCCAGGTGATAATCGTACCTCGTTGTTCCAAGGCCCGCTTTGTGGTAATCCACCAGTTCTTTGCCACATCGTGTAACTGGTGCCCTATCAGTTTCCCCCTCTTCTCATCAGTATAGTCCAAGGACTCAAACAACATCTCGATATCATCTAACCAACTCTCGCATTCCACTGAATTCTCCGTACCCTTCAGAGTTGGTGGATGGAACAACTGAAATCTCTTTAACAAGATCTCCATTGGAGTGGCTGTAACGTCCATTGGAGGATTTGAAGTACTACCTTTGTTCAGGTACTCTTCTCGGAGGCATATCTGATAATCAAAAGGATTAGTAATCCCAATACACAGATATGTTTCAGTCCTCCTCCGATCATCTTACTGCTGATCTAGAATCGGTGCTGATCCATTCTCAATAACACATGTTTTCAAATCAAGTAAGATAAACAGATAAACATGCACTATAAAGAAGTAAATCATGCTAGCAATCAAAAGCAGGAAAGAAAACCTCAATCTACCCGCTCAATAGCTCCTACCTCAGTCTTAAGGATCTATCGCTCTGATACCACCTGTTGTAGGGACCCGGACGCTAATCATCTTATTAATCGTCATTGGGACTAATTTAATTAATTATAATAAACAGGGTCTAATTTTTTTTTTTAAATGCGGAACGTAATGGCATACATCTTAACATACACGTCAGTATTAAAAGTACAAATCTTGCACTATATAGAATCAGTCTCAACTAAGGTTTAACAACTATATAACAAGTGTTTAAACCCTAACTCTAGTCCAAGTCCGTAGTCTCCACTCTAACTCGATCTTTCTTCACCTCTGTGACCCTGAACCTGTCCCACCTGTTGCCATGCACACATACAGACAAGACAACAGCCGGATAACTCCGGTGAGATATAAATATCCCAGTATAAACAATGTATCAATGCAATCATATAAAACATATATAGAAGCATAAACAATCATTAAAACATGTATCCAATCTGACTACATGAACCAATACGAATCTGTATTTAAGTCAATGACTTATTATCTTATCTCAACTTATTTCTAACCTAGGGATCCCGATCTAATTTAGACTTTGGTATGCTGTATCGAATGTCTACAATAGACGTCGATCTACATCTAAGCTCATCGATACATCGTAAGTCTAGAGTCTTCGCGGTTCTGACAAAAACTCGGCGGTTCTGTCCTAGCTAGGCTGATCTGCCCTAGACTCAAACTCTGGCTCTGCTATAATTCAATAGACTAAACATATCAATCTGATAATCTGCAAATATCAATGCAATAAAATAAAGTATGTGATTTTGGGAAACTCAAGTCAAACCTAACTCGAGTTGTGCAATCCCGAATCAACATTTATTTATACCTTTCTTGCTGTCGCTCTGATACAATCGAAGTCTCGACTCAAAGTCTGTCAATGTTCAATCTGGCAATGACAATAACGAGGAATACAATATCAATACCTTCCTCAATCAATACTGGATATAATTAGAACTAAATCAAACTCCGTTTCAACAGCATAACAGTACAATCTCACTATATCCAGCAGTACCAATCGATACATATCAATTCTTGCAACTCATGGGCCATAATGATACACATCTGATATCATATATCAACCCAATTAACTCTGAAATTCATAACAATTCTATATGATATCCGTTTCTTAATCTGACTTCGATTCTACGCTGTCTAACATGTCAAGAACAACATATATGACGTGTATTCAATTCCAACAACATCATAATTTCAAAACATGTCAAAACGTAATAAAACTTACGTCCTGTAGTAGTCTGCGTTGATATGAACATAGTACCGAAGTCGGATTTAAAATCTAACGGACGGATTTCTCACGAATCGAATTCTAAAATCAAGAATCGACGTTTTCCCTTAAGTTTCGATTTTTGCTCTGATTCCTCGATTTTCTTTCATATGTATATATATATATATATACCGTGCATGTTTTCCCAAAACGTGGCTCATGTCTTTGTGCTGCAAGTCTCGCGCATATGCGCGACCTATCTCGGCGCATATGCGCGAGACATAATGTCTCGGCGCGTGTCTACATGGTGGCTCGCGCATATGCGCGCACCTCTTCCGCGCATATGCGCGAGGAATTCTTCACAACTCTCGGGTACCCTCGCGCATGTGCGCGAATCCAAGTCGCGCATGTGCGCCTAGTGTTCTGTTCCGCACCATGGGCTTCTGCCCTACTCGCGCATATGCGCGCCTACTCTTCGCGCATATGCGCGAGACCTTCGGCTCTCGCACCAACAACTTCACATACAAACTTTTAATTCCTGTCTCGATTAGCCCTTTCATAATCGTCTCGATTAAAAATTAATAATCGTAATTTAACACGATATAAAATCTTGGGCATTACATTATATACACCGGGCAGAAAATTTCGGCAGCTGGTCGAGGGCTTCTAGGTTCTTAGGCAGTTTGAAATAAGTTATTTAAGGGCCGGTCATGTGTAAATAAGTCATGATTTAATTTTGGGAAATTTTGATTTAAGTTTTGGGTTGATTAGTTAAAATCGGGAACCCGATCCAAGTTTTAAAACGAATCATTAAAGTTATTCTATGGGCTCGAGTTTACGTATTGGAAATGATTATAAATATGTTTTGAGGTGTTTTTAGGAGTTTGTTTGGCTTCGGGTCGAAATTTTGAGGTCTAGGGGTAAAATGGTCAATTAAGGTTTCCAGGGAAAAAATGATCATTTTGCACCCTGGTCGAATTAGCAGTCATGGTAGCGTTCTGATAACAAAATTACACGTTTTTAATGCATATTCTATCATGATATTGACTTTTATGGAATTAGGAAAAATACGTCGCATGTTTTATTTTAAGAAAAATTTACGTATATGCATGATTTTTATAAGTCATGAATATGATTATATGCTTTGAAGGATGTGAGTTGGTTGTGACTAATACGAATACGATAATACGACGACATGTAAGTCCAAGGTTCAGTGGATGGGTAATACTTTCGCTGATGTCCCCGCTGCCGGGTACCACAGTTATACATAGATGGATCGATCGAATATAGCTGATACGAAAGTCACAACTAATGAATGAAATTCAAATAAAGAAAATGAACACATATATGATGATATGTTGATCCATATTTTGACATGTTAAGCTATGTTACGATACGTTTTCGTTCATGTTTTGAAGATCATGAAATGTATGTTGATTACAGTACTTTTCACTGTTGCATGTTATGTATTTATTCTTGTTATAACGATTCAGGTGTGTTGAATCTTTAGTTCACTAGATGTGAATGTTGCAGGTGAGCATATTGATGAGGAGATTGGAGGCGCCGAAGACTGAGTAGGCGGAGTTAGATGTGCGCACGCTAACCCGAGGACCATACTTTTTACGCACATTATGTTTTGAGTTAGGAGTGAGCATGAATATTTCATACACTTTCTTTTATATGTTGATGGTTGTCAGGATTTTTGCAAGTTTCATTGTGAATTATTTTAAACGATAGCTTAGGGTTTGACGGTTGTCTCAATTTTTTTATTTGTAGTGTTCTTTTACGGTTATTTGAATTTTTTTATTTTAAAATTTATAATTTTCAGCTATTATTACATGCTTTCATAAAAATGTAATTTTCGAAAAATAGCTTGCAAAAAAAAAAATTTGTAGTCGACGTTTCAGTAGGTATCAGAGCAAGGGTCCTTTATAGGGTTGTACCACCGCCGGCTTCTGCATCTCAGTCTTCAAGCCTCAAGTCTGTAAGTTTGCATGTTTTATATGTTTTAAAAAGTTTAATACTATCACCTGTATGTTTACATGATACATGTTTTGCAGCGAAGTACACTACATGTTTAGCTGCTTACTTGATTTAAGGATTAAACGTTTTGAAAACTAGATTAAATTACATGATGGGTTACATTTAGAATTTGCACTGTATTCGGATATCATACCTCCTAGACACGCCCAAGTACTGACTGACAGGATGATACTTCTACAGGCGGTAGAGGCCCACCACCACAACCACCGCCAAGAGACACAGCTACCCGAGTCCTTGAGGATAACATTAGATTGATGGAGCAGGTTCCCAGACCCCAGACAGACATCTATGAGCAGTTTAGGCAGCTCAACCTGAAGGAGTTCGGGTTAATGTTTATCCGTTCTTAGCAGAGGGTAGGCTCTGGTCTCTAGAGCTGCACTTTCATTATGTAGACATGAGAGAAAGAGATCGGGTCAGATGCGTCGCGTATATGTTGAGGGACAATGCATCCCTTTGGTGGGAGGGTGCAGTGCACGAGGTGAAATTGGATACTCTCACATGGGATCAATTCAAGGAGGTATTCTAAGGAAAATAATTTCCAGCGGAGGTCAGGGGAAGCCTGACGAGGGAGTTTATGGGTCTTCAACAGGGGGATTTGTTTGTGGCAGAGCTTATCTGGAAGTTTGACAAGTCCTATCAATTTCTGCCCTTTAGTGCGAGAGATGCCGCTCAGAAGCTGAGGCACTTCATGGATGGCCTCAGAACAACTTTTCGTAGGGATGTGATGCTGATGAGACCAGCTAGTTATGATGAGGCCACTGCTTGTGCTTATAAGGCGCAACAAGACCTCCAGGATATCGACGCCGAGATGCAGGGGAAGTGACTTCAGGCCCAGTCTAGCTCGCAGCCACATAAGAGGCAATTCACCGGGCCACTGAGGTATCAGGGGTAGCAGAAGCCCCAGGGTTAGTTTGAGACACCTGGACAGCAGAGGCCACCGCAGGCACAAGGGGATCCAAAATTGGAGGAGAGGCAATTATGCAAGCAGTGCAACCGGTTCCACTTCGACAAGTGTATGTGGGTGACCTTCAAATGTTTTATATGCAAAGAAGAGGGCCACAAGGCAGCTGGTTGCCCTAGGAACAAGGGCCACACTATTGGCAGAGCCTATGTGATGAACACAGAGGAGGCGGAGGCGGGGCCAGACTCTACACTGCTCACCGGAAAGCTTTATTCTTAATGATTTTTCTTTACCGCCTCGACTGCATGGATTATTGTGTTGGTTGTGGAAATTACTTTTGGGATAGAGAACATATAATAAATTAGGTTGCATGTTCTAATAGGTGGACTTAGGTGTTAAATTGTGGTAATTAAGAGCTTTAAGGACCATAAATGCAATAACCGAAATCTCAAGGTCCTAATTGCAAAAATCAAAATTTAGGGATTTTTTTCGCTTTTTTGAAAATTTTGGGACCAAATTTGATATTTTTGAGAATTTTAAGGTTTGAATTGGCCGAAATCAAAATTTTATGTGGACTGAGGTTCAATATTTGAAAATTGAAGGGCCAAATGGTAAGAAATTTTAAAATTTAGGGGTTAAATTGCAATTTCCAAAAAAAATTTTGCTAGTAAATTTCGAAAAATTTAATGGAATACTAGAAATAAATCAGTGACTGTTCGAGGATTTTGGGTTAATTATTAATAGAAAATCTATTAAGTTTCAACACGATCAGATTTGATGGTATGTTTTTGTTAGAGTAGGTGCTCGTCGAGCCAAGTGTTGGCCGATGGTTCATGTTTACACTCTATGTATAAACAATATTTATTTTAAGAATATTTGAAATTATTGATTTGACACATATTTATTTGTATACCCATGCTAGATTCATAGATAATGTCATTGAATATAAAAATAGTAGAAAGATAATGAGATGCTCATATGATGAGTATCATGAAATTCATATTTGGGATACTCTATATTCTAAATAGTTTCTAGTCGATTCAGCCACCGTTAAGAAGGATAAAGGCTGCTCGAGTTTGAGACTAGTATCTGCGATGTGACTACCATATTTCATTGGTAGGGACATTGTGATGCCCGAGCATGCAGATAGGTGCTCCTTGTAGAGTGCACCGAACAATCCTCCATAAAGGACTTTCCAAGTGGTTCTCACTTATTGAGTGGAAACGTCCTAGTTTTTGGTTGTACACCATTAGTCCTTATGATCCGAGACAACATTGTTATTCTATATGCTAGCATTGCACTTTGACTTGTTTACCGACTCATATGGGGTCATCAGGTGGCAAGGTTGGGTGTTTTGTCGAAACATATAGGAGTCTATGCATTGTAGTTGGGGATTCACCGCTTACCTTTGGGTATGAATATCCTATGTGATCTCATGTGTATGTAGTTTGAAATCTCTAATCAGAGTGTTGGTGGTAATTAAGAAAGGGGTTTCTTAGATAAACATCGATGCAACTACGACATGACACATACTATCGATTCTTTGACAACTCTCGATATACCAATAGTTGTCGAATCGGTCGGGATATATGGGATGAATGGACCGTATTGTAAGCTAACCATAATAGAATGGTTCTTGCAGGCACTATCATTTGATAACTAGGGAATCATGTAAGCGATGCTGCTAGGCATTTAACATGATTGGTTGGTACTATCAGACTTGAGTTTTGACATTCTTATTATTAAGGAGTTGACGAGTAAGAATGGAGCAACTGGGGTATGATCATATAAGGACATGTTTAGTCCTGAATCACATTGAGATGTGAACCCACTGCTAGTTGTATCAATAAACCATTGAGTGTCACACATGCAAGTGCTAACTTTCTAGATCCTGTTGAGAAGGAATTTAGTTCAATGTGTTGAACAGCTTATAAAGGAGTTTATAAGCACAAGAAAAATTAGACGTATGACTTCTATATGGGGAATATAATTTTTAATTTGTGGAAGTATTCCTAAATTAAAAGTTGGCCAAATAAATAATTTATTTGAAAATTGTGATTTTCATAAACATTATTATGGACTAAATTAAATTAATTTAAGTATTGAATTAATTAAAATACTAGTTGACCTAGTAGAGTCTAAATAATTAAATTAGTTCAAGTGTTAAATTAATTAAATATACATGGGGTCTTGTAGAGCCCAATTGAAAATAATTATTCAAACTAGTGGGCCTGAGAAAATTCAAGCAAAGTTTAATTGGTCTCAAATGTGTTTGAGATATTTAAATAAAAGTTCATGATCTTTGTAATTGTTACAAGTCCAAATAAAATGCATGCAAGGGAGGTGAAGAGTTGGGAGACAACTTTTTTAATAAACAAGGCATGACATGCACATGCACCTTTTAACTTTTTCAAGAACCAAGAAAAATTATCCTCCCCTTGTCTCCTCCATGAGATGGCCGAAATTTTTCAAAATTATTTCTCTCAATTTTGCTTCTTCATTTTGATGATGAAAGCTTAAACTTCTAAAAAAAAAAAATATTCTACCTTTTCTAGTGCAATTGTAGAATGGATTTTCCTAGTTAGTGGTGGACCTAATTTCAAGGAAAGAATCCATTTGAGCATGGAGTGCTCTTGGAAGCTTGTAGATTGGGTCAACCCCTAAAGAGCTAAGTTGTTTAAAACTTAGATGGAGGCAAAGCATCAATCCTTGTGATTGATAGGTACAATTTCGAAACACACTATGTATGACATTTGTTTGTTTTTTTATTTGCTACACAATATAGTGGGGTGCTCGGTTTTCTTATGGTAAAAATCCTTTTGAAATTCCCTCGTTTTGTTATTTCGAAAATATGTTTTTTTTTAAAAAAATTCCGTTGCGCATGCAGGCACCGTCACTGATTCCCTTTCAAGTGGTATCAGAGCATATGTCACATTTTTGTGTAGAAAATACTTGATATTATATTGAGGACTATTTCTAACCGTATGAGAATATTCGGCACAACAAATCGAGGTCGTTTTTGGGGCTGATTTCGGGCAGTATGTTGTTGCCCATTTCTGGCAGCAAGGGCAGCCCAACTAGTTTTAATAAAAAAATTTGTGTGCTGGTCGGAATCCGGCGACGGAGCTCTGGCAAGTACGATGACGACTAGGGTTTCCAAAACTGTTTTGGAATATCAAAGTGTCATGAGCCTTGAGTTGTTGGGCTATTAGATGGTTAACATATTTTGTAAAATTTAAATGAGCCAAAATATTTTTTGTGAAAATTGTCTTTTTGGGCCCTTAAGTTTAAATCTGCAAAAAGAAATTCGGTTATAAATAAATTAATTAGAAAGTAAACAGATAAGTTTTTTTAATTTGTTGATTTAATTTATAATCATGGCGGTTAGTGATCGGATCAAGATATATAATATTGGATCAATTGATTATTGTGATAATTAATTGATAGTGTATGACATGTGATATTATGCATGAAAGATGATCAAAAGGCCAAGCCCAATTTGCTAGGTGTATGCTAGGATATTTTATATTGAATGATTATAATAATTATCAATTTATAAGTGGGCTTTGTTTATAGTTCGTTACCACCTCATTAGATATATCCTTATTTGCCATGTATATTTATTTTTAAATATTAGTATAGTGGAAGATCAAGATTGGAAGATGGTGAGTTTTGATAATTATGAAGAACCAAGACATGTAAATATTGGAAGTTTATGTAATTATGCATTTGCATCACATGCACTCCCTAGGATTGGACCTAGGCCCGTGTTTGGCTCACACGGGCGATTAGTGTTGGGGCTATTGATCATCCTTGTTAGTTTATTGTTTATAATAAATGCATGATATATTATAAATAATGAGTATGTGCGTTATTATTATTATAATAACTACAATGCATGAATCCGACAAACATACGATCAAACATGGCGAGCTTTAAAATAAAATTAAAGAAGAGACCTTTCAAAAATTTAAAACCCTCATTTTGAATAACATTCAAAATTAATATCAAGCACGAAAATGAGAATTGTATAGGTTTTTATAATTTTCATGTCTTCCAATGGATGCATGATGAATGCTACCCGTTCTCAGTGCTTGGCTCATATTATTGAGGGAGCCCTGGACACCTGAAAGCTGTGACATCCATTAACATGGTGATGTGAACTACGTGGAACTCGCATGATTTCTGTCATGCCCCAAAACCGAGGCGTCGGTGACATCCGACATTGTTTAACAATTACTTGAAGACAATTACGACCCATAGAAAATGGCCAAAAACACAAAATATGTCATACATAGGGTGTTTTAAAGATATTACCTATCAATCTTAAAAGATTGATGTTGGCTCCAACTTAGTTGTCAAACAACTAAGCTCTTGAAGGGATGAGTTGATCTACAAGCTTCCTCATTTCCTTCAAAATTAGGCCAACCACTTGCTAGCTAGAACCCTTCTTACTTTGCACTAGAAAAATAAGAAGATTTTTCTTTGAGAAGTGATTTCTTTCCTCAACAATTGAAGAACAAAATTGAGAGAAAATTGGAAGGAAAAACTCTCAAGGTTTCGGCCAAGTGAGGAGTGGAATGGGAAGAGAGATGACTAGTCTTGATTGTGTAAAAAGCTAAAACATTTTTTAGCATGCCAAGCCTTAGAGATTGAAAAAGTAATCTCCAACCCTTCACCTCCCATGCATGCAATGTTATTTGATTTTTAACAATTAAAAATCCATAGACTAAATTTAATTATCTCAAACAAATTTGAAACTAATTTAACATTACTTTAATTTACTCATGTCACTAGTTGAATAATTATTTTACTATTGGGCTCTACAACACACAATATGATTTAATTAATTCAACACTTGAATTAATTTAATTATTTGGACTCTACCAGGCCCACTAGTGTTTAATTAATTCAACACTTGAATTATTTTTATTTAGTCCATAATAATGTTTATGAAAATCACAATTTTCAAATACATTATTTATTTGACAAACTTTTAATTTAGGATCAATTCCATAAATTAAAAGTTACATTTCCCTCATAAAAGTCATACTTCTATTTTTCCTTACGCTTAGAAACTCATTTATAAGCCGTTCAACAGATTGAACTATTTTACTTCTCAACGGGATCTAGAAAGCTAGTACTTGTGTGGCCCTCAATGGTTCATTGATACAACTAGCCGTGGGTCGACATTTCCATGTGATTCGGACTAAACATGTCCTTATACGAGCTTACCCCAATTGCTACATTCTTAATTATCAACTCCTTGATAACAAGAACGTCAGAACTCAAGTCTGATAGTACCCAACCAATCATGTTAAACGCCTAGCAGCATCGCTTACATGATTCCCTAGGTATCAAATGATAGTGCCTGCAAGAACCATTCAATTATGGTTAGCGTACAGTTCGGTCCCTTCAACTCATATATCCCGACCGATACGACAACCATTGGTTTATCGAGAGTTGTCAATGAATCGATACTATGTGTCATGTCTTGGTTGCATCGATGGTGTAATCTAAGAAACCCTTTCTTAATTACCACCAACAGTCTGATTAGAGATTTCAAACTACATACACATGAGATCACATAGGATATCCATACCCGAAGGTAAGCGTTGAATCCCCGACTACAATACATCGACTCCTATATGTTTCGACCAAACACCCAACCTTGCCACCTGATGACCCCATGAGAGTCGGTAAACAAGTCAAAGTGTAATGCTAGCACATAGAGTCTCAATGTTGTCACGGGTCATAAGGACTAATGGTGTACAACCATAAACTAGGACGTTTCCACTCGATAAGTGAGAACCACTTGGAAAGTCCTTTATGGAGAGTTGTTCAGTGCACTCTACAAGGAGCAACTATCTGCATATTCGGACATCACAATGTCCCCTACCAATGAAACATGGTACTCACATCGCAGATACTAGTCTCGAACTCGAGCGGCCTATATCCTTTTTAGAGGCGGCTGAATCGACTAAGAACTGTTTAGAATATACAGTATTCCAAATATGAGTTTCATGATACTCATCATATGAGCATCTCATATTCTTTCTACTATTTGTATATTCAAGGGCATTATCTTTGCAACTAGCATAGGTATATAGATAAAGAAGTGCCAAAACAATAATTTCAAATATTATCAAAATAAAGATTGTTTATACATAGAGTTTAAACATGAATCCTCGGCCAACACTTGGCTCGATGGGCACCTACTCTAACAATCTCCCACTTGCACTAGAGCCAACTACCCATATGCTTCAAACCCACCGATTTGCGATGCTTCTCGAATAATGGTCCAGGTAAAGGCTTAGTTAGCGGATCAGCAACATTATCTGCGGAGCCGACTTTGTTAATCGAGACATCTCCTCTTTCCACGATCTCTCAGAGGATGTGGTACTTTCTCAATACGTGTTTGGACTTTTGATGAGACCTCAGCTCCTTTGCTTGAGCAATGGCTCCCGTGTTGTCACAAAACACCGGGACAGGAGCAACTCCATTAGGAATGACGCCCAACTCTTGGACGAAATTCCTTATCCAAACAGCCTCCTTTGCTGCAGCTGATGCAGCAATATATTCTGCCTCAGTGGTGGAATCCGCTGTACTGTCTTGCTTGGAACTCTTCCAAGAGACAGCAGCACCATTGAGCATGAATATGAATCCAGAGGTTGACTTCGAGTCATCGATATCGCTTTGGAAGCTAGAGTCGGTATAGCCTTCCAATTTCAGTTCTCCACCCCCATAGACCAAGAAGAACTTGTTGGTCCTTCTCAAATACTTGAGGATGTCTTTCACATCTTTCCAGTGTGGAAGACCAGGGTTCGATTGATATTTACTCACTACACTTATTGCGAAAGCCACGTCAGGACGTGTAGATATCATCTCATACATGATGCTACCAATCGCAGATGCATAAGGAATGCTTGTCATCGCTGCTATCTCTGCATCAGTCTTGGCAGACATAAACTTGGATAGGGACACTCCATGACACATTGGTAGATGTCCTCTCTTGGACTCATACATCGAGAACCGCTTCACTATGGTATCAATGTATGTGGAATGGGTGAGACCAAGCAATCTTTTTGATCTATCTCTATAGATCTGTATTCCCAATACAAAAGATGCTTCACCCAAGTCTTGCATCGAGAACTTACTCGCTAACCATATCTTAGTTGATTGCAACATTCCTACATCATTCCCAATGAGTAGAATGTCATTAACATACAGCACCAGGAATGTCACAGCACTCCCAGTGACCTTCTTATACACAGAGGGTTCCTCAGGATTCTTAGTAAAACCAAACTCTTTGATTGTACTATCGAATCTAAGGTTCTAACTCCTAGATGCCTGCTTTAGACCATAAATAGATATCTGAAGTTTGCATACCATATGCTCACTTCCGACAAATGTAAACTCTTCAGGTTGAGACATGTAAATCTCTTCCTTAATATCCCCATTAAGAAAGGCTGTCTTGACATCCATCTGCCATATCTCATAGTCATACCATGCAGCTATGGCTAGCAATATCCTTATGGACTTGAACATTGCAACTGGAGAAAAGGTTTCCTCAAAGTCAACTCCTTGTCTTTGAGTATATCCTTTTGCTACCAATCGCGCCTTGAAGGTCAATACCTTCTCATCTGCCCCAAGTTTCCTCTTGTAAATCCATTTACACCCTATGGAAACAATTGCCTCAGGTGGATCCACGAGATTCCACACTTGGTTCGAATGCATGGAATTCATCTCAGATTCCATTGCTTCAAGCCATTTGGGTGAATCGGCATCAGATAACACTTCCTTGAAGGTCCTTGGATCACATCCATGGTTAGGCTCATCATGGCCCTCTTCAAGAAGCAGACCATACCTCATAGGTGGTCTCGAGACTCTCTCGGATCTTCTAGGAGCTTGTATCTCCTCTCTTGGCTCTTCGGGCATGGGTTCTATAATTGTGGGTGTCTCTCGAACTTCTTCGAGTTCTATCATCTCCCCTTTACTATCCAATAGAAATTCTTTTTCCAAAAAGGTTGCATTCCTAGAAACAAACACGTTTGTTTCTTGGGGATGATAGAAATAGTATCCAACTGAATTCCTTGGATATCCCACAAAGTAACATAAAATGGATCGACTATCCAATTTATCTCCCACTACCTGCTTCACATAAGCAGGGCACCCCCATATTCTAAGATAAGAATATTTGGGTGGCTTACCCATCCATATCTCATATGGTGTCTTGTCAACTGTCTTTGAATGGACATTGTTCAACAACAGTGCCGTTGTCTCAAGCGCATATCCCCAAAATGATGGCGGCAACTCCGTGAACGCCATCATAGACCGAACCATGTCCATCAAAGTCCGGTTACGACGCTCCGAAACACCATTCAACTGTGGTGTAGCAGGCGGAGTCCACTGCGAGAGAATCCCATTCTCCCTAAGATACTCTTGGAACTCGGCACTCAAGTACTCATCACCTCGATCCGATCGAAGTGTTTTGATGCTTCGTCCCAACTGTATCTCTACTTCACTTCTGAATTCTTTGAACCTTTCAAAGGCTTCAGACTTGTATTTCATCAAATACACATACCCGTACCTCGAAAAGTCATCGGTAAAGGTGATGAAGTAGGCATGTCCATGCTTAGTGATGATGCTAAGCGGACCGCACTCATCGGTATGGATCAAATCCAAAAACCCTGTGGCTCGCTCCACATGGCGCTTAAAGGGAATTTTGATCATCTTTCCTTTTAGATAGGATTCACAAGTCGTGAGAGCATTAATATCAGACATATCAAACATACCCACTTCCACTAGCTTGTTCATCCTAATTAGGGAAATATGTCCTAATCGAGCATGCCACAATTGTGCCGAATTTAGAGTATCTTGTTTTCGCTTGTTTGTTGTTGTTATTGCTTGGACATTGTTTAGTGGAATATCTTTGTATTTTAAGGTGTAGAGGCCGTTTTCAAGTTCTCCAGTACCAATTAAACATTCATTCTTGTAAATGTTGCAAACACCTTTGCTAAATAAACAAGAAAATCCATCTTTATCAAGCATAGAAATGGAAATAATATTTTTCACCAAATCTGGTACAAACAAAACATCTCTCAAAATTAACTTAAAATCATTGTTCAAAAGCAAGTAAACATCTCTTATGGCCTTAACATCAACTCTTGCTCCATTGCCCATCCTCAAGAAGGTCTCACCTTCCCTGAGCCTCCTACTTCTTCCCATCACCTGCAAATCATTACAGAGATATGAGCCACAGCCGGTATCCAATACCCAAGAAGTAGAGTTAATTGAAATGTTTACTTCAATATAGAACATACCGTTTTTAGAACTCTTCTGGGCAAGATATTCCCTGCAATTACGCCTCCAATGTCCAGGCTTCTTGCAGTGATGACATACATAAGCAGTCTTGTTAGACTTCACTGGTATGGCTGCCACAACGGGACTCAAAGATTGCCTCTTCAAGGGCACGTTCTTCTTGGGTCGTTGGAAAGAACGCTTCTTTCCCTTCCCACATGGATCTGTCTTTGCACCAGATGAAGAACCCACATAAAGAACCGGCTTCTCTTTCTTGATGGTGGACTCAAAGGTCACAAGCATGTTCACCAACTCCTAAAGAGTCGGCTCCATCTTGTTCATATTTAAATTCACCACAAAAGGATCAAATGAGCTAGGTAGTGACAACAGCAACACGTCGGTGGTCAGCTCCGAAGGCAACATCAAATCCATGCCAACGAGCTTGTCCACGAGCCCAATCATCTTTAGGCCATGCTCATGGACCGAGGCCCCATCTCGCATGCGCAAAGTGATCAGCTCCTTGACGGTAGCATG
Organism: Primulina tabacum; assembly: GCF_025594145.1. NCBI lineage: Eukaryota > Viridiplantae > Streptophyta > Magnoliopsida > Lamiales > Gesneriaceae > Primulina > Primulina tabacum. Next base: position 17,056,007 of record NC_134561.1, read on the forward strand.
CCTCAGAAGTCGAGTCTGCTCACCAAAGAGCTCCTTGAGATGCAAATGAATGTCAGCAGCATTCTTTACATCCTAAAAACACCTTTGCAGCTCATCATTCATAGAAGCCTGCATATAACACCTGACTTTCAAGTCATGGTCACACCAATCCTTGTAAGTCTGCAATTCCTCAAGAGTGCAGCTAGTCGGAGCCTCAACAGGGGGCGACTCAGTCAGTGTATATGCAATCTTTTCCGAGTTCAAGACGATTTTCAGGTTTCTTAGCCAAGTGAGGTAATTAGGTCCGGTTAATACGTGTTTTTCGAGTATAGCAGACAGCGGATTGCGAATCGAAGACATTATCAAAAATTGTACTGAAAAGTAAACAGATAAATGTTAATGACTATTTTAAAATATTTAGTAAGATATAAAGTATGGACTTTTACTTTATAAATGTTTACTCCCACTGTTTTGACATCTTTCACTACCCTCTAGTGAAAACGGGAAACTCCTTTCCTCAGTAGGTACGGAAGGTCCAATTAGGAAATTATGATCCCGAATAATATCAGCCAATCAGAATTCCTAAAAGGTAGTTTCCAAATGCATCACCATGCAACCCTCTACGTAAACTTTTGTCTCACATTTGATTAGGACCCAATAATATGACATCGTTCATCTTTACGTGTCAAGCCTTACCCATCGATGTTGAACCTTAATGGACGGTCGCCATGAGTTCCCTCAATAATATGAGCCGAAATCATGGGAGTTCCACTTAGTTCACATTGTTAGAGTAGGTAAACGTCGAGCCAAGTGTTGGCCGAGTGTTCACAATGAAAATCTATGTATAAACAATATTTATTTTAATATTATTTGAATTTAACATTTTGGCACTTCTTTATCTGTATACCAATGCTAGTTACATAGATAAAGCCCTTGAATATACAAATAGTAGAAAGAATATGAGATGCTCATATGATGAGTATCATGAAACTCATATTTGTAATAATGTATATTCTAAACGGTTCCTAGTCGATTCAGCCGCCGCTAAGTAGGATATAGGCCGCTCGAGTTCGAGACTAGTATCTGCGATGTGAGTACCATGTTTCATCGGTAGGGGACATTGTGATGTCTGAGCATGCAGATAGGTGCTCCTGGTAGAGTGCACTGAACAACCCTCCATAAAGGACTTTCCAAGTGGTTCTCACTTATCGAGTGGAAAAGTCCTAGTTTATGGTCGTACATCACTAGTCCTTATGACCCGGGACAACATTGAGACTCTATGTGCTAGAAATACACTTTGACTTGTTTACCGACTCTCATGGGGTCATCAGGTGGCAAGGTTGGGCGTTCTGTCGATACATATAGAAGTCGATGCATTGTAGTCGGGGATTCACCGCTTACCTTCGGGTATGGATATCCTATGTGTTCTCATGTGTATGTAGGTTGAAATCTCTGATCAGAGTACGATGGTAATTATGAAAGGGGTTTCATAGATTACACCATCGATGCAACTACGTCATGACACATAGTATCGATTCATTGACAACTCTCGATAAACCAATTGTTTTCGAATCGGTCGGGATATATGAGGTTAAAGGCGTACTGTACGCTAACCATAATTGAATGGTTCTTGCAGGAACTATCATTTGATACCTAGGGAATCATGTAAGCGATGCTGCTAGGCGTTTAACATGATTGGTTGGGTACTATCAGACTTGAGTTCTGACATTCTTGTTATCAAGGAGTTGATAAGTAAGAATGAAACAATTGGGGTATGCTCATATAAGGACATGCTTAGTCTGAATCACATGGAGATGTGAACCCACGGCTAGTTGTATCAATGAACCATTGAGGGCCACACAAGTACTAGCCTTCTAGATCCCATTGAGAAGTAAAATAATTCAATGTGTTGAACGGCTTATAAATGAGTTTATAAGCGTAAGGAAAAATAGAAGTATGACTTCTATGAGGGAAATATAACTTTTAATTTGTGGAAGTGTTCTTAAATTAAAAGTTGGCCAAATAAATAATGTATTTTAAAATTGTGATTTTCATAAACATTATTATGGACTAAATTAAATTAATTCAAGTGTTGGATTAATTAAACACTAGTGGGCCTAGTAGAGTCCAAATAATTAAATTAATTCAAGTGTTGAATTAATTAAATCATATTGGGTCTTGTAGAGCCCAATAGTAAAATAATTATTCAACTAGTGACTTGAGTAAATTCAAGTAATGTTTAATTAGTCTCAATATGTTTGAGATAATTAAAATAAATCCATGGATTTTTAAATGTTAAAAATCAAATAACAATGCATGCATGGGAGGTGAAGAGTTGGGAGACAACTTTTTGTACAACCAAGGCATGGCATGCACATGCTTAGCTCAACTTTTTCAAGGACCAAGAAAAGTCTTCCACTCTCCCTTCACTCCTACAATGGCCGAAAATTTGCAATAGTCTTTTCCCTCATTTTTCTCTTCATTTTATTCTTCAATTGTTGAAGAAAGAAAATACTTCTCAAAAGAAAAATCTTCATATTTTTCTAGTGCAAAATATGAGGGGATCTACCCAGTTGGTGGTGGGCTTGATTTTGAAGGAAGGTCTCTAGGACAAGGAGAGCTTGTAGATTTGTCTTGCCTTTGAAGAACCAAGTTGTTACAACTTTGTTGGAGCCATTACATCATTCTTTGAGATTGATAGGTAAATTTCTAAACACGCTATGAATGTCATGGTCTGTTTTGTATATGCTACAACACTAGAACATGGTGGCCGAAATTTTCTTCTTGTAAAATCGAAAATTTTCTAGCTTCCTTGCGATCTTGGGCACCTAAAATCGATCCCTTTCAAGTGGTATCAGAGCTAAGGGTACTAGTTTTTGTAGCATATACATAATATTATATTGAGGTCGATTTCTAACCGCATGAGATGAAATTTTTGCAACAAAATCAAGGCCAAAACAAAGGCGTTTTCGGGCAGCATGTTGCTGCCCATTTCGAGCAGCTCGGGCTGCCTGAGGTGCTGCCCATTTCGGGCAGCAAGGGCAGCCCGAGGTCCTGCCCGAAACCCCCCCCCCCCTGAAAAATAAAAAAAAAAAATTTTGCATGTTGGCCGGAATCCGGCGACGGAGCTCCTGCGACGGCGATGACGACTAGGGTTTCCAAAAGTGTTTTGGATTATCAAAGTGTCATGGGCCTTGATGTTGTTGGGCCATTGGATAGCTAACATATTTGTCAATTTTAAATGGGCCAAAATGTTTTTGGTGAAAGATGAGTTTTTTGGGCCCTTAAGTTTAAAATTACAAAAGTTGCAAATATTTTCTCATAAAATAAATAATTGAAGTTGGACTTTAATTATTTATAGTAAATTATGATTTACAAAAAATTCGGTTATAAATAAATTAATTAGAAAGTAGACAAAGGTGTATACTTTGTTAATTTAGTTTATAATCGTGGCGGTTAGTGATTGGTTCAAGATATATAATATTTGATCAATTAATTATTGTGATAATTAATTGATGGTGTATGATATGTGATATTTTGCATGAAGGATGATCAAAAGCTCAAGCCCAATTTGCTAGGTGTATGCTAGGATATTTTGTGTTAAATGATTGTAATAATTATCAAATTTAAAGTGGGCTTGGTTTATGGTCCGTTCCCACCCAATGAGATGTATCCCTATTTGCCATGGATATTTATTTGTAAATATTAGTATAGTGGGTGATCAAGATTGGAAGATGGTGGCCATGATGATTATGAAGATCGAAGACATGTAAATATTGGAAGCTAATGTAATAGTTGCATTTGCATCCCTTGCATTTCCCTAGGATTGGACCTAGGCCCGTGCTTAGCTCACACGGACCATTAGTATTGGGGCGATTGATCATCCTTGTTTGTTTACTGTTTATAATATATGTATGATATGTTATAAATAATGAGTATGTGCGTTATTATTATGATAATAACAAAGTTGCATGAATCCGGCAAACATACGATCAAACATGGCGAGCTTTTAAATAAAATTAATGATGAGACCTTTCAAAATTAAAAAACCCTCATTTTGAATAAGATTCAAAATTAATATCAAGCCCGAAAAGGAGAATTATAAATTTGTTTATAATTTCCATGTCTTCCATCGACAATGGGTGCATGATGAACGCTACCCGTACTCGGGGCTCGGCTCATATTATTGGGAGGGCCCTGGGTGCCGGAAAGCTGTGACATCCATTGACATAGTTATGTGAACTACGTGGAACTCCCATGATTTCGGCTCATATTATTGAAGGAACTCATGGCGACCGTCCATTAATGTTCAACATCGATGGGTAAGGCTTGACACGTAAAGATGAACGACGTCATATTATTGGGTCCTAATCAAACGTGAGACAAAAGTTTATGTAGAGGGTTGCATTGTGATGCAATTGGAAACTACCTTTTAGGAATTCTGATTGGCTGATATTATTCGGGATCATAATTCGCTAATTGGACCTTACGTACCTACTGAGGAAAAGAGTTTCCCGTTTTCACTAGAGGGTAGTGAAAATGTCAAAACAGTGGGAGAAAAAATTTATAAAGTAAAAGTCCATACTTTATATCTTACTAAATATTTTAAAATAGTCATTAACATTTATCTGTTTTACTTTTCAGTACAAAATTTGACAATGTCTTCAATTCGCAATCCTCTTTCTGCCATACTCGAAAAACACGTATTAACCAGATCTAATTATCTCACTTGGCTAAGAAACCTAAAGATCGTCTTGAACTCGGAAAAGATTGCATATACACTGACTGAGTCACCCCCTGATGAGGCTCCGACTGACTGCACTCCCGAGGAATTGCAGACCTACAAGGATTGGTGTGACCATGACTTGAAGGCCAAGTGTTATATGCAGGCTTCTATGAATGATGAGCTGCAGAGGCGTTTTGAGGATGCAAAGAATGCTGCTGACATTCATTTGCATCTCAAGGGGCTCTTTGGAGAGCAGACTCGGCCTCTTAGGCATGCTACCGTCAAGGAGCTGATCACTTTGCGCATGCGAGATGGGGCCTCGGTCCATGAGCATGGCCTAAAGATGATTGGGCTCGTGGACAAGCTCGTTGGCATGGATTTGATGTTGCCTTCGGAGTTGACCACCGACGTGTTGCTTTTGTCACTACCTAGCTCGTTTGATCCTTTTGTGGTGAATTTCAATATGAACAAGATGGAGCCGACCCTTGAGGAGTTGGTGAACATGCTTGTGACCTTTGAGTCCGCCATCAAGAAAGAGAAGCCGGTTCTTTTTGTGGGCTCTTCATCTGGTACGAAGACCGGTCCACCTGGGAAGGGAAAGAAGCGTTCTTTCCAACGTCCAAAGAAGAACGTGCCCTTGAAGAGGCAGACTCCGGGTCCCGTTGTGGCAGTCACACCAGTAAAGGCTGACAAGACTGTTGACATCAGTCATCACTGCAAGAAGCCTGGACATTGGAGATGTGGGGCCCTTAGCTCCTAATCGTTATTACAATGCAATCTGATTAGGGTTACTAATTACAGCGGAAAACGAGTTTAAAATTTCTTTACAATGAGCCCAAAATATCTCTTCTATAACTTGAGTACTGAAAATAGTATTTAATCTCAAATCATAAAACATGCCCACACGTAATCAAAACCAATCACATACAAAAAACTCATATCCTCGGGACATGCCCCAGCATATAGATACATATACATATATACTGGGAATAAGACATAAACATAAAACCTCAGCCCAAGCTGTGGCTCCCTCCAGAAGTACCCTCTCCGGTCTCCTGATATCCTGGAGTACCTGCCATTGTCCACACACAAAGACAACAACAGCCCCCCTTGGGGGTGAGCAAAGCTCCGTATGGAACAACCAATCATATATACCACAAGTATCTAAACAATGATATATGGTATGCAATGCATGTATGTCGTGGAGGTATCAGGTCAAATGCCCATCCACTGAGCACATGTCAGAATCAATCGAATCGCTATCAAATCAATGCTCGAGCTGGCACACCGGCCAATATGGGATACTCGTATGATAGCGTCGGCAAAGCGCCATCAAATCCCAAATCTCATATCCAATCATATAGGGCCACAATTGTCTATGCTTTATGGGTCATATAATACCGGCATAGCGATTGTGTTCACAAACCCCGGAATCCAATCAAATCATATCAGGGTATCCAAGGATCATAGCTCAACGTGCATGTCATGTATCGATGTATGCATAAAATGATGTGTGTTAACAAAACATTTTTTTTATACACCGATATCTCAATCTCAATGTCATGTATGCCACATCAATCGGCAAATAAGGCATATAGACACATAATCTCATTCCAATTAATCAAATCAATCCGACATATATAATATAATACAGATACCTGTCGTATGTTACCCGGTCGCAACATACCTCAATTCTTCGTTCCAGTTGATGTAGCCGGAAGATATCGGTATAATACTTTATCTACATCAATTACATACTCATTTCAATCAACAACATATTCCAAAATCATTAATATGAGTTTCAAATATCATTTGAAACTTCAAAAATTCATATCAAATAATATTCATATCATAATTCAATTCCGACTTCGAATATAAGTTTCTTGTCGGTTATTCTACTACATATCAGAAATTCAACTTCAAATACATGCTATTCCAGCACATTGATATTTAGAGCTGCTGGAACTAGAATAAAATTACCTCATTCAGAAGCCTTCGACGCGAAGATCACAAATATATAATTTGTTTCGCGTTTAGACAGAGTTTTGAAGTCGATTTGGACGGAAGAAATCGAAATCCTCTCAATTCTCTCGAGATTACCGAATAAGAAATGACGAAAAGGAAGAAAAGAGCTTAATCTTATCCTCCACCGCTTCGGCGCTCGGGCGGTAGAATTCTCGCGCCCGAGCGCGAGAGGTTCTGCCCCCGAGTTTCAAATGCACCGCGCTCGGGCGGTCATTTTCTACCGCCCAGGCGCCACATGTACTGTACCAAATGTTGGTTTTGGTATTATATTGGCGTCCGACCTCTCCAATCGAGCTCTTACCACGTCAATTCATATTCAATACTTATTTTCTCAATTTCATTGTCATAATATACATCAAATACATAATCAAATAACAATTTCATAAATTATCGATAATCACAAAGGATTTACGATAATACGATACACGGTCCTTACAGGAGGCGTAACTGCAGGGAATATCTTGCCCAAAAGAGTTCTGGAAACGGTATGTTCTATATTGAAGTAAACATTTCAATTTACTCTACTTCTTGGGTATTGGATACCGGCTGTGGCTCACATCTCTGTAATGATTTGCAGGCGATGGGAAGAAGTAGGAGGCTCAGGGAAGGTGAGACCTTCTTGAGGATGGGCAATGGAGCAAAGGTTGCTGCCAAGGCTGTGGGAGATGTTTACTTACATTTGAACAATGATTTTAAGTTTGTTTTAAGAGATGTTTTGTTTGTACCAGACTTGGTGAAAAATATTATTTCCATTTCTATGCTTGATAAAGATGGATTTTCTTGTTTATTTAGCAAAGGTGTTTGCAATATTTACAAGAATGAATGTTTAATTGGTACTGGAGAACTTGAAAAAGATCTCTATATCTTAAAATTGTAAGATATTCCACTAAACAATGTCCAAGCTATAACAACAACAAACAAGCGCAAACAAGATACTCTAAATTCGGCACAATTGTGGCATGCTCGATTAGGACATATTTCCCTAAGAAGGATGAGCAAGCTAGTGGGAGTGGGCATGTTTCGTATGTCTGATATTAATGCTCTCACGACTTGTGAATCCTGTCTAAAAGGAAAGATGACCAAGATTCCCTTTAAGGGCCATGTGGAGCGAGCCAAAGGGTTATTGGATTTGATCCATACCGATGTGTGCGGACCGCTTAGCATCACCACTAAGCATGGACACATGCCTACTTCATCAGCTTTACCGATGACTTTTCGAGGTATGGGTATGTGTATTTGATGAAATACAAGTCTGAAGCCTTTGAAAGGTTCAAAGAATTCAGAAGTGAAGTAGAGAAGAAATTGGGACGAAGCATCAAGACACTTCGATCGGATCGAGGTGGTGAGTACTTGAGTGCTGAGTTTCAAGAGTATCTTAGGGAGAATAGGATTCTCTCGCAGTGGACTCCGCCCGCTACACCACAATTGAATGGTGTTTCGGAGCGTCGTAACCGGACTTTGATGGACATGGTTCGGTCTATGATGGGGTTCACGGAGTTGCCGCCATCCTTTTGGGGATATGCGCTTGAGACAACGGCATTGTTGTTGAACAATGTCCATTCAAAGGTAGTTGACAAGACACCAAATGAGATATGAACGGGTAAGCCACCCAAATATTCTTATCTTAGAATATGGGGGTGCCCTGCTTATGTGAAGCAGGTAGTGGGAGATAAATTGGATAGTCGATCCATTTTATGTTACTTTGTGGGATATTTAAAGAATTCTGTTGGATATTACTTCTATCATACCCAAGAAAGAAAGGTGTTTGTTTCTAGGAATGCAACCTTTTTGGAAAAATAATTTCTATTGGATAGAAAAGGGGAGATGATAGAACTCGAAGAGGTTCGAGAGACACCCAACATTATAGAACCCACACCCGAAGAGCCAAGAGAGGAGATACAAGCTCCTAGAAGATCCGAGAGAGTCTCGAGACCACCTATGAGGTATGGTCTGCTTCTTGAAGAGGGCCATGATGAGCGTAACCATGGATGTGATCCAAGGACCTTCAAGAAAGCGTTATCTGATGCCGATTCATCCAAGTGGCTTGAAGCGATGGAATCTGAGATGAATTCCATGCATTCGAACCAAGTGTGGAATCTCGTGGATCCACCTGAGGAAATTGTTCCCATAGGGTGTAAATGGATTTACAAGAGGAAACTTGGGGCGGATGGGAAGGTATTGACCTTCAAGGCGTGATTGGTGGCAAAAGGATATACTCAAAGACAAGGAGTTGACTTTGAGGAAACCTTTTCTCCATTTGCAATGTTCAAGTCCATAAGGATATTGCTAGCCATAGCTGCATAGTATGACTATGAGATATGGCAGATAGATGTCAAGACAGCCTTTCTTAACGGGGATATTAAGGAAGAGATTTACATGTCTCAACCTGAAGGGTTTACATCTATCGGAAGCGAGCATATGGTATGCAAACTTCAAAGATCTATTTATGGTCTAAAGCAGGCATCTAGGAGTTGGAACCTTAGATTCGATAGTACAATCAAAGAGTTTGGTTTTGCTAAGAATCCTGAGGAACCCTGTGTGTATAAGAAGGTCAGTGGGAGTGCTGTGACATTCCTTGTGCTTTATGTTGATGACATTCTACTCGTTGGGAATGATGTAGGGATGTTGCAATCAACTAAGATATGGTTAGCGAGTAAGTTCTCGATGGAGGACTTGGGTGAAGCATCTTTTGTATTGGGAATACAGATCTATAGAGATATATCAAAAAGATTGCTTGGTCTCACCCAGTCCACATACATTGATACCATCGTGAAGCGGTTCTCGATGGATGAGTCAAAGAAAGGACATCTACCAATGTGTCATGGCGTGTCCCTATCCAAGTCTATGTCTCCCAAGACTGATGCAGAGATAGCGGCGATGACAAGCATTCCTTATGCATCTGCGATTGGTAGTATCATGTATGGGATGATATCTACACGTCCTGACGTGGCTTTTGCACTAAGTGTAGTGAGTAGATATCAATCCAACCCTGGTCTTCCACACTGGAAAGCTGTGAAGGTTATCCTCAAGTATTTGAGAAGGACCAATAAGTTGTTCTTGGTCTATGGGGGTGGAGAACTGAAATTGGAAGGCTATACCGACTCTAGCTTCCAAAGCGATATCGATGACTCGAAGTCAACCTCTGGGTTCATATTCATGCTCAATGATGCTGCTGTCTCTTGGAAGAGTTCCAAGCAAGACAGTACAGCGGATTCCACCACTGAGGCAGAATATATTGCTGCATCAGCTGCAGCAAAAGAGGCTGTTTGTATAAGGAATTTCGTCCAAGAGTTGGGCGTCATTCCTAATGGAGCCATTGCTCAAGCAAAGGAGCCAAGGTCTCATCAGAAGTCCAAACACGTATTGAGAAAGTACCACATCCTCAGAGAGATCGTGGAAAGAGGAGATGTCACGATTGACAAAGTCGGCTCCGCAGATAATGTTGCTGATCCGCTAACTAAGCCTTTACCTGGACCATTGTTCGAAAAGCATCGCGAATCAATGGGTTTGAAGAATATGGGTAGTTGGCTCTAGTGCAAGTGAGAGATTGTTAGAGTAGGTGACCGTCGAGCCAAGTGTTGGCCGAGTGTTCACAATTAAACTCTACGTATAAACAATCTTTATATAATAATATTTGAATTTATCATTTTGGCACTTCTTTATCTGTATACCCATGCTAGTTGCATAGATAAAAACCTTGAATATACAAATAGTAGAAAGAATATGAGATGCTCATATTATGAGTATCATGAAACTCATATTTGTAATACTGTATATTCTAAACGGTTCCTAGTCGATTCAGCCGCCGCTAAGAAGGATATAGGCCGCTCGAGTTCGAGACTAGTATCTGCGATGTGAGTACCATGTTTCATTGGTAGGGGACATTGTGATGTCCGAGCATGCAGATAGGTGCTACTGGTAGAGTGCACTGAACAACCCTCCATAAAGGACTTTCCAAGTGGTTCTCACTTATCCAAAGGAAAAGTCATAGTTTATGGTTGTACACCACTAGTCCTTATGACCCGGGACAACATTGAGACTCTATGTGCTAGAATTACACTTTGACTTGTTTACCGACTCTCATGGGGTCATCAGGTGGCAAGGTTAGGTGTTCTGTCGAAACATATAGGAGTCGATGCATTGTAGTCGGGGATTCACTGCATACCTTCGGGTATGGATATCCTATGTGTTTTCATGTGTATGTAGGTTGAAATCTCTGATCAGAGTATGGTGGTAATTATGAAAGGGGTTTCATAGATTACACCATCGATGCAACTACGACATGACACATAGTATCGATTCATTGACAACTCTCGATAAACCAATGGTTGTCGAATCGGTCGGGATATATGAGTTGAAGGGACCGTACTGTACGCTAACCATAATTGAATGGTTCTTGCAGGTACTATCATTTGATACCTAGGGAATCATGTAAGCGATGCTGCTAGGCGTTTAACATGATTGGTTGGGTACTATCAGACTTGAGTTCTGACATTCTTGTTATCAAGGAGTTGATAAGTAAGAATGGAGCACTTGGGGTATGCTCATATAAGGATATGCTTAGTCCGAATCACATGAAGATGTGAACCCACGGCTAGTTGTATCAATGAACCATTGAGGGCCACACAAGGACTAGCTTTCTAGATCCCGTTGAGAAGTAAAATAGTTCAATGTGTTGAACGGCTTATAAATGAGTTTATAAGCGTAAGAAAAAATAGAAGTATGACTTCTATGAGGGAAATGTAACTTTTAATTTATGGAAGTTTTCCTAAATTAAAATTTGGCCAAATAAATAATGTATTTGAAAATTGTAATTTTCATAAACATTATTATGGACTAAATTAAATTAATTCAAGTGTTGAATTAATTAAACACTAGTGGGCCTAGTAGAGTCCAAATAATTAAATTAATTCAAGTGTTGAATTAATTAAATCATATTGGGTCTTGTAGAGCCCAATAGTAAAATAATTATTCAACTAGTGACTTGAGTAAATTCAAGTAATGTTTAATTAGTCTCAAATATGTTTGAGATAATTAAAATAAGTCCATGGATTTTTAAATGTTAAAAATCAAATAACAATGCATGCATGGGAGGTGAATAGTTGGGAGACAACTTTTTTGTACAACCAAGGCATGGCATGCACATGCTTAACTCAACTTTTTCAAGGACCAAGAAAAGTCTTCCACTCTCCCTTCACTCCTACAATGGCCGAAAATTTGCAATAGTCTTTACCCTCATTTTTCTCTCCATTTTGTTCTTCAATTGTTGAAGAAAGAAAATACTTCTCAAAAAAAAAATCCTCATATTTTTCTAGTGCAAAATATGAGGGGATCTACCTAGTTGGTGGTGGGCTTGATTTTGAAGGAAGGTCTCAAGGACAAGGAGAGCTTGTAGATTTGTCTTGCCTTTGAAGAGCCAAGTTGTTTACAACTTGGTTGGAGCCATTACATCAATCTTTGAGATTGATAGGTAAATTTCTAAACACACTATGAATGTCATGGTTTGTTTTGTATATGCCACAACACTAGAACATGGTGGCCGAAATTTTCTTCTTGTAAAATCGAAAATTTTCTTGCTTCCGTTGCGATCTTGGGCGCCTAAAATCGATCCCTTTCACACATCACCATGTCAATGGATGTTACAGCTTTCCGGCACCCAAGGCCCCCCCAATAATATGAGCCGAGCCTCGATCACGGGTAGCGTTCATCATGCACCCATTGTCGATGGAAGACATGAAAATTATAAACAAATTTATAATTCCCCTTTTCGGGAATGATATTAATTTTGAATTTTATTCAAAATGAGGGTTTTTTAATTTTGAAAGGTCTCATCATTAATTTTATTTAAAAACTCGCCATGTTTGATCGTATGTTTGCCGGATTCATGCAACTTTGTTATTATCATAATAATAACGCACATACTCATTATTTATAACATATCATGCATATATTATAAACAGTAAACAAAACAAGGATGATCAATCGCCCCAATACTAATGGCTTGTGTGAGCTAAACACGGGCCTAGGTCCAATCCTAGGGAAATACAGGGGATGCAAATTCAACTATTACATATGCTTCCAATATTTACGTGTCTTCAATCTTCATAATCGTCAAGGCCACCATCTTCCAATCTTGATCTTCCACTATACTAATATTTACAAATAAATATCCATGGCAAATAGGGATACATCTCATAGGGGGTGCGAACGGGCCATAAACCAAGCCCACTTTAAATTTGATAATTACTATAATCATTCAACACAAAATATCCTAGCATACACCTAGCAAATTGGGCTTGGGCTTTTGATCATCCTTCATGCATAATATCACATATCATACATCATCAATTAATTATCACAATAATTAATTGATCCAATATTATATATTTTGATCCAATCACTAACCGCCACGATTATAAACTAAATTTACAAAGTATACAAACTCCTTTGTCTACTTTCTAATTAATTTATTTATAACCAAATTTCTTGTAAATCACCATTTACTATAAATATTTAAAGTCCAACTTCAATTATTTATTTCATGAGAAAATTTTTGCAACTTTTGTAAATTTAAACTTAAGGGCCCAAAAAATCATTTTTCACCAAAAACATTTTGGCCCATTTAAATTTCACAAATATGTTAGCCATCTCATGGCCCAACCCTAGTCGTCATCGTCGTCACCGGAGCTCCGTCGCCGGATTCCGACCAACAAATTATTTTTTAATTTTAAACAGGGCGTTCGGGCAGCTCCTCGGGCAGCCCGAGCTGCACGAAATGGGCAGCAACAAGCTGCCCGAAATCCCCACTCAAAAACCTTGATTTTTTTGTTGCAAAATTTATCTCAAGCGGTTAGAAATCGACCTCAATATACTATTACGTATTTGCTACACCAAAATTGTAACCATAGCTCGGATACCACTTGAAAGGGGATCGGTTACGGTGCCGGTAGCGCAACGGAAGTTTCAAAAATCATATTTTATATGGAAGAAAACCGAGCACCTATTAGTGGTGTAACAAATACAAAAACACAAAATATGTCATACATAGGGTGTTTTAAAGATATTACCTATCAATCTTAAAAGATTGATGTTGGCTCCAACTTAGTTGTCAAACAACTAAGCTCTTGAAGGGATGAGTTGATCTACAAGCTTCCTCCTTTCCTTCAAAATTAGGCCCACCACTTGCTAGCTAGAACTCTTCTTACTTTGCACTAGAAAAATAAGAAGATTTTTCTTTGAGAAGTGATTTCATTCCTCAACAATTGAAGAAGAAAAATTGAGAGAAAATTGGAAGGAAAAACTCTCAAGGTTTCGGCCAAGTGAGGAGTGGAATGGGGAGAGGGATGACTAGTCTTGGTTGTGTAAAAAGCTAAAACATTTTTTAGCATGCCAAGCCTTGGAGATTGAAAAAGTAATCTCCAACCCTTCACCTCCCATGCATGCAATGTTATTTGATTTTTAACAATTAAAAATCCATGGACTTAATTTTATTATCTCAAACAAATTTGAGACTAATTAAACATTACTTGAATATACTCAAGTCACTAGTTGAATAATTATTTTACTATTGGGCTCTACAAGACACAATATGATTTAATTAATTCAACACTTGAATTAATTTAATTATTTGGACTCTACTAAGCCCACTAGTGTTTAATTAATTCAACACTTGAATTAATTTAATTTAGTCCATAATAATGTTTATGAAAATCACAATTTTCAAATACATTATTTATTTGGCCAAATTTTAATTTAGGAAAACTTCCATAAATTAAAAGTTACATTTCCCTCATAGAAGTCATACTTCTATTTTTTCTTACGCTTATAAACTCATTTATAAGCCATTCAACACATTGAACTATTTTACTTCCCAACGGGATCTAGAAAGCTAGTACTTGTGTGGCCCTCAATGGTTCATTGATACAACTAGCCGTGGATCCACATCTCCATGTGATTCGGACTAAACATGTCCTTATACGAGCATACCCCAATTGCTCCATTCTTAATTATCAACTCCTTGATAACAAGAACGTCAGAACTCAAGTCTGATAGTACCCAACCAATCATGTTAAACGCCTATCAGCATCGCTTACATGATTCCCTAGGTATCAAATGATAGTGCCTGCAAGAACCATTCAATTATGGTTAGCGTACAGTACGGTCCCTTCAACTCATATATCCCGACAGATTCGACAACCATTGGTTTATCGAGAGTTGTCAATGAATCGATACTATGTGTCATGTCGTAGTTGCATCGATGGTGCAATCTATGAAACCCATTTCATAATTAGCACCATACTCTGATCAGAGATTTCATACTACATACACATGAGATCACATAGGATATCTATACCAGAAGGTAAGCAGTGAATCCCCGACTACAACGCATCGAATCCTATATGTTTCGAGAAAACACCCAACCTTGCCACCTGATGACCCCATGAGAGTCGGTAAACAAGTCAAAGTGTAATGCTAGCACATAGAGTCTCAATGTTGTCCCGGGTCATAATGACTAATGGTGTACAACCATAAACTATGACGTTTCCACTCGATAAGTGAGAACCACTTGGAAAGTCCTTTATGGAGAGTTTTTCAGTGCACTCTACAAAGAGCACCTATCTGCATGTTCGGACATCACAATGTCCCCTACCAATGAAACATGGTACTCACATCGCAGATACTAGTCTCGAACTCGAGCGGCCTATATCCTTCTTAGCGGCGGCTGAATCGACTAGGAGCTGTTTAGAATATACAGTATTTCAAATATGAGTTTCATGATACTCATCATATGAGCATCTCATATTCTTTCTACTATTTTTATATTCAAGGGCTTTATCTATGCAACTTGCATGGGTATACAGATAAAGAAGTGCCAAAAAAATAATTTCAAATATTATTAAAATAAAGATTGTTTATACATAGAGTTTAAACATGAACCATCGGCCAACACTTGGCTCGACGGGTACCTACTCTAACAGATTATCAGACGATTCAAACCAAATAAGAACAAACACAACACTGTTACACATCTCATTTTTTATGGTGAAATTTTCCCCAATATGTTAGTCTTCTAAGGGGCGAGACCAGAACACAGTTTTATACCCACTGATGGGGGTCATACAAAACACAGTTTTATACCCACTGATGGGGGCCAGACAGAACTAAAATTATCGTTCCATATCTAATTTGATTTTTAACAGTGTATTACAAAATTAAGATTTATCGAACAAAACTTATCAAAAGTTTTAAAAGAATTCAGCGGAGTCAAATAATATCGATATCTAGAAAGAACAAACCAGAAAGACATATCATCGATCGAAATTTTAAAAAGGAAAGACTATAATTTTCGAAAGGAATGGTCACACACATATGCATGTCATCATATATATATATATACAAGTTTAAAATTACAAATAAATACGTAACAAAAACCCACTTACAACGTTCTCGAAGTTACGGTTCGAAATTTGGAGAACTTGGTCGTACAAAACTTGCTGAATTCGGACCAAGTTGTGACCAAATTTTGGACAGAGCTTACCTACAGTGTTGAAAATGATTCCAACACGAAAATTCGGGACAAATCTTCCTCGTTCCTCTTTGCTAGTGGCGGCCGAAATATTTTTGTTTTGTAGAGGGGAAGGGCCGTAATTTGGTAGGTTTTTTGAGGTATCTTTGAAGTGTATTTTTTGTGAGATTTGAGGTACTATTTATAGAAAAAAATTGACCTTCCAACCCCCCCCTTGGCCGACCCCTTGATGCACAAGAAAATTATTTATTGTAGTAAAAAATCTATCCATGTATCAAAGGTCACCTTGGTTTTCTAAAGGGACAAATCTTGCACAATAAATTGGTCCGAGCCTCCTAGCTCTTCCCTTAGCTCCATTTCTTAGTTAACTCAATGGTCATCTCTTGCACAATAAGTTTGTAAAAACCTTTAGCTCCTTCCTTGGTTAACTCAATGGTCATCTCATGCACAATAAGTTTGTCCAAACCTTTATAACCTTTAGCTCCACTTCTTGGTTAACTCAATGGTCATAGATATGTCCAATCTTTTAGCTCTTCTCCTAGCTCCATTTTTGGTCATTTTAGGACAAAAGAAAATGAGCTTCCTTGAGTTGAAATCTTTAGTTCATGAGCTGGGATTTACTCCTCGGATGATGACTCTTCCATTGTTGCGTTTTCTTATAGTATAGATCCCTTTCTTAGCTGGTATTAGAGCTTTAAAGTTACATTCTCGAGCAATGTTAGCTGAAAAATTTAAGTTTACAATTAAGTTTTATAACTAATCTTAAAGTTTTGAACTTCATTTTAAGTTTTATTACTTACATGTTTTGCTTTGAAATTCCGGATCCTCACATCCCGCCTTCCTTGTTGGAAGTTTTGTCCACGAAACTTGGTTCAATTCGATCTTTTAAAGAGATGAGGATATTGGGTGCGCATCCTTTCTTCTAGTTCCCAAGTGGCCTCCCGTTCAGTATGATTTGACCACTGTACTTTGACAAATGGGATTGTTCGGTGTCTCAACACTTGATCTTTGGTGTCCACAATTCGAATAGTGACTTCTTCATACTTCAGCTCTTTGTTCAATGTCCTTCGATCATCAGCGGTGTAACTTTAAGGATGTAAGTTTGATCTGGGACATATTTCCTTAGTTGTGAGATGTGGAAGACGTTTTGAATTCTTGACATGTCTGGTGGCAAAGCAAGTCGGTAGGCTAGGGTTCTCAATCTTTCCAGTATCTCAAAGGGTCCGAAGTATTTGGATTTAGTTTTCCGGACCACTCCTTTCATAGGTGAGACTTTTACATAAGCTTTTTCACCGACCTCCAATTCCAACGGTCTTCGCTTAAAACCAACCCATATCTTTTGTCGATCTTGAGCTGTCTTGATTCTTTCTTTTATTATGGTTACTTGAACAAGCTCAGGTCCTGTGATAGCATTTTCTCTTACTTCATCCCAATACAAAGGTGATCTTCAATTTCGACCATACAACGCCTTATACAGAGAAATTTCAATACTTCTGTGATAACTGTTAGTGATAACTGTTATTATATGTAAACTCTATCAGGGGTAACTGTTCATTCCATTTTCCATGAAAATCCAGAGCATATGCCCTCAAAATGTCCTCGAGGATTTGAATTATCCTTTCAGTTTGGCCATCAGTCTGTGGATGATAGGCCGTGCTGGGAGTGACTTTGGTCCCCATAGCCTTTTGAAAACTTTTCCAAAATCGTGATACGAATCTTGGATCTCTGTCCAATAATATACTTGTCGGAACTCCGTGTAATCTTACTATGTTGTCCATGTAAAGGGTCGCTAATTTATCCAAGTTGTAATTGATTCGAACCGGTAAGAAATAGGCAGATTTTGTCAATCTGTCAATGATTACCCAAATCCCATCGTGACCTTGCCTTGATTTTGGTAGCCCTACTACGAAGTCCATGGAGATGTTATCCCACTTCCATTTTTGTATTTCCAATGGTTGTAGGAGTCCTCCAGGCCGTTGATTTTCGACCTTGACATGTTGACAGGTCAAGAACTCGGAAACAAAGACAACTACATCTTTCTTCATTCCATTCCACCAGTAATTATTTTTCAGATCACGGTACATCTTGGTGCTTTCGGGATGGACTGAGAATTTTGGTTTATGTGCCTCGGCCATTACTTCTTCTCGAATCCCATCGACGTCTGGCACACACAATCGTCCTTTCATTCAGAGGATACCATTTTCATCAATATGTAATTCTTGGGCTTTTCCTTCTTGAATTTGTTCCTTAATTTTTGTGATAGAAGGATCTTGCATTTTCTTTAATTTGATTGCTTCTCTAAGGTATGGTTGCGCTGATAGAGACGATAAGCTTACTTTCCCAATGTTCATCCGGCTCAAAGCATCTGCTACTTGATTCGCCTTACCCGGATGGTAATTGATTGATAAATCATAATCTTTCAATAGTTCTATCCACCTTCTTTGCCTCATGTTTAGTTTTTTTTGGGTAAATATGTATTTGAGACTCTGGTGATCAGTAAATACTTCGCGTTTTACCCCATAAAGGTAATGTCTCCAGATCTTTAGTGCAAATACGATTGCCGTTAATTCAAGATCATGAGTTGAGTAATTTTGCTCTTAAGGTTTTAATTGCCTTGATTCATAGGCAATTACCTGACCTTTCTGCATAAGCAAACATCCTAATCCTCCCTTCGAAGCGTCACTATATATTGTGAAGTTCTTGCCTTTCTCGGGAAGTTAGTACTGGTGTAGATGCGAGCTTTGTTTGAAGGGTTTCAAAACTTTTCTCACATGCTTCATTCCAAATAAATTATGAGTTCTTCTGAGTGAGTTTGGTGAGAGAAATGGCTATCAAAGAAAATCCTTCCACAAATTTTCTATAGTAGCCAGCTAAACCCAGAAAACTTCTTATTTCGGTTACAGTCTTTGGTCGAGGCCAGTCCTTGATTGCCTCTACTTTCTTAGGGTCTACTGATACCCCTAAATCAAATATTATATGGCCTAAGAACGCAACACTTTTTAGCCAAAATTCACACTTTTTGAATTTGACATAAAGTTCCTTTTCTCGTAGTGTCTGCAAGGTGAGACGCAGATGTTCTCGATGGTCTTCCTCACTTGGTGAGTGAACAAGGATATCATCTATGAAAACTACCAAAAACTTATCAAGGTATGGCATGAATACTCGGTTCATTAGGTCCATAAATGCTGCGGGAGCATTTGTTAGACCAAAAGGCATTATTGTGAATTCGTAGTGTCCATATCTTGTCCTAAAAGCCGTTTTAAAACTATCCTCTGCTTTGACTTTTAGCTAATGGTAACCTGATCTTAGATCGAGTTTTGAGAATACTTTGGCTCCTTTTAGCTGATCGAAAAGATCATCTATTCTTGGGAGTGGGTATTTATTATTTATTGTGATTTTGCTTAACTCTTTATAATCAATGCATAGCCTCATGTTTCCGTCCTTTTTCTTTACAAACAGGACTGAGCTCCCCACTGGTATGTACTTGGTCGGATTTGTTTCTTATCCAATAACTCCCGAAGTTGCTCCTTTAACTCTTTTAATTTGGCTGGAGCCATTCGGTATGGTGTCTTTGAAATTGGTGCAGCACCATGGACCAAATTGATTTCAAACTCCATTTCTCTATCGGGTATCGCACCCGGTAATTCCTCGGGAAAAACATCTGGAAATTCTTGGACGACTGGAATTTCTTCCAACTTTGTAGTAGTTTCTTCTCTGATTTCGCTGGTCATTGCCAGGTAGATTTCCTCACCGCATTTTACAGCCTTCCAGGTTTGTGAGGCAGATAGTATGGATTTTCGTTCCTTGGACTCTCCAGGGTATATGATTTCCTTTTGAGTCGGAGTATGAAGTTTAACATTTTTCTTTTGGTAGTCTACCATAGCATGGTGTTTAGCTAACCAGTCCATTCCAAGAATGATGTCGAACTCAATCATATTTAGTTGAATCAATTCTTCCTCAAAGTTCTGTTTACCGATGCAAATTTTACAGTTCCGATATACCTTATGGGTCTCAATAGTTTTGCTAGCAGGTGTTGCAATTTTTAACGGTTTACTAAGAGTTTCATGCTCAAGTTTCAGCTTTTTAGCAAATCTTCTAGACACAAATGAGTGCGTAGCAGCACAACCAAACAAGGCATAAGCAGGCATTTCATTGAGTAAAACCATACCTGCCACCACATATTTGGTGTTATCAGCTTCTTCCTGGGTTATGGCATATACCCGAGCGTTAGTCTTGTTTTCATTTGGTTTACTAGGTCCAGTCCCTTTATCTTTGTTCTCAGGACAATCTTTAATCCGATGACCCACCTTTCCACATTTGAAACAAGCGCCCTTCTACCTATAACATTCCCCTATGTGATTCTGCCAACAAGTAGAGCACCATTTACCTTCCTTTTTGACAGAATTGTTAAAGGTTATCTTTGAAGGGCCACTTGATTGATTTGAACTTTTGAACTTGGGACCACCTTTAGCAGACTAACTGATGAAGGGCCTCTTGTTCTTGTTTTCTTCTTCCCGGTGCCTGATGTCTGTTTTTGCGCTCGTTAAATCTTGTTTGTTCTGAATACGGCCAAAGCAGATTGAATTCGGTTGTTCAGTCCTTTCTTGAAATGTTGCATTTTCAAAGTTTCATCTGACATGATTGTTTGAACATAGGTTCCAAGATCATTGAACCTAGATGTGTATTCCATCACTGTCATGTCAGATTTTTGTTTAAAGTTTTCAAACTCGCTCAACTTTTGCAGACGAAATACTGCTGGTTAATATTGCTTCAAAAATTCTCTCCTGAAGGTTTGCCATGTGATCTGCTCTACCTCAGCCAATGATGGTGACACTGTTTCCTACCACTTGCGTGCTTGATCGTCTAGAAATGGTGTCACCACTTCCACTTTAAGCTCTTCATGTATTTCCAGCAAATGAAGTTGGGTTTCAACATTCTTAAGCCATTTATGACTGACTTTTGGATCAGGATTCCCATCAAAGGTTGGGACTCGATTCCTTCCAAGGGATTCATAGTGATACTTGATGCCATGATGTTGTGGTTCTTGCGGTGGCTGGATGGCGTTGACAGTTGGGTTCACAATTCCTTGTAGTGTGGCGGCTACAATTGCGGGGACCCGGACGCTAATCATGTTCTTAATCATCATTGGGACAATTTAATCAATTATAATAAAGAAAATATAATTTAAATTTTTCTTTTTTAAAATACAGTATTAAATGCGGAATGTAATGGAATACATTATAAATATACATGTCAGTATTAAAGTACAAGTCTTGTACTATATACAATCATTTAAACTAAGGTTTAACAACTAAATATCAAGTGTCCAAACCCTATCTCAAATCCAAGTCCGTAGTATCCACTCTAATCACGATCTCTCTCTTCATCTCCTCGACCCCGATCCTGTCCCACCTGTTGTCATGCACACATACAAACACGCCGGATAACTCCGGTGAGAAATACATCCCAGTATAAATCAACGAAACATGCAATCATATAAACAATGTAAAAGCATGTATCAGATATCAGTAACATGTATCAAAATCTGAAACATAACCAATATAAAATCGTCACTCAGACTCGTAATTCCACGTCTATGACTAGACTCAATCCTAGTCTAGGGATCCCGGTTTCCAGACGTTGGTATTCCTATATCGAACATCAGTAATAGAAGAAACTCCAATTCTATCCACTTCGATATAACCAAACATCCGGTGTCTTGACCTATCCGTCACAGACTTTGGCACTTTCGCCAAATCACTATCTTGTGACAATGTGCAATGTGTCAGTTACCATTACATCACTATCCGGCACTTATGTCACAAGATTACTCGTCTAATACTCGTATAATACCTGCTTCCTATAAATCCATAGAACAAGCATATCAAATCAAATCAATGTAAATAATAACAATAAGTATGTGATTTAGGGAAACTCAAGTATATCCTACTCGAGTCGTTCTCCCGGTACCACATTGACTTATACCTTTCTCTTCTCGGTCTGACGAATTCGAAGTCTCGAAGTCAAATCTGTCCATATCAAATCTAAAATGACAATATCGAATAGACTATGTCAATGTACAACTCAATTCAAGACTTGTTCTGATCAATACTCAAATCAAGACATAATCTGATCAATGTCAATGATACAACGATACAATCTCAGTCAATAACGAATCTGATTAATATCAATCTACTGATGTTTCGACGGCATAACATGTGAGGCTCTTAGCTCCTAATCGTTATTACAAAGCACTTTGATTAGGGTTAACTAATTACAGCGGAAAACGAGTTTAAAATTTTTTTACAATGAGCCCGAATGATTTCTTTTATAATTTAAATACTAAAATAATATTTAATCTCACATCATAAACATGCCCACACGTAAGCAAAACCAATCATATACAAACAACTCATATCCTCGGGACATGCCCCGGTATATAAATACATATACATATATACTGGGAACAAAATATAAACCTCAACTCAAACTGTAACTCCCTCCAGAAGTACCCTCTCCGGTCTCCTGATATCCTGGAGTACCTGCCATTGTCCACACACAAAGATAACAACAGCCCCACTTTGGGGTGAGCAAAGCTCCATATGGAACAACCATCATATATACCACAAGTATCTAAACAATGATATATGGTATGCAATGCACGTATGTCGTGGAGGTATCAGGTCAAATGCCCATCCACTGAGCACATGTCAGAATCAAACAAATCGCTATCAAATCATTGCTCGAGCTGGCACACCGGCCTCAATAAGGGATACTCGTATGATAGCGTCGACGAAGCGTTATCAAATCCCAAATCTCATATCAATCTTCGGGGCCACGAATGTCTATGTTTTAAGGGTCATGTAATACCAAACATAGCATTGTGTTCACAAACCCCAGAATCCAATCAAATCATATCAAGGTATCCAAGGATCGTAGCTCAACGTGCATGTCATGTATCGATGTATGCATCAAACGATGTCTGTTAACAAAAAATTTATTTTATACATCGATATTCCAATCACAATGTCATGTATGCCACATAAACTCAACAAATAAGGCATATAGACATGTATTCTCATTCCAATCAATCAAACCAATCCAACATATATCATATAATACAGATACCTGTCGTATGTTACCCGGTCGCAACATACCTTAATTCTTCGTTTCCAGTTGATGCAGCCTGAAGATATCGGTATAATACTTTATCTACATCAATAACATACTCATTTCAATCAATAACATAATTCAAAATCATTAATATGAGTTTCAAATATCATTTGAAACTTCAAAAATTAATATCAAATCCAAATCATATCATAATTCAATTCCGACTTCGAATATGAGTTTATTGTCGGTTATTCTACTACATACAAGAATTTCAACTTCAAATACATGATATTCCAGCACTTTAATATTTAGAGCTGCTGGAACCAGAAGAAATTTACCTCAGTCAGAAGCCCTCGACGCGACGATTCCGAATATATAATTGGTTTCGCGTTTAGACAGCGTGTCGAAGTCGATTCGGACGGAAGAAATCGAATTCTCTGACTTTCCCTCGAATTTGCTGAAATGAACTGACGAAGGAAAAGAAAGAAAGAAGGGATTCTTATCCCCACCGTTTCGGCGCTCGGGCGGTAGACTTCTCGCGCCCTATCGCGAGATGTTCTGCCCCTGAGTTATTTTTGTACCGCGCTTGGGCGGTCAGAATTTACCGCTCGGGCGCGGCATGTTCTGTTTGATTACTCACATATTCTACAATGGCGCTCGGGCGGTAATCTTCTACCGCTTGGGCGCCACATGTTCTGTCCAAAATATTGGTTTTGTACTTATTGGCGTCCGGCTTTTCCACTCGAGCTCTTACAACGTCAATTCATATCCAATACTTATTTTCTCATTTCACTGTCATGATATACATCAAATACATAATCACATGACAATTTAAGAAATTATCGATAATCACAGAAGATTTAAGATAATACGATACACGGTACTTACATAACAATACAATCTCAATAATCCCGTCAATTTCAACATCACAGATATAATAACACGGTTCATAATCGATATCAGTACAACCCATAATCTTAACAATAACAGATCATAATCTCAAATTTGTACCATCTCGCAATACCGGCAATGAAATATCAGTATATACGAAACAACAACTCATCTGATCCAAATCTAAATATTATCAATATACCCAGCAATAAAATATCAATCAGATATCAATCCCAACATCTCATAATTCGTGACAAAACAATTTTAATATCAACTCGGTCTAATCACAATCAAATCAACTCTGAAAATTCATAATAATTTCATATGGTATCTGTTCTTCGATCCAGTTTCGATTATACAATGTATGATATCGCAAGATAAACATATATGGATCATATCTGATTCTGGGAGTATCCTAATTTAAAATCATATCAAAACTTAGTAAAACTTACGTCCAGTTGTAGCCTGCGTAGATAGGAACTCAGTACTGCAGTCAGATTCAAAATCTAACGGGCGGATTTCTCGCAACTTGAATTTTCGTATTAAGAATTAAAGCTTTCCCCTGACCTTCGTTTTTCTTTTTGTTCTGAGGAAATGAAGCAATTACATATATATATATCATCTTGCATGTGATTGCAACGTGTCACGTTCTTCTTCAATTTTGATTGGCGCATACAGAAGCCAACATAAAACTCACCTCAATAAAACAATTCTGGGATCTCTGTCTCATCTCAGATTCTGTCTTCCAAATAATTTCTTCGATATTCTAACCACTCTATTGCACTTTCAACAGCAGAATAGTCTTCATTCTGAATTATCTTTCTGTTACTGATTCTGATTTCACTCTGGAATAATAATTCAAGAAATATAATATCATTATATAACTCGAAGTAACTCTGATAAAATCAATCTCAAAATACTGGCTATACAGCATCCGTATATACCAATCAACAGCTCATAACAAATCAACATCAACACCTATTATCAAATCTGTTTAATTTCAGTTAATTCAATATTCAATCTTCTGCCTCAATTATCAACGGTCATCTTCTGTCGTTGGCATATTTAGTCTGTCTATTCTGAGCTGTCTTCATTTCTTATAAATCAGCCTCATTTTTAAGTCACGTCTCTAATCATATCAAGTCCAATCCCAGGAACCTCAGAGATATCATCTCGATAAAGAGGGAATCTTCACTTCTTACAGTACAACGTTTCAAATGGTGCCACCTCGATACTCGTCTGATAGTTGTTGTTGTACGAAAACTCAAGACATGACATAAATCCTGCCCACTAGTGCTAAAATCAAGCACTACAACTCTAAGCATATTCCCCAAAATCTGGATAATCCACTCTAGCTGTCCGTCAGTCGGTGAATGATATGCAATACACAGATATAATCTTGTACCCAACTCTTACTGTACACTTTGCCAAACGTGAAAAGTCAACCAAAATTCATGGTCTGATATAATCAACTCTGTGTAATCTAATCACTTTTCTGACAGAAATCTCAGTAATATAATCATATATGTACGTCTTCATGTACGAGCTAGCACTCGCAGACTGGGTCAGTCTGTCACTCCTAACTCAATCAATGCTCAATTCCTAGAGGAATGCGGTAGCTTCATCACGATATCCCTGGAAATGTAATCCTATTTCCATTCAGGAATCGTCAAGACGTTTCAGTACAAACTCAACCATATCTAATCTCATCTGTTTCAATTAAAACTATCTTTTCAATCATCAGAATAGATATTGCATTAATTATTGTGCACTTCAGACAATACTTGTCGTTTCAGATCTGAAGTATTCCGCACACAAACCATTATTAACATATAACACACTGTCCTAAACTTTTTATTCTGATCGATGCCCTGCTCTGATGTCGATATCTAGCTCTGAACATCCTGATCGACTTTCTGAACTGCTTTACTTCTCAAAATCAGCTCTGGTTCAGACTGTACAATATAAATTCCCCACTGTTTACTATCTGTTTCAAACACGGATACATATCTATTTCAAACACGGAGTCAGAACAACAACAATATTCAATCAGATTCAAACATCACTCATCGATATTGATCTGCTAAACTCACAAAACGGTAATTTCTGACAATATTATCGGTCTCAGCCAACTGATCGCGGTCTCAACTGCGCTAGAATCAATCAGTATACTATCTTCGAATATTAACTACCCTGAATACAATATATCTCAGTCAAGATTCATAATTCAACAGTTTCTGTGTACCACTTTCCAGTTCTCAGAATATTCAATATAGTAATAAGATATTTAACAGAATCAGTCATATTCTTCGAATATATCAGAATATCATAGATCAACAAATCAGAGAATCATCAAAATATTCTGAACACCGAGTTTATCAGTTCATAAACATAACTGAAGCAATCCCAAAGAGAAACACTCACTCCGATGTAACTCTTAGGCCGTAAATCCTTTAACTGATATTTCAATTCTTTCAATTCGATTAGTATCATTTGACACGAAGTTCTAAAATAATAACAGTACCCGATATCGAATCAAGGCTGAAATCAATCTTCCTGATTAAAGGCAAACCCGGAAGCTTACCTGGGACGACTTTAGCAACGCTCCTGTCACTGGCAAATCAGTCAATGATACGCTCCATCCCAGTAAATCAACAAAATACATAAGGAACCACTCCATTTCTTTCGATAATCATCGAGTCATGAACATCACATATATCAAAGGTATTCCAAATCCAGAATCCTTATCGTACAATATTCAATTTTCGGCCATTTCAGGCCAGAATTTTACCATTTCCTGGAACTCGTCTGCGATAGCTCTGTACTTGGCCAACACATCAATATCAAGAATGTAGTCACAATCAGACAATAAAAGTACACACCAGCTAACCCAATCTCATTCTCATCTCACTGCAGTATACAATATTTTAAAGAATTCACTGATATCAAAACTCTTCCCAAAAGGTAATGAGACGGACTCAACAGATACGGACTCAATAGATAAAGCATATATCAATGCAATTCATTCAGAAATCATATACAGTATGTAATAATATTTTTCAATATATATATACGCAGAATAATCATAAAAGATCAATTACCTGCCACTATATCCTCAAGTGCATCCTGGATCCATTCCTCGGTTACTACCACCACTCTGGCTTCTTGCTGACCCTGGTTGGGACTGAGTAGAGGGTGGTTGGAAAGAGCGAACCACAGAAGATGATCTATCGATCTGAGTCAATGATCCAGATGACTCTGCTCTCTGGAATCTTCGGAAACCTCTATGTGGACAAAACTCTAGCAAAGTGTCCTTGCTGTTTGCAAATATTGCAACTACCATACACTCCTTGGCATTGCTCTGTGAGATGTCTTCCTCCACAGGTTCTACAATAGACCCCGGTATAACTCGGGCTAGAACTACTGGAGCTAGATGAACCACTCCCTAACTTCTTGAATTGCTTCTTTCGAGCTTTCAACTGTTCTTTCTTCCCAATACTACTACTACAAACCTCCAATTTCAAAGGGGATTGCAGGAATTGGACTGGAGATTGTTGTTGTTTCTGAGATTGGATCACATGTAGCCTTTCTTGTTGTCGAATCAAACTTGCCTCGGCTCTCTTTGCTCTATTCAAGGCGTCAGAAAAAGTATAGGGTCGCTCCACATTTACCAATGCAGATATTTAAGGATTCAATCCACTGATGAACTGGTCAACTACAGCTTTATCATTCCCAGCCACCCGAGGAGCAAAACGTAGTAAAGTAGAAAATTTTGCCACATATTCTTCAATATTCATCTGGCCCTGTGTCAAGTTGAAAAACTCTGTACTCTTATCTTGTCGGTACGATACTGGGAGAAATATTTTATTAAACTCAGCTTTAAAGATTTTCCATGTAATCACGGTACCATGCTGTTCTAATACTTTTTTGGTTGCGATCCACCAACTCTTTGCAACTTCATATAACTGGTGCCCAATCAATCTAACTCGACGTTCATCTAAGTAATTAAGTGAATCAAACAACACTTCAATATCATTCAACCAACTCTCACAATCATCAGACGTCTCAGTACCGCTCAGAATCGGCGGTGGAAATGACTGAAACCTCTTCAACTGTAGTACCCGAAAAACCAATATGCGTAAATATGTGCATAATATCTATTATTTAATTTCAAATGATTATTATTCTAGGAATTTGTTGATTTAATTGCATTTAAATTATTTACGTTATTTTTATAAGGACTTTAAATCGCGTATTTCAAATTTTAACTTTTTAGATATATATGCGAGACCGGACCGGAGATAGGAAATCGGAGATGAATTTTATGATCCAAAAATATTCCTAAATTTATTCCGAGCTAAGAAATAATTTATTTTAATGAAATCAAGTGGATTTAAGTCTACTTTTATTAATTAATCACCAATTTAATTGTAGGCTTCTTAATTCATCAAGATTATGCTTAATTAAACTTTTAATCAAGCTTATCTAACATATGATTCTACTTAGCAAAACTTAAACAAATCCTACACCAATTTGGGAAGACAAGTCTCCGTCCTCTCCACTCCACACAATCCCCAACTTGACACCATTTAACTCCCCCAACAACAAAACAAAGACCACCCATTCATCATGCATGTTTCCCCCCAACTTGACATCATTTACTCCACCATGCACCACCTTATTTGACCACAAGCCTTCACCACCTTCTTCACTCCACCTAGCACGAAAATTCAGAAGAAAACTCATCCAATAATTGTGAGCCATCAAGAGAGAAAAGAGATAAAACAAGCAAGAAAAGAGAATTCAGTCTCCGCCGCGCCGCGTTCGTCGTAATCGATTTGTTTTCGTTTCAAACAAATCCAAGGCATGTCTATATTATTTCTTTGCTCTTCAATCAAGTTATATATCTATTTTTAAACCATTACATGTGCTTGATCTATGACAAAACCGAAATCAAGTCAAGAACTTTCGAAAAACATTCTACAGAATTTTCGGCTCTTCCCACATGCACTTCACGTTCTTTGTTGTTTTTATGATTACAGGGTTGGCTCGACTTCCAGGGACTCAAGGCTGCTTTTAGACATGATAAAGGGTGTGTTAGGAAGGGAGTTGTCCATTGGTTTCAGCCTATTCCGCCTTTGCATCACGTTTTGGATAGCAACTCCCTAGCATGCCATTTTGTGTCTCGATTTGCATGTTTATTGTCTAAGGTGAAGATTCTGATCTTGGCTGCCCTAGAGGCTGTAGCCATGGTTAGAACATTTCCTTGACATGTCTAGGATGTGACCAAGATGCCCTTTCATGGCTTGGTTCATGGTCCCATCGGTTTTCAAAATAAACAAGAACAGCCCCCTTCGGTTTTAAAATTCTGGTTTTTTGTTGAGTGTGTTGAGTTTCGGTTTTTAGGTGTCAAGTGGGTTGTGGTTGGCTTCTAGCCCTTAACCATGACTCTTACAACACCTTAGAATGTCTAGCATGGACCATGGTTAACCTCATAGCCATTGGATCCTTCATTTGACAGCAAAACAAGCAACGCCCCCACGCATGCAATGTGTGTGTTCCCGGGTGAAACTTGTATTGTCGTAGGTGTTGGCAGGAATTGTGTTTGGCCTAGGGCCCTTAGCCATGGTTCAAACCATACCTTCGGATGTTGGGAAGAGGATCTGGTCAGTGGTTCAAGCCCCAATGGCCATTAGCCTTGAAAACGACGCAAGGAAGCGCAACAGCTGCTACTGTAATTTTCTGGACAGCAACTTTGCCTTTGGTTCAGAGGTGTGTTTCGAGTTCTTGCTTGGCTTTTAGCCTATGGCCTTGGACTGGACAGTGCCTTATTGAGTTAGGAAGGTCATGTTTTTGGCGGTTTGTGATTTGGTCAAGTTTAGAGGTCGTACGAGAATTTACGGTGCAATGTGCCAAAGTGGCTCTCGAAAGAGCGTTTCATGATTTTGGCCTCCATGCACAATTTTTGTGTATTACAGTCCTTGGTAATTATTTTCCAGTATTTTTGGTGTTTTTTAATCATGACTAAATGATGATTTGATGTTGGTTCGGGTTGGTACAGACTCATGGTTAAATATTAAGTTTGTTGGGCGTAATAGTCTCGTTTTTAGTTCGATTTTGAAACGTTGGTCAAGATAAGTTATTTGCATTGTCAAGTCAAGTTATGTGCATGTTTTTCATGTTAGAATTAGGTCGCAGCGAGCCTGGAAATGATCCAACCCAAATTTTAAAATAACTCAGGAATTTAATTATATTACGTGCAAAAAAATATAAAATGTTCATTTTTGAGATATATGCGATATTGCTTGTGGCCACCTCACGTTCATGGGATTGCAGCTTATCATGGGATTATTACTTCATCCGGTGGCTACTGACCGGTTCATGTTCATGTATGGGTACGGATATCCAGTCCAAGGGCTGTGATGATCTCTAACGCCCAGTATATTGTGGTTTAGTCTGATCAGACGATTCATTTCACGTTATGGGCCACTTGCGTAGAACATATTCTCAACAGAAAATTATTATATGCTATTTCATTACAGGGCTCTATCGAGCAAGCATTTCACTTAAAATTTTCAGTTCAGTTATGCACATATTTATAATT
The DNA here is from genome assembly GCF_025594145.1 of Primulina tabacum. Classification (NCBI taxonomy): domain Eukaryota; kingdom Viridiplantae; phylum Streptophyta; class Magnoliopsida; order Lamiales; family Gesneriaceae; genus Primulina; species Primulina tabacum. The sequence continues at coordinate 17,086,871 of NC_134561.1, forward strand.
ACTCATGACAAGATATTTTCACGTTATGCTTTACGACATGATATTTTTACACGTCATGAAACTTTATGATATATTTTACTCGTTATTCACGATATATGGATGCTGAGTCTTTAGACTCACTAGACTTGATTGTTGTAGGTGCTGATGAGGTCGGGACCGAGGGCGGGGACCAGTGAGTCATCTTGGGTCGGCAGTAGTAGGAACCCGAGGACTTCATTCATCAGTTTATTTATTATTTTATGCAAACTCATTTTATCGCGATGAATTATTTTAAGTTGTTGCTTTGAAACAAATATTTACTTCCGCTGCTATCTCGATATTTAAAGCTTTTATTCCGCTACTACTTTAAACATTGAATCTTTTATTAGTATATTTTATGAACGAGGAATTTTATTTATTTAAAGAGAAAATTTTAAATTATTCCGCAAATTTTCAAGTACGAAACACGGGCCACTACAGTTGGTATCAAAGCCTATGTTCTTGTAAAGGGTTGTACTACTACTGACCTCGAGAAGCTCACGAAGTCACGTCTTCGGGCTGTAAGTTTTACATTTACGCTTTTGTGTAAAGCATGAAATATTTTAACAACATGTTTTCATGAGATATTTTATGTTCAGATTATGATAATGCAGTATTTATTTAAATTTAAAAAAAAAAAGTAGAAATATTGCATGTTGGTTACGTAAGGATTTTACATGGTACGGTATGCCTTCTAGACGAGTTATTGACCCCCCGAGGGGTGCTGAAAGCGAGGCTGATGAGACTCAGAACCGTTACGAGGATAGAGGTCCACCACCACCTCCTCCACCACCTGATATGCATACCCAGATGATGGCGGGTATGACTCAGTTCTTCGCACAGTTCGCGGGGAACAATGCTGCAGCGGTAGCTAGGCTGCCTAGACCTGAGGCGACCTATGAGCGATTCATGAAGATGAGACTGAAGGAGTTCTCAGGGACAACAGATCCCATGATTGCCGAGGGCTGGATCAAGTCCCTCGACGTCATCTTTGAGTTTATGGAGCTTGGGGATGCGGATAGAGTTCGTTGTGCGACATATCTATTTGGAGGAGACGCACGCCTATGGTGGGAAGGAGCATCCGTAGCCTTGAGCTTGGCTACTCTGAGCTAGACGCGCTTCACGGAAGTATTTTACTCCAAATATTTTACTGACGAGGTGCGTGCCAGGTTGACCACGGAGTTCATGACCCTGAGGCAGGGAGACTGGACCGTTATGGAGTTCATCCGTAAGTTTGAGAGGGGTTGCCATTTTGTGCCCCTGATTGCGAACGATGTCGATGCCAAGCTGAGGCACTTTTTGGATGGTTTACGGCCAATCTTGCGCCGCGATGTTAGGGTGGCTGGCCCTACTACCTTTGAAGTATCTGTTTCCAGAGCTCTTGCTGCAGAGCAAGATCAGATTGACATTGAGAGGGATCGCCAGGGCAAGCGACCAGTCCCCGTGCCACACCGCCCTCCTCCTCAGCAGCAGCCCTAGAATAAGAGGCCTTTCCACGGCCCACCCAGGAACAGAGTACAGCAGCAGCAGCAGGGACGCGCAGTCCCGAGGACTTTTGAGCACCCGGCCTGTCCTAGGTGCACACGCCGCCATGCTGGAGCATGTATGTATGGGTCAGGGAAGTGTTACAAATGTGGTAGTCTAGACCACTTGCTGCAGCAATGCCCTCAGGGGAGCCTGCCTACCCAAGGCAGAGTCTTTGCTCTCCATGCAGCAAAGACGAACCCAGACACCATGCTCATGACAGGTATCTTAAAGCTTTAAGTTAATATTCGAAATTCAATGTTTTGGGAATTGAGATTTTGGATTGAGATTTTGAACATAGAGTTGATGATAGGATTGCATGCTCTAATCAGTGTTATTTCGGGAATTTAGGTTAGAAGAACTTTGACCTTTGCATGTCTATAAGTTAGTTCTATTAATTATTGGGTTCAGCTTGACGTTCCAACCTTTCAGGGAGAATTTTTATAGCCGGGTCACCTACGAAAGCCTTGATAGATTCAGGGGCTACTCATTCATTCATTTCGGAGACCTTTGCTAATTTTATCAAGGTCAAGACCATTGGGCTCGATATAGCCTATTCAGTTGTACTGCCTTCGGAAGAGGAGATGGCAGCTACCAAAGTGATCCGAGACATAGACCTCGAGATTCATGGCAATCTTGTTTATGCGGATCTGATCGTACTGCCAATGCCAGAGTTTGACATCATTCTGGGTATGGACTGGCTACTAAGGAACAGAGTTTTGAACGACTTTCAGCGGACATCCGTTCTAGTCCAACCGCCTGGGATGGAGCAGTTCTTATTCGAGCCAGACAGGTACTTTCCTTTACCGCGCATTATACCTTGTGTCCAGGCTAGGAAGCTCATGCATAGAGGCTGTCGAGCATTTTTGGCAACTTTTATATCCGTTCCCGAGACACCCAGTCAATAAGCCTCCGATGTCCCAATTGCTAGGGATTTTCTAGACGTTTTTCCTGAGGAAGTCTCTAGTATGCCACCCGAGCGAGAGGTGAAGTTTTCTATTGAGCTTATGCCAAGTACGGCTCCGATCTCAAAAGCACCGTACCGATTAGCGCCGACAGAAATGGCAGAACTTAAGAAGCAGATTCAGGAACTTCTCGACAAGGAGTACATTCGCCCGAGTTTTTCACCATGGGGCGCGCCAGTCTTGTTTGTGAAGAAGAAGGATTGCACGATGAGGCTTTGCATTGACTACCGGGATTTTAAAAGGGTTACAGTGAAGAATAAATACCCACTTCCGAGGATTGAAGATTTATTTGACTAGTTGCAGGGAGCTTCAGTTTTCTCAAAGATTGATCTGCGTTCTGGTTATCATCAGTTGAGGGTGAAAGACGCCGATGTTCTCAAGACTTCTTTTAGGACTCGTTATGGCCACTTCGAGTTCCTTGTGATGCCGTTCGGTTTGACGAATGCGCCAGCGATCTTCATGGATCTCATGTATCGCGTATTTCAGCCGTATCTTGATCAGTTTGTTATAGTGTTCATAGACGACATTCTCGTCTACTCTAAGAATCAAGAGGATCACAGCAGACATCTAACCACAGTTTTGCAGACCCTACAGAAGCATAAGATATTCGCGAAGTTCAGTAAGTGCGAGTTCTGATTAGAGAAGGTGGCATTCTTAGGCCACATCGTTTCTAGCAGTGGTATTGAGGTGGACCCAGCGAAATTTGCAGCAGTCAGAGATTGGGTTGTGCCGCAGAATGCATCAGAGATCCGTAGTTTCCTTGGGCTAGCGGGATATTATCGGAAGTTTATTCAGGGATTCTCCTCTATCGCAGTTCCACTCACGTCGTTGACAATGAAGAATGTTAAATTTTTGTGGAGCGAAGAGTGTCAGAAGAGCTTCGATACTTTGAAGCAAGCCCTTATCTCAGCCCCAGTATTGGCCATGCCGTCAGGGCCCGGATACTTTGTATTGTATACCGATGCTTCGAAGCTCGGTTTGGGCGCAGTATTGATGCAGTATGGGAAGGTATTAGCATATGCTTCTCGTCAGTTGAAGACACATGAGAAGAATTATCCTACCCATGATCTAGAGTTGGCCGCCGTAGTATTTGCCTTGAAGATTTGGAGGCATTATCTATACGGAGAGAAGTCTCAGATCTATACCGACCACAAGAGCCTCAAGTACTTCTTTACGCAGAAAGAGTTGAATATGCGTCAGAGGCGTTGGTTGGAGTTAGTCAAGGATTATGACTGTGTCATTAGCTACCATCCTGGTAAAGCTAATGTAGTAGCGGATGCTTTGACCCGAAAAGTCGCAGTGATGGCTCATTTGACAGTTCAAAGGCCTCTTCAGAGTGAGATTCAGAGGTTTGATCTAGAGATTTATACTCGAGGTAGAGTTCTCCGTCTATCTACCTTGACGATTAAATGTTTTTTATTAGACCTTATTCGCAGCGATCAGTCATCTGATGAGCAGTTGGCGAAGTGGAGGCAGAGAGATGAGGTGAAGGGCAGTGTTTTGTACACAGTGAGTGATGGCATTGTTCGTTATTGAGATAGGATATGGGTTCCTAGCAGCGATTCTATTCGAGCAGACATATTAGCCGAGGCCCATATGTCCCCGTACTCTATTCATCCTTGGAGTACGAAGATGTACAAGGATCTGCAGATGTTATATTGGTGGCCCGGTATGAAGAGAGAGATCCGGAGATTTGTATCCGAGTGTTTGACTTGTCAACTTGTGAAAGCGGAACATCAGAGACCAGCCGGCTTACTCAAGCCACTTCCCATTCCCGAGTGGAAGTGGGAGAGCATTAACATGGATTTCGTGGTTGGTTTACCGAAGTCGGCTAGAGGTTTGAATGCTATATGGGTGATTGTTGATCGTCTTACCAAGTCAGCGCATTTCTTGCCTATTAAGACGACTTTCTCCATGATTCAGTATGCCGAGTTATATATCCGTGAGATAGTCTGATTGCACGGTATCCCAGTCTCTATTGTTGCTGACAGAGATCCGAGATTCACTTTCTCATTTGGAAAGAGTCTGCATTCAGCGATAAGTACGAAGTTGTTGTTTAGCACAGCTTTTCACCCTTAGACAGATGGTCAATCAGAGAGAGTTATTCAGATCTTGGAGGATCTACTCCGTGCTTGTGTCATCGATTTCTCAGGGAGCTGGGAATCGAAGTTGCCATTAGTGGAGTTTACCTATAACAACAGCTTTCAGTCGTCTATAGGTATGGCTCCTTATGAAGCACCATACGGAAGAAAGTTTAGATCGCCTATTCATTGGGATGAAGTAGGCGAGAGATCAGAGTTAGGACCAGAGATCGTTCAACAGACTGCTGATCTAGTAGTCGTAATTCGTGACAGGATGAGGACTGCTCAGAATCGACAGAAGAGTTATGCCGACCGGAGGAGGAGAGATCTAGAGTTTTCCATTGGCGATCATGTTTTCGTGAAGATAGCACCGAAGAAAGGAAAGCTTAGTCCGAGGTTCATCGGACCATTTGAGATCCTCGACAGAGTTGGGACATTAGCATATCGTGTTGCTCTTCTGCCAAATCTGGCCGGAGTACACAATGTGTTCCATGTGTCGATGTTGAGGAAGTATTTAGCAAATCCTTCTCATGTGTTGAACTTTGAACCGTTGCAGATTTCTTCGAACTTGTCTTATGAAGAGAGACCAGTGCAGATCTTAGACCGCAAGGAGAAGAAGCTTCAGAACAAGGTGATCAAAGCAGTGAAGGTCAAGTGGCTTAATCATTCCGATGAGGAAGCTACTTGGGAGCCAGAGTCAGAGACGCGGAGTCGCTTTCCAGATTTATTCTGTGAGTTCTAATTTCGAGGACGAAATTTTATTTAAGGGGGGAGTGTTGTAGTACCCGAAAAATCAATATGCGTAAATATGTGCATAATATCTATTATTTAATTTTAAATGATTATTATTTTAGGAATTTGTTGATTTGATTGCATTTAAATCATTTACGTTATTTTTATAAGGATTTTAATTCGCATATTTCAAATTTTAACTTTTTAGATATATACGCGAGACCGGACCGGAGACAGGAAATCGGAGATGAATTTTATGATCCAAAAATATTCCTAAATTTATTCCGAGCTAAGAAATAATTTATTTTAATGAAATCAAGTGGATTTAAGTCTACTTTAATTAATTAATCATCAATTTAATTGTAGGCTTTTTAATTCATCAAGATTATGCTTAATTAACCTTTTAATCAAGCTTATCTAACATAGGATTCTACTTAGCAAAACTTAAACAAATCCTACACCAATTTGGGAATACAAGCCTCGGTCCTCTCCACTCCACACAATCCCCAACTTGACAGTATTTAATTCCCCCAACAACAAAACAAAGACCACCCATTCATCATGCATGTTTCCCCCCAACTTGACATCATTTACTCCTCCATGCACCACCTTATTTGACCACAAGCCTTCACCACCTTCTTCACTCCACCTAGCACGAAAATACAGAAGAAAACTCATCTAATAATCGTGAGCCATCAAGAGAGAAAAGTGAGAAAACAAGCAAGAAAAGAGAATTCCGTCTCCGCCGCGCCGCATTCGTCGTAATCGATTTGTTTTCGTTTCAAACAAATCCAAGGCATGTCTATATTATTTCTTTGCTCTTCAATCAAGTTATATATCTATTTTTAAACCATTACATGTGCTTGATCTATGACAAAACCGAAATCATGTCAGGAACTTTCGAAAAACATTGTACAGAATTTTCGGCTCTTCCCACATGCGTTTCACGTTCTTTGTTGTTTTTGTGGTTACATGGTTGGCTCGACTTCCATGGACTCAAGGCTGCTTTTAGACATGATATAGGGTGTGTTAGGAAGGAATTTTTCCATTGGTTTCAGCCCTTTTCCCCCTTGCATCACGTTTTGGACAGCAACTCCCCAACATGTCATTTTGTGTCTTGATTTGCATGTTTATTGTCTAAGTTGAAGATTCTGATCTTGGCTGCCCTAGAGGATGTAGCCATGGTTAGAAACTTTCCTTAACATGTGTAGGACGTGACCAAGATGCCATTTCATGGCTTGGTTCATGGTCCCATCGGTTTTCAAAATAAACAAGAACAGCCCCCTTCGGTTTTAAAATTCTGGTTTTTTGTTGAGTGTGTTGAGTTTCGGTTTCTAGGTGTCAAGTGGGTTGTGGTTGGCTTCTAGCCCTTAACCATGACTCTTACAAAACCATAGCATGTCTAGCTTGGACCATGGTTAACCTCATAGCCATTGGATCCTTCATTTGATAGCAAAACAAGCAACGCCCCCACACGTGCAATGTGTGTGTTCCCGGGTGAAGCTTGTATTGTCGTAAGTGTTGGCAGGAATTGTGTTTTGCCTAAGGCCCTTAGCCATGGTTCAAACAATACCTTAGGATGTTGGTAAGAGTCTCTGGTCAGTTGTTCAAGCCCCAATGGCCATTAGCCTTGAAAACGACGCAAGGAAGCGCAACAGCTGCTGCTTTAATTTTCTGGACAGAAACTTTGCCTTTGGTTCAGAGGTGTGCTTTGAGTTCTTGGTTGGCTTTTAGCCTATGGCCATAAACTGGACAGTGCCTTATTGAGTTAGGAAGGTCATGTTTTTGGCGGTTTGTGATTTGGTCAATTTTAGAGGTCGTACGAGAATTTACGGTGCAATGTGCCAAAGTGACTCTCGAAAGAGCGTTTCATGATTTTGGCCTCCATGCACAATTTTCGTGTATTACAGCCCTTGGTAATTATTTTCCAGTATTTTAGGTGTATTTTAATCATGACTAAATGATGATTTGATGTTGGTTCTGGTTGGTACAGAGTCATGGTTAAATATTAAGTTTGTTGGGCGTAATAGTCTCGTTTTTAGTTCGATTTTGAAGCGTTGGTCAAGATAAGTTATTTGCATGGTCAAGTAAAGTTATGTGCATGTTTTTGATGTTAGAATTAGGTCGCAGCAAGCCTGGGAACGATCCAACCCAAATTTGTAAAATAACTCAGGAATTTAATTACATTACGTGCATAAAAATATAAAATGTTCATTTTTGAGATATAAGCGATATTGCTTGTGGCCACCTCACGTTCATGGAATTGCAGCTTATCATGGGATTATTACTTCATCCGGTGGCTACTGACCGGTTCATGTTCATGTATGGGTACGGATATCCAGTCCAAGGGCTGTGATGATCTCTAACGCCCAGTATATTGTGGTTTAGTCTGATCAGACGATTCATTTCACGTTATGGGCCACTTGCGTGGAACATATTCTCAACAGAAAATTATTATATGCTATTTCATGACAGGGCTCTATCGAGCAAGCATTTCACTTACGATTTTCAGTTTAGTTATGCACATATTTATAATTACTCATGACAAGATATTTTCACGTTATGCTTTACGACATGATATTTTTACCTGGCATGAAACTTTATGATATATTTTACTCGTTATTCACGATATATGCATGCTGAGTCTTTAGACTTACTAGACTTGATTGTTGTAGGTGCTGATGAGGTCAGGACCGAGGGCGGGGACCATTGAGCCATCTTGGGTTGGCAGTAGTAGGAACCCAAGGACATCATTTATCAGTTTATTTATTATTTTATGCAAACTCATTTTATCGCGATGAATTATTTTAAGTTGTTGCTTTGAAACAATATTTACTTCCGCTGCTATCTCGATATTTAAAGCTTTTATTCCGCTGCTACTTTAAACATTGAATCTTTTATTAGTATATTTTATGAACGAGGCATTTTATTTATTTAAAGAGAAAATTTTTAATTATTCCGCAAATTTTCAAGTACGAAACACGGGCCACTACATCAACATTGTTTCCATCGGAGTTTCTCACACATCCATCTGATAAACCGAAGTACCACCTGATTCTGGAATTCTTCGAGGATGTATATCTGATTACCAAAAGAATTAGTAACCAAATACGACAAACCTGTTTCAGTCCTCCTCTGATCATCTTACTGCTGATCAAGAATCGGTTCTGATTCATTCTCAATAATACACATTACCATCTCAAAATCAGATAAAGCAGGTAGACATGTATTAAAGCAGTAAATCATGCTAGCAGTCAAAAGCAAGGAAAGAAAACTCAATCTACCCCGCTCACTAGCTCATATCTCAGTCTAAAGGATCTATCGTTCTGATACCACCTGTTGTGGGGACCCGGACGCTAATCATGTTCTTAATCATCATTGGGAAAATTTAAACTAAGGTTTAACAACTAAATATCAAGTATCCAAACCCTATCTAAAATCCATGTCCGTAGTCTCCACTCTAATCACGATCTCTCTCTTCATCTCCTCGACCCCGATCCTGTCCCACCTATTTTAATGCACACATACAAACACGACAACAGCCGGATAACTCCCGTGAGAAATACATCCCATTATAAATCAACGAAACATGCAATCATATAAACAATGTAAAAGTATGTATCAGATATCAGTAACATGTATCAAAATCTGAAACATAACCAATATAAAATAGTCACTCAGACTCGTAATTCCACGTCTATGACTAGACTCAATCCTAGTCTAAGGATCCCGGTTTCCAGACGTTGGTATTCCTATATCAAACATCAGTAATAGAAGAAACTCCAATTCTATTCACTTCGATATAACCAAACATCTGGCGTCTTGACCTATCCGTCACAGACTTTGGCACTTTCGGCAAATCACTATCTTGTGACAATGTGCAATGTGCCAGTGACGATTCCATCACTATCCGGCACTTATGTCACAAGATTACTCGTCTAATACTCGTCTAATACCTGCTTTCTATAAATCCAAAAAACAAGCATATCAAATCAAATCAATATAAATAATAACAATAAGTATGTGATTTAGGGAAAATCAAGTATATCATACTCTTGTCGTTCTCCCGGTACCACATTAACTTATACCTTTCTTTTCTCGGTCTGACGAAGTCGAAGTCTCGAAGTCGAAGTCTCGAAGTCAAATCTGTCCATATAAAATCTGAAATGACAATATCGAATAGACTATGTCAATGTACAACTCAATTCAAGACTTGTTCTGATCAATACTCAAATCAAGACATAATCTGATCAATGTCAATGATACAACGATACAATCTTAGTCAATAACGAATCTGATTAATATCAATCTACTAATGTTTCGACGGCATAACAATACAATCTCAATAACTCCGTCAATTTCAACATCACAGATATAATAACACGGTTCATAATCGATATCAGTACAACCCATAATCTTAACAATAACATATCATAATCTCAAATCTGTACCATCTCGCAATACCGGCAATACAATATCAGTATATACGAATCAACAACTCATCTGATCCAAATCTGAATAATATCAATATACCCATCAATAAATTATCAATCAGATATCAATCCCAACATCTCATAATTGGTGACAACACAATTCTAATATCAACTCGGTCTAATCACAATCAAATCAACTCTGAAAATTCGTAATAATTTCATACGGTATTTGTTCTTCGATCCGGTTTTGATTATACAATGTATGATATCGCAAGATAAACATATATGGATCATATCTGATTCTGGGAGTATCCTAATTTCAAATCATATCAAAACTTAGTAAAACTAACGCCCAGTTGTAGCCTGCGTAGATAGGAACTCAGTACTGCAGTCAGATTCAAAATCTAAAGGACGGATTTCTCGCAACTTGAATTTTCGTATTAAGAATTAAAGCTTTCCCCTGACCTTCGTTTTTCTTTTTGTTCTGAGGAAATGAAGCAATTACATATATATATATCATCTTGCATGTGATAGCAACGTGTCACGTTCTTCTTCATTTTTGATTGGCGCTCGGGCGGTCATGAATTTCCGCCCGGGCGCGACGTGCTCGGCCCTCTCATTTTAAACAAGGGCGCTCGGGCGGATAAAACTTCCTCCCGGGTGCGAGATGTTCGGGTTTCTTGCCTTATTCATTGGCGCTCGGGCGAACAAAAACTTCCGCCCGGGCGCAACACCTTCGATCCAAACTTGTATAATTCCATATGCTTTGCCCAAATCTGATCTCGGAATGGCCCGGCTATAATCACATCAATTCATAATCATAAAACTCAGATTAACAGAATAAAAAAATCGGGCATTACAACAATAGTAGCTATTGCCATCATGTCTTCTCGACTAAAATTCACCCTTGGTGGTAATGGTGGATTTTCGTTTTCGTTTTGATTGACTCTTAGGGGGTTACGGTTGTTTCTGGGTGGTCTGCCTACCATTTCCTATAAACATATATTTTATTAATTTTTTTTTAAAAAATACATAATCAAAGAAATATTTTGATTAATTTTTGAAATGCATACACTTAGTCCTTTAATTATCAAAATGATTAGCCTAATTGGCCTAAATACAATCGATGCTTATCATAGGAATTATTCTACTCGTCCAGCACTTCACCATCTCCTACAGCTTCGTTAATTTCTTCTTCAATGGGATTTCCTTCTTGGTCTTCTTCGAGTTCTCCCATGAGATCTTCCATGTTGACCATATCATTTTGAATTTGATTGATGTATTGTTCCAATAGAGCATTTTGATTTGTCAGAGTTTCACTTCCGCTTGCAGCTCTTGAATTGTGGATTGGTTTACATTCTCATTGACTTCATGTTCTTCGATTTGTTCTTCAAGGTGGCGTTGTGTCTTGAGACGACTGTCATCCCAAATCTGTAGTGTAAAAAGTCTATCTTGTGCTTTGTTCAACTCTCGTTTGGTGATCTCGTGCTGCCATTCTGATTCTTAATGATAAGCGGTATAGCGTCTGACGTCTTCTCGTAACTTCCTCACTTCTTCGCGTGCCTCGTAAAGGTCATTGTCCATGCATTTATTATTTCCATCTAGTTGATAATTATCCCTCTCAAGATTGTCATTTTTCATCTTCAGCGTTTCTATTTTTGCTTCCTTTGCCTGAAATTGTTTTTGGTGTTCGGCTAAAATGATTTGAGGGTCCATGTTTGTTTTCCTATAAAGGTTAAAAGAAATGAATTTTATTGACAGGTTTATAAAACCCTCATAAATTTTTCTACGTAAAGGCGACAATTTAAGGCAAATAATAAAGTTCTTATTCATAAATAAGTTATTACACTTATTTCTTTTGAAAACATATTTTTATTAAAATCATAATCCCATATTAGCCTAGTCTATCATGTCTCCATAGTCGATGTCACTATCGTCGTTGACCACTTCCATCGGTGCTTCTTCCTCTTCTTTCATGTTCTCTACCACTAGATGCAAATAGTTATTCTGGTCTTGAAGCCTATCCATGGTGCTATGAAGTTTGGTGAGGTAACGTTCTTGCTTGTTATTAAACTCTTCTTGACACTGACGAGCTCGAGTAGCACTGTCTCTTTCTGTCTCCACTCTCTCTAGCAAGTCCTTGTTTAGTGTAGCTAGGCGCTCGATACGGTCTGAATCAGTAGGTATACGAAGAAGTTGGCTCTCAGCCAAGTCTAGAGGATTAGTGAGTCACTGTACATCTCTCTCGAGTATGTTCCTGATCTTGCTAAGTTCATGTTTCTCTTGTTTTTCCCTAGCAAGTTGCGCCTTCAGAGTCGCAATTTTCCTAACTTGATTATCTATCGTGAGCTGGCGCATGAGAAGGGCCACTTGAGCATACGTACTTGGAGCAGCCATTCCATAGAATAAATCGAGGTAAAATATCAGAAGAGTAACAAAGGATAGAAAGGCACAAAAGTTTAATGGGCACACAATTTTCTTGGAGTTAATGATACTAAGAATTTTACATATTGATTAGAAGAGATGGAATTCGAAATTCTCGAAGAAGATTATGGAAATGATGGATGTTTTTTTTAGGTGGGAATGCACTAGGCTTTTGCATAAAATTGACTTCATCAAATTTTTTATGTCAAAATCCCAGCGGGATTATGAACCTGGCGGCTCTGATACCACTTAAATATCACGCCCCAAAATCGAGGCGTCGGTGACATCCGACATTTTTTAACAATTACTTGAAAACAATAAAGTCTCGTAGCAAATGGCCAAAAACCAGTCTGTTTCATATAACAAAATATTGTCATTACAATGACAACGGAATAAAAATTACATCAGAAATTCGGAAGCGAAATACAAAAAAAAATAGTATGCTCTTGATTCTCGTTCTTTTCATTTGATCATCATCCCCAGAAAGCTTCTTGTTCCTCCTCATTCATTTCTCTTCATTCTTATCTGAAAGTTGTAAGAAGTGAGTGTTTTGAGAAACACTCAGCAAGTGGGGGCCGATCGATTTCCAAAGATACATATAGAAATTAATTTTTAAAGCATCTCTTTAACAAAAATTCAAAACTTATTACTGTTGACTTATTATATCATAACCAAATCAAATATGAGACAAAGATTATCATAAGATTCAGAGCAAATCAGAAGCAAATCAAAACAAACACAACACTGTTACTCATCTCATTTTCTATTATCAAATTGTCCCTAATATGTTAGTCTTTTAAGGGGCGATACCGTAACACATTTTTATACCCACTGATGGGGCCAGACAGAACACAGTTTTGTACCAACTTATGGAGGCCAAAACACAGTTTTATACCCACTGATGAGGGCCAAACATAATTACAATTATTGTTCCATATATAATTTGATTTGTAACAGTGTATTACAGAATTCAGATTTATCGAACAAAACTTATCAGAAGTTTGAAAGGAATTCAGCGGATTCAAAGAATATCGATATCTAGAAAGAACAAACCAGAAAGACATATCATCGATCGAAATTTTAAAAAGGAAAGACTATATTTTTCGAAAGGAATGGTCGCACACATATGCATGTCATCATATATATATATATAGAAGTTTAAAATTAAAAATAAATACGTAACAAAAACCCACTTATAGCGTTCTCGATGTTACGGTTCGAAATTTGCAGAACTTGGTCGTACGAAACTTGCTGAATTCGGACCAAGTGGTGACCGAATTTTGGATAGAGCTTCCCTACAGTATTGACAATGATTCCAGCACGAAACTCCAAATCTTCCTCCTTCCTCTTTGCTAGTGGCGGCCGAAAGATTTTTGATTTGTAGAGGGGAAGGGCAGAAATTTGGGAAGTTTTTTGAAGGATATTTGAAATGTATTTTGTGTGAGATTTGAGTTACTATTTATAGAAAAAATTGACCTTCCAACCTGCTACTTCTTAAATTAAAATTCACCCAAGTGTAGGTTGTCTGCAAGTAATATATTTCATGAGTACGAGATCGATCCACAGATAGGTTATTTTTTTAAGTTTAAATTTATTAATTTATAAATTACCAAATTCAATAATGAAGTTTACAAATTATAAATTTGTCAAGGCTCAAAGATCTATTCTTGGTTTATGTAATATTGTTTAACTAAAATTAAAACAAAGGAAATCACCATAATTAATGGTTCCAAGAAAATTAAATATTTAAACACACACATAATATAATATAGTTCACACTATAGAAAATACCGAATTAACCGATATTTTATATATGGTACCTATGATTATATATATAACTATATAAATATATAATTGCATAAAGTAAATGTTAAATTAAATCATTATATTTTATTTAGAACAATCGGCAGAGTCACGCTATTGCCTAAAAGAAATATATGATTTAATAAGTTAGTTGCGATAAAATAAAAGTTAGTTGCGAGAAAGTAAAAGTTAAATGCGAAAAATAAAAGTTAGTTGCGATAAAGTAAAAGTTAGTTGCAGTTAGTTGCGATAAAGTAAATTTTAGATTGTTAGATGTTAGTATTAAATCATAATATTGAATTTAGAACAACCGACAGAGCCACGCTATCGTTTAAATAAAATATATGATATAATTATATAAATATGTAAATATATATATATATATATATATATATATATATATATATATATATATATAATATAACAATAATAATAATAGATGAAATATTTATTGTATCAAAATTAAACAACAAATCAAGATAACCACTTCAATGATATCAATCATTTGATGTAAATTGATAACAACAAATAATTCATTTTTATACCTACAATAAAAAGAAGTTAGCTAAATGAAATGAAATAAAGAAAGAATATACAAAATATAAACAATCTTACTTCACTAAGAATTCATCCTCTTCACCTTGACATAATAGATTTTGTCACGCCCCGTGTCCGAAGCGTTGGTAACATCCGGCATTTTTAACAATTTCTTGAAAACAATTAAGCCTCGTATTGAAATGCCAAAAACCAGTCTTTCTCATAATTAAAACATTGTCTTTACATTGAAAATAGAATAAAATACATCAGAGTTGCAAATGCGGAAACTGAACAAAAGAAAAATAAAGTCTTGATTTCTTGTATCTTTCTCATCGGCTACCATCCTCAGAAGGCTTCTTGTTCCTTCTCATTCAGTTGCTCTTCATTTTAATCTGAAATTTGTAAGGGGTGAGTGTTTTGGGAAACACTCAGCAAGTGGGGGTCGATCGATTTCCAATGATACATATAGAACTTAATCTTTAAAACATTTCTTTAACAAACTTTCAAATCTTAATACTTTTAACTCATCATAACAGAAAAGAAACAATTATGACACAGAGGTTATCATACGATTCAGACAAGTTCAGAAACAGATCAGAACAATTCAGAATAGAATAGATCGGAGCAGACATAACACTGTTACTCATATAATTTCCATGGTCAAATTGTCCCCAATATGTTAGTCCTCTAAGGGGTGAGGCCAGAACTCGGTTTTATACCCACCGGTGGGGGCCAGACAAAAATGGTTTTATACCCACCATTGGGGGCCAGACAGAATCACAATTCTCGTCCCATTTCAAATTGAATCGTAACAGTGTAACAAAGATTTCAGATTTTTATCGAACAGAACTTATCAGAATTACAGATATCAAATTTTCATACGGATACAGCGGAATCAACAAATTTTGAAGAACAGAAAGAGCATATAATCGATCGAAATTTTAAAAGAAGAACATCATACTGTTTTTCAAAATGAGGACACACATTCATGCATGTCATAACTTATATATTCAAGATTTAAAAATACAATTGAATATACATATCAAAAACCCATTTACCGATTCTCGTACAAAGTTCCTTTCGAAAATTGAGCAGCACTTCATCGTGACTTTAACAAATGCGATCTTCAATCGAGCAGCACTACGATTATTCCTTCGAGCAGACTGAGACACAATTTTAGCAGCACTTTGACGTAAATTTTGATCGCCTGCACTGCAAGAATTTCCTCTTTCTTCCTTGACTTCGGCTGAGACTTTAGGGGTGAGGAGAGGGCCGAAAATTTGGGAGAGTTTTTGAGGGATTTTTGAAGTGCATTCTTGTATGTGACTTTAGGTGGTATTTATAGAAAATTCTTGCCCCTTCATCTTGCCTTGGTCGACCACTTGGAGCACAAGAAATGCCATGATGGTGTGATTAATTGTAGACCAAAATTCCATGTGTTCTCCAAGTTCAAGACTAGTTATAATGGTGGGTTCAAAAGTTCATGCATCCTTAAATGTCACCTTGATTTTCTAAAGGTCATTTCCTGCATCATCAATATGTCCTAGCTCTTAGCTCCTCCCGCAGCTCCTTCATGGGTTAACGCGAAGGTCATTTCTTGCACATTTAATTTGTCCGAACTCTTGGATCAACTTATAGCTCCCTTTTTGGTTTTGTTAGGACAAACATGGTTGAGCTTCTTTGAGTTGGAAGATCGAGCTCATGAGCTAGGGGTTTTCTCCCCAAGAATAAATGAGCTTCCTTGAGCTGAGGGTTTTAGCTTTTGAGCTGAGGGTTTCTTGTCCAAGAATCTTGGAGCTTCCTTGAGCTGAGGGTTTTAGCTTGTGAGCTCAGGATTTCCTCTTCCGAGCGACGTACCCTTAATTCTCAAGGTTTTACATTGCCTCGGCTTCTTTTTGAGCTACTTTCCGAGCTTTTTGAGGTGCTTTGCTTCGAAAAATCCGGGTTCTCACATCCCACCCTCCTTATTGGAAGTTTTGTCCTCGAAACTTTAGTTAGCTAGATCAATAAAGTGATGAGGGTGCCGGGTGCGCATACTTTCTTCAAATTCCCAAGTTGCTTCTCATTCCATATGATTTGACCATTGTATCTTGACATATGGAATTGTTCAGTGTCTCAGCACTTGGTCTTTGGTGTCCATTATTTAAATAGGGACTTCTTTCCTTCCAGTAGCGATGCAACTTTAAAATTCTGACTTGGATCTGAGACATACTTCCTTAGCTGTGAGACGTGGAAGACATTGTCAATCCTTGACATGCCTGGTGCTAAACCCAACCGATAAGCTAGGTTTCCCACTTTTCCCAGTATTATGAAGGGTCGACATACCTTGGAGTTAGCTTTCTAGATTTGCTGAATCGAACCACTCTTTTCATAGGGAAACATTGTCGTAAGCTTTCTCACCGATTTCGAACTCCAACGGTTTTCACTTTAAATCAGCCCAGCTCTTTTGTCGATCATGAGCTGCCTTGCGTTTTTCCTTGATAATAGCTACTTTATCAACAATTCAAGTACCATGATAGCTTTCTCTCTGATTTCAATACTTCCATGATAATTATTGTTATCGGCAAATTCAATCAAGGGGGGTGTTTATTTAATTCCTCCGAGGTCCATGGCACACGCCCTAAAACATCTTCAATAGTTCGATCCATCGTCTTTGCCTCATGTTTAATTCCTTTTGTGTGAACAGTATTTGAGGCTTTGATGATCGTTAAATTTTACACATTTGACACCAAATAAATTGATTCTCTGGATCTTTGGCTCAAATATAATTGTGGCTAATTTACTATCATGTGTTGGATAATTTTTCTCAGATGGTTTTAATTTCATCGATGCATAGGCAATTACTTGCCCTCTTGAATGAGAACACATCACAATCCTCTTTTGATGCATCATTGTAAATTCTGAAATTCTTGCCTTCTTCGGGAAGTACTAATACTAGCGTAGAAACTAGTTTCTTTTTCAAGATCTAAAAACTCCTCTCACATTCTTCACTCTAATTGAATTTAGAGTTCTTCTGAGTGAGCTTGGTGAGCGGAAGAAAATCCTTCAACACATTTTCTTAATAGCCAACTAATCCCAAAAACTTCAAATTTCTATTCCAGTATTCGCTCAAGGCCATTCTATGATTTCCTCCACCTTATTTGTGATCCACTGATATGCCCATTTCAGAGATTATATGACCGAAGAATGTGACATTTTTTTTTAATCATAATTCACATTTCTTAAATTTAGTATTTATTTATTTTCCTCTGAGTATCGGTAGAGCAAGACGAAGATCTTCCTTGCGGTCTTACTAACTTGTTGAATATGCAAGAATGTCCTCAATAAATGCTACCACAAACTTGTCGAGAAATTTTCTTGAACACTCTGTTCATGAGTTCTATGAATGTTGCTGGAGCATTGGTCAGGCCAAAAGGTATTATCGTGAACTCATAGTGTACATACCCTTTTATTTTATTAATTTTTTTGGCTGTTTTAGGAATATTCTCTGCCTTGGCCTTCAATTTGGGTAGTCTGATTTTAGATAGAGCTTCGAAAAGATCTTAGCTCCTTTTAACTGATAGAAAAAGTCATCTATTCTTGAAATATGACATTTGTTCTTGATCCTATTGAGTTCTTTGTAGATCGACACACTATCTTGTGCTTTCACCATTCTTTTGTGTCTGAAGCTCCCCAAGGAGAGGCACTTAGTCTGATTTGTTTTTGACTAACAAATCTCGGAATTGATCTTTTAGCTTCTTGAGTTCAACTGAAGCCATTTGCTAGGGTTCCTTAGATTTTAGTGTAGCACGAGCTATCAAGTTACTTTCGAATTCTACTTCACTGTATGAGATAATTCAAAGTAACCTTTCCGAAGCTCGCTACCACAGGAATATTTTATATCTTGAGCTTAATTCCTTCTTTTGCTTCTCTCATTATTGCTAGTTAGACTTCTTCGCCATACTCCATGCCTTTCTAGATCTGAGAAGCAGAAATGAAGGATTTCTGTTCCTTATCCTTGCCATAAATTATGATTTATTCTTGGATTGAAGTTTGGCATTCTTACCCCGACCATTTACCGTTGCATGATTCTTGTCCAACCAACCAATTCTCAGAATGACGTTGAAATTTACCATAGTACACTAAATAAAATCGGCACTAAATATATGTGTATTCATACTTATTTTATTCTATCTTAAAATTATCACGATTAATATCTCAAAACTTAAAACCAATATAGAATCTTAGAACATAACTCCTTATCAGCCTATTGACTTATGTCCCAATAACCTAGTTAAAATTTCTTTCAATTTTGTACGGAAGAAACTAATTCATCAAGCAATTATTCTTTTACTAAATCTGTCTTTAATCAAAACTATGAGCCTAACATGCTTTAATATAAACAAGTTTCGTTGGATGTCTTTCTCCACAAATCTTTCCCCTATTTTTCTTTTTACTATAAGAAGAGTCAGAACCTATTATGCGTGTTACATTTCCCTCGATGTCCACCAATATCTCATAACTCTCTTTATTTACCTAAGGTAATTACCTTAATCTCTTAACTTAGGTTATTGTTTCTTACCTCTATTAAATATTCCAAAATCATACATATTTAAATTTATCGCTTAATATCCCAAATTTAAATGTCCATACCGTTAATTATTGACATAAAAATCAACTTTCATATCTGAATATCAAAACTTATTTAATTCTTATCTCATATTTTCATAAATATTATTATCCCCGAATCAAACATTTCATCTTAAGTCGGAAACTTATTTTCGATAAGTAAATTCCCAAATGTAAGTCAACTTATATCAGAGTATTTTTATTCCCAAAAATATAAGTCAAATTATCTTTGATAGGTATGTTCCCAAAAATATAATTCAACTTATCTCTGTACATCCTCAAAGAAATGTTACACTTCTTTCTTTCATATAATTTAACTATAATATCAGTCCAGCTGTAGCACCCGTAAATCAGTAGACGTATAAGCCACGCATAATTATAGATTTTTAAATTTAATTGACTTCATTGCATGATTATTTTAAATGCATTTATTTGAAGTTAATTATTCATTATTTCAGTTCAGTAGATTGATTTTTAGCATTTCAGTTATTTCAGTGAGGCCGGACCGGAGTCGGAGTTTTGAGGTAGAATTTAAGATTCGAGAAATATTTCCAGAAGTTAAGTTAGCTAGCAAGTAAGTTCATTTAAGTTAGTAAGGGAGGTTTGAGGATTTAATTTAATTATTTGAGGTGATTAAGAAATGAACTCATTTAAGTTATTAAATTAAGGGGTTAGCTCACTAAATTATTTAAAGGATTAGTAAGGCTTTCAAGGATTATTAGTTGACTAGATAATCAACATTCCCCTTCATTTTATTAGCATAATTTCGGCCCCTTAGTTGCTAAGCAACTCAATTGCCAACTCATCAAGCTTTTGACCAATTCTTTGCATGTAATTAGTAGGATAATTCTAGGATTTTTGGGAGCACAATTTAATTAAATAAATTGACATATCCTAGACTAGAAATTAAGCAAAAATCGGCCACTACCTCCTAGAAGCATCTACCAACTCATTTGATATCAAACCATAAATCAAAATTCAAAAATGAGAAGACTTGGTCTTGATTCTTTCCTTATATCTTGCACCCACTTCCCTCACCCTCCTAACCATTTTTCCCCCCCTCTCCTTTTCGAAAATTCAGAGTGAAATCAGACCCCTTTTCAGTAGAAAAAACGTGAATAAGAGCTAGGGAGAAAGGGAGAAAAATCGAGAGCAAGAAAGGTAGACAAGAAGCGCTCCATCTCCTCCGTGCCGCGTCGTCGTCGTTTCGTTCGTTTTCTTTCGAAACGAAACCAGGCATGTCTAGATTTCTTTCAAACCTCAATCAAGTCATATTATCATTTATTTTTCAGTACATGATCATGTTTATTCAAGTAAAAAAAATCGAGATCCATGTCAAAACATTTTGGAACAACACATGCAGAATTTTCGTTTTTCCTAGGCAAGCTTCACGTTTTTCTTGGTTTGTCAGTTTCAGGTGATTGGTTCGACTCCAGGCTCCCAAGGCGACTCCTAGACACGTAATAGGATGCATTAGGACCATTTTGGCCCATTCAAACCAGCCCCATGCTTGCTGGAAATTCAGAATGACAGCAAGTCCCCATAGGTGCAGAAAATGTTGTTCGAAAATTCAGTTTCTTGTCATGGAGGAGGGATCTGATCTTGGCTGCCCCAAGGGCCTATAGCCATGGTTGGATCACTTCCCTAGAAAGTCTAAGACGTGACTAAATTGCCCTTTTGGTGGCTTGGTCCATGGTTCATCGGTTTTTAATAAAAACATCACAACAGCCCCTATACCCCTTCGGCTACTTCGGTTGGACAGCTTTTGGTTCGTTTCTTTTGGTTGCTTGGTATGGATCTTGGTTGGCCTATGGCCCTTAGCCACGGTTCATATCATGCTCCTAGATGTCTAGATTGTGCCATGGTCAATCAAATGGCCATTGGAACGACACGAGACATCGATCATAGCATAAACACTACACACGCATTCAAGATGCTCTCGGTTGGACCCTTCGGTTGAGTTATGGTGTGATGCGGATAGTAGCTGGCCTAGGGCCCTTAGCCATGGTTCAAATCATTCCTTGGGATGTTGGTAAGAGTCTCTGGTCGGTGGTTCACGCCCCTAATGGCCGATAGTCTCGAAACCAACGCGAGTCTTGTAGTTGCGCAGCTGCTGGAAATTACAGCAAGTTGCTGTGTCGTTTAGAAGGCTTGTTTGAGTTCTTGGTTGGCTTTTAGCCCATGGCCTTGGACTGGACAGTGCCTCATTGAGTTAGGAAGGTCATGTTTTTGACCGTTCGTCATTTGGATCATTTTTGAGGTCGTACGAGAATTTACGGTGCAATGTGCCAAATTGACTCTCGAAAGAGCGTTTCGTGTTTTGGCCTCCATTTCACCTAGATTTCGACCCTATCATTTTAGGAGCATTATTTTATGATTTTTCAGCGTATTTTAATCATGACTATACGTCGGTTCAGTGTCGGTTCAAGTTGGCTCGGAGTCATGATTAAGTGCGAAGTCATTAGGCGTCATAGTCGCATCTTTTGAACGTAAATTGCATAGTTGGTCAAGTTTAAGCTATTGCATATTTTTCATGGCACAGTTAGGTTGCAGCGAGCCTGGGAACGATCCAATCCAATCCAGTTGGTAAAATTACGGGACATTTTCATTAAGCCAGTTAATTATTTTACGTGCATTAAATAGAAAATGATTATTTTTGAGATTTATGCGATATGGCTTGTGGTTCATTCACTATGTGGGAGTGTTATTTTATACGGTCGCCAGTGACCGATCAGTTCAGTATGGTACCACCCGGTCGCCAGTGACCGGCCAGCTCAATTCAGTTTCAGCCTCCCCGGTAGCCAGTTACCGATCAGTTCAGCTTAGTGCAGTGGCCACAGGCGTAAAACATAATCTCAACAGAAAATTTTACCAGTTATTTCAGTACAGGCTCCAAGGAGCAAATATTTTTACTGTGATTATCAGTTCAGTTATGCACGTATTATAATTGCTCAGTACAGATTATTTTCAGTATGCCTCAGGACATGATATTTTATCCCATGCATATTTTAATTCCGATTTTTTTACTCGTTAAATGCGATATATGCATGCTGAGTCTTTAGGCTCACTAGACTTGATTGTTGTAGATACTGATGAGGCCAGGGCCGAGGGCGGGGACCAGTGAGCCAGCTTAGGTTGGCAGTAGTGGCACCCGAGGACCTCAGTGCAGCAGTTGTTATTTTATTCCGCAAACGATTTTATCAGTCGTTGGATATTTTTAAATCGTTGTTGTTGGCAAAACTTTAATTTTCTTCCGCTGCAATATTTTGAAATATTGAACTTGATTTACCAGTGATTTTTATGAATGAGGCCATTTAAGTTCTTTTAAAAAGAAAATTTTTAATTTTCCGCAAATTTACAAGAAAGGAGTTTTAGGCCCTTCACAGTTGGTATCAGAGCGGTGGTTCTGTATAGGGTTTCACTACTACTGACCGCGAGAAGCTCACGAAGCCACGCCTTTGGTCTGTAAGTATTTCAGTTCAGCATTTTGTTCAGCATTTTAGTTAAAGCATGAATTAGTTTGTCAGCATGCTTCCAGATTTTCAGTATTTCAGGCTTCATTTAAAATAAATTATGGAATTATGCATGTTAGTTACGTATGGGTTATGTTGGAACAGTATGCCCCCTAGACGCATTTTAGAGCGCAACAGAGAGGTGGAGCCTCGCCGAGAGGACAGAGAGGAGCATAGACCGGAGGGAGACCTACCACCTCCTCCACCGCCACCACCGGACATGAGTGCCCAGATGTTAGCTGGGATGGCACAGTTCTTCGCACAGTTTGCGGGGGGCAATGCCGTAGCCGCAGCCGCAGCCGCAGCCAGGCCGACAGGGCCCGAGGCTGTTTATGAGCGATTCATGAAGATGCGCCCGAAGGAATTCTCTGGGACATCTGACCCCATGGTTGCCGAGGGATGGATCAAATCCCTCGAGGTCATCTTTGAGTTTATGGAGCTGGGGGACGCAGACCGAGTCCGATGTGCCACCTACCTGTTCACTGGAGACGCCCGCTTATGGTGGGAAGGAGCTTCGGTAGCCCTGACCTTGGCTACACTTTCTTGGACCCGCTTTACGGAGGTTTTCTACTCCAAGTATTTTGCTGAGGAGGTTCGCACCAGGCTGACCACCGAGTTCATGAGCCTGAGACAGGGGGATATGACGGTTACGGAGTTTATCCGTAAGTTCGAGAGGGGCTGTCACTTTGTGCCCCTGATCGCGAATGATGCCAGAGCCAAGCTGATGCACTTCCTGGTGGGCTTACGGCCGATCTTGCGCCGGGATGTTAGGGTATCTGACCCTGCTACTTATGAGATTGTCGTCTCCAAGGCCTTAGCCGCAGAGCAGGATCTGCGGGATATCGAGAGGGATCGCCAGGGCAAGCGCCCAGTCCAGGCACTGCACCGCCCTCCTCCTCATCAGCATCAGCAGTAGAATAAGAGGCCTTTTTATGGACCGCCCAGGAACCGAGGCCAGCAGTAGCAGCAGCAGCAGCGGGGACGCCCAGCCCCGAGGACTCAGGAGCACCCAGTTTGTCCCAGGTGCTCACGTCGCCATCCTGGAGCATGTATGGCTGGCTCAGGAAAGTGTTTTAAGTGTGGCAGTCCAGACCACATATTGCTGCAGTGCCCTCAGAGGAGTCTGCCTACCCAAGGCAGGGTTTTTGCTCTCCATGCCGCGGAAACCAACCCGGAGACTATGTTGTTGACAAGTTACCTTTAAACTTTAAGCTATTATTTGAATTTCCGTGTTTTGGGAATCGGGATTTAGATTTTGAACTTAGAACTGTCATAGGATTGCATGCTCTACTCAGATTTATTTCGGGGAAATTAAGCTAGAGGAACCTAGACCTTCGCATGTCTATAAGTTTAGATCTTGTAGTGGGATTCAACTTAGTGCTCCGCTCTTTCAGGGAGAATTTTTATATCTGGTTCCGCTACCAAGGCCTTGATAGATTCAGGGGCCACTCACTCGTTTATTTCGGAGGTCTTTGCAAACTTTCTCAAGATCCAGACCATTGGGCTAGATACAGCCTTTTCAGTAGTGTTGCCGTCAGGCGAGGAGATGGCAGCTACCAATGTTATCCGAGATATAGACCTTGAGCTGCATGGTAATCTTGTTTATGCGGATCTGATCGTGCTACCGATGCCGGAATTTGACATCATCCTAGGGATGGACTAGCTATTGAGGAACAGAGTATTGATAGACTTCCAGCGGAGATCCGTTCTGGTCCGACCGCCTGGAATGGAGCAGTTCTTATTTGAGCCGGACAAGTACTTTTCTTTACCGCGCATTATTCCTTATGTTCAGGCTAGGAAGCTCATGCATAGAGGGTGTCGGGCATTTCTAGTGACCTTTTTATCTGTCCCCGAGGAACCCAGCCAGTCAGCCTCAGATGTTCCGATAGTTAGAGATTTCTTAGACGTTTTTCCCGAAGACGTCTCTGGTATGCCACCAGAGAGAGAGGTGGAGTTTTTCATTGAGCTTATGCCAGGTACGGCTCCGATATCCAAAGCGTCGTACCGTCTAGCACCGACAGAGATGGCAGAGCTTAAGAAGCAGATCCAGGAACTTCTCGACAAGGAGTTCATTCGCCCGAGCTTTTCTCCATGGGGCGCGCCAGTCTTATTTGTGAAAAAAAAGGATGGCTCGATGAGGCTTTGCATTGACTACCGGGAGTTGAACAGGGTTACAGTGAAGAATAAATACCCACTGCCGAGGATTGAGGATCTGTTTGACCAGTTGCAGGGAGCTTCGATTTTCTCCAAGATAGATCTGCGTTCCGGTTATCACCAGTTGAGGGTGAGAGATGCTGATGTCTCGAAGACAGCTTTCAGGACTCGTTATGGCCACTACGAGTTCCTAGTGATGCCGTTCGGTCTGACGAATGCGCCAGCGATCTTCATGGATCTAATGAATCGCGTATTTCAGCCGTACCTCGACCAGTTTGTGATAGTGTTCATAGATGACATTCTCGTCTACTCCAAGAGTCTGGAGGAGCATAGCAAGCATCTGACCACAGTGTTGCAGACATTGCAGAAACATAAACTATTCGCAAAGTTCAGTAAGTGCGAATTCTGGTTAGAGAAGGTGGCGTTCTTGGGCCACATTGTTTCTAGCAGTGGCATTGAGGTAGACCCGGCGAAAGTTGCAGCAGTCAGAGATTGGGTTGTGCCTCAGAATGCATCAGAGATCCGCAGTTTTCTTGGGCTAGCAGGATATTACAGAAAATTCATTCAGGGATTCTCATCCATTGCCATTCCACTCACAGCACTGACCAAGAAAAATGTGAAGTTTGTGTGGAGCGAGGAGCGTCAGAAGAGCTTCGATAATTTGAAGCAAGCTCTTATCTCAGCACCCGTTTTGGCTGTACCGTCAGGATCTGGTGAGTTTGTCCTTTATACCGATGCTTCGAAGCTTGGTTTAGGTGCAGTTTTGATGCAGCATGGGAGAGTGATAGCGTATGCTTCTCGACAGCTGAAAATCCACGAGAAGAATTACCCTACCCATGATCTGGAGTTAGCGGCCGTAGTTTTTGCTTTGAAGATTTGGAGGCACTATCTGTACGGAGAGAAGTGTCAGATCTTTACCAACCATAAGAGCCTCAAGTATTTCTTTACGCAGAAGGAGCTGAACATGCGTCAGAGGCGTTGGTTGGAGCTTGTGAAAGACTACGATTGTGACATTAGCTACCACCCGGGTAAAGCTAATGTAGTTGCGGATGCTTTGAGCAGGAAAGTCACAGTGATGGCTCATTTGACGATTCAGAAACCTCTTCAGATCGAGATGGAGAGGTTTGATCTTGAGACTTACCCTCGAGGTAGAGTTCCTCGTCTATCTACCTTGACCATTCAGTCTTCCCTTTTGGACCGTATTCGCAGTGGTCAGACCGCAGATGAGCAGATGGCACAGTGGAAGAAGAGAGATGAAGCCAAGGGCAGTGTTTTGTATACAGTCAGCGACGGTATTGTGAGATACCGAGATAGGATATGGGTTCCTAGCAGTGATTCTATCCGAGCAGACATCTTATCAGAGGCCCATACGTCCCCGTACTCCATTCACCCTGGGAGTACGAAGATGTACAAAGATCTGCAGCTATTGCATTGGTGGCCAGGGATGAAGAAGGACATCAGGCGTTTTGTATCCGAGTGCCTGACTTGCCAGTTAGTGAAGGCCGAGCATCAGAGACCAGCAGGTTTGCTCAAGCCTCTCCCTATTCCCGAGTGGAAGTGGGAGAATGTTACCATGGACTTTGTGACCGGATTGCCGAGGTCAGCCAGATGATCGAATGCCATCTGGGTGATTGTAGATCGTCTTACCAAATCAGCGCACTTCTTGCCTATTAAGACGACTTTCACCATGGTTCAGTATGCAGAGCTGTATATCCGAGAGATAGTCCGACTCCACGGTATTCCAGTTTCTATCGTATCCGACAGAGATCCCAGATTCACTTCCTCGTTTTGGAAGAGTTTGCATTCGACTATGGGTACGAAGTTGCTGTTTAGCACAGCTTTCCATCCGCAGACAGATGGACAGTCGGAGCGAGTTATTCAGATCTTAGAGGATCTTCTTCGTGCTTGCGTCATTGATTTCTCTGGGAGTTGGGAGTCGAACTTACCATTGGTAGAGTTCACCTATAACAACAGTTTCCAGTCGTCTATAGGTATGGCTCCGTATGAAGCGCTGTATGGCCGCAAGTGTAGATCTCCTGTTCATTGGGATGAAGTAGGAGAGAGAGCAGAGTTGGGTCCAGAGATTGTTCAGCAGGCAGCAGATGTAGTAGTCAAGATCCGTGATAGGATGAGGACTGCTCAGAGCCGACAGAAAAGTTATGCCGATCAGCGGAGGAGAGACTTAGAGTTTGTAGTGGGCGATCATGTCTTCGTGAAAGTGGCACCTATGAAGGGTGTCATGAGATTTGGGAAGAAAGGGAAGCTCAGTCCGAGATACATTGGACCGTTTGAGATCCTTGACAGAGTTGGGACGCTTGCTTATCGTGTGGCTCTTCCGCCGAATCTGGCCGGAGTACACAATGTCTTTCACGTCTCCATGCTGAGGAAGTATATGGCAAATCTTTCGCATGTGCTGAATTTCGAGCCGTTGCAGCTTACTCCGAACTTATCTTATGAGGAGAGACCCGTGCAGATCCTAGACAGACAGGAGAAGAAACTTCGGAACAAGCTCGTTAAGCGAGTCAAAGTCAAATGGCTCAACCATTCAGAGGAGGAAGCTACGTGGGAGTCTGAGCCGGAGATGAGAAGTCGATACCCTGAGTTATTCGGTGAGTTCTAATTTCGAGGACGAAATTTATTTTAAGGGGGGGAGGATTGTAGCACCCGTAAATCAGTAGACGTATAAGCCATGCATAATTCTAGATTTTTAAATTTAATTGACTTCATTGCATGATTATTTTAAATGCATTTATTTAAAGTTAATTATTCATTATTTCAGTTCAGTAGATTGATTTTTAGCATTTCAGTTATTTCAGTGAGGCCGGACCGGAGTCGGAGTTTTGAGGTAGAATTTAAGATTCGAGAAATATTTCCAGAAGTTAAGTTAGCTAGCAAGTAAGTTCATTTAAGTTAGTAAGGGAGGTTTGATGATTTAATTTAATTATTTGAGGTGATTAAGAAATGAACTCATTTAAGTTATTAAATTAAGGGGTTAGCTCACTAAATTATTTAAAGGATTAGTAAGGCTTTCAAGGATTATTAGTTGACTAGATAATCAACATTCCCCTTCATTTTATTAGCATAATTTCGGCCCCTTAGTTGCTAAGCAACTAAATTGCCAACTCATCAACCTTTTGACCAATTCTTTGCATGTAATTAGTAGGATAATTCTAGGATTTTTGGGAGCACAATTTAATTAAATAAATAGACATATCCTAGACTAGAAATTAAGCAAAAATTGGCCACTACCTCCTAGAAGCATCCACCAACTCATTTGATATCAAACCATAATTCAAAATTCAAAAATAAGAAGACTTGGTCTTGATTCTTTCCTTATATCTTGCACCCACTTCCCTCACCTTCCTAACCATTTTTCCCCCCATCTCCTTTTCAAAAATTCAGAGTGAAATCAGACCCCTTTTCAGTAGAAAAAACGTGAATAATAGCTAGGGAGAAAGGGAGAAAAATCGAGAGCAAGAAAGGTAGACAAGAAGCGCTCCATCTCCTCCGTGCCGCGTCATCGTCGTTTCGTTCGTTTTCTTTCGAAACGAAACCAGGCATGTCTAGATTTCTTTCAAACCTCAATCAAGTCATATTATCATTTATTTTTCAGTACATGATCATGTTTATTCGAGTAAAAAAAATCGAGATCCATGTCAAAACATTTTGGAACAACACATGCAGAATTTTCGTTTTTCCTAGGCAAGCTTCACGTTTTTCTTGGTTTGTCAGTTTCAGGTGATTGGTTCGACTCCAGGCTCCCAAAGCGACTCCTAGACACGTAATAGGATGCATTAGGACCATTTTGGCCCATTCAAACCAGCCCCATGCTTGCTGGAAATTCAGAATGACAGCAAGTCCCCATAGGTGCAGAAAATGTTGTTCGAAAATTCAGTTTCTTGTCATGGAGGAGGGATCTGATCTTGGCTGCCCCAAGGGCCTATAGCCATGGTTGGATCACTTCCCTATCAAGTCTAAGACGTGACTAAGTTGCCCTTTTGGTGTCTTGGTCCATGGTTCATCGGTTTTTAATAAAAACATCACAACAGCCCCTATACCCCTTCGGCTACTTCGGTTGGACAGCTTTTGGTTCGTTTCTTTTGGTTGCTTGGTATGGATCTTGGTTGGCCTATGGCCCTTCATATCATGCTCCTAGATGTCTAGATCGTGCCATGGTCAATCAAATGGCCATTGGAACGACACGAGACATCGATCATAGCATAAACACTACACACGCATTCAAGATGCTCTCGGTTGGACCCTTCGGTTGAGTTATGGTGTGATGCGGATTGTGGCTGGCCTAGGGCCCTTAGCCATGGTTCAAATCATTCCTTGGGATGTTGGTAAGAGTCTCTGGTCGGTGGTTCATGCCCCTAATGGCCGATAGTCTCGAAACCAACTCGAGTCTTGTAGTTGCGCAGCTGCTGGAAATTACAGCAAGTTGCTGTGTTGTTTAGAAGGCTTGTTTGAGTTCTTGGTTGGCTTTTAGCCCATGGCCTTGGACTGGACAGTGCCTCATTGAGTTAGGAAGGTCATGTTTTTGACCGTTTGTCATTTGGATCATTTTTGAGGTCGTACGAGAATTTACGGTGCAATGTGCCAAATTGACTCTCGAAAGAGCGTTTCGTGTTTTGGCCTCCATTTCACCTAGATTTCGACCCTATCATTTTAGGAGCATTATTTTATGATTTTTCAGCGTATTTTAATCATGACTATACGTCGGTTCAGTGTCGGTTCAAGTTGGCTCGGAGTCATGATTAAGTGCGAAGTCATTAGGCGTCATAGTCGCATCTTTTGAACGTAAATTGCATAGTTGGTCAAGTTTAAGCTATTGCATATTTTTCATGGCACAGTTAGGTTGCAGCGAGCCTGGGAACGATCCAATCCAATCCAGTTGGTAAAATTACGGGACATTTTCATTAAGCCAGTTAATTATTTTACGTGCATTAAATAGAAAATGATTATTTTTGAGATTTATGCGATATGGCTTGTGGTTCATTCACTATGTGGGAGTGTTATTTTATACGGTCGCCAGTGACCGATCAGTTCAGTATGGTACCACCCGGTCGCCAGTGACCGGCCAGCTCAGTTCAGTTTCAGCCTCCCCGATAGCCAGTTACCGATCAGTTCAGCTTAGTGCAGTGGCCACAGGCGTAAAACATATTCTCAACAGAAAATTTTACCAGTTATTTCAGTAAAGGCTCCAAGGAGCAAATATTTTTACTGTGATTATCAGTTCAGTTATGCACGTATTATAATTGCTCAGTACAGATTATTTTCAGTATGCCTCAGGACATGATATTTTATCCCATGCATATTTTAATTCCGATTTTTTTACTCGTTAGATGCGATATATGCATGCTGAGTCTTTAGGCTCACTAGACTTGATTGTTGTAGGTACTGATGAGGCCAGGGCCGAGGGCGGGGACCAGTGAGCCAGCTTAGGTCGGCAGTAGTGGCACCCGAGGACCTCAGTGCTGCAGTTGTTATTTTATTCCGCAAACAATTTTATCAGTCGTTGGATATTTTTAAATCGTTGTTGTTGGCAAAACTTTAATTTTCTTCCGCTGCAATATTTTGAAATATTGAACTTGATTCACCAGTGATTTTTATGAATGAGGCCATTTAAGTTCTTTTAAAAAGAAAATTTTTAATTTTCCGCAAATTTTCAAGAAAGGAGTTTTAGGCCCTTCACACCAGCCTACCTTATCATCTCTTCATCATCACTGTTCTTTTTCCACTATTTCCATAGGTGCTTCTTCTTCTTTTTCTTCTTCTTCCATGTTTTCCATGACAAGGTGCATATAGTTATGTTGTTCTTGCATTCTATTCATATCACCATGAAGCTTGGAGATGTAACGTTCTTGCTTGCTAGAAATGTCTTCATGTTGATAAAGAGAGCGGTTAGCAAGATCCTTCTCAGTTTCAATCTTTACTATCAACTTTCGATTAGGGGTCGTATCACGTGAGATGGGTTACGTAGTGTTAGGGCGAGCTGGCTCTTTGATCTATCATGGCGATAGGTGAGACGTTGTATATCAGTTTGAAGTACGATCTTAATCTTTACGAGTTCTTGTTCTCTTGTTTTTCTATAGCGACTTGATCCTTTAGTGTTGCAATCTCTCGCGTTTGGGTTTCAATGGTATGTTGACGCTTGCGAAGGACGGATTGAGCACGAGCACGAAGGCATCCGTTGAGGTAAAATTTCATAATTAAATAAAAGATAGAAAGGCATAAACAATGTTGTAATGGGATTTTCGATACTAAGAATTTGCAGGACGATTGAAGGAAATAGATTTCGAATTTCTCAAAGAATTTTGGAAAGAATGAGAGTTTGTTTCAGAATTGACTAGGCTTTTGCCAAAATTTGACTTCTTCAAATTTTGTCTGTCAAAATCCCAGGGGGATTATGAACCTGGCGGCTCTGATACCACTTAAATGTCACGCCCCGTGTCCGAAGCGTTGGTGACATCCGGCATTGTTTAACAATTTCTTGAAAACAATTAAGCCTCGTATCGAAATGCCAAAAACCAGTCTTTTTCATAATTAAAACATTTTCTTTACATTGACAATAGAATAAAATACATCAGAGTTGCAAATGCGGAAACTGAACAAAAGAAAAATAAAGTCTTGATTTCTTGTATCTTTCTCATCGGTTACCATCCTCAGAAGGCTTCTTGTTCCTTCTCATTCAGTTGCTCTTCATTTTAATCTGAAATTTGTAAGGGGTGAGTGTTTTGGGAAACCCTCAGCAAGTGGGGGTCGATCGATTTTCAATGATACATATAGAACTTAATCTTTAAAACATTTCTTTAACAAACTTTCAAATCTTAATACTTTTAACTCATCATAACAGAAACGAAACAATTATGACACAGAGGTTATCATACGATTCAGAGCAGTTCAGAAACAGATCAAAACAATTCAGAATAGAACAGATCGGAACAGACAGAACACTGTTACTCATCTCATTTCCATGGTTAAATTGTCCCCAATATGTTAGTCCTCTAAGGGGTGAGGCCAGAACTCGGTTTTATACCCACCGGTGGGGGCCAGACAGAAATGGTTTTATACCCACCATTGGGGGCCAAACGAAAATGGTTTTATACCCACCATTGGGGGCCAGACAGAATCACAATTCTCGTCCCATTTCAAATTGAATCGTAACAGTGTAACAAAGATTTCAGATTTTTATCGAACAGAACTTATCAGAATTATAGATATCAAAATTTCAGACGGATACAGCGGAATCAACAAATTTCGAAGAACAGAAAGAGCATATAATCGATGGAAATTTTAAAAGACGGACATCATGCTGTTTTCAAAAATGAGGACACACATTCATGCATGTCATAACTTATATATTCAAGATTTTAAAATACAATCGAATATACATATCAAAAACCCACTTATCGATTCTCGTACAAAGTTCCTTGCGAAAATTGAGCAGCACTTCATCGTGACTTTAACAAATGCGATCTTTAATCGATTAGCACTACGATTATTCCTTCGAGCAGACTGAGACACAATTTTAGCAGCACTTCGACGTAAATTTTGATCGCCTGCACTGCAAGAATTTCCTCCTTCTTCCTTGACTTCGGCCGAGACTTGAGGGGTGAGGAGAGGGCCGAAAATTTGGGAGAGTTTTTGAGGGATTTTTGAAGTGCATTCTTGTATGTGACTTTGTGTGGTATTTATAGAAAATTCTTGCCCCTTCACCTTGCCTTGGTCGACCACTTGGAGCACAAGAAATGCCATAATGGTGTGATTAATTGTAGACAAAAATTCCATGTGTTCTCCAAGTTCAAGACTAGTTATAATGGTGGGTTCAAAAGTTCATGCATCCTTAAATGTCACCTTGATTTTCTAAAGGTCATTTCCTGCATCATCAATATGTCCTAGCTCTTAGGTCCTCCCGCAGCTCCTTCATGGGTTAACGCGAAGGTCATTTCTTGCACATTTAATTTGTCCGAACTCTTGAATCAACTTATAGCTCCCTTTTTGGTTTTGTTAGGACAAACATGGTTGAGCTTCTTTGAGCTGGAAGATCGAGCTCATGAGCTAGGGGTTTTCTCCCCAAGAATAAATGAGCTTCCTTGAGCTGAGGGTTTTAGCTTTTGAGCTGAGGGTTTCTTGTCCAAGAATCTTGGAGCTTCCTTGAGCTGAGGGTTTTAGCTTGTGAGCTCAGGATTTCCTCTTCCGAGCGACGTACCCTTAATTCTCAAGGTTTTACATTGCCTCTGCTTCTTTTTGAGCTACTTTCCGAGCTTTTTGAGGTGCTTTGCTTCGAAAAATCCGGGTTCTCACAGATTTAGTTTTCCATGAGCTTACTTTTGATCAACAATCATATTTGGGAAAATGAAAAATATATTGGAACTTTTAACTTTTATACAAACACACTATATTTTACAATGGGATATAATGATCATCAAGCTAGCACAAGGCCTCTAATTATAGGCCAAATGAGATAAAGGGTCAAAATTTTTATTAATGCCATGTAGTTGTAATAGTAGTTTTTATCTCCTCCAACTTCAATTTCATGGCCCTTCTTTCAATGCTATGTTCCACGAC
The DNA here is from genome assembly GCF_025594145.1 of Primulina tabacum. Taxonomy (NCBI): domain Eukaryota; kingdom Viridiplantae; phylum Streptophyta; class Magnoliopsida; order Lamiales; family Gesneriaceae; genus Primulina; species Primulina tabacum. Next base: position 17,120,233 of record NC_134561.1, read on the forward strand.
TTTAATATCCGAATTTGTCTCTCCATTTGAATTTTGTAGCTTGAGTTATCATTATTTTACCAACACGTAGAAAACCTGAAAATAAAACATATTTATTAAGATATTTAAATATAAACAAACAATACTAAAATAACATAATTTTATAAATTTTATGAAACTTAAATTTTGAAATACAGGTTTTAACATATAATAAATTATTAATTTTAAGTTTAATCACACCTCCACACTATCTTATTACTAGTCCCTTAGTAATAAAATAAAATTTATCAGAAAATCACAACCTAGATTATTTATTTCTTTTATATATTCAAATATACAAACATATTCATTTTAAAAAAAAATCATATATCGATTTATTTTTCGTTTAATATAATAATATAAAATTTGATGTGTTTTTATTATTATTCTTATGTCACATAATATATAAAGTAACAATATATATAATTTTTAAATTTCTAAATTTTTTATAATAATATAGTCAAAAAGATAATTAACACCACCACCATGACATGTATAATAACAAGAATATTATTGTAAAAGCCTCAACTACATATATTCTTTTAGGTCAAAATATTTAATGAATAGCTAGTTTTCACTCATGGAGGTAGAATGAATATTAACTCTCATTGAAAAAGGCTAAGTGTTAAAGCAGACAATTAAATAAATTAATATTGAAAACAAAATAGGAAAACTTACAAAGAATAAAATCCTCTTTTTTTGTTTTTTTTATCTTTTTTTCTTTTTTTTAATAACGTGTCTGCAAAATTTTACAATAACATAAAATTTTTTTATCCAAACATTCTACCATAAATATCAATATATATATAAAAACATTTATATAACGGATACATCCGACTACCTTTGAAACTTCTCTAGCACAAACAACTCTTTTTGTTTTTTGTTTTTTTTTGTTTTTGTTTTTTTTAAGAACACATTGATAGTTGTTTTTACATCACATTGATAGTACATCAATCAAATCTAGAAAAAAATAAATTACAATGAATAAAGTACTTTGCAGTCCATTATTTATTTAATTTTTTTATCAATAAATATTTTTTTAGGGGAGTTATATTCTTGTAATTAATTATTTTTTAATAATCAATAAAAGTTTATTAATTTTTTTCTCATTTCTCACCACTTACTCACAAAAGATGTGTGAATATATATTATACTTTTACAAAAAGAATTCTTTCAATTATACATGTTAACAACCATACAAACCATATCTTTTAACTATATTCTCATAAAAATTTTAGAAATTATTTTATTTGAAAACATACACAATTATATATATATATAAATAAACACATCTATTATACATTTTATATTAGTTGATAAAAAATATATATATATATAAATATATAAATTGGTACATATGAAAACTAATTTTTCTTGTAGTCTGTAATTTGAATATAATGAATATTAAAATCTAGTGTATTGTGATTTTCAAATAATTATTAACTAATGCGTCTCAGGTGCATTTTACTGACACCTTACTCGACATTGAATAAAAATAATTATTATAATTACTATATATAAGTATATATTTTTATTTTCATATAATAAAAAAACTAAGAGGAGAAGAAGAAGAAATTATCCATACCTTAAAAAAACATTAAAACATACCGTTGAACCACAAGTTTAGCATCACACGAATTTTCTTTTCTTACTCTTGGATGTTGGCCATTTAAGTTGAGATAAGAATGGATCTGTTTCATGACTAAATCCTTGCAGTAAATCAATAAGTTCATCTTCACTTGTAGCAGAAACTAACATCCTTCGTGAAGCCAATGAAAGAAATCCCTGTTCAACAACATCAACAAGAAACGATAACAGTTTATCATAATAGTTGTTAATATTTAACAAATCAATTGGCTTATGATGGATATTTAATTGTGCCCAGCAAACAGTATGAAATATTTCCTCTCAAGTACGAAACCTCCTGGCAAAGAAATGAAAGCATCTGAATGTTCAATCATTTGAGTAATTCGTTCATACACGTTGTCCACTTTCATTTCTTCTCCTATTGTTGGTCCAGTAAGACTGGCTAAGGTAATCGGAATAATGCCTAAGACTTCACTTCCACCTGCATGCGCAATTTTTGCAACTTTTCCCATGAGACCAACTTCACCACCACTATATACCAAATGAATCTTTTTTTTAGCAAGTGTTATGCCAAGCTTTTCTGCTACTTCTTCATAAATTGAATCTTTTCCTGCACTAGATCCACAAAATACACAAATATTTTTTTATTTTACTTACCGTGGTTGTTGACATGTTTAGAAATATGTTTTCTATAATTGTTAGATCACAGCATATGAATTTATAAGCGTGCCATGCCAAAATTCAATATTTGAACAGGAAATTATTATTAATAAAAGAAAATAAAAATGACATAAAATTAAAACACATATATACAGCGTAGTTGTGATTTTGACTCACATCTTCCTCTGATTTTATGTTCAGTAACGGCTTCAACGCCTTCTATGAGTCGAGGATATGCTTCCCATCCAATTTTCTTATAAATTGGCAAACAAGGTCTTTTAACGTCAGATTCCCAAGACTAAATTGTGTGTGTATATAATAACTTATCAAAATAGATATGTGTTACAACAGTAGGATCTTTGTAAGGCTGATTCCACCGTCCATATTGATAATCCTCTTGTTGAAATTGCCACCATAGTTTAAGAAGTTCATTTTGCACGTATCCACTAGAATGCGTATCAAGAACCTCTAGAAAATTTTCCAAAGACTCTTTACTCAGACCATTCTTAATGAATAAAATTTTATCTTCTCTATTTATTGATTCATTCCAAATTTTTTGCATTTCCCCTTACAAGTCCACCTTGCACATTTATGACATCCACCTATACGTTTAGCTCTTCGCTTTTTTGCATATGTGCTTTTACCAAATCCTGGCATATGTCTTATTATTATTTCACTTTCTTCCCCAACCAATCGGACTTTTTCTTCAATTATCAAACGAATATCATTCGGTATGCCATAAGACATCATCAACCTTAGTCGCTCACATTTAGCTTTATATGTTTTTTTCAGCGCATTATCAGATAAACAAGCAAAATATTTACGAAGATTCATAATACACACATCCATATTATTTTATTTTTATTATTATTATAATATATATATTTCAATTATTTTGGGAAAACTGAAGAAACAGACTTAACAGTCACGGAGTACCGTTATCCGCCACTTAACCGAGAAATGTACTAGAATTTGCAAAAAAAATGAAAATATCAAACAACTATTGTGGATCATATAAAGGCATAAACTCATCATTAAGAATTTCATTTTCTATAAAAGGCTTAAGTCTTTGCCCATTAACTTTAAACACGTCATTATTTTTAGGATTTTCAATATCAACAGCACCATGAGGATAAAAAAATTTAACTATAAATGGTCCTAACCACCTCGATCTTAGTTTTCCTGGAAATAAATGCAAACGAGAATTATAAAGTAGAACTTTTTGTCCAATTTCAAATGACTATTTCATAATATTTTTATCATGAAAGGCTTTAGTTTTATCTTTATAAATCTTTGAATTTTCATATGTATCATTTCTTAATTCTTGAAATTCATTTAATTGCAATTTTCTTAATTTAGATGCATCATCTAAATTAATATTAAATGCTTTAATTGCTCAATAAAATTTATGTTCAAGTTAAACCGGTAAATGACAATGCTTACCAAAACTAACCTATATGGTGACATCCCTAATGATGTTTTAAATGCAGTTCTGTATGCCCATAATGCATCAATTAATCTTAAAGACCAATCTTTTCGATTTGGATTAACTGTTTTTTCTAAAATTTGTTTGATTTCTCTATTTGCAAGTTCAACTTGACCATTACTTTGAGGATGATATGTGGTAGATATTTTATTTGTAACGCCATATTTTCTTAACAAAGAAGAAAATGATTTTTTTATAAAATGACTTCCCCCATCACTAATTATTGCTCTAGGTATTCCAAATCGGCTAAAAATATTTTTTTTTAAAAATTTTATAACAACTTTATGATCATTAGTTCTACATGCAATTGCTTCAATCCATTTTGAAACATAATCAACAGCGACTAAAATGTAGGTAAATCCAAAAGATAATGGAAATTGACCCATAAAATCTATTCCCCAACTATCAAATATTTCAATAATTATGATTGGATTTAAAGGCATCATGTTTCGTTTTGAAATTGATCCCATCTTCTGACTGTTTTCACAAGATTTGCAAAATAAATGCGTATCTTTGAATAAAGACGGCCAATAAAATCCACATTGTAAGATTTTTGTAGCTGTTTTATTGGATAAAAATGACCTCCACATGCTTCAGAATGACAAAAATTTAATAACATTACTTACTTCATTGTCAGGTATGTATCGTCGAAAAATTTGGTCAGGACAATACTTAAACAAGTAAGGATCATCCCAATAAAATTTTTTTACTTCTATCAAAAATTTATTCTTATCCTGTGAATTTCAATCAGAAGGCATTTTATTTGTCACAAGAAAATTTACAATGTTAGCAAACCATGGCATAATAGTAGCATAAAACAAATGATCATCTCGAAAATTTTCATTTATTGGTTTTTCATTATGAGATGATTCAATCATTAATCTAGATAAATGAACGGCTACAACATTTTCTTTTTTTTTTTTATCTTTACTTATAATATCAAATTCTTGTAACAATAAGATCAACCGTATTAATCTTGGCTTCGCATCTTGTTTATTTGATAAATATTTTACGACAGAATGATCAGTGTAAACAATATTAGTAGAGCCAATTAAATAAGATCGAAACTTATCTAATGAAAATACTATTGAAAGTAATTCTTTTTCAGTAGTTGAATAATTTATTTGGGCACTGTTTAAGGTTCTACTAGCATAATAGATTGCATAAGGTTTTCCTTCTTTTCTTTGTCCTAACACAGCTCCTATAGCATAATCACTTGCATCACACATTAATTCAAATGGTAAAGACCAATATGGAGGTTGTAAAATAGGTGATGTAATTAAAAGATTAATTATTTTTTTAAAAGCATTTTCACATTTCTGAGTCCATTCAAATTGTGTATCTTTTGTTAAAAGATTTGAAATTGGTTTAGATATTATGCTAAAATTTTTTATAAAACTTCGATAAAATCCTGCATGACCCAAGAATGATCGAACTTCTTTGACCGTTTTTGGTGATGTTAAATTAGCAATAACATCAACTTTGGCTTTATCAACTTCAATTCCTTTTTCAGATATCACATGTCCTAAAATAATCCCAGATTTAACCATATAATGACATTTTTCCCAATTTAAAACAATATTTTTTTCTTCACATCTTTTTAATACTTCTTCTAGGTTTTTAAGAAAATTTTCAAATGAGTTTCCAAAAACAGTTATATCATTCATAAAAACTTCTACAAATTCTTCAATCATATCACTGAAAATACTTAACATGCATCTTTGAAAAGTATCCGGAGCATTACATAAACCAAATGGCATTCTTTTAAATGCAAAAGTTCCGAAAGAGCAAGTGAAAGTAGTTTTTTCTTGATCTTCTAATGATATAGGTATTTGATAATACCCCGAATACCCATCAAGAAAACAGTAATAAGAATTACCTGCTACTTTTTCTAGAATTTGATCTAAAAATGGTAGTGGAAAATGATCTTTTCTAGTTGCATCATTTAATTTTCTATAATCAATATACATACGCCAACTAGATGGAATCATAGTTTGTAATAACTCTCCCTTTTCATTTTTTATAACAGTGATGCTTGACGTTTTAGGTACTACTTGTGTTGGGCTTACCCATTTACTATCTGAGATTGGATAAATAATTCCGGCATCTCATAATTTTAATACTTAATTCTTAACAACTTCCTTCATATGTGGATTTAACCTTCTTTGAGGTTGTTGATATGTTTTAGCATTTTCTTCCAAGTGAATTCTATGTGTGCAAATTAAAGGATTTATACCTTTTATATCTTTCAAAGTCCATCCAATTGCATTTTTATATTTTCAAGTAATTTAATTAAATCTTCTTTTTGATTTGATAGAAGAGTGGAAGAAATTACAACAGAAAATATTTTATTTTCACCAAGATATACATATTTCAATTCTAATGGTTAAAATTTTAATTCAAGTTTTGTATCATCATCTTCTTTAACATTATTTTGAGACTCAAAACTTTCCATTGAAAAAACTTCAGATTATTGATTTTCTTCTTGTATATTTTCTTCCACAATTGTTTCAATTTCATTATCATATTCCTTTTCATTTATACTTGGTTGTTTACATAAATTGAACACATTAAGTTCTAGAGTCATATTTCCAAAAGACAATTTCATTATTCTATTTCGACAATTAATTAAAGCAATTGAAGTTGCTAGAAATGGTCGTCCCAATATTACTGAAATTTCATCATGTACTTCTATTGATTGTGTATCCAAGACAATACAATCTACAGGATATATGAATTTATCAACTTGAATCAACACATCTTCTACAATACCTCTAGGTATTTTGATTGATCTATCCGCCAGTAAGAGAGTAACAGAAGTGGGTTTTAATTCTCCTAAATTAAGTTTTTCATAAACTGAATAAGGAAGTAAATTCACACTTGCTCCCAAATCTAACAAAGCTTTTTTAATTTTATTTTCTTCAATAATACATGAAATTTTTGGACAACCAGGATCTTTATATTTTAAATTAGAATTGTTTTGAAGAATAGAACTTACTTGTTCGGCCAAAAATGCTTTCTTCTTCACATGCAATTTTCTCTTCACAGTACATAAGTCTTTTAAAAATTTTGCATAGGAAGGTACTTGTTTAATAGCATCTAATAATGGAATATTTATCTTTACTTGTTTAAAAACTTCATAGATATCAGAATCACTTTTTTGTTTTTTATGATTTGTCAATGCATGAGGAAATAGTGGAGGTTTATTTGACTCATTTACTATTTTTGATGATTTAACATTCACCATATTATTCTTAGAATTTAAGGTACCATCATTCTCAAAAGTATCAGGATTATCATCCTTACTCTTTGAATTTAAATGATACTTGTTTTCATTGCTATATGGATCATTAACTATTTTACCACTTCTAAGGGTAATAACAGATTTTATTTGATCAATTTTATCATTATTTAATTCCTGATTTTGAGTTTTAGGATTAGGTTGAGGTTGAGATGAAAATTTTTCTTTTTCATGAATATTAAGTGCAGATGAAAATTTTGCAAGAGTTTCTTTCAAATCACCAATAGATTGACTGTTTTGAATATTGATAGACTCTTGCTTTTGGATAAACACATGAATTATATCTTCAAAGTTTTTCTTGGAGGTGTAACATATGGAATATAACCTTGATGATTTTGGTTATGTTGTTGTGAATGTTGTGCATTATTATGATTCCTCCAACTAAAATTAGGATGATTTTTCCATCCAAGATTATATGATTGTGAATAAAGATCTAATATTGGTTTTTTATAATTGTTAACATAATTTGCTTGCTAATGGAGACATTCTTTAAATGAAGGTAATGTTGGACAATGTTTTGTAGAATGATCATGTGTATCACATTTATGCAAACAATTTCTTGAATACTTTTTAATTGACCATTCTTTTTCATTTTTAATGACTCAATTTTTCTTGCTAAAGATGCAAGTTTAGCTTGAATATATAGATACCACACCCATTTGTTGAATTATTGATTTTAGTTGTTGGTGGTTCTATTGTGCCTATATTATCCTAATTTTGAGCATTTTCTGCTAATGAATCCAAATACTCCATAGCTTCATTTGGGTTTTCATCTTCAAAAGTTCCATTACACATGAATTCTATCATTTGCCTATCTTTAGGTATAAGACCTTCATAAAAGTGAGAAACTGTAAGGCCCGAGAATTTGATTACCGTAATCTGAGATTAATCTGAAATGATTTGGCAATAATTAATACGATTATTGATTTTTAATCGAGATAATTACGAAAAGGCTAACCGAGACACGAAATAAGATAGCGTGTGAAAATGGATGTGCGAGGACCGTAGCATCGGCGCACATGCGCGACCGGATGCGCGCACATGCGCCAAACAGGCAGAAGACCTCGCGCATATGCGCGGAAGATGTCGCGCATATGCGTGAAGCCTATGCGAGTGACTCCAGAGAGTCTCGCGCATATGCGCGGAGATGAGTCGCGCATATGCACGAGGTGATGTGCAGGATATATGCGGAGACAGTAGGTCTCGCGCATATGCGCGATGTCAGTGCGCGCATATGCGCAAGTAGTCCAGGAGCCGGACAGTGCTTCCGGCGCATATGCGCGGATTTTGGGCGCGCATATGCGCGTGGCATGCAAAACGTAAGATTGCCACTTGGCTTATTGCATGAACTTGTATATAAATATATATATATACATACAAACGTTAATCTTCAGAAGAAATCGAGAGAGAAGCGAGGAAATTTCCAAAAATCCTTATGCCTTTTGTGAAAGATCCGTCCGTCTGATTTTGAATCCGACTTCGGTACCGAGTTCCTAGCGACGCAGGCTACAACTGGACGTAAGTTTTGTTACGTTTAGACATGTTCTGGAATTATGATGTTGTCAGAATTAAATGGAATTCATATATGATGTTCTTGACATGTTAGACATCATAAAATCGAAGTCCGATTAAAGAATAGACTGTTTATGAAATTGTTATGAATTTCAGAGTTGATTTAGTTGAGATTCTATATCAAAATTGTGTTATTATTCAGATTATGAGTTGTACTGATACTGGTTATGAATTCTGGTATTATATATGTGATGTTGAGAGAGACGAGGTTATCGTGGCTGTATTGTTATGCCGTCGAAACATCAGTAGATTGATATTGATCAGATTCAGTATTGATTGAGATTGATAAGATTCAGTAATGATTTCGATTGTATCGTGATATCATTGATATGAATTAGATTGTACCTTGTTCAGATATGGATCAGATTATATACCGATTTGAGTATTGATCAGAACAGGTCTTGAATTGAGTTATATACTGATATGGTATTTATATGATTGTCATTATCAGATTTGGATATGGACAGATTGGGATACGAGACTTCGTCTTCATCAGATCGTGAAGAGAAAGGTATAAATAGATGTTGATTCGGGATTGCACAACTCGAGTTAGGTTTGACTTGAGAGATGAGTCGAGTCTGAGCGATTGAGTCAGAGTCTTAGACTCTGTGAGTGTGATTCAGAGTCTATATTGATTCATATTTCTTATGTGATACATGTTCAGAGTATGAATTACTGTTTGATATCAATTTATGATTTCAGATTATGATACATGTCTTGATATCTATTTCTTGCTTTTTTATATGCTGTTATATGAAATGCATGTATACATGATTTGTATTGGGATTAAATTCTCACCGGAGTTATCCGGCTGTTGTCTTGTTTGTATGTGTGCATGACAACAGGTGGGACAGGATCAGGGTCGAGAAGATGATGAGAGATCGAGATTAGAGTGGTGATTCCGGACTTTGATGTAGATAGGTTTCATTACTTGATTGTAGTAGTTGAACCTTAATTTGGACTAGAATGCATGTTGTACAAAACTTGTAGTTTTATACTGTTTGTATATTAGATTAATCCCATTACGTTCCGTATTTTAAAGAAAAAATTTTTATGGCCCTAATTACTTGATTAGTAAATTGATCTTAATAACGATTAAGAAGATAATTAGCATCCGAATCCCCACAACAGGTGGTATCAGAGCGATAGATCCTTTAGATTGAGATAGAAGATAGAATGAGCGGGGTAGATTGAGTTTTCTTTCCTTGCTCATGATTGCTAGCATGATTTATTGCTTTAATACTTGATTTCCTGAATATCTGAATTGATTTGATAATGTATATGATTGAGAATGAATCAGACCCGATTCTTGATCAGCTGTAAGATGATCGGAGGAGGATTGAAACAGAACTGTTATGTCTGGTTACTGATGATTTTGATAATCAGATCTATCTCATCAAGGAATCACAGAACAGAGAAGTATCTTGATTGATCAGATGGATGTGTCAGAAACTCTGATGGAAACACAGTTACAGAGGTTTCAGTCATTTCAACCGCCGATTTTAAGGGGTACGGAGACGTTTATTGATTGCGAAAGTTGGCTAGATGATATAGAGATACTGTTTGATTCACTTGAGTATCCAGAGGAACAAAGAGTTAAACTGATTGGACATCAGTTACGGGAAGTCGCAAAGAGCTGGTGGATTGCAACCAAGGAAGTCTTAGAACAACGTGGTACAGTGATTTCTTGGAAGATCTTCAAAGTTGAATTCTATCGAAGGTTTTTCCCAGCTTCGTACCGAGAGGACAAGAAGGCAGAATTTGAAAATTTGAAACAGGGTCAACTAAACATTGCAGAATATGTTGCCCACTTTTCTACTTTGCTACGTTTTGCTCCTCACGTGGCTGAGAATGATGAAGCTGTGATTGATCGTTTCATCAAGGGATTGAATCCTGAGATATTGACATTGATAAGTGTGAGCCGACCCTATACTTTTATTGATATTTTGAGTAAAGCTAAGAGAGCCGAAGCTAGTCTGATGAGACGGAAAAGAGCTTCGTTTGTACTTCCAACATTGAGACCACAGCAACCACCTCTCAGACTTGAGATTGGTGGCAGCAGTGGTGGAAAGAAAGATTATTTGGAAGCCAGAGGAAGACAGTTCAAGAGGTCTGGCAGCAGTTTGTCTGGTTCCAGTGGTTCTAGCCAGAGTTATACTAGAGTTTATTGCAGCGCTTGCGGAGGGAGACATCCCACAGAGCAATGCCAAGGAGTACTTGGTAGTTGCAACATTTGCAAACAGCAAGGACACTTTGCTAGAGTATGTCCACAAAGAGATTCCCGAAGAGTCCAGGGAACAGAAGCATCTGGTGACAGTTACCGAAGAACAGACCCCGGATGCACTTGATGATATAGTGACAGGTAGTTGTTCTTTATGATTATCGTGTATTGGGATTGATAGATACTAGTGCATCCTATACGTTATTTTGAACGAATTGCATTGATTTAGGTATTATCTGTTGAGTACTTATCTGCTGTAGTAGTTTATCTCTTCAGTTTTTGGAAGCGATTTGATATCAGTAAATTCTGTAAGCATCGTATAATACAGTGGGGTGAGAATGAGATTGAGTTAGCTGGTATTGTACTTGTGTGTCTGAGTATGACTGCATTACTGATATGGCTATGCTGATTAAGTACAGAATTACCATAAACGGATTTTAGAAGATGGTAAGATTCGAACCTGAAATGGCCGAAGAATGAATATAGTACGGTAAGGATTCTAGATTTAGAATTCCTTTGATATCCGTGTTATTTATGATTTGAGTATTACCGAAAGGAGCAGAGGGACTCCTTATGTATTTAGTTGTTGAATATTTGAAGACGGTATTGAATATTTTGAAAACTGAGATATGGTATACAGAAACTGTTAAAATGTGAATCTTGATTGAGACAAGTTATATTCAGGGCTTGATATATTTAAAGATGATATATCTGTTGATCTTAGCGGAGTGAGATCGTGATTAATCGGTCAAAATTGACGTCAGTGTTAGATATTTGCAGTTCTAGGAGTATTAGCAGGCTATGATCTATCACTGATGTTCTGAATTTGATTTGATATTTCAGTTGTTCAGAATGAATATTTGAAACAGATGGTAGATTGTAGAAATTTGATATTGTGCCAGTTGAATCAGAACTGATTTTAAGAATTAAAGCGACTCAGAAAGTTGATCAGAAATGTTCGGAAATTGATATCGATAGTTGGAGCGGGATATCAATCAGAATATCAGGTATGTGGTACTGTATAGTATGTGAATAACTGACTTAATGTGTCAGATGTTTCAGATTTGAAACGAAATTTATTGTCAGATATGTACAGTAAGTAATTCAGTATTCATCCTGGTGATCGAAAGAAAGAAACCAGGAAATTGGTTATATAGCTTATCGATTCCTGAATGGAAATAAGATCACATTTCCAGGGAAATCGTGATGAAGCTATTGCAATACTGCCGAAAGAGAGCATTGATTTGAGTTAAGAATGACTGACTGACCAAGTCTGCGAATTTTAATTCGTACATAAGAACGTACAGACAGGACCCGATGATAGAGATTTATGTCAGAAAATGGTCAGATTGCATGAAATGCCGGAATTGATTGGATTAGATCATAATTTTCGGTTTATTTATACATTGGCACAGTTTACAGTAGGTTCTAGGTACAAAGTAACAGCTGAATACCATATATCATCCTCAAATCGACAGATAGTAAAAGCCGACTATCTAGACATTAGAAGATATACTTAGAACTACAATGCTTGATTTTGGCACTAGTTGGCAAGATTCTTTGCCATTTTGTGAGTTATCGTACAGCACAGCTATCAGACGAGTATCGAGATGGCACCGTTTGAAGCTTTGTTTGGCAAGAAGTGCAGATCTCCGTTGTACTGGGATGATATATCTGAGGTACCAGAACTTGGGCCTGATATGATTCGTGAAATGACTGAGAAGGTGAAGATTATTCAGAAGAGAATGAAGACAGCACCGGATAGGCAAGCCAAATATACCAATATCAGACGTAGACCGTTAGTATGTGAGCAGGGAAACAGAGTATTCTTGAAGATTTCTCCTTTCAGAGGCATTGTCAGATTTGGCAAGCGTGGAAAGTTGTCTCCTAGATATGTCGGTCCTTATAAGATTCTTGAGAAGATTGGCGATCGAGCATATCGACTTGCTCTTCCTCCTTCTTTATCTGGGATACATGACGTTTTTCATGTATCGATGTTGCGTAGATATATGCCAGATATTTCTCATGTCATTCAGCCTGAAGAAGCAGAGCTTGATCAGACTTTGAGTTATGTTGAACAACTGATACAGATTCTTGATCGGAAAGAGAAGCAGCTCAGAACGAAGACTATTCCGCTTGTGAAAGTTCAGTGGAGTTTTCATGGCATTGAAGAAGCTACTTGGGAAACAGAATCAGAGATGAGACAGAGATATCCCGAGTTATTTCTATGATGTGAGTATTTGTTTAAATTTCGACTATATTGCTTCTGTTACATTCTTTGTATTGATTGCTTGCTAGTTCGAGGACGAACTCATATCTAAGAGGGGGAGAAATGTAATGCCCTAGATTCTTGTGTGACACTTATGAATTGTTATCATGTATTATGAAAAAGGTATGGAGAACAGACGTGGACAAGCGACGTTGCAAAATTTGAGTTTAGAAATAAAGGGAGACCGCACCCACGATAGGACACCTACCGCACCCGCGATTGATGGGCAGTAGGTTTGAGTTTTCATACGGAACAATACCGCCCCCGCGGTACAAAAGTGACCGCACCCGCGGTCGATTATTTTGGAAAATTAGAAGGGAGGCCGTGAGCTGAGCGCACCCGCGATGAAGAGGCAGCGCACCCGCGGTGCGACGTGTTGAGTGAAAAATGAAACATGTGTCCTTGCCATGCATTTAACATGTATGTGTCTTCATTCCAGCTTACACTCCGAGAGAAAAACCAGCAATACTTCAGATTTTCCTCAAGTTTCTTCCTAGTTTAAATTGTTGGTTTTGAGAGATCCAACCAACCGAAATTGAATCCGAGCTTAGATTCTTGTTCCTCTTGACAAGGGCTTCGAAAGGGTATACATTTTATTGTTTTCCAGCATGTTTTGGTATCCATGTGTTTGAGGAATTCATATATACTTGATAGTATTTGTTGTTGAGATGAAGGAGCAAACATATTTGATACCGGATTGAAAAACGAATATGATATACTGTTGTTGTTAATTTCAGCATGTATTAAATATGGGATGTGTGGATTTCAGAAATTAGATGTGATATGATGGAGATTATATGTTCTTATGATAGCGGTGACCGTATAATTGAAATCAGATCGAAGAAATTATACCGTATGCCTTTGTTATGAATTTCAGCATCTCTGGAGTTGAATTGCATAGATATTGACATGCTGGAATTAGAATTGAGATGATATGATATTGGTTAGGTATTGTTGAGTTATGGTTATTGATTTGTGTTGTTGAGTTGATCGGTATCACGAGATTACGCTGATATGCCGCTAAAATGTACTGAGATAGAATAGTAATACGTACATGTATGGATTGAGATTGTATCGTTGTATAAGTGATATTGATCAGATTATGCCTTGGATTGAATATCGATCAGAACCGATTTTGATTGAGTTGTCTATTGACACGGTATATCCAGTATTGATTTGGAAATGCATATTGATATTGTGACTATTCGGCATTGTCATTGTCAGATTGGGGATGGACAGATGTGAATCCGACACTTCGTCAGATCGAGAAGAGAAAAGTATAAATCGATGTGAATTGGGAGATCGATTGGAGTTAGATTTAACTCGAGTTTCCCTAAACCACATACTTGTATGTTATTGTTTTCATACCTTTGTATGCTTTGTTTGAGTATGCTAATTTTATTGATGTGTATAAAAGCAGTGGATAGCAGATAGCTATTGAGGGAGAGTCACTGACAGAGGGGCTAGGTTTTGACAGAGCGATCACTGGCCCATTGCACATTGTCAGAATAGGATTGGTAGACATGCCAAGTCTTTGGTAGATCTGCCAAGACATTGGATGTTTGGTGTATCGATGTGCTTAGGAGACAGAGCAGCCCTTATTGCAGACTATTCGATACAGATCAGACCAAAGTCCAGGAATAGGGACGTATCAATTACAACCACCGCGAACGTAAGAGATAGGTGGGAGACATGTTACGTTCTTATTCAGACCGGGATCCCTAGATGAGAGATGAGTCGAGTCTGAGCGATTGAGTCAGAGTCTTAGAATCACAGAGTGTGATTCAGAGTCTATATTGATTCATATTTCTTATGTGATACATGTTCAGAGTATGAATTACTATTTGATATCAATTTATGATTTCAGATTATGATACATGTCTTGATATCTATTTCATGCTTTTTTATATGTTGTTATATGAAATGCATGTATACATGATTTATATTGGGATTAAATTCTCACCGGAGTTATCCGGCTGTTGTCTTGTTTGTATGTGTGCATGACAACAGGTGGGACAGGATCAGGGTCGAGAAGATGATGAGAGATCGAGATTAGAGTGGTGATTCCGGACTTTGATGTAGATAGGTTTCATTACTTGATTGTAGTAGTTGAACCTTAATTTGGACTAGAATGCATGTTGTACAAAACTTGTAGTTTTATACTGTTTGTGTATTAGATTAATCTCATTACGTTCCGCAGTTTAAAGAAAAAATTTTTATGGCCCTAATTACTTGATTATTAAATTGATCCTAATAACGATTAAGAAGATAATTAGCGTCCGGATCCCCACAAATTTGGTAAAAGTTGAATAATTTGAGGTTTAAAGTTGAAATTAGATGCATAAGAAGGAAAAACTAAACAAAATGAGGCACTAGTTCTAATAGGGTTCATATGGTGCCTAAGTGTTCTTAATTGATCATGTTCTTGATTATTATTATTTTTATCTTGATTATTTGAATTATCATCCATGTTTAAATTATTTTCAGATACTCGAATAAGTCTACAACTTTTTTTACGACTCCAAAACGCATACAAGTAAAAACAACAAAATACTTATAAATAAAACATAAACAATAAATATAGACTTAATTTATACCTCCCTGGAAACGGCGTTAAAAACTTGCTACTTCTTAAATTAAAATTCACCCACGTGTAAGTTGTCTATAAGTAATATATTTCGTGAGTACGAGATCGATCCACAGAGAGGTTATTTTAAGTTTAAATTTATTAATTTATAAATTACCAAATTCAAGAATGAAGTTTACAAATTATAAATTTGTCAAGGCTCAAAGATTTATTCTTGGTTTATGTAATATTGTTTAACTAAATTTATAACAAAGGAAATCACAATAATTAATGGTTCCAAGAAAATTAAATATTTAAACACACACATAATATAATACAGTTCCCACTATAGAAAATATCGAATTAACCGATATTTTATATATGGTACCTATGATTATATATATAACTATATAAATATATAATTGCATAAAGTAAATGTTAAATTAAATCATTATATTCCATTTAGAACAAACGACAGAGCCACTCTATTGCCTAAATTAAATATATGATTTAATAAGCTAGTTGCGATAAAGTAAAAGTTAGTTGCGGAAAAGTAAAAGTTAAATGCAAAAAATAAAACTTAGTTGCGATAAAGTAAAAGTTAGTTGCAGTAAAGTAAAAGTTAGATGCGAAAAGTAAAAGTTAGTTGCGATAAAGTAAATATTAGATTGTTAGATCTTAGTATTAAATCATAATATTGCATTTAGAACAACCGGCAGAGCCACGCTATCGTCTAAATGAAATATATGATATAATTATATAAATATATATATATATATATATATAATATAACAATAATAATAATTGATAAAATATTTATTGTATCAAAATAAAACAACAATTCAAGATAACCACTTCAATGGCATCAAGCATTTGATGTAAACTGATAACTACAAATAATTCATTTTTATACCTACAATAAAAAGAAGATAGCTAAATGAAATGAAATAAAGAAAGAACATAAAAAATATAAACAATCTTACTTCACTAAGAATTCATCCTCTTCACCTTGACATAATAGATTTAGTTTTCCATGACCTTACTTTTGATCAACACTCATATTTGGGAAAATGAAAAATATATTAAAACTTAGAACTTTTATACAAACACACTATATTTTGCAATGAGATATAATGATCCTCAAGCTAGCACAAGGCCTCTATTTATAGGCCAAATGAGAGAAATAGTAAAATTTTTTTATTAATGCCATGTAGTTGTAATAGTAATTTTTGTCTCCTCCAACTTCAATTCCATGGCCCTTCTTTCAATGCTATGTTACACGACTTTAATCTTCGAAATTGACTCTCCATTTGAATTTTGTAGCTTGAGTTATCATTATTTTACCAACACGTAGAAAACCTGAAAATAAAACATATTTAGTAAGATATTTAAATATAAACAAACAATACTAAAATAACATAATTTTATAATTTTTATGAAACTTAAATTTTGAAATACAGGTTTTAACATATAATAAATTATTAATTTTAAGTTTCATCACAACCCCTCCTTGGCCGACCCCTTCACAAGTAAAATAATTTATTGTAGTTAAAAATTTATGCAAGTATCAAAGGTCAGCTTGGTTTTCTAAAGGGACGATTCTTGCACAATAAATTGGTCCAAGGCTCTTAGCTCTTCCTTTAGCTCCCTTTCTTGGTTAACTCAATGGTCATCTCTTGCACAATAAGTTTGTCCAAACCTTTAGCTCCTTTAACTCCTTCCTTGGTTAATTCAATGGTCATCTCTTGCACAATAACTTTGTCCAAACCTTTATCTCCTTTAGCTCCTCTTCTTGGTTAACTCAATGGTCATAAATATGTCCAATCCTTTAGCTCTTCTCCTAGTTCCATTTTTAGTTCTTTTAGGACAAAAAAAAAACAGCTTCCTTGATCTGAAATCTTGAGTTCATGAGCTGGGGTTTTACTCCTCGGAGGATGGCTCTTCCATTGTTGCGTTTTCTTATAGTATAGATCCCTTTCTTAGCTAGTCTTCGTGCTTTAAAGTTACTTTCTCGAGCAATGTTAGCTGAAAAATATAAGTTTATAGTTGAGTTTTATAACTAAGCTTAATGTTTTAAACTTCATTTAAAGTTTTATTACTTACATGTTTTGCTTTGAAATTCCGGATCCTCACGATTTCGACTCATATTATCGAGGGAACTTATGGCGACCGTCCATTAAGGTTCAACATCGATGGATAAGGCTTGACACGTAAAGATGAACTGTAACGTACCGTACTTTTAAACTATTTAAAATTTGAGGAAAATAAAAATTTTCTTAAATACAAATAAACTTTCAAATTTGCATTAAAATAACTTGCTCGTCTACAAACATTTGCAATAAAACAACCACAACCAAGTTTCCAAAAAGTAATAATCGTTTAAACATCATAAACCACTTCATAAAAAAAATCTGAGTATCAAAATTGTCATGCATCAAATCCTAAAATATTTGCGGTCCTCGTGTTTAGCCTCATGCGAAGTCCAAGCCAGCTCATTGGTCCCCACCCCTCGTCTCCTCAAAGTCATCATCACCTGCATCGATCAAGTCTAGTGAGTCTATAGACTCAACATTTATAAACTGAAAATAACAATTAATACGTAATAAAACCACATGCATCTTTAAAATAGAGCATACACACTTGAAACTTGAACGTAATAGCATAAACATATTTGAAACTTGAACGCAGTAGCATAAACGTAGACTGCCATCATCATAAAGCTTTTCTTAAATCTACTAGCATCATACATACTTGAGCATACATAACATCATTTTGCGTAGAGATATGTTTCAAAGCAAGTGACCCATACATAAATGTGCCTGATCAGACTAAACCACAGTACTGGGCTGGCAGGGATGTCCACTACCACATACATAAGATCCCCGGTCATACTTTACCGGGTGGATTGGTACCTGGTCATACTTTACCGCTTGAGCCACTGCTGCACATACTAACATGAGTTCGAACCCTTATTTTTCATAACTTAGGCGTAGGTACTCGTGCTCACAAACGAAGTAAATAAATAGCTTATGACATTCTAGATCACTCGGGACTTGACCTCGTTTAATCATCGTACTAAACCATGACATAAGACCCCAAACCAAATCCTATATTTTATATTCATAATCACAAAACAAATCCTATATTTTATATTCATAACCACAAAACAAATCCTATATTTTAAATTCATAAAAATTAAATTTTTTTTTTAAAAAGGGTTACACGGACCTCGTGCAAGGGTCCGGGTAGGGATCCAGGTAGGTGCTGGAAATTCGAATTTTGAAGGAAAAAGTGCACGGACCCCGTGCCAGGATCCGGCTACAGGTCCGTGTAGGTGTTGGAAACGCGAACTAACGGGAAAACACTAGACCTAAGGCTTATTCTCTCCTAAATCGATCATACGGACCATGAACCAATGCCTCGAGACCCATCCTAGGATGCTATGGCACTTAATAAAACTCCAACAAACACCCCAAAACAACTACCCATCACAAACGACGCAACCCAATCCGTGAACACGACATTTGACACCATATCAATTCCTACGACTTCTAATTCAACCGAGTGCCTAACGACACAAAATGAAACACCAAAAATCATCCCAACATCATTCTCGATGTACTTAAATGCAGCAGCGATCACCCGTCGATCCCCAACGAAGCCTTCAACAATAAAACTTTAAGAACACATCAACAACACATTTTCAGAAAATCACAGTTTGAGCAGCTCCACAAAAACGATCATAACTCACTCATTTCTTATCCAAATATTTCGAAATTATTGTCAAATCGAAGGTATCAAAAAGTTCAACATTTTATATGTTGAAAGTTTTTCCAGAAAATTGACCAAAAAGTCGCAGTATTTAAAATGACACCAAATTTTGAGTTTTCAGATCTAAAATCGTTTCAAAATCGATCCAACAAATTTTTGCTCAAACGTTTTACAACATACATGGATTTTGCGCACAATAAACATAAGAACATATAATATAACAAGATCGATGCAGGAACAAAATATTATACATGCCTTTAATCTTTAAAGTTACCGAAACGACGACACTGAAGCGGGAAGGATGCGAGGATTGATCCGGGACGAACGTGACACAATTTCTCTTGAAGAAAAGGGCAAAAATTTCTGAAATCTTTGAAGGGAGGGGTGGCTTCTGAGTTTTCTCTATGAACCCTAGGTTTTTACCTCTCAAAATCTGAAATAGAAGTGCAAAAATTGTGTGTGTGTGTTTTACGTGAGTGTGTGTGTGGGAAAAAGGGTGCGTGCGTGTGTTTGGGTAATTAGGGGGAAAATTATTTCTTAATTACACAACAAAAAATGTTAATCAAAATACTAATTGAAATATTAACCCACCTTTAACTTCTAATAAAATTCTCTAATTTAAAATAAAATGTACAAGTACGAAATCTTTAAAAGTTTAAAATCATGAAATCACCTAATAGTTAAATTAGGCTTTAAATTGCTAAAAATTAAATAAATATTTTAAAATGTCCCAACCCTAACTTAAAATAAAGTACCACGTTTTAAAATTGCCAAAATCGTTGCCAGTCTCATTTCCTCGATCCCGCATCGAATAATCGCATGAAAATGAAACTAAAGAAAACATTTAACGTGCACCACAAAAACTTAAATAATTTAAAATAATGCAAATTAAATAGATCATGCATCGCTATAAATCATTTTAAACTTAAATTAATAATTTAACAATTAAATAAATGCATTGATTTTACGTGTACTGATTTTGGGCTCTATAGTTCCTCCCCCACTTAAATAAATTTCGTCCTCGAAATTAAATCTTATCAAAAAATTCCGGATAGCGACTTCTCATATCTGCTTCTGTCTCCCAAGTGGCCTCCTCCACTGCTTGATTGAGCCACCGGACTTTGACCAGCTTGTTCACCTTGTTCCGAAGTCTCCGCTCCTGTTTGTCTAGGATTTGAACAGGTCGTTCCTCATACGACAGATCTGGAGCAAGCTATAACGGCTCATAGCTCAAAACATGCGAAGGATTCGCTAAGTACTTCCTCATTATCGAGACGTGGAACACATTATGTGTGGGGACCCGGACGCTAATCATCTTATTAATCGTCATTGGGACTAATTTAATTAATTATAATAAACAGAGTCTAAATTTTTTTTTTTTTAAATGCGGAACGTAATGGCATACATCTTAACATACACGTCAGTATTAAAAGTAAAAATCTTGCACTATATACAATCAGTCTCAACTAATGTTTAACAACTATATAACAAGTGTTTAAACCCTAACTCTAGTCCAAGTCCGTAGTCTCCACTCTAACTCGATCTTTCTTCACCTCTGTGACCCTGAACCTGTCCCACCTGTTGCCATGCACACATACAGACAAGACAACAGCCAGATAACTCCGGTGAGATATAAATATCCCAGTATAAACAATGTATCAATGCAATCATATAAAACATATATAGAAGCATAAACAATCATTAAAACATGTATCCAATCTGACTACATGCACCAATACGAATCTGTATTTAAGTCAATGACTTATTATCTTATCTCAACTTATTTCTAACCTAGGGATCCCGATCTAATTTAGACTTTGATATGCTGTATCGAATGTCTACAATAGAGGTCGATCTACATCTAAGCTCATCGATACACCGTAAGTCTAGAGTCTTCGCGGTTCTGCCCTAGCTAGGCTGATCTGCCCTAGACTCAAACTCTGGCTCTGCTATAATTCAATAGACTAAACATATCAATCTGATAATCTGCAAATATCAATGCAATAAAATAAAGTATGTGATTTTGGGAAACTCAAGTCAAACCTAACTCGAGTTGTGCAATCCCGAATCACCATTTATTTATACATTTCTTGCTGTCGCTCTGATACAATTGAAGTCTCGACTCATAGTCTGTAAATGTTCAATCTGGCAATGAAAATAACGAGGAATAGAATATCAATACCTTCCTCAATCAATACTGGATATAATTAGAACTGAATCAAACTCCGTTTCAACAGCATAACAGTACAATCTCACTATACCCAGCAGTACCAATCGATACATATCAATTCTTGCAACTCATGGGCCATAATGATACACATCTGATATCATATCTCAACCCAATTAACTCTGAAATTCATAACAATTCTATATGATATCTGTTTCTTAATCTGACTTCGATTCTACGCTGTCTAACATGTCAAGAACAACATATATGACGTGTATTCAATTCCAACAACATCATAATTCCAAAACATGTCAAAACGTAATAAAACTTACGTCCTGTAGTAGCCTGCGTTGATATGAACACAGTACCGAAGTCAGATTTAAAATCTAACGGACGGATTTCTCACGAATCGAATTCTAAAATCAAGAATCGACTTTTTCCCTTAAGTTTCGATTTTTGCTCTAATTCCTCGATTTTCTTTCATATGTATATATATATATACCATGCATGTTTTCCCAAAACGTGGCTCATGTCTTTGTGCTGCACGTCTCGCGCATATGCGCGACCTATCTCGGCACATATGCGCGAGACATAATGTCTCGGCGCGTGTCTACACGGTGGCTCGCGCATATGCGTGTCAACACGGTGGCTCGCACATATGCGCGCATATGTACGTCATCTTGTACGGAATAAAACATGCTGATTTGGTTAGTCTATCAATCACGACCCAAATCGCATCACAACCTTTGGAGGAACGCGGCAATTGTGTCACAAAATCCATGGAAATGTGACCCCATTTTCATTCAGGAATGGACAAACTTTGTAATAATCCTCCTGGTTTCTTTCTTTCTGCTTTCACCTGCTGGCAATTCAGAATTTGGAAACAAATTCGGCAATGCCAGTTTTCATTTGTTTCCACCAGAACTGTCTTTTCAAATCGTTGTACATCTTTCTACCGCCAAGATGAATACTAAAATCGACTGTTGTGCGCCTCTGACAATATCTTTCGTCTCAAATCTGAAACATTCGGCACAACCAGACGATTATTCACATACAAGACGTTATCACGTACTTGATACTCCGATCGATGTTATATTCTGACCATCGATACTGATTTCTGTACATTCTGATCAACTTTCTGAGCGGCCTTAATCCTTAAGATCAGCTCGGGTTCCACTTGCACCGTATAAAGTTTCAACGGTCTATAATCTGTTTCAAATGCTAATCCAGACAAACAGCAGTCTTCTATCAAATTTGAAACACCGATCGTCGACAAGGATAAAGAACATACCTTTCGACTTAGTGCATCAGCTGCTGCATTAGACTTTCCTGGATAGTATTTGATTTCACAATCAAAGTATTTAAGCAAATCAAGCCATCTTCGTTGCCTCATATTCAATTCAGATTGTGAAAACAGATATTTCAAACTCTTATGATCAGAATATATCTCAAACTTTTCCCCGTAAAGATAGTGTCGCCATATCTTTAATGCAAAGACAATGGCTGCAAATTCAAGATCATGAATTGGATAACGGGTCTCATGTGGTTTAAGCTGTCTTGAGGCATAAGCAATAACATGCCCTCGCTGCATTAGAACACATCCCAACCCTCTGTGAGACGCGTCGTAATAAACCACAAAATCACCAGTACCGGATGGGATAGTCAACACCGGAGCACTGGTCAATCTCTTTTTCAACTCCAAAAAACTGGTCTCGCATTCTTCAGACCAAACAAATGGAGCATTCTTCTGAGTCAGCTGAGTAATTGGTTTAGCAATACTTGAGAAATCTTTAATAAAACGACGGTAATATCCCGCTAAACCCATGAAACTGCGAATTTCGGGCACAGATGTCGGTCTTGGCCAAGAAATCACGGCTTCAACCTTACTGGGATCCACAGATATTCCATTTCCGGATATAATATGGCCCAGAAATACTACCTGTCTTAACCAAAACTCGCATTTCGACAGTTTAGCATATAATTTCTCAGTCCTTAAAATTCGCAACACAGTTCTTAAATGCTCAACATGCTTATTCATATTCTTTGAATAAATCAAAATATCATCAATGAATATAATCACAAATTCATCGAGATATTTCTGGAATACACGGTTCATCAATCCCATAAATACAGCTGGAGCATTCGTCAGACCAAACGGCATGACAATAAATTCATAGTGTCCATACCTGGTTCTGAATGCTGTCTTTGAGATATCAGAATCTCTGACTCTCAGCTGATGATATCCAGATCTCAAATCGATCTTGGAATATATAGAAGAACCCTGCAACTGATCAAAAAAATCATCAATACGAGGCAAAGGGTATTTATTCTTTATCGTTGCCTTGTTCAGTTGCCGATAGTCGATGCAGAGACTCATCGAACCGTCTTTCTTTCTTACAAACAATACTGGAGCACCCCAAGGAGAAACACTCGGTCTGATGTACCCCTTGGCCAGTAAATCTTCCAGCTGATCTTTTAATTCTTTCAATTCAATTGGTGCGATTCTGTACGGGGCTCTAGAAATTGGCACTGTACCTGGCATCAATTCAATGCCGAAGTCTATCTCTCTAACTGGAGGTAATCCCGGGATCTCATCTGGAAAGACGTCAGCAAACTCACGTACCACTGGCAAATCAGCCAATGATGGACTCGACTTCAGTAAATCTACTGAATATACAAGGAATCCCTCTACTCCTTTCTGTAACAATCGAGTTATAGATAATACGCATACTAAAGGAATTCTCGATTTAGAACCCTTACCGTAGAGTTTCCACTCTTCCGTCATATCTGGTCTGAATCTCACTATCTTGTGGAAACAATCCACAGTCGCTCTGTACTTGGTCAGTATATCAATACCGATAATACAGTCGAAATCAGACAACCCCAGTACAATACACTCTAATTCAATCTAATGCCCGTCATACCGTAGTACACAATGTTTAACCGAATTTACTAATATCAAACCTGTCCCCAAAGGAGAAGAGACAGACAATACAGTAGCTAAAGACTCTACAGGCAATGCATGACTCAATGCAAATCATTCAGAAATAAATGTATGTGAAGCACCAGTATCAATCAATACATAAGCAGGGTAACCACATAAAGAACAGTTACCTGCCACAACGTCATCTGGTGCTTCCCGAGCCTGCTCTTCTGTCAAAGCGAACACTCTGGCCTGCTGTCTAGGAGGCTGGCTAACAGTCTGGCTACCTCCTGGCCTCTGCTGTGACTGAGTTGGCGCTGGCTGGAATGTATGAACAGCAGCTGATCGTCTCTCAGTCTGTGCTGCTGATCCCGATGACTCGGCTCCCTGAGATCTTTGGGACCCTCTCTGTGGACACACTTTAGCAAAGTGTCCCTGCTGTTTACAGATGTTGCAACTACCAGTTACTCCCTGGAATTGCTCAGTTGCATGTCTTCGTCTGCAAGTCTTGCAATAAACTCTAGTGTAACTCTGGCTCTGTGTGGAACCACCGGAGCTGGAAGAACTGCTGCCAGATTTCTTGAATTGCTTTCCCCTGGCTTTCAAAAATTCTTTCTTCCCTCCACTGCTGCTGCCACCCTCGAATCTGGGAGGTGGTTGCTGTGGTCTCAGTGCTGGAGGCACAAATGAAGCCCCTTTCTGTCTCATCAGACCGGCTTCTGCTCCCTTAGCTCTGTTCAGGGCGTCAGTAAAGTTATTCGGTCGCCCTGTGTTCACCAATGTGAAAATATCGGGGTTCAAGCCATTGATGAACTGGTCTGCAGTAGCTTCTTCGCTGTCAGCCACATGTGGAGCAAATTTCAACAAGGTGGAGAATTTGGACACGTATTCTTCTATGTTCATCTGTCCCTACCTTAGATTGGCAAACTCCGCCCCTTTGTCCTTCCGGTACGACACTGGAAAGAATCTTTGATAAAATTCAGTTCTAAAGACATTCCAGGTGATAATCGTACCTCGTTGTTCCAAGGCCCGCTTTGTGGTAATCCACCAGTTCTTTGCCACATCGTGTAACTGGTGCCCTATCAGTTTCACCCTCTTCTCATCAGTATAGTCCAAGGACTCAAACATCTCGATATCATCTAACCAACTCTCGAATTCCACTGAATTCTCCGTACCCTTCAGAGTTGGTGGATGGAACGACTGAAATCTCTTTAACAAGATCTCCATTGGAGTGGCTGTAACGTCCATTGGAGGATTTGAAGTACTACCCTGTTTAGGTACTCTTCTCGGAGGCATATCTGATAATCAAAAGGATTAGTAATCCCAATACACAGATATGTTTCAGTCCTCCTCCGATCATCTTACTGCTGATCTAGAATCGGTGCTGATCCATTCTCAATAACACATGTTTTCAAATCAAGTCAGATAAACAGAAAAACATGTATTATAAAGCAGTAAATCATGCTAGCAATCAAAAGCAGGAAAGAAAACCTCAATCTACCCCGCTCACTAGCTCCTACCTCAGTCTTAAGGATCTATCGCTCTGATACCACCTGTTGTGGGGACCCAGACGCTAATCATCTTATTAATCGTCATTGGGACTAATTTAATTAATTATAATAAACAGGGTCTAATTTTTTTTTTAAATGCGGAACGTAATGGCATACATCTTAACATACACGTCAGTATTAAAAGTACAAATCTTGCACTATATAGAATCAGTATCAACTAAGGTTTAACAACTATATAACAAGTGTTTAAACCCTAACTCTAGTCCAAGTCCGTAGTCTCCACTCTAACTCGATCTTTCTTCACCTCTGTGACCCTGAACCTGTCCCACCTGTTGCCATGCACACATACAGACAAGACAACAACCGGATAACTCCGGTGAGATATAAATATCCCAGTATAAACAATGTATCAATGCAATCATATAAAACATATATAGAAGCATAAACAATCATTAAAACATGTATCAAATCTGACTACATGAACCAATACGAATCTGTATTTAAGTCAATGACTTATTATCTTATCTCAACTTATTTCTAACCTAGGGATCCCGATCTAATTTAGACTTTGGTATGCTGTATCGAATGTCTACAATAGACGTCGATCTACATCTAAGCTCATCGATACACCGTAAGTCTAGAGTCTTCGCGGTTCTGACAAAGACTCGGCGGTTCTGCCCTGGCTAGGCTGATCTGCCCTAGACTCAAACTCTGGCTCTGCTATAATTCAATAGACTAAACATATCAATCAGATAATCTGCAAATATCAATGCAATAAAATAAAGTATGTGATTTTGGGAAACTCAAGTCAAACCTAACTCGAGTTGTGCAATCCCGAATCAACATTTATTTATACCTTTCTTGCTGTCGCTCTGATACAATCGAAGTCTCGACTCAAAGTCTGTCAATGTTCAATCTGGCAATGACAATAACGAGGAATACAATATCAATACCTTCCTCAATCAATACTGGATATAATTAGAACTGAAACAAACTCCGTTTCAACAGCATAACAGTACAATCTCACTATACCCAGCAATACCAATCGATACATATCAATTCTTGCAACTCATGGGCCATAATGATACACATCTGATATCATATCTCAACCCAATTAACTCTAAAATTCATAACAATTCTATATAATATCCGTTTCTTAATCTGACTTCGATTCTACGCTGTCTAACATGTCAAGAACAACATATATGACGTGTATTCAATTCCAACAACATCATAATTTCAAAACATGTCAAAACGTAATAAAACTTACGTCCTGTAGTAGCCTGCGTTGATATGAACACAGTACCGAAGTCGGATTTAAAATCTAACGGACGGATTTCTCACGAATCGAATTCTAAAATCAAGAATCGACTTTTTCCCTTAAGTTTCGATTTTTGCTCTGATTCCTCGATTTTCTTTCATATGTATATATATATATACCGTGCATGTTTTCCCAAAACGTGGCTCATGTCTTTGTGCTGCACGTCTCGCGCATATGCGCGACCTATCTCGGCGCATATGCGCGAGACATAATGTCTCGGCGCGTGTCTACACGGTGGCTCGCGCATATGCGCGCACCTCTTCCGCGCATATGCGCGAGGAATTCTTCACAACTCTCGGGTACCCTCGCGCATGTGGGCGAATCCAAGTCGCGCATGTGCGCCAACCTCTCTGGACCTCTCGCGCATGTGCGCGCATACAGTCGCGCATGTGCGCCTAGTGTTCTGTTCCGCACCATGGGCTTCTGCCCTACTCGCGCATATGCGCGCCTACTCTTCGCGCATATGCACGAGACCTTCGGCTCTCGCACCAACAACTTCACATACAAACTTTTAATTCGTGTCTCGATTAGCCCTTTCATAATCGTCTCGATTAAAAATTAATAATCGTAATTTAACACGATATAAAATCTTGGGCATTACATTATATACACCGGGCAGAAAATTTCAGCAGCTGGTCTAGGGCTTCTAGGTTCTTAGGCAGTTTGAAATAAGTTATTTAAGGGCCGGTCATGTGTAAATAAGTCATGATTTAATTTTGGGAAATTTTGATTAAGTTTTGGGTTGATTAGTTAAAATCGGGAACCCGATCCAAGTTTTAAAACGAATCATTAAAGTTACTCTATAGGCTCGAGTTTACGTATTGGAAATGATTATAAATATGTTTTGAGGTGTTTTTAGGAGTTTGGTTGGCTTCGGGTCGAAATTTTGAGGTCTAGGGGTAAAATGGTCAATTAAGGTTTCCAGGGGAAAAATGATCATTTTGCACCCTGGTCGAATTAGCAGTCATGGCAGCGTCCTGATAACAAAATTATACATTTTTAATGCATATTCTATCATGATATTGACTTTTATGGAATAGGAAAAATACGTCGCATGTTTTATTTTAAGAAAAATTTACGTATATGCATGATTTTTATAAGTCATGAATATGATTATATGTTTTGAAGGATGTGAGTTGGTTGTGACTAATACGAATACGATAATACGACGACATGTAAGTCCAAGGTTCAGTGGATGGGTAATACTTTCGTTGATGTCCCCGCTGCCGGGTACCACAGTTATACATAGATGGATCGATCGAATATAGCTGATACGAAAGTCACAACTAATTAATGAAATTCAAATAAAGAAAATGAACACATATATGATGATATGTTGAGACATATTTTGACACGTTAAGCTATGTTACGATACGTTTACGTTCATGTTTTGAAGATCATGAAATGTATGTTGATTATAGTACTTTTCACTGTTGCATGTTATGTATATATTCTTGTTATAACGATTCAGGTGTGTTGAATCTTTAGTTCACTAGATGTGAATGTTGCAGGTGAGCATATTGATGAGGAGATTGGAGGCGCCGAAGACTGAGTAGGCGGAGTTAGATGTGCGCACGCTAACCCGAGGACCATACTTTTTACGCACATTATGTTTTGAGCTAGGAGTGAGCATGAATATTTCATACACTTTCTTTTATATGTTGATGGTTGTCAGGATTTTTGAAAGTTTCATTGTGAATTATTTTAAACGATAGCTTAGGGTTTGACGTTGTCTCAATTTTTTTATTTGTAGTGTTCTTTTACGGTTATTTGAATTTTTTTATTTTAAAATTTATAATTTTCAGCTATTATTACATGCTTTCATAAAAATGTAATTTTCGAAAAATAGCTTGCAAAAAAAAAATTTCTAGTAGACGTTTCAGTAGGTATCAGAGCAAGGGTCCTTTATAGGGTTGTACCACCGCCGGCTTCTGCAGCTCAGCCTTCCAGCCTCAAGTCTGTAATTTTTCATGTTTTATATGTTTTAAAAAGTTTAATACTATCACCTGTATGATTACATGATACATGTTTTGCAGCGAAGTACACTACATGTTTAGTTGCTAACTTGATTTAAGGATTAAACGTTTTGAAAACTAGATTAAATTACATGATGGGTTACATTTAGAATTTGCACTGTATTCGGATACCATACCTCCTAGACACGTCCAAGTACTAACTGACAGGATGATACCTCTACAGGCGGTAGAGGCCCTCCACCACAACCACCGCCAGGAGACACACCTACCCGAGTCCTTGAGGATAACACTAGATTGATGGAGCAGGTTCCCAGACCCCAGACAGACATCTATGAGCAGTTTAGGCAGCTCAACCTGAAGGAGTTCGGGTTAATGTTTATCTGTTCTTAGCAGAGGGTAGGCTCTGGTCTCTAGAGCTGCACTTTCAATATGTAGACATGAGAGAAAGAGATCGGGTCAGATGCGTCGCGTATATGTTGAGGGACAATGCATCCCTTTGGTGGGAGGGTGCAGTGCACGAGGTGAACTTGGATACTCTCACATGGGATCAATTCAAGGAGGTATTCTAAGAAAAATAATTTCCAGCGGAGGTCAGGGGAAGCCTGACGAGGGAGTTTATGGGTCTTCAACAGGGGGATTTGTTTGTGGCAGAGCTTATCCGGAAGTTTGACAAGTCCTATCAATTTCTGCCCTTTAGTGCGAGAGATGCCGCTCAGAAGCTGAGGCACTTCATGGATGGCCTCAGAACAACTTTTCGTAGGGATGTGATGCTGATGAGACCAGCTAGTTATGATGAGGCCACTGCTTGTGCTTATAAGGCGTAACATGACCTCCAGGATATCGACGCCGAGATGCAGGGGAAGTGACTTCAGGCCCAGTCTAGCTCGCAGCCACATAAGAGGCAATTCACCGGGCCACAGAGGTATCAAGGGTAGCAGAAGCCCCAGGGTTAGTTTGAGACACCCGGACAGCAGAGGCCACCGTAGGCACAAGGGGCTCCAAAATTGGAGGAGAGGCAATTATGCAATCAGTGCAACCGGTTCCACTTCGACAAGTGTATGTGGGTGACCTTCAAATGTTTTATATGCAAAGAATAGGGCCACAAGGCAGCTGTTTGCCCTAGGAACAAGGGCCACACTATTGGCCGAGCCTATGTGATGAACACAGAGGAGGCGGAGGCGGAGCCAGACTCTACACTGCTCACCGGTAAGCTTTATTCTTAATGATTTTTCTTTACCGCCTCGACTGCATGGATTATTGTGTTGGTTGTGGAAATTACTTTTGGGATAGAGAACATATAATAAATTAGGTTGCATGTTCTAATAGGTGGACTTAAGTGTTAAATTGTGGTAATTAAGAGCTTTAAGGACCATAAATGCAAGAACCGAAATCTCAAGGTCCTAATTGCAAAAATCAAAATTTAGGGATTTTTTTCGCTTTTTTGAAAATTTTGGGACCAAATTTGATATTTTTGAGAATTTTAAGGTTTGAATTGGCCAAAATCAAAATTTTATGCGCAGTGAAGTTCAATTTTTGAAAATTGAAGGGCCAAATGGTAAGAAATTTGAAAATTTAGGGGTCAAATTGCAATTTCCAAAAAAATTTTGCTAGTAAATTTCGAAAAATTTAATGGAATACTAGAAATAAATCAGTGACTGTTCGAGGATTTTGGGTCAATTACTAATAGAAAATCTATTAAGTTTCAACACGACCAGATTTGATGGTATGTTTTTGTTAGAATAGGTGCTTGTCGAGCCAAGTGTTGGCCGATGGTTCATGTTTAAACTCTATGTATAAACAATATTTATTTTAAGAATATTTGAAATTATTACTTTGACACATATTTATTTTTATACCCATGCTAGATTCATAGATAATGTCATTGAATATAAAAATAGTAGAAAGATAATGAGATGCTCATATGATGAGTATCATGAAATTCATATTTGGGATACTCTATATTCTAAATAGTTCCTAGTCGATTCAGCCGCCGTTAAGAAAGATAAAAGCTGCTCGAGTTTGAGACTAGTATCTGCGATGTGACTACCATATTTCATTGGTAGGGGACATTGTGATGCCCGAGCATGCAGATAGGTGCTCCTTGTAGAGTGCACCGAACAATCCTCCATAAAGGACTTTCCAAGTGGTTCTCACTTATTGAGTGGAAACGTCCTAGTTTTTGGTTGTACACCATTAGTCCTTATGATCCGAGACAACATTGTTATTCTGTATGCTAGCATTGCACTT
The DNA here is from genome assembly GCF_025594145.1 of Primulina tabacum. NCBI lineage: Eukaryota > Viridiplantae > Streptophyta > Magnoliopsida > Lamiales > Gesneriaceae > Primulina > Primulina tabacum. The sequence continues at coordinate 17,151,829 of NC_134561.1, forward strand.
TGACTTGTTTACCGACTCATATGGGGTCATCAGGTGGCAAGGTTGGGTGTTTTGTCGAAACATATAGGAGTCTATGCATTGTAGTTGGGGATTCACCGCTTACCTTTGGGTATGAATATCCTATGTGATCTCATGTGTATGTAGATTGAAATCTCTAATCAGAGTGTTGATGGTAATTAAGAAAGGGGTTTCTTAGATAAACATCGATGCAACTACAACATGACACATAATATCGATTCTTTGACAACTCTCGTTATACAAATAGTTGTCGAATCGGTCGGGATATATGAGATGAATGGACCGTATTGTAAGCTAACCATAATGGAATGGTTCTTGCAGGCACTATCATTTGATAACTAGGGAATCATGTAAGCGATGCTGCTAGGCATTTAACATGATTGGTTGGTACTATCAGACTTGATTTTTGACATTCTTATTATTAAGGAGTTGACGAGTAAGAATGGAGCAACTGGGGTATGATCATATAAGGACATGTTTAGTCCTGAATCACATTGAGATGTGAACCCACTGCTAGTTGTATCAATAAACCATTGAGTGTCACACATGCAAGTGCTAACTTTCTAGATCCTGTTGAGAAGGAATTTAGTTCAATGTGTTGAACAGCTTATAAAGGAGTTTTTAAGCACAAGAAAAATTAGACGTATGACTTCTATATGGGGAATATAATTTTTAATTTGTGGAAGTTTTCCTAAATTAAAAGTTGGCCAAATAAATAATTTATTTGAAAATTGTGATTTTAATAAACATTATTATGGACTAAATTAAATTAATTTAAGTATTGAATTAATTAAATACTAGTTGACCTAGTAGATTCCAAATAATTAAATTAGTTCAAGTGTTAAATTAATTAAATATACATGGGGTCTTGTAGAGCCCAATTGGAAATAATTATTCAAACTAGTGGGCCTGAGAAAATTCAAGCAAAGTTTAATTGGTCTCAAATGTGTTTGAGATATTTAAATAAAAGTTCATGATCTTTGTAATTGTTACAAGTCCAAATAAAATGCATGCAAGGGAGGTGAAGAGTTGGGAGACAACTTTTTCAATAAACAAGGCATGACATGCACATGCACCTTGTAACTTTTTCAAAAACCAAGAAAAATTATCCTCCCCTTGTCTCCTCCATGAGATGGCCGAAATTTTTCAAAATTATTTCTCTCAATTTTGCTTCTTCATTTTGATGATGAAAGCTTAAACTTCTAAAAAAAAAAAATATTCTACCTTTTCTAGTGCAATTGTAGAATGGATTTTCCTAGTTAGTGGTGGACCTAATTTCAAGGAAAGAATCCATTTGAGCATGGAGTGCTCTTGGAAGCTTATAGATTGGGTCAACCCCTAAAGAGCTAAGTTGTTTAAAACTTAGATGGAGGCAAAGCATCAATCCTTGTGATTGATAGGTACAATTTCGAAACACACTATGTATGACATTTGTTTGTTTTTTTATTTGCTACACAATATAGTGGGGTGCTCGGTTTTCTTATGGTAAAAATACTTTTGAAATTCCCTCGTTTTGTTATTTCGAAAATATGTTTTTTTTAAAAAAAATTCCGTTGCGCATGCAGGCACCGTCACTGATTCCCTTTCAAGTGGTATCAAAGCATATGTGTAGAAAATACTTGATATTATATTGAGGACTATTTCTAACCGTATGAGAATATTCGGCACAACAAATCGAGGTCGTTTTTGGGGCTGATTTCGGGCAGCATGTTGTTGCCCATTTCTGGCAGCAAGGGCAGCCCAACTAGTTTTAATAAAAAAATTTGTGTGTTGGTCGGAATCCGGCGACGGAGCTCTGGCAAGTACGATGACGACTAGGGTTTCCAAAACTGTTTTGGAATATCAAAGTGTCATGAGCCTTGAGTTGTTGGGCCATTAGATGGTTAACATATTTTGTAAAATTTAAATGATCCAAAATATTTTTGGTGAAAAATGTCTTTTTGGGCCCTTAAGTTTAAATCTGCAAAAAGAAATTCGGTTATAAATAAATTAATTAGAAAGTAAACAGATAAGTTTGTTTACTTTGTTGATTTAATTTATAATCGTGGCGGTTAGTGATCGGATCAAGATATATAATATTGGATCAATTGATTATTGTGATAATTAATTGATAGTGTATGACATGTGATATTATGAATGAAAGATGATCAAAAGGCCAAGCCCAATTTGCTAGGTGTATGCTAGGATATTTTGTATTGAATGATTAAAATAATTATCAATCTATAAGTGGGCTTTGTTTATAGTTCGTTACCACCTCATTAGATGTATCCTTATTTGCCATGTATATTTATTTTTAAATATTAGTATAGTGGAAGATCAAGATTGGAAGATGGTGGGCTTTGATAATTATGAAGAACCAAGACATGTAAATATAGGAAGTTTATGTAATTATGCATTTGCATCACATGCACTTCCTAGGTTGGACCTAGGCCCGTGTTTGGCTCACACGGGCGATTAGTGTTGGGGCTATTGATCATCCTTGTTAGTTTATTGTTTATAATAAATGCATGATATATTATAAATAATGAGTATGTGCGTTATTATTATTATAATAACTACATTGCATGAATCCGACAAACATACGATCAAACATGGCGAGCTTTAAAATAAAATTAAAGAAGAGACCTTTCAAAAATTTAAAACCCTCATTTTGAATAACATTCAAAATTAATATCAAGCCCGGAAATGAGAATTGTATAGGTTTTTATAATTTTCATGTCTCCCAATGGATGCATGATGAATGCTAACCGTTCTCAGTGCTTGGCTCATATTATTGAGGGAGCCCTGGACACCGGAAAGCTGTGACATCCATTAACATGGTGATGTGAACTACGTGGAACTCGCATGATTTCTGTCATGCCCCAAAACCGAGGCGTCGATGACATCCGACATTGTTTAACAATTACTTAAGACAATTACGACCCATAGAAAATGGCCAAAAACACAAAATATGTCATACATACGGTGTTTTAAAGATATTACCTATCAATCTTAAAAGATTGATGTTGGCTACAACTTAGTTGTCAAACAACTAAGCTCTTGAAGGGATGAGTTGATCTACAAGCTTCCTCCTTTCCTTCAAAATTAGGCCCACCACTTGCTTGCTAGAACCCTTCTTACTTTGCACTAGAAAAATAAGAAGATTTTTCTTTGAGAAATGATTTCTTTCCTCAACAATTGAAGAAGAAAAATTGAGAGAAAATTGGAAGGAAAAATTCTCAAGGTTTCGGCCAAGTGAGGAGTGGAATGGGTAGAAGGATGACCAGTCTTGATTGTGTAAAAAGCTAAAACATTTTTTAGCATGCCAAGCCTTAGAGATTGAAAAAGTAATCTCCAACCCTTCACCTCCCATGCATGCAATGTTATTTGATTTTTAACAATTAAAAATCCCTAGACTTAATTTAATTATCTCAAAAAAATTTGAGACTAATTAAACATTACTTTAATTTACTCATGTCACTAGTTGAATAATTATTTTACTATTGGGCTCTACAAGACACAATATGATTTAATTAATTCAACACTTGAATTAATTTAATTATTTGGACTCTACTAGGCCCACTAGTGTTTAATTAATTCAACACTTGAATTAATTTAATTTAGTCCATAATAATGTGTATGAAAACACAATTTTCAAATACATTATTTATTTGACAAACTTTTAATTTAGGATCAATTCCATAAATTAAAAGTTACATTTCCCTCATAGAAGTCATACTTCTATTTTTCCTTACGCTTAGAAACTTATTTATAAGCCGTTAAACACATTGAACTATTTTACTTCTCAACGGGATCTAGAAAGCTAGTACTTGTGTGGCCTTCAATGATTCATTGATACAACTAGCCGTGGGTCGACATCATTATGTGATTCGGACTAAACATGTCCTTATACGAGCTTACCCCAATTGCTCCATTCTTAATTATCAACTCCTTGATAACAAGAATGTCAGAACTCAAGTCTGATAGTACCCAACCAATCATGTTAAACGCCTAGCAGCATCGCTTATATGATTCCCTAGGTATCAAATGATAGTGCCTGCAAGAACTATTCAATTATTGTTAGCGTACAGTTCGGTCCCTTCAACTCATATATCCCGACCGATACGACAACCATTGGTTTATCGAGAGTTGTCAATGAATCGATACTATGTGTCATGTCTTGGTTGCATCGATGGTGTAATCTAAGAAACCCTTTCTTAATTACCACCAACAGTCTGATTAGAGTTTTCAAACTACATACACATGAGATCACATAGGATATCCATACCCGAAGGTAAGCGTTGAATCCCCGACTACAATACATCGACTCCTATATGTTTCGACAAAACACCCAACCTTGCCACCTGATGACCCCATGAGAGTCGGTAAACAAGTCAAAGTGTAATGCTAGCACATAGAGTCTCAATGTTGTCCCGGGTCATAAGGACTAATGGTGCACAACCATAAACTAGGACGTTTCCACTCGATAAGTGAGAACCACTTGGAAAGTCCTTTATGGAGAGTTGTTCAGTGCACTCTACAAGGAGCACCTATCTGCATGTTCGGACATCACAATGTCCCCTACCAATGAAACATGGTACTCACATCGCAGATACTAGTCTCGAACTCGAGCGGCCTATATACTTCTTAGAGGTGGCTGAATCGACTAGGAACTGTTTAGAATATACAGTATTCCAAATATGAGTTTCATGATACTCATCATATGAGCATCTCATATTCTTTCTACTATTTGTATATTCAAGGACATTATCTTTGCAACTAGCATAGGTATATAGATAAAGAAGTGCCAAAACAATAATTTCAAATATTATCAAAATAAAGATTGTTTATACATAGAGTTTAAACATGAACCCTCGGCCAACACTTGGCTCGACGGGTACCTACTCTAACAATCTCTCACTTGCACTAGAGCCAACTACCCATATGCTTCAAACCCACCGATTCGCGATGCTTCTCGAATAAATGGTCCAGGTAAAGGCTTAGTTAGCGGATCAGCAACATTATCTGCGGAGCCGACTTTGTTAATCGAGACATCTCCTCTTTCCACGATCTCTCGGAGGATGTGGTACTTTCTCAATACGTGTTTGGACTTCTGATGAGACCTCAGCTCCTTTGCTTGAGTAATGGCTCCCGTGTTGTCACAAAACACCGGGACAGGAGCAACTCCATTAGGAATGACGCCCAACTCTTGGACGAAATTCCTTATCCAAACAGCCTCCTTTGCTGCAGCTGATGCAGCAATATATTCTGCCTCAGTGGTGGAATCCGCTGTACTGTCTTGCTTGGAACTCTTCCAAGAGACAGCAGCACCATTGAGCATGAATATGAATCCAGAGGTTGACTTCGAGTCATCGATATCGCTTTGGAAGCTAGAGTCGGTATAGCCTTCCAATTTCAGTTCTCCACCCCCATAGACCAAGAACAACTTGTTGGTCCTTCTCAAATACTTGAGGATGTCTTTCACATCTTTCCAGTGTGGAAGACCAGGGTTCGATTGATATTTACTCACTACACTTAGTGCGAAAGCCACGTCAGGACGTGTAGATATCATCTCATACATGATGCTACCAATGGCAGATGCATAAGGAATGCTTGTCATCGCTGCTATCTCTGCATCAGTCTCGGCAGACATAGACTTGGATAGGGACACTCCATGACACATTGGTAGATGTCCTCTCTTGGACTCATACATCGAGAACCGCTTCACGATGGTATCAATGTATGTGGACTGGGTGAGACCAAGCAATCTTTTTTATCTATCTCTATAGATCTGTATTCCCAATACAAAAGATGCTTCACCCAAGTCCTGCATCGAGAACTTACTCGCTAACCATATCTTAGTTGATTGCAACATTCCTACATCATTCCCAATGAGTAGAATGTCATCAACATACAGCACCAGGAATGTCACAGCACTCCCAATGACCTTCTTATACACACAGGGTTCCTCATGATTCTTAGTAAAACCAAACTCTTTGATTGTACTATCGAATCTAAGGTTCCAACTCCTAGATGCCTGCTTTAGACCATAAATAGATATCTGAAGTTTGCATACCATATGCTCACGTCCGACAAATGTAAACTCTTCAGGTTGAGACATGTAAATGTCTTCCTTAATATCCCCATTAAGAAAGGCTGTCTTGACATCCATCTGCCATATCTCATAGTCATACCATGCAGCTATGGCTAGCAATATCCTTATGGACTTGAACATTGCAACTGGAGAAAAGGTTTCCTCAAAGTCAACTCCTTGTCTTTGAGTATATCCTTTTGCTACCAATCGCGCCTTGAAGGTCAATACCTTCTCATCTGCCCCAAGTTTCCTCTTGTAAATCCATTTACACCCTATGGGAACAATTGCCTCAGGTGGATCCACGAGATTCCACACTTGGTTCGAATGCATAGAATTCATCTCAGATTCCATTGCTTCAAGCCATTTGGATGAATCGGCATCAGATAACACTTTCTTGAAGGTCCTTGGATCACATCTATGGTTAGGCTCATCATGGCCCTCTTCAAGAAGCAGACCATACCTCATAGGTGGTCTCGAGACTCTCTCGGATCTTCTAGGAGCTTGTATCTCCTCTCTTGGCTCTTCGGGCATGGGTTCTATAATTGTGGGTGTCTCTCGAACCTCTTCGAGTTCTATCATCTCCCCTTTACTATCCAATAGAAATTCCGTTTCCAAAAAGGTTGCATTCCTAGAAACAAACACCTTTATTTCTTGGGGATGATAGAAATAGTATGCAACTGAATTCCTTGGATATCCCACAAAGTAACATAAAATGGATCGACTATCCAATTTATCTCCCACTACCCGCTTCACATAAGCAGGGCACCCCCATATTCTAAGATAAGAATATTTGGGTGGCTTACCCATCCATATCTCATATGGTGTCTTGTCAACTGCCTTTGAATGGACATTGTTCAACAACAGTGCCGTTGTCTCAAGCGCATATCCCCAAAAAGATGGCGGCAACTCCGTGAACGCCATCATAGACCGAACCATGTCCATCAAAGTCCGGTTACGACGCTCCGAAACACCATTCAACTTTGGTGTAGCAGGCGGAGTCCACTGCGAGAGAATCCCATTCTCCCTAAGATACTCTTAGAACTCGGCACTCAAGTACTCACCACCTCGATCCGATCGAAGTGTCTTGATGCTTCGTCCCAACTGTATCTCTACTTCACTTCTGAATTCTTTGAACCTTTCAAAGGCTTCAGACTTGTATTTCATTAAATACACATACCCGTACCTTGAAAAGTCATCGGTAAAGGTGATGAAGTAGGCATGTCCATGCTTAGTGGTGATGCTAAGCGGACCGCACTCATCGGTATGGATCAAATCCAAAAACCCTGTGGCTCGCTCCACATGGCGCTTAAAGGGAATTTTGATCATCTTTCCTTTTAGATAGGATTCACAAGTCGTGAGAGCATTAATATCAGACATATCAAACATACCCACTCCCACTAGCTTGTTATTAGGGAAATATGTCCTAATCGAGCATGCCAAAATTGTGCCGAATTTAGAGTATCTTGTTTTCGCTTGTTTGTTGTTGTTATTGCTTGTACATTGTTTAGTGGAATATCTTTGTATTTTAAGGTGTAGAGGTCGTTTTCAAGTTCTCCAGTACCAATTAAACATTCATTCTTGTAAATGTTGCAAACACCTTTGCTAAATAAACAAGAAAATCCATCTTTATCAAGCATAGAAGTGAAAATAATATTTTTCACCAAATCTGGTACAAACAAAACATCTCTCAAAATTAACTTAAAATCATTGTTCAAAAGCAAGTAAACATCTCTTATTGCCTTGGCAGCAACTCTTGCTCCATTGCCCATCCTCAAGAAGGTCTCACCTTCCCTGAGCCTCCTACTTCTTCCCATCACCTGCAAATCATTACAGAGATATGAGCCACAGCCGGTATCCAATACCCAAGAAGTAGAGTTAATTGAAATGTTTACTTCAATATAGAACATACCTTTTTTAGAACTCTTTTAGGCAAGATATTCCCTGCAATTACGCCTCCAATGTCCAGGCTTCTTGCAGTGATGACATACATCAGCAGTCTTGTTAGACTTCACTGGTATGGCTGCCACAACGGGACACAAAGATTGCCTCTTCAAGGGCACGTTCTTCTTGGGTCGTTGGAAAGAACGCTTCTTTCCCTTCCCACGTGGATCTGTCTTCGTACTAGATGAAGAACCCACATAAATAACCGGCTTCTCTTTCTTGATGGTGGACTCAAAGGTCACAAGAATGTTCACCAACTCCTAAAGGGTCGGCTCCATCTTGTTCATATTGAAATTCACCACAAAAGGATCAAATGAGCTAGGTAGTGACAACAGCAACACGTCGGTGGTCAGCTCCGAAGGCAACATCAAATCCATGCCAACAAGCTTGTCCACGAGCCCAATCATCTTTAGGCCATGCTCATGGACCGAGGCCCCATCTCGCATGCGCAAAGTGATCAGCTCCTTGACGGTAGCATGCCTCAGAAGTCGAGTCTGCACACCAAAGAGCTCCTTGAGATGCAAATGAATGTCAGCAGCATTCTTTGCATCCTAAAAACACCTTTGCAGCTCATCATTCATAGAAGCCTGCATATAACACCTGACTTTCAAGTCATGGTCACACCAATCCTTGTAAGTCTGCAATTCCTCAGGAGTGCAGCTAGTCGGAGCCTCAACATGGGGCGACTCAGTCAGTGTATATGCAATCTTTTCCGAGTTCAAGACGATTTTCAGGTTTCCTAGCCAAGTGAGGTAATTAGGTCCGGTTAATACGTGTTTTTCGAGTATAGCAGACAGCGGATTGCGAATCGAAGACATTGTCAAAAATTGTACTGAAAAGTAAACAGATAAATGTTAATGACTATTTTAAAATATTTAGTAAGATATAAAGTATGGACTTTTACTTTATAAATGTTTACTCCCACTGTTTTGACATCTTTCACTACCCTCTAATGAAAACGGGAAACTCCTTTCCTCAATAGGTACGGAAGGTCCAATTAGCGAATTATGATCCCGAATAATATCAGCCAATCAGAATTCCTAAAAGGTAGTTTCCAATTGCATCACCATGCAACCCTCTACGTAAACTTTTGTCTCACATTTGATTAGGACCCAATAATATGACATCGTTCATCTTTACGTGTCAAGCCTTACCCATCGATGTTGAACCTTAATGGACGATCGCCATGAGTTCCCTCAATAATATAAGCCGAAATCATGGGAGTTCCACTTAGTTCACATTGTTAGAGTAGGTGCCCGTCGAGCCAAGTGTTGGCCGAGTGTTCACAATGAAACTCTATGTATACACAATCATTATTTTAATATTATTTGAATTTATCATTTTGGCACTTCTTTATCTGTATACCCATGCTAGTTACATAGATAAAGCCCTTGAATATACAAATAGTAGAAAGAATATGAGATGCTCATATGATGTGTATCATGAAACTTATACTTGTAATAATGTATATTCTAAACGGTTCCTAGTCCATTCAGCCGCCGCTAAGAAGGATATAGGCCGCTCGAGTTCGAGACTAGTATCTACGATGTGAGTACCATGTTTCATTGGTAGGGGACATTGTGATGTCCGAGCATACAGATAGGTGCTCCTGGTAGAGTGCACTGAACAACCCTCCATAAAAGACTTTCCAAGTGGTTCTCACTTATCGAGTGGAAAAGTCCTAGTTTATGGTTGTACACCACTAGTCCTTATGACCCGGCACAACATTGAGACTCTATGTGCTAGAATTACACTTTGACTTGTTTACCGACTCTCATGGGGTCATCAGGTGGCAAGGTTGGGTGTTCTGTCGAAACATATAGGAGTCGATGCATTGTAGTCGGGGATTCACCGCTTACCATCGGGTATGGATATCCTATGTGTTCTCATGTGTATGTAGGTTGAAATCTCAGATCAGAGTATGATGGTAATTATGAAAGGGGTTTCATAGATTACACCATCGATGCAACTACGACATGACACATAGTATCAATTAATTGACAACTCTCGATAAACCAATGGTTGTCGAATCGGTCGGGATAAATGAGTTGAAGGGACCGTACTGTACGCTAATCATAATTGAATGGTTCTTGCAGGCACTATCATTTGATACCTAGTGAATCATGTAAGCGATGCTGCTAGACGTTTAACATGATTGATTGGGTACTATCAGACTTGAGTTCTGACATTCTTGTTATCAAGGAGTTGATAAGTAAGAATGGAACAATTGGGGTATGCTCATATAAGGACATGCTTAGTCCGAATCACATGGAGATGTGAACCACGGCTAGTTGTATCAATGAACCATTGAGGGCCACACAAGTACTAGCTTTCTAGATCCCGTTGAGAAGTAAAATAATTCAATGTGTTGAACGGCTTATAAATGAGTTTATAAGCGTAAGAAAAAATAGAAGTATGACTTCTATGAGGGAAATATAACTTTTAATTTGTGAAAGTGTTCTTAAATTAAAAGTTGGCCAAATAAATAATGTATTTTAAAATTGTGATTTTCATAAACATTGTTATGGACTAAATTAAATTAATTCAAGTGTTGGATTAATTAAACACTAGTGGGCCTAGTAGAGTCCAAATAATTAAATTAATTCAAGTGTTGAATTAATTAAATCATATTGGGTCTTGTAAAGCCCAATAGTAAAATAATTATTAACTAGTGACTTGAGTAAATTCAAGTAATGTTTAATTAGTCTCAAATATGTTTGAGATAATTAAAATAAGTCCATGGATTTTTAAATGTTAAAAATCAAATAACAATGCATGCATGGGAGGTGAAGAGTTGGGAGACAACTTTTTGTACAACCAAGGCATGGCATGCACATGCTTAGCTCAACTTTTTCAAGGACCAAGAAAAGTCTTCCACTCTCCCTTCACTCCTACAATGGCCGAAAATTTGCAATAGTCTTTTCCCTCATTTTTCTCTCCATTTTGTTCTTCAATTGTTGAAGAAAGAAAATACTTCTCAAAAGAAAAATCCTCATATTTTTCTAGTGCAAAATATGAGGGGATCTACCTAGTTGGTGGTGGGCTTGATTTTGAAGGAATGTCTCAAGGACAAGGAGAGCTTGTAGATTTGTCTTGCCTTTGAAGAGCCAAGTTGTTTACAACTTGGTTGGAGCCATTACATCATTCTTTGAGATTGATAGGTAAATTTCTAAACACGCTATGAATGTCATGGTTTGTTTTGTATATGCTACAACACTAGAACATGGTGGCCGAAATTTTCTTCTTGTAAAATCGAAAATTGTCTTGCTTCCTTGCGATCTCGGGCACCTAAAATCGATCCCTTTCAAGTGGTATCAGAGTTAAGGGTACTAGTTTTTGTAGCATATACATAATATTATATTGAGGTCGATTTCTAACCGCATGAGATGAAATTTTTGCAACAAAATCAAGGCCAAAACAAAGGGGTTTTCGGGCAGCATGTTGCTGCCGATTTCGAGTAGCTCGGGCTGCCAGAGGTGCTGCCCATTTCGGGCAGCAAGGGCAGCGTGAGGCGCTGCCCGAATCCCCACCTGAAAAATAAAAAAAAAAAATTTGCATGTTGGCCGGAATTCGGCGACGGAGCTGCGGCGACGGCGATGACGACTAGGGTTTCCAAAAGTGTTTTGGATTATCAAAGTGTCATGGGCCTTGATGTTGTTTGGCCATTGGATAGCTAACATATTTGTGAATTTTAAATGGGCCAAAATTTTTTTGGTGAAAGATGAGTTTTTTGGGCCCTTAAGTTTAAAATTACAAAAGTTGCAAATATTTTCTCATAAAATAAATAATTGAAGTTGGACTTTAATTATTTATAGTAAATTATGATTTACATGAAATTCGGTTATAAATAAATTAATTGGAAAGTAGACAAAGGTGTTTGTATACTTTGTTAATTTAGTTTATAATCGTGGGGGTTAGTGATTGGTTCAAGATATATAATATTTGATCAATTAATTATTGTGATAATTAATTGATGGTGTATGATATGTGATATTTTGCATGAAGGATGATCAAAAGCTCAAGCCCAATTTGCTAGGTGTATGCTAGGATATTTTGTGTTGAATGATTGTAATAATTATCAAATTTGAAGTGGGCTTGGTTTATGACCCATTCCCACCCAATGAGATGTATCTCTATTTGCCATGGATATTTATTTGTAAATATTAGTATAATGGATGATCAAGATTGGAAGATGGTGGCCATGATGATTATGAAGATCGAAGACATGTAAATATTGGAAGCTAATGTAATAGTTGCATTTGCATCCTTTGCATTTCCCTAGGATTGGACCTAGGCCCGTGCTTAGCTCACACGGACCATTAGTATTGGGGCGATTGATCATCCTTGTTTGTTTACTGTTTATAATATATGTATGATATGTTATAAATAATGAGTATGTGCGTTATTATTATGATAATAACAAAGTTGCATGAATCCGGCAAACATACGATCAAACATGGCGAGCTTTTAAATAAAATTAATGATGAGACCTTTCAAAATTAAAAAACCCTCATTTTGAATAAGATTCAAAATTAATATCAAGCCCGAAAAGGGGAATTATAAATTTTTTTATAATTTCCATGTCTTCCATCGACAATGGGTGCATGATGAATGCTACCCGTACTCGGGGCTCGGCTCATATTATTGGGGGGGCCCTGGGTGCCGGAAAGCTGTGACATCCATTGACATGGTTATGTGAACTACGTGGAACTCCCATGATTTCGGCTCATATTATTGAAGCAACTCATGGCGACCGTCCATTAAGGTTCAACATCGATGGGTAAGGCTTGAAACGTAGAGATGAACGACGTCATATTATTGGGTCCTAATCAAACGTGAGACAAAAGTTTATGTAGAGGGTTGCATTGTGATGCAATTTGAAACTACCTTTTAGGAATTCTGATTGGGTGATATTATTCAGGATCATAATTCGCTAATTGGACCTTACGTACCTACTGAGGAAAGGAGTTTCCCGTTTTCACTAGAGGGTAGTGAAAATTTCAAAACAGTGGGAGAAAAAATTTATAAAGTTAAAGTCTATACTTTATATCTTACTAAATATTTTAAAATAGTCATTAACATTTATCTGTTTTACTTTTCAGTACAAAATTTGACAATGTCTTCAATTCGCAATCCGCTTTCTGCCATACTCAAAAAACACGTATTAACCGGATCTAATTATCTCACTTGGCTAAGAAACCTAAAGATCGTCTTGAACTCGGAAAAGATTGCATATTCACTGACTGAGTCGCCCCCTGATGAGGCTCCGACTGACTGCACTCCTGAGGAATTGCAGACCTACAAGGATTGGTGTGACCATGACTTGAAGGCCAAGTGTTATATGCAGGCTTCTATGAATGATGAGCTGCAGAGGCGTTTTGAGGATGCAAAGAATGCTGCTGACATTCATTTGCATCTCAAGAGGCTCTTTGGAGAGCAGACTCGGCTTCTTAGGCATGCTACCGTCAAGGAGCTGATCACTTTGCGCATGCGAGATGGGGCCTCGGTCCATGAGCATGGCCTAAAGATGATTGGGCTCGTGGACAAGCTCGTTGGCATGGATTTGATGTTGCCTTCGGAGCTGACCACCGACGTGTTGCTTTTGTCGCTACCTAGCTCGTTTGATCCTTTTGTGGTGAATTTCAATATGAAAAAGATGGAGTCGACCCTTGAGGAGTTGGTGAACATGCTTGTGACCTTTGAGTCCACCATCAAGAAAGAGAAGCCGGTTCTTTTTGTGGGCTCTTCATCTGGTACGAAGACCGGTCCACCTAGGAAGGGAAAGAAGCGTTCTTTCCAACGTCCAAAGAAGAACGTGCCCTTGAAGAGGCAGAATCCGGGTCTCGTTGTGGCAGCCACACCAGTAAAGGCTGACAAGACTGTTGACATCTGTCATCACTGCAAGAAGCCTGGACATTGGAGGTGTGGGGCCCTTAGCTCCTAATCGTTATTACAATGCAATCTGATTAGGGTGACTAATTACAGCGAAAAACGAGTTTAAAATTTTTTTACAATGAGCCCAAAATATCTCTTCTATAACTTGAGTACTGAAAATAGTATTTAATCTCAAATCATAAAACATGCCCACACGTAATCAAAACCAATCACATACAAAAAACTCATATCCTCGGGACATGCCCCGGCATATAGATACATATACATATATACTGGGAATAAGACATAAACATAAAACCTCAGCCCAAGTTGTGGCTCCCTCCAGAAGTACCCTCTCCGGTCTCTTGATATCCTGGAGTACCTGCCATTGTCCACACACAAAGACAACAACAGCCCCACTTGGGGTTGAGCAAAGCTCCGTATGGAACAACCAATCATATATACCACAAGTATCTAAACAATGATATATGGTATGCAATACATGTATGTCGTGGAGGTATCAGGTCAAATGCCCATCCACTGAGCACATGTCAGAATCAAACAAATCGCTATCAAATCATTGCTCGAGCTGGCACACCGGCCTCAATAAGGGATACTCGTATGATAGCGTCGACAAAGCGCCATCAAATCCCAAATCTCATATCCAATCGTATAGGGCCACAATTGTCTATGCTTTATGGGTCATATAATACCGGCATAGCGATTGTGTTCACAAACCCCGGAATCCAATCAAATCATATCAGGGTATCCAAGGATCATAGCTCAACGTGCATGTCATGTATCGATGTATGCATAAAATGATGTGTGTTAACAAAACATTTTTTTTATACACCGATATCTCAATCTCAATGTCATGTATGCCACATCAATCGGCAAATAAGGCATATAGACACATAATCTCATTCCAATTAATCAAATCAATCCGACATATATAATATAATACAGATACCTGTCGTATGTTACCCGGTCGCAACATACCTCAATTCTTCGTTCCAGTTGATGTACCCTGAAGATATCGGTTTAATACTTTATTTACATCAATTACATACTCATTTCAATCAATAACATAATCCAAAATCATTAATATGAGCTTCAAATATCATTTGAAACTTCAAAAATTCATATCAAATCAAATTCATATCATAATTCAATTCCGACTTTGAATATAAGTTTCTTGTCGGTTATTCTACTACATATCAGAAATTCAACTTCAAATACATGCTATTTCAGCACTTTGATATTTAGAGCTGCTGGAACTAGAAGAAAATTACCTCATTCAGAAGCCTTCGACGCGAAGATCACAAATATATAATTTGTTTCGCATTTAGACAGAGTTTTGAAGTCGATTTGGATGGAAGAAATCGAAATCCTCTCAATTCTCTCGAGATTACCGAATAAGAAATGACGAAAAGGAAGAAAAGAACTTAATCTTATCCTTCACCGCTTCGGCGCTCGGGCGGTAGAATTCTCGCGCCCGAGCGCGAGAGGTTCTGCCCCCGAGTTTCAAATGCACCGCGCTCGGGCGGTCAAAAATTACAGCTCGTGCGCGGCATGTTCTGTCCGAGAACACCCCCTTATTCCACACTGGCGCTCGGGCGGTCATTTTCTACCGCCCCGGTGCCACATGTACTGTACCAAATGTTGGTTTTGGTATTATATTGGCGTCCGGCCTCTCCAATCGAGCTCTTACCACGTCAATTCATATTCAATACTTATTTTCTCAATTTCATTGTCATAATATACATCAAATACATAATCACATAACAATTTCATAAATTATCGATAATCACACAGGATTTACGATATTACGATACACGGTCTTTACATTTCACCCCCTCTTAAAAGATTTCGTCCTCGAAATCTCAAACATCTCTATATACATAACATTGACAAACATATATATGTTACCAGTTATAGTACATATCAAAGCTAAAATCAGTAAAAGGATCAGAATACATCGAATACAATGGAACAAATGTCATGGAATCAAACAAATGCGGATACGAATCTCGCATCTTGCTCTCCAATTCCCACGTTGATTCTTCAACACCATGTCGTGTCCATTGCACTCGTACTAAAGGAATCGATTTATTTCTCAATATCTTTTCCTTTCGATCCATAATTCGAACAGGTTGTTCGACATAGGAAAGAGAAGGATCAAGTTCCACCTCATCAGGTGCAAGTACATGTGATGGATCCGGTTCATATTTCCTCAGCATAGAAACATGAAACACATCGTGAAAAGCATATAGAGCTGGTGGCAATGCCAATCGATACGCAAGATCACCAACTCGATCCAGAATCTCATATGGCCCAACAGAACGAGGAGATAACTTCCCTCGCATGCCAAATCGAATAGTGCCTCTAAAGGGAGATATTTTCAAAAACACTCTGTCACCTTTCTGGAATTCCAAGGGTCGTCTTCGTTTATTCGCATAACTCGTTTGACGATCCTGAGCAGCTTTCATCCGCTGCCGAATCAACTGAACCTTACCGTTCATTTCCTGTATCATTTCAGGTCCAATCAATTGTCTCTCACCAATCTCATCCCAGAATAACGGTGATCTACATCGTCTCCCATATAGAGCTTCAAACGGTGCCATACCGATACTCGTCTGAAAGCTATTATTATAAGAAAATTCAACCAATGGTAAGGCATCTTGCCATACCATTCTGAAGTCCATCACAATCGCACGCAACATATCCTCTAGAGTCTGGATCGTACGCTCAGTCTGGCCATCAGTTTGAGGATGTTAAGCAGTACTCATAGCCAAACGCGTACCCATCGCCTCCTGAAAACTACCACAGAATTTAGAAGCAAATCAGGGATCACGATCAGATACAATCGAGACTGGCACACCATGCAGTCTCACAACATTCTCAATGTATAAACGGGCCATTCTCTTATAAGGATAAGTCCGTTCATACGGAATAAAATGCGCAGATTTCGAAAGCCGATCAATAATCACCCAAATAGCATCACAGCCTTTGGGCGAGCGAGGTAAATGAGTCACAAAATCCATAGCAATATGTTCCCAATTCCATTTCAGGATTTCAAGACTATGGAGCAATCCTCCCGATTTCATTCTCTCGGCTTTCACTTGCCGGCAGACAAGACATTTCGAAATAAACTCAGCAATGTCCTTCTTCATACGTTTCCACCAAAATTGAGGTCTCGGTGTCAAATACATCTTTCGGCCTCCAGGGTGAATACAGTATTTGCTACAATGTGCTTCTCGAAGAAGGGCAGATTTCAAATCAGAATCATCAGGAACTACCAGCCGACCATTAAGTCGTAAAGAACCATCAGAAGAAATTTGAAATCCAGACTGATGTCCAGCGGATACCAGTTCTTTCGACTTTTGGATATGAGCATTGCTTCGTTGGGCCTTTCGTATTTTTGATATCAAATTCGGCTCAATTTGCAATGCTGAGATAGTGACATAATTCCAATTCGAGTGAAAAGTTCAGCCAGAAGTACAAATATCCTTGTGTACTTTGGCGATACTGACAAAAGCTAAAACAGAATCATAAACTTTCCGACTAAAGGCATCCGTAGTAACATTCACCGATCCAGGGTGATATTGAATCTCACAATCAAAGTCCTTCAAGAGATCCATCCACCTGCGTTGCCTCATATTCAGATCAGATTGAGAAAATAGATATTTCAGACTCTTATGGTCCGAATATATAACAAACTTCTCTCCATACAATTAATGGCGCCAGATCTTCAATGCGAACACAATGGCGGCCAATTCGAGATCATGAACAGGATAACGTGTTTCATGAGATTTCAATTGACGAGATGCATAAGCAACCACTTTGCCATGTTGCATCAAAACACAGCCCAAACCTTTACCAGACGCATCTGTACACACCACAAATCCTCCTGTACCTGAGGGAATAGTAAGCATAGGTGCTGTGGTCAATCTCGTCTTCAATTCAAGAAAACTAGCTTCACATTCATCTGACCAAATGAATCGTTGATTCTTCTGTGTCAGTTGAGTAATAGGTTTAGCTATTTTCGAAAATCCTTCAATGAAACGACGATAATATCCAGCCAAACCCATGAAGCTACGGATCTCAGGAACATTCGTAGGTCTCGGCCAATTCAATACTGTTTCGACCTTCGTAGGATCAACAGATATACCATATCTCGAAATGACGTGGCCCAGAAATACCACTTTGTCCATCCAGAATTCACATTTGGACAATTAAGCATATAAATGACTAGTACGAAGAGTTTGAAGTACCAGTCTCAGATGTTCAGCATGCTCCTATTTCGATTTCGAATACACAAGAATATCATCAATAAAAACAATAACGAATCGGTCTAGATAATCTCGGAAGACCCGATTCATTAAATTCATAAAGATAGCAGGAGCATTCGTAAGACCAAAAGGCATAACCAAGAATTCATAGTGGCCATACCTCGTACGAAAAGCAGTTTTGGGCACATCTTCGTCTCGAACTCGTACTTGATGATACCCAGAACGAAGATCAATCTTCGAGTATACAGAAGTACCCTGAAGCTGATCAAATAAATCATCAATACGAGGAAGTGGGTACTTGTTCTTCACAGTAGCCCGATTCAATTGTCTATAATCGATACACATTCGCATAGTACCATCTTTCTTCCGAAAAAATAAAACTGGAGCTCCCCGAGGCGATACACTCGGCCGAATATATCCCTTATCGAGAAGATCCTGTAATTGTTCTTTCAATTCTTTTAATTCCAGAGGTGCCATGCGATAGGGAGCTTTAGAAATAGGCGCAGTCCTCGGCACAAGATCAATACTAAACTCAACTTCTCGATGAGGAGGAAAATCAGGAATCTCATCGGGAAATACATGCGGGAATTCTTTCGCAACTGGAATCTCAGATAAAGAGGACTCCTCCTTCGAAATATCAATAGCATAGATAAGATAACCCTCATCTCTGCTAGTCAATAATCGGGACATTTCCAAGGAAGATACCAATGGAATTTTGGCTTGGGAACCCTTGCCATAAAAATTCCACTTGGGTCCATCAATCGGTTGAAATCGAACCACTCCATGACAACAATCAACAGTAGCTCGATTTGTTGTCAAGATATCCATGCCAACAATACAATCAAAGTCGTGCATTGGGAGGACAATCAAACTCAGAAATACCACATTATCCTCATATATCAATACACAATTATGCACAACTTTCTCAGACAAAATAATCTTCCCTGCTGGCGTGGCTATTGACAAAATATCATACAACGGGGTACACTCGATATCGTGAGATGCAACAAATGCATGAGATATGAATGAATGAGATGCTCCTGTATCAAATAAAACACGTGAAAGATAATCGCAAAGCGTGCAAATACCTGCAATCACGCCTCCAGGAGCTTCTCTCGCCTGATCCTCAGTCATGGCGTACACTCTAACTTGGGGAGGAACTTGGGCACTCTTACCACCCGGTCCTCGATATCATGGGACACTAGACTGCTGAAACGATGGAACAGGAACAGTAGGTCTCGTCATACCAGGGCCACCTCTAAATCCTGGCTGGGGTTGAGCAGAAGTTGTACCCCTGTTTGGACATACTCGAGAGAAATGGCCTTCCTGCCCACATTGATAACAAGCACCAAACAAACCTCGACACTGCTCGATAGTATGTTTACCACCACAATGGCTACAGTAGAGAGCAATCACAGGACTCCCTCGCTGTGATCCACTCGAACTCGAAGAAGACGAAGAAACAGAACCAGTCTTCTTGAACTTCTTACCCCTCGGCCGCAAAGTAGGCTGCTGAGCTGACACCGGAGGTGGAGTAGTATACTGTGGACCTCTTCTCCTAAGTCCAGCCTCGGCTGCCTTGGCTCGTTCCACTGCCTCTGCGAAGCTGGTAGGCAATCCAGAAACAACATAAGTATATATAGCAGGATGCAATACATTTACAAACCTGTTATACTTTGCCCTCGCATTCCCAGCTACGTGAGGTGCATACTTCAACAGAGTAGAAAATTTTGAAGCATACTCCGCAACAGACATCGTTCCCTGCTGCAGATTATTGAATTCATTCTCCTGAGCAGTATAATAAGAAGGAGGAGAGTACTGCTCCAAAAACTGGGCCTTGAAGACATCACAAGTGACTTCAATCCCGGCCTCTTTAAGTCCAATCTCAGCGGCTTCCCACCAAGATTTAGCTCGGTCTTTCAGCTGATACAAAGCAAGTTTCAGTCTCCGAGCCTTGGAATATTCAACAATGTTAAACAGATGCTCAATATCCTTCAACCAGGCCTCTGCTCTTTCAGCACTCTCAGTGCCAAAGAACCTCGGTGGTTTCAGATCCTGGAATCGAGCCATCACTACATCCATGGACAATCCTTCAAATTGTCCAACAATCCTCTCAGTACATCTACTCGCAGTTTCATTTGTAGGATCCATCTACAAATCAAAAGATGAATATCACAATTTCAGAATCTCATCATCTCATATCATCAATCTCATCAAATACTTACTCGAATCAAACCAAGTAGGAGCAAGTAATACAAATAAATCAAACACAAGCGCACAATTCATTTGTGCCTATTCAAGTGTACACAAAACTCAATCGAGCATTCCCAGCTATGCTCTGAACCATAGTGTGTGGGGCCCTTAGCTCCTAATCGTTATTACAATGCAATCTGATTAGGGTTACTAATTACAGCAGAAAACGAGTTAAAAATTTCTTTACAATGAGCCCAAAATATCTCTTCTATAACTTGAGTACTGAAAATAGTATTTAATCTCAAATCATAAAACATGCCCACACATAATCAAAACCAATCACATACAAACAACTCATATCCTCGGGACATGCCCCGGCATATAGATACATATACATATATACTGGGAATAAGACATAAACATAAAACCTCAGCCCAAGCTCTGGCTCCCTCCAGAAGTACCCTCTCCGGTCTCCTGATATCCTAGAGTACCTACCATTGTCCACACACAAAGACAACAACAGCCCCCCTTGGGGGTGAGCAAAGCTCCGTATGGAACAACCAATCATATATACCACAAGTATCTAAAGAATGATATATGGTATGCAATGCATGTATGTCGTGGAGGTATCAGGTCAAATGCCCATCCACTGAGCACATGTCAGAATCAATCGAATCGCTATCAAATCAATGCTCGAGCTGGCACACCGGCCAATATGGGATACTCGTATGATAGCGTCGGCAAAGCGCCATCAAATCCCAAATCTCATATCCAATCATATAGGGCCACAATTGTCTATGCTTTATGGGTCATATAATACCGGCATAGCGATTGTGTTCACAAACCCCGGAATCCAATCAAATCATATCAGGGTATCCAAGGATCATAGTTCAACGTGCTTGTCATGTATCGATGTATGCATAAAATGATGTGTGTTAACAAAACATTTATTTTATACACCGATATCTCAATTTCAATGTCATGTATGCCACATCAATCGGCAATAAGGCATATAGACACATAATCTCATTCCAATTAATCAAATCAATCCGACATATATCATATAATACAGATACCTGACGTATGTTACCCGGTCGCAACATACCTCAATTCTTCGTTCCAGTTGATGTAGCCTAAAGATATCGGTATAATACTTTATCTACATCAATTACATACTCATTTCAATCAATAACATATTCCAAAATCATTAATATGAGTTTCAAATATCATTTGAAACTTCAAAAATTCATATCAAATCAAATTCATATCATAATTCAATTCCGACTTCGAATATAAGTTTCTTGTCGGTAATTCTACTACATATCAGAAATTCAACTTCAAATACATGCTATTCCAGCACTTTGATATTTAGAGCTGCTGGAACTAGAAGAAAATTACCTCATTCAGAAGTCTTCGACGCGAAGATCACAAATATATAATTTGTTTCGCGTTTAGACAGAGTTTTGAAGTCGATTTGGACGGAAGAAATCGAAATCCTCTCAATTCTCTCGAGATTACCGAATAAGAAATGACAAAAATGAAGAAAAGAACTTAATCTTATCCTTCACCGCTTCGGCTCTCGGGCGGTAGAATTCTCGCGCCCGAGCGCGAGAGGTTCTGCCCCCGAGTTTCAAATGCACCGCGCTCGGGCGGTCAAAAATTACAACTCGGGCGCGGCATGTTCTGTCTGAGAACACCCCCTTATTCAACACTGGCGCTCGGGCGGTCATTTTCTACCGCCCGGGCTCCACATGTACTGTACCAAATGTTGGTTTTGTATTATATTGGCGTCCGGCCTCTCCAATCGAGCTCTTACCACGTCAATTCATATTCAATACTTATTTTCTCAATTTCATTGTCATAATATATATCAAATACATAATCACATAACAATTTCATAAATTATCGATAATCACACAGGATTTACGATAATACGATACACGGTCCTTACAGGAGGCGTAACTGCAGGGAATATCTTGCCCAAAAGAGTTCTGGAAACGGTATGTTCTATATTGAAGTAAACATTTCAATTAACTCTACTTCTTGGTTATTGGATACCGGCTGTGGCTCACATCTCTGTAATGATTTGCAGGAGATGGGAAGAAGTAGGAGGCTCAGGGAAGGTGAGACCTTCTTGAGGATGGGCAATGGAGCAAAGGTTGCTGCCAAGGCTGTGGGAGATGTTTACTTACATTTGAACAATGATTTTAAGTTTGTTTTAAGAGATGTTTTGTTTGTACCAGACTTGGTGAAAAATATTATTTCCATTTCTATGCTTGATAAAGATGGATTTTCTTGTTTATTTAGCAAAGGTTTTTGCAATATTTACAAGAATGAATGTTTAATTGGTACTGGAGAACTTGAAAACGATCTCTATATCTTAAAATTGAAAGATATTCCACTAAACAATGTCCAAGCTATAACAACAACAAACAAGCGCAAACAAGATACTCTAAATTCGGCACAATTGTGGCATGCTCGATTAGGACATATTTACCTAAGAAGGATGAGCAAGCTAGTGGGGGTGGGCATGTTTGGTATGTCTTATATTAATGCTCTCACGACTTGTGAATCCTGTATAAAAGGAAAGATGACCAAGATTCCCTTTAAGGGCCATGTGGAGCAAGCCAAAGGGTTATTGGATTTGATCCATACCGATGTGTGTAGACCGCTTAGCATCACCACTAAGCATGGACATTCCTACTTCATCACCTTTATCGATGACTTTTCGAGGTATGGGTATGTGTATTTGATGAAATACAAGTCTGAAGCCTTTGAAAGGTTCAAAGAATTCAGAACTGAAGTAGAGAAGCAATTGGGACGAAGAATCAAGACACTTCGATCGGATCGAGGTTGTGAGTACTTGAGTGCCGAGTTCCAAGAGTATCTTAGGGAGAATAGGATTCTCTCGCAGTGGACTCCGCCCGCTACACCACAGTTGAATGGTGTTTCGGAGCGTCATAACCGGACTTTGATGGACATGGTTCGGTATATGATGGGGTTCACGGAGTTGCCGCCATCCTTTTGGGGATATGCGCTTGAGACAGCGGCATTGTTGTTGAACAATGTCCATTCAAAGGCAGTTGACAAGACACCATATGAGATATGGACGGGTAAGCCACCCAAATATTCTTATCTTAGAATATGGGGGTGCCCTGCTTATGTGAAGCAGGTAGTGGGAGATAAATTGGATAGTCGATCCATTTTATGTTACTTTGTGGGATATCCAAAGAATTCTGTTGGATATTACTTATATCATCCCCAAGAAACAAAGGTGTTTGTTTCTAGGAATGCAACCTTTTTGGAAAAAGAATTTCTATTGGATAGAAAAGGGGAGATGATAGAATTCGAAGAGGTTCGAGAGACACCCAACATTATAGAACCCACACCCGAAGAGCCAAGAGAGGAGATACAAGTTCCTAGAAGATCCGAGAGAGTCTCGAGACCACCTATGAGGTATGGTCTGCTTCTTGAAGAGGGCCATGATGAGCCTAACCATGGATGTGATCCAAGGACCTTCAAGAAAGCGTTATCTGATGCCGATTCATCCAAGTGGCTTGAAGCGATGGAATCTGAGATGAATTCTACGCATTCGAACCAAGTGTGGAATCTCGTGGATCCACCTAAGGAAATTGTTCCCATAGGGTGTAAATTGATTTACAAGAGGAAACTTGGAATGGATGGAAAGGTATTGACCTTCAAGGCGCGATTGGTGGCAAAAGGATATACTCAAAGACAAGGAGTTGACTTTGAGGAAACCTTTTCTCCATTTGCAATGTTCAAGTCCATAAGGATATTGCTAGCCATAGCTGCATCGTATGACTATGAGATATGGCAGATGGATGTCAAGACAGCCTTTCTTAACGGGGATATTAAGGAAGAGATTTACATGTCTCAACCTGAAGGGTTTACATCTATCGGAAGCGAGCATATGGTATGCAAACTTCAAAGATCTATTTGTGGTCTAAAGCAGGCATCTAGGAGTTGGAACCTCAGATTCGATAGTACAATAAAAGAGTTTGGTTTTGCTATGAATCCTGAGGAACCCTGTGTGTATAAGAAGGTCAGTGGGAGTGCTGTGACATTCCTTGTGCTTTATGTCGATGACATTCTACTCATTGGGAATGATGTAGGGATGTTGCAATCAACTAAGATATTGTTAGCGAGTAAGTTCTCGATGGAGGACTTGGGTGAAGCATCTTTTGTATTGGGAATACAGATCTATAGAGATAGATCAAAAAGATTGCTTGGTCTCACCCAGTCCACATACATTGATACCATCGTGAAGCGGTTCTCGATGGATGAGTCCAAGAAAGGACATCTACCAATGTGTCATGGTGTGTCCCTATCCAAGTCTATGTCTCCCAAGACTGATTTAGAGATAGCGGCGATGACAAGCATTCCTTATGCATCTGCGATTGGTAGCATCATGTATGGGATGATATCTACACGTCGTGACGTGGCTTTTGCACTAAGTGTAGTGAGTAGATATCAATCCAACCCTGGTCTTCCACACTGGAAAGCTGTGAAAGATATCCTCAAGTATTTGAAAAGGACCAATAAGTTGTTCTTGGTCTATGGGGGTGGAGAACTGAAATTGGAAGGCTATACCGACTCTAGCTTCCAAAGCGATATCGATGACTCGAAGTCAACCTCTGGATTCATATTCATGCTCAATGATGCTGCTGTCTTTTGGAAGAGTTCCAAGCAAGACAGTACAGCGGATTCCAGTTTGTATAAGAAATTTCGTCCAAGAGTTGGGCGTCATTCCTAATGGAGTTGCTCCTGTCCCGGTGTTTTGTGACAACACGGGAGCCATTGTTCAAGCAAAGGAGCCGAGGTCTCATCAGAAGTCCAAACACGTATTGAGAAAGTACCACATCCTCAGAGAGATCGTGGAAAGAGGAGATGTCACGATTGACAAAGTCGGCTCTGCAGATAATGTTGCTGATCCGCTAACTAAGCCTTTACTTGGACCATTGTTCGAAAAGCATCGCGAATCAATGGGTTTGAAGAATATGGGTAGTTGGCTCTAGTGCAAGTGAGAGATTGTTAGAGTAGGTGCCCGTCGAGCCAAGTGTTAGCCGAGTGTTTACAATGAAACTCTACGTATAAACAATCTTTATTTTAATAATATTTGAATTTATCATTTTGGCACTTCTTTATCTGTATACCCATGCTAGTTTCATAGATAAAGCCCTTGAATATAACAATTATAGAAAGAATATGAGATTCTCATATTAGGAGTATCATGAAACTCATATTTGTAATACTGTATATTCTAAACGGTTCCTAGTCGATTCAGCCGCCGCTAAGAAGGATATAGGTCGCTCGAGTTCGAGACTAGTATCAGCGATGTGAGTACCATGTTTCAATTGTAGGGGACATTGTGATGTCCGAGCATGCAGATAGGTGCTCCTAGTAGGAGTCGATGCATTGTAGTCGGGGATTCACTGCATACCTTCGGGTATGGATATCCTATGTGTTCTCATGTGTATGTAGATTGAAATCTCTGATCAGAGTATGGTGGTAATTATGAAAGGGGTTTAATAGATTACACCATCGATGCAACTACGACATGACACATAGTATCGATTCATTGACAACTCTCGATAAACCAATGGTTGTCGAATCGGTCGGGATATATGAGTTGAAGGGACCGTATTGTACGCTAACCATAATTGAATGGTTCTTGCAGGCACTATCATTTGATACCTAGGGAATCATGTAAGCGATGCTGCTAGGCGTTTAACATGATTGGTTGGGTACTATGAGACTTGAGTTCTGACATTCTTGTTATCAAGGAGTTGATAAGTAAGAATGGAGCACTTGGGGTATGCTCATATAAGGATATGCTTAGTACGAATCACATGGAGATGTGAACCCACAGCTAGTTGTATTAATGAACCATTGAGGGCCACACAAGTACTAGCTTTCTAGATCCCGTTGAGAAGTAAAATAGTTCAATGTGTTGAACGGCTTATAAATGAGTTTATAAGCGTAAGGAAAAATAGAAGTATGACTTCTATGAGGGAAATGTAACTTTTAATTTGTGGAAGTGTTCTTAAATTAAAAGTTAGCCAAATAAATAATGTATTTAAAAATTGTGATTTTCATAAACATTATTATGGACTAAATTAAATTAATTCAAGTGTTGAATTAATTAAACACTAGTGGGCCTAGTAGAGTCCAAATAATTAAATTAATTCAAGTGTTGAATTAATTAAACCATATTGGGTCTTGTAGAGCCCAATAGTAAAATAATTATTCAACTAGTGACTTGAGTAAATTCAAGTAATGTTTAATTAGTCTCAAATATGTTTGAGATAATTAAAATAAGTCCATGGATTTTTAAATGTTAAAAATCAAATAACAATGCATGCATGGGAGGTGAAGAGTTGGGAGACAACTTTTTGTACAACCAAGGCATGGCATGCACGTGCTTAACTCAACTTTTTCAAGGACCAAGAAAAGTCTTCCACTCTCCCTTCACTCCTACAATGGCCGAAAATTTGCAATAGTCTTTACCCTCATTTTTCTCTCCATTTTGTTCTTCAATTGTTGAAGAAAGAAAATACTTCTCAAAAGAAAAATCCTCATATTTTTCTAGTGCAAAATATGAGGGGATCTACCTAGTTGGTGGTGTGCTTGATTTTGAAGGAAGGTCTCAAGGACAAGGAGAGCTTGTAGATTTGTCTTGCCTTTGAAGAGCCAAGTTTTTTACAACTTAGTTGGAGCCATTACATCAATCTTTGAGATTGATAGGTAAATTTCTAAACACACTATGAATGTCATGGTTTGTTTTGTATATGCCACAACACTAGAACATGGTGGCCGAAATTTTCTTCTTGTAAAATCGAAAATTTTCTTGCTTCCGTTGCGATCTCGGGCACCTAAAATCGATCCCTTTCACACATCACCATGTCAATGGATGTCACAGCTTTCCGGCACCCAGGGCCCCCCCAATAATATGAGCCGAGCCTCGATCACGGGTAGCGTTCATCATGCACCCATTGTCGATGGAAGACATGGAAATTATAAACAAATTTATAATTCCCCTTTTCGGGCATGATATTAATTTTGAATCTTATTCAAAATGAGGGTTTTTTAATTTTGAAAGGTCTCATCATTAATTTTATTTAAAAACTCGCCATGCTTGATCGTATGTTTGCCGGATTCATGCAACTTTGTTATTATCATAATAATAACTCACATACTCATTATTTATAACATATCATGCATATATTATAAACAGTAAACAAAACAAGGATGATCAATCGCCCAGTACTAATGGCCCATGTGAGCTAAACACGGGCCTAGGTCCAATCCTAAGGAAATACAGGGGATGCAAATTCAACTATTACATATGCTTCCAATATTTACGTGTCTTCAATCTTCATAATCACCAAGGCCACCATCTTCCAATCTTGATCTTCCACTATACTAATATTTACAAATAAATATCCATGGCAAATAGGGATACATCTCATGGGGGTGCGAACGGGCCATAAACCAAGCCCACTTTAAATTTGATAATTACTATAATCATTCAACACAAAATATCCTAGCATACACCTAGCAAATTGGGCTTGGGCTTTTGATCATCCTTCATGCATAATATCACATACCATACATCATCAATTAATTATCACAATAATTAATTGATCCAATATTATATATTTTGATCCAATCACTAACCGCCACGATTATAAACTAAATTAACAAAGTATACAAACTCCTTTGTCTACTTTCTAATTAATTTATTTATAACCAAATTTCTTGTAAATCACCATTTAATATAAATAATTAAAGTCCAACTTCAATTATTTATTTCATGAGAAAATATTTGCAACTTTTGTAAATTTAAACTTAAGGGCCCAAAAATCATTTTTCACCAAAAACATTTTGGCCTATTAAAATTTCACAAATATGTTAGTCATCTCATGGCCCAACAACTTCAAGGCCCATGACACTTTGATAATCCAAAACACTTTTGGAAACCCTAGTCGTCATCGCCGTCGCCGGAGCTCCGTCGCCGGATTCCGGCCAACAAATTTTTTTTTTAATTTTAAAGAGGGCGTTCGGGCAGCTCCTCGGGCAGCTCCTCGGGCAGCCCGAGCTGCCCGAAATCCCCACTCAAAAACCTTGAATTTTTTGTTGCAAAATTTATCTCAAGCGGTTAGAAATCGACCTCAATATAATATTATGTATTTGCTACACAAAAATTGTAACCATAGCTCGGATACCACTTGAAAGGGGATCGGTTACGGTGCCGGTACGCAACGGAAGTTTCAAAAATCATATTTTATAGGGAAGAAAACCGAGCACCTATTAGTGGTGTAACAAATACAGAAACACAAATAATGTCATACATAGGGTGTTTTAAAGATATTACCTATCAATCTTAAAAGATTGATGTTGGCTCCAACTTAGTTTTCAAACAACTAAGCTCTTGAAGGGATGAGTTGATCTACAAGCTGCCTCCTTTCCTTCAAAATTAGGCCCACCACTTGCTAGCTAGAACTCTTCTTACTTTGCACTAGAAAAATAAGAAGATTTTTCTTTGAGAAGTGATTTCATTCCTCAACAATTGAAGAAGAAAAATTGAGAGAAAATTGGAAGGAAAAACTCTCAAGGTTTCATCCAAGTGAGGAGTGGAATGGTGAGAGGGATGACTAGTCTTGGTTGTGTAAAAAGCTAAAACATTTTTTAGCATGCCAAGCCTTGGAGATTGAAAAAGTAATCTTCAACCCTTCCCCTTCCCCTCCCATGCATGCAATGTTATTTGATTTTTAACAATTAAAAATCCATGGACTTAATTTAATTATCTCAAACAAATTTGAGACTAATTAAACATTACTTGAATTTACTCAAGTCACTAGTTGAATAATTATTTTACTATTGGGCTCTACAAGACACAATATGATTTAATTAATTCAACACTTGAATTAATTTAATTATTTGGACTCCACTAAGCCCACTAGTGTTTAATTAATTCAACACTTGAATTAATTTAATTTAGTCCATAATAATGTTTATGAAAATCACAATTTTCAAATACATTATTTATTTGGCCAAATTTTAATTTAGGAAAACTTCCATAAATTAAAAGTTACATTTCCCTCATAGAAGTCATACTTCTATTTTTCCTTACGCTTATAAACTCATTTATAAGCCGTTCAACACATTGAACTATTTTTTTTCTCAACGGGATCTAGAAAGCTAGTACTTGTGTGGCTCTCAATGGTTCATTGATACAACTAGCCGTGGGTCCACATCTCCATGTGATTCGGACTAAACATGTCCTTATACGAGCATACCCCAATTGCTCCATTCTTAATTATCAACTCCTTGATAACAAGAACGTCAGAACTCAAGTCTAATAGTACCCAACCAATCATGTTAAACGCCTATCAGCATCGCTTACATGATTCCCAAGGTATCAAATGATAGTGCCTGCAAGAACCATTCAATTATGGTTAGCGTACAGTACGGTCCCTTCAACTCATATATCCCGACAGATTCGACAACCATTGGTTTATCGAGAGTTGTCAATGAATCGATACTATGTGTCATGTCGTAGTTGCATCGATGGTGCAATCTATGAAACCCATTTCATAATTAGCACCATACTCTGATCAGAGATTTCATACTACATACACATGAGATCACATAGGATATCTATACCAGAAGGTAAGCAGTGAATCCCCGACTACAACGCATCGAATCCTATATGTTTCGACAAAACACCCAACCTTGCCACCTGATTACCCCATGAGAGTCGGTAAACAAGTCAAAGTGTAATGCTAGCACATAGAGTCTCAATGTTGTCCCGGGTCATAAGGACTAATGGTGTACAACCATAAACTATGACGTTTCCACTCGATAAGTGAGAACCACTTGGAAAGTCCTTTGTGGAGAGTTTTTCAGTGCACTCTACAAGGAGCACCTATATGCCTGTTGGGACATCACAATGTCCCCTACAAATGAAACACGGTACTCACATCGCAGATACTAGTCTCGAACTCGAGTAGCCTATATCCTTCTTAGCGGCGGCTGAATCGACTAGGAACTGTTTAGAATATACAGTATTCCAAATATGAGTTTCATAATACTCATCATATGAGCATCTCATATTCTTTCTACTATGTTTATATTCAAGGGCTTTATCTATGCAACTAGCATGGGTATACAGATAAAGAAGTGCCAAAAAAATAATTTCAAATAATATTAAAATAAAGATTGTTTATACATAGAGTTTAAACATGAACCCTCGGCCAACACTTGGCTCGACGGGCACCTACTCTAACAGATTATCAGACGATTCAAACCAAATAAAAAGAAACACAACACTGTTACACATCTCATTTTTTATGGTGAAATTGTCCCCAATATGTTAGTCTTCTAAGGGGCGAGACCAGAACACAGTTTTATACCCACTGATGGGGGTCATACAAAACACAGTTTATACCCACTGATGGGGGTCAGACAGAACTAAAATTATCGTTCCATATCTAATTTGATTTGTAACAGTGTATTACAAAATTAAGATTTATCGAACAAAACTTATCAAAAGTTTTAAAAGAATTCAGCGGAGTCAAATAATATCGATATCTAGAAAGAACAAACCAGAAAGACATATCATCGATCGAAATTTTAAAAAGGAAAGACTATATTTTTCGAAAGGAATGGTCACACACATATGCATGTCATCATATATATATATATATACAATTTTAAAATTACAAATAAATACGTAACAAAAACCCACTTACAACGTTCTCGAAGTTACGGTTCGAAATTTGGAGAACTTGGTCGTACGAAACTTGCTGAATTCGGACCAAGTGGTGACCAAATTTTGGACAGAGCTTACCTACAGTGTTGAAAATGATTCCAACACGAAAATTCGGGACAAATCTTCCTCGTTCCTCTTTGCTAGTGGCGGCCGAAATATTTTTGTTTTGTAGAGGGGAAGGGCCGTAATTTGGGAGGTTTTTTGAGGTATCTTCGAAGTGTATTTTTTGTGAGATTTGAGGTACTATTTATAGAAAAAAATTGACCTTCCAACCCCCCCTTGTCCGACCCCTTGATGCACAAGAAAATTATTTATTGTAGTAAAAAATCTATCCATGTATCTATCAAAGGTCACCTTGGTTTTCTAAAGGGACAAATCTTGCACAATAAATTTGTCCGATCCTCCTAGCTCTTCCCTTAGCTCCATTTCTTAGTTAACTCAATGGTCATCTCTTGCACAATAAGTTTGTAAAAACCTTTAGCTCCTTCCTTGGTTAACTCAATGGTCATCTCATGCACAATAAGTTTGTCCAAACCTTTATAAACTTTAGCTCCACTTCTTGGTTAACTCAATGGTCATAGATATGTCCAATCTTTTAGCTCTTCTCCTAGCTCCATTTTTGGTCATTTTAGGACAAAAGAAAATGAGCTTCCTTGAGTTGAAATCTTTAGTTCATGAGCTGGGATTTACTCATCGGATGATGACTCTTCCATTGTTGCGTTTTCTTATAGTATAGATCCCTTTCTTAGCTGGTATTAGAGCTTTAAAGTTACATTCTCGAGCAATGTTAGCTGAAAAATTTAAGTTTACAATTAAGTTTTATAACTAATCTTAAAGTTTTGAACTTCATTTTAAGTTTTATTACTTACATGTTTTGCTTTGAAATTCCGGATCCTCACATCCCGCCCTCCTTATTGGAAGTTTTGTCCACGAAACTTGGTTCAATTCGATCTTTTAAAGAGATGAGGATATTGGGTGCGCATCCTTTCTTCTAGTTCCCAAGTGGCCTCCCATTCAGTATGATTTGACCACTGTACTTTGACAAATGGGATTGTTCGGTGTCTCAACACTTGATCTTTGGTGTCCACAATTCGAATAGTGACTTCTTCATACTTCAGCTCTTTGTTCAATGTCCTTCGATCATCAGCGGTGTAACTTTAAGGATGTAAGTTTGATCTGGGACATATTTCCTTAGTTGTGAGATGTGGAAGACGTTTTGAATTCTTGACATGTCTTGTGGCAAAGCAAATCGGTAGGCTAGGGTTCTCACTCTTTCCAGTATCTCAAAGGGTCCGAAGTATTTGGATTTAGTTTTCCGGACCACTCCTTTCATAGGTGAGACTTTTACATAAGCTTTTTCACCGACCTCCAATTCCAACGGTCTTCGCTTAAAATCAACCCATCTCTTTTGTCGATCTTGATCTGTCTTGATTCTTTCTTTTATTATGGTTACTTGAACAAGCTCAGGTCCTGTGATAGCATTTTCTCTTACTTCATCCCAATACAAAGGTGATCTTCAATTTCGACCATACAACGCCTTATACAGAGCAATTTCAATACTTCTGTGATAACTGTTATTATATGTAAACTCTATCAGGGGTAACTGTTCATTCCATTTTCCATGAAAATCCAGAGTATATGCCCTCAAAATGTCCTCGAGGATTTGAATTATCCTTTCAGTTTGGCCATCAGTCTGTGGATGATAGGCCGTGCTGGGAGTGACTTTGGTCCCCATAGCCTTTTGAAAACTTTTCCAAAATCGTGATACGAATCTTGGATCTTTGTCCAATAATATACTTGCCGGAACTCCGTGTAATCTTACTATGTTGTCCATGTAAAGGGTCGCTGATTTATCCAAGTTGTAATTGATTCGAACTGGTAAGAAATAGGCAGATTTTGTCAATCTGTCAATGATTACCCAAATCCCATCGTGACCTTGCCTTGATTTTGGTAGCCCTACTACGAAGTCCATGGAGATGTTATCCCACTTCCATTTTTGTATTTCCAATGGTTGTAGGAGTCCTCCAGGCCGTTGATTTTCGGCCTTGACTTGTTGACAGGTCAAGAACTCGGAAACAAAGACAGCTACATCTTTCTTCATTCCATTCCTCCAGTAATTATTTTTCAGATCACGGTACATCTTGGTGCTTCCGGGATGGACTGAGAATTTTGTTTTATGTGCCTCGGCCATTACTTCTTCTCGAATCCCATCGACGTCTGGCAGACACAATCGTCCTTTCATTCAGAGGATACCATTTTCATCAATCTGTAATTCTTGGGCTTTTCCTTCTTGAATTTGTTCCTTAATTTTTGTGATAGAAGGATCTTGCCTTTTCTTTAATTTGATTGCTTCTCTAAGGTATGGTTGCGCTGATAGAGACGATAAGCTTACTTTCCCAATGTTCATCCGGCTCAAAGCATCTGCTACTTGATTCGCCTTACCCGGATGGTAATTGATTGATAAATCATAATCTTTCAATAGATCAATCCACCTTCTTTGCCTCATGTTTAGTTTTTTTTGGGTAAATATGTATTTGAGACTCTGGTGATCAGTAAATACTTCGCGTTTTACCCCATAAAGGTAATGTCTCCAGATCTTTAGTGCAAATACGATTGCCATTAATTCAAGATCATGAGTTGAGTAACTTTGCTCTTAAGGTTTTAATTGCCTTGATGCATAGGCAATTACCTGACATTCCTGCATAAGCAAACATCCTAATCCTCCCTTCGAAGCGTCACTATATATTGTGAAGTTCTTACCTTTCTCGGGAAGTTAGTACTGGTGTAGATGCGAGCTTTGTTTGAAGGGTTTCAAAACTTTTCTCACATGCTTCATTCCAAATAAATTATGAGTTCTTCTGAGTGAGTTTGGTGAGAGAAATGGCTATCAAAGAAAATCCTTCCACAAATTTTCTATAGTAGCCAGCTAAACCCAGAAAACTTCTTATTTCGGTTACAGTCTTTGGTCGAGGCCAGTCCTTGATTGCCTCTACTTTCTTAGGGTCTACTGATACGCCTAAATCAGATATTATATGGCCTAAGAACGCAACACTTTTTAGCCAAAATTCATACTTTTTGAATTTGACATAAAGTTCCTTTTCTCGTAGTGTCTGCAAGGTGAGACGCAGATGTTCTCGATGGTCTTCCTCACTTGGTGAGTGAACAAGGATATCATCTATGAAAACTAACACAAACTTATCAAGGTATGGCATGAATACTCGGTTCATTAGGTCCATAAATGCTGCGGGAGCATTTGTTAGACCAAAAGGCATTATTGTGAATTCGTAGTGTCCATATCTTGTCCTAAAAGCCGTTTTAAAACTATCCTCTGCTTTGACTTTTAGCTAATGGTAACCTGATTTTAGATCGAGTTTTGACAATACTTTGGCTCCTTTTAGCTGATCGAAAAGATCATCTATTCTTGGGAGTGGGTATTTATTATTTATTGTGATTTTGCTTAACTCTTTATAATCAATGCATAGCCTCATGTTTCCGTCCTTTTTCTTTACAAACAGGACTGAGCTCCCCACTGGTATGTACTTGGTCGGATTTGTTTCTTATCCAATAGCTCCCGAAGTTGCTCCTTTAACTCTTTTAATTTGGCTGGAGCCATTCGGTATGGTGTCTTTGAAATTGGTGCAGCACCATGGACCAAATTGATTTCAAACTCCATTTCTCTATCGGGTATCGCACCCGGTAATTCCTCGGGAAAAACATCTGGAAATTCTTGGACGACTGGAATTTCTTCCAACTTTGTAGTAGTTTCTTCTCTGATATCGCTGATCATTGCGAGGTAGATTTCCTCACCGCATTTTACAGCCTTCCAGGTTTGTGAGGCAGATAGTATGGATTTTCGTTCCTTGGACTCTCCAGGGTATATGATTTCCTTTTGAGTCGGAGTCTGAAGTTTAACATTTTTCTTTTGGTAGTCTACCATAGCATGGTGTTTAGCGAACCAGTCCATTCCAAGAATGATGTCGAACTCAATCATATTTAGTTGAATCAATTCTTCCTCAAAGTTCTGTTTACTGATGCAAATTTTACAGTTCCGATATACCTTATGGGTCTCAATAGTTTTGCTAGCAGGTGTTGCAATTTTTAACGGTTTACTAAGAGTTTCATGCTCAAGTTTCAGCTTTTTAGCAAATCTTTTAGACACAAATGAGTGCGTAGCAGCACAATCAAACAAGGCATAAGCAGGCATTTCATTGAGTAAAACCATACCTGCCACCACATATTTGGTGTTATCAGCTTCTTCCTGGGTTATGGCATATACCCGAGCGTTAGTCTTGTTTTCATTTGGTTTACTAGGTCCAGTCCCTTTATCTTTGTTCTCAGGACAATCTTTAATCCGCTGACCCACCTTTCAACATTTGAAACAAGCGCCCTTCTACCTATAACATTCCCCTATGTGATTCTGCCAACAAGTAGAGCACCATTTTCCTTCCTTTTTGACAGAATTGTTAAAGGTTGTCTTTGAAGGGCCACTTGATTGATTTGAACTTTTGAACTTGGGACCACCTTTAGCAGACTAACTGATGAAGGGCCTCTTGTTCTTGTTTTCTTCTTCCCGGTGCCTGATGTCTGTTTTCGCGCTCGTTAAATCTTGTTTGTTCTGAATACGGCCAAAGCAGATTGAATTCGGTTGTTCAGTCCTTTCTTGAAATGTTGCATTTTCAAAGTTTCATCTGACATGATTGTTTGAACATAGTTTCCAAGATCATTGAACCTAGATGTGTATTCCATCACTGTCATGTCAGATGTTTGTTTAAAGTTTTCAAACTCGCTCAACTTTTGCAGACGAAATACTGCTGGTTAATATTGCTTCAAAAATTCTCTCATGAAGGTTTGCCATGTGATCTGCTCTACCTCAGCCAATGATGGTGACACTGTTTCCTACCACTTGCGTGCTTGATCGTCTAGAAATGGTGTCACCACTTCCACTTTAGGCTCTTCAGGTATTTCCAACAAATGAAGTTGGGTTTCAACATTCTTAAGCCATTTATGACTGACTTTTGGATCAGGATTCCCATCAAAGGTTGGGACTCAATTCCTTCCAAGGGATTCATAGTGATACTTGATGCCATGATGTTGTGGTTCTTGCGGTGGCTGGATGGCATTGACAGTTGGGTTCACAATTCCTTGTAGTGTGGCGGCTACAATTGCGGGGACCCGGACGCTAATCATGTTCTTAATCATCATTGAGACAATTTAATCAATTATAATAAAGAGGGTCTAATTTAAATTTTTCTTTTTTTAAAATACAGTATTAAATGCAGAATGTAATGGAATACATTATAAATATACATGTCAGTATTAAAGTACAAGTCTTGTACTATATACAATCATTTAAACTAAGGTTTAACAACTAAATATCAAGTGTCCAAACCCTATCTCAAATCCAAGTCCGTAGTATCTACTCTAATCACGATCTCTCTCTTCATCTCCTCGACCCCGATCATGTCCCACCTGTTGTCATGCACACATACAAACACGCCGGATAACTCCGGTGAGAAATACATCCCAGTATAAATCAACGAAACATGCAATAATATAAACAATGTAAAAGCATGTATCAAATATCAGTAACATGTATCAAAATCTGAAACATAACCAATATAAAATCGTCACTCAGACTCGTAATTCCACGTCTATGACTAGACTCAATCCTAGTCTAGGGATCCCGGTTTCCAGACGTTGGTATTCCTATATCGAACATCAGTAATAGAAGAAACTCCAATTCTATCCACTTCGATATAATCAAACATCCGGTGTCTTGACCTATCCGTCACAGACTTTGGCACTTTCGCCAAATCACTATCTTGTGAAAATGTGCAATGTGTCAGTTACCATTACATCACTATCCGGCACTTATGTCACAAGATTACTCGTCTAATACTCGTCTAATACCTGCTTTCTAAAAATCCATAGAACAAGCATATCAAATCAAATCAATGTAAATAATAACAATAAGTATGTGATTTAGGGAAACTCAAGTATATCCTACTCGAGTCGTTCTCCCGGTACCACATTGACTTATACCTTTCTCTTCTCGGTCTGACGAATTCGAAGTCTCGAAGTCAAATATGTCCATATCAAATCTGAAATGACAATATTGAATAGACTATGTCAATGTACAACTCAATTCAAGACTTGTTCTGATCAATACTCAAATCAAGACATAATCTGATCAATCAATTATACAACGATACAATCTCAGTCAATAAAGAATCTGATTAATATCAATCTATTGATGTTTCGACGGCATAACATGTGAGGCTCTTAGCTCCTAATCGTTATTACAATGCACTTTGATTAGAGTTAACTAATTACAGCGGAAAACGAGTTTAAAATTTCTTTACAATGAGCCCGAAATATTTCTTTTATAATTTAAATACTAAAATAATATTTAATCTCACATCATAAACATGCCCACACGTAAGCAAAACCAATCATATACAAACAACTCATATCCTCGGGACATGCCCCGGTATATAAATACATATACATATATACTGGGAACAAAATATAAACTTCAACTCAAACTGTAACTCCCTCCAGAAGTACCCTCTCCGGTCTACTGATATCCTGGAGTACCTGCCATTGTCCACACACAAAGATAACAACAGCCGCACTTGGGGGTGAGCAAAGCTCCGTATGGAACAACCATCATATATACCACAAGTATCTAAACAATGATATATGGTATGCAATGCATGTATGTCGTGGAGGTATCAGGTCAAATGCCCTTCCACTGAGCACATGTCAGAATCAAACGAATCGCTATCAAATCAATGCTCGAGCTGGCACACCGGCCTCAATAAGGGATACTCGTATGATAGCGTCGACGAAGCGCCATCAAATCCCAAATCTCATATCAATCGTCGGGGCCACGAATGTCTATGTTTTAAGGGTCATGTAATACCAAACATAGCATTGTGTTCACAAATCCCAGAATCCAATCAAATCATATCAAGGTATCCAAGGATCGTAGCTCAACGTGCATGTCATGTATCGATGTATGCATCAAACGATGTGTGTTAACAAAAAATTTATTTTATACATCGATATTCCAATCACAATGTCATGTATGCCACATAAACTCAACAAATAAGACATATAGACATGTATTCTCATTCCAATAAATCAAACCAATCCAACATATATCATATAATACAGATACCTGTCGTATGTTACCCGGTCGCAACATACCTTAATTCTTCGTTTCCAGTTGATGCAGCCTGAAGATATTGGTATAATACTTTATCTACATCAATAACATACTCATTCCAATCAATGACATAATCCAAAATCATTAATATGAGTTTCAAATATCATTTGAAACTTCAAAAATTAATATCAAATCCAAATCATATCATAACTCAATTCCGACTTCGAATATGAGTTTATTGTCGGTTATTCTACTACATACAAGAATTTCAACTTCAAATACATGATATTCCAGCACTTTAATATTTAGAGCTGCTGGAACCAGAAGAAATTTACCTCAGTCAGAAGCCCTCGATGCGACGATTCGGAATATATAATTGGTTTCGCGTTTAGACAGCGTTTCGAAGTCGATTCGGACGGAAGAAATCGAATTCTCTAACTTTCCCTCGAAGTTGCTGAAATGAACTGACGAAGGAAAAGAAAGAAAGAAGGGATTCTTATCCCCAACGTTTCGGCGCTCGGGCGGTAGACTTCTCGCGCCCGATCGCGAGATGTTCTGCCCCTGAGTTATTTTTGTACCGCGCTTGGGCGGTCAGAATTTACCGCTCGGGCGCGGCATGTTCTGTTTGATTACTCACATATTCTACAATGGCGCTCGGGCGGTAATCATCTACCGCTCGGGCGCCACATGTTCTGTCCAAAATATTGGTTTTGTACTTATTGGCGTCCGGATTTTCCACTCGAGCTCTTACAACGTCAATTCATATCCAATACTTATTTTCTCATTTCACTGTCATGATATACATCAAATACATAATCACATGACAATTTCAGAAATTATCGATAATCACATAAGATTTAAGATAATACGATACACGGTACTTACATAACAATACAATCTCAATAAAACCCCGTCAATTTCAACATTACAGATATAATAACACGGTTCATAATCGATATCAGTACAACCCATAATCTTGACAATAACAGATCATAATCTCAAATCTGTACCATCTCACAATACCGGCAATAAAATATCAGTATATACGAAACAACAACTCATCTGATCCAAATCTGAATAATATCAATATAACCAGCAATAAAGTATCAATCAGATATCAATCCCAACATCTCATAATTCGTGACAACACAATTCTAATATCAACTCGGTCTAATCACAATCAAATCAACTCTGAAAATTCATAATAATTTCATATGGTATCTGTTCTTCGATACGGTTTCGATTATACAATGTATGATATCGCAAGATAAACATATATGGATCATATCTGATTCTGGGAGTATCCTAATTTCAAATCATATCAAAACTTAGTAAAACTTACGTCCAGTTGTAGCCTGCGTAGATAGGAACTCAGTACTGTAGTCAGATTCAAAATCTAACGGGCGGATTTCTCGCAACTTGAATTTTCGTATTAAGAATTAAAGCTTTCCCCTGACCTTCGTTTTTCTTTTTGTTCTGAGGAAATAAAGCAATTACATATATATATATATATCATCTTGCATGTGATTGCAACGTGTCACGTTCTTCTTCAATTTTGATTGGCGCTCGGGCGGTCATGAATTTCTGCCCGGGCGCGACGTGCTCGGCCCTCTCATTTTAAACGTAGGCGCTCGGGCGGATAAAAACTTACACCCGGGCGCGAGATGTTCGGGTTTCTGGCCTTATTCATTGGCGCTCGGGCGAACAAAAAATTCCGCCCGGGCGCAGCACCTTCGATCCAAACTTGTATAATTCCATATGCTTTGCCCAAATCTGATCTCGGAATGGCCCGGCTATAATCACATCAATTCATAATCAATAAACTCAGAATAACAGAATCAAAATCTCGGGCATTACATTTCTCCCCTCCTAAGATCCGATTTCGTCCCCGAAATCACAGGCAATCAAATCATATCTCAACGTAGATACCAAAGGAGTTATATACAGAAGCCAACATAAAACTCACCTCAATAAAACAATTCTGGGATCTCTGTCTCATCTCAGATTCTGTCTTCCAAATAATTTCTTCGATATTCTAACCACTCTATTACACTTTCAACAGCAGAATAGTCTTCATTCTGAATTATCTTTCTGTTACTGATAATGATTTCACTCTGGAATAATAATTCAAGAAATATAATATCATATTATAACTCGAATTAACTCTGATAAAATCAATCTCAAAATACTGGCTATACAGCATCCGTATATACCAATCAACAGCTCATAACAAATCAACATCAACACCTATTATCAAATCTGTTTAATTTCAGTTAATTCAATATTCAATCTTCTGCCTCAATTATCAACGGTCATCTTCTGTCGTTGGCATATTTAGTCTGTCTATTCTGAGCTATCTTCATTTCTTCTAAATCAGCCTCATTTTTCAGTCACGTCTCTAATCATATCAAGTCCAATACCAGGAACCTCAGAGATATCATCACGATAAAGAGGGATTCTTCACTTCTTACAGTACAACGTTTCAAATGGTGCCACCTCGATACTCGTCTGAAAGCTGTTGTTGTACGAAAACTCAAGACATGACATAAATCCTGCCCACTAGTGCTAAAATCAAGCACTATAACTCTAAGCATATTCCCAAAAATCTGGATAATCCACTCTAGCTGTCCGTCAGTCGGTGAATGATATGCAATACTCAGATATAATCTTGTACCCAACTCTTACTGTACACTTTGCCAAACGTGCAAAGTCAACCAAAATTCATGGTCTGATATAATCAACTCTGTGTAATCTAATCACTTTTCTGACAGAAATCTCAGTAATATAATCATATATGTACGTCTTCATGTACGAGCTAGCACTCGCAGACTGGGTCAGTCTGTCACTCCTAACTCAATCAATGCTCAATTCCTAGAGGAATGCGGTAGCTTCATCACGATATCCCTGGAAATGTACTCCTATTTCCATTCAGGAATCGACAAGACGTTTCAGTACAAACTCAACCATATCTAATCTCATCTGTTTCAATTAAAACTATCTTTTCGATCATCAGAATAGATATTGCATTAATTATTGTGCACTTCAGACAATACTTGTCGTTTCAGATTTGAAGTATTCGGCACACAAACGATTATTAACATATAACACAATGTCATAAACTTGTTATTCTGATCGATGCCCTGCTCTGATGTCGATATCTAGCTCTGAACATCCTGGTCGACTTTCTGAACTGCTTTACTTCTCAAAATCAGCTCTGGTTCAGACTGTACAATATAAATTCCCCACTGTTTACTATCTGTTTCAAACACTGATACATATCTGTTTCAAACACGGAGTCAGAACAACAACAATATTCAATCAGATTCAAACATCACTCATCGATATTGATCTGCTAAACTCACAAAACGGTAATTTCTGACAATATTATCGGTCTCAGCCAACTGATCGCGGTCTCAACTGCGCTAGAATCAATCAGTATACTATCTTCGAATATTAACTACCCTGAATACAATATATCTCAGTCAAGATTCACAATTCAACAGTTTCTGTGTACCACTTTCCATTTCTCAGAATATTCAATATAGTAATCAGATATTTAACAGAATCAGTCATATTCTTCGAATATATCAGAATATCATAGATCAACAAATCAGAGAATCATCAAAATATTCTGAACACCGAGTTTATCAGTTCATAAACATAACTGAAGCAATCCCAAAGAGAAACACTCACTCCGATGTAACTCTCAGGCCGTAAATCCTTTAACTGATCTTTCAATTCTTTCAATTCGATTAGTATCATTCGACATGAAGTTCTAAAATAATAACAGTATCCGATATCAAATCAAGGCTGAAATCAATCTTCTTGATTAAAGGCAAACCCGGAAGCTTACCTGGGACGACTTTAGCTACGCTCCTGTCACTGGCAAATCAGTCAATGATACACTCCATCCCAGTAAATCAACTAAATACATAAGGAACCACTCCATTTCTTTCGATAATCATCGAGTCATGAACATCACATATATCAAAGGTATTCCAAATCCAGAATCCTTATCGTACAATATTCATTCTTCGGCCATTTCAGGTCAGAATTTTACCATTTCCTGGAACTCGTCTGCGATAGCTCTGTACTTGGCCAACACATCAATATCGAGAATGTAGTCACAATCAGACAATAAAAGTACACACCAGCTAACCCAATCTCATTCTCATCTCACTGCAGTATACAATATTTTACAGAATTCACTGATATCAAAACTCTTCCCAAAAGGTAACGAGACAAATATTACAGCAGATACGGACTCAATAGATAAAGCATATATCAATGCAATTCATTCAGAAATCATATACAGGATGTACTAATATTTCTCAATATATATATACGCAGAATAATCATAAAAGATCAATTACCTGCCACTATATCCTCAAGTGCATCCTGGATCCATTCCTCGGTTACTACCACCACTCTGGCTTCCTGCTGACCCTTTTTGGGACTGAGTAGAGGGTGGTTGGAAAGAACGAACCACAGAAGATGATCTATCGATCTGAGTCACTGATCCAGATGACTCTGCTCTCTGGAA
Organism: Primulina tabacum; assembly: GCF_025594145.1. Classification (NCBI taxonomy): domain Eukaryota; kingdom Viridiplantae; phylum Streptophyta; class Magnoliopsida; order Lamiales; family Gesneriaceae; genus Primulina; species Primulina tabacum. The sequence goes on from NC_134561.1 coordinate 17,194,729, forward strand.
TCTTCGGAAACCTCTATGTGGACAAAACTCTAGCAAAGTGTCCTTGCTTTTTGCAAATATTGCAACTACCATACACTCCTTGGCATTGCTCTGTGAGATGTCTTCCTCCACAGGTTCTACAATAGACCCCGGTATAACTCGGGCTAGAACTACTGGAGCTAGATGAACCGCTCCCTAACTTCTTGAACTGCTTCTTTCGAGCTTTCAACTATTCTTTCTTCCCAATACTACTACTACCAACCTCCAATTTCAAAGGGGATTGCAGGAATTGGACTGGAGATTGTTGCTGTTTCTGAGATTGGATCACATGTAGCCTTTCTTGTTGTCGAATCAAACTTGCCTCGGCTCTCTTTGCTCTATTCAAGGCGTCAGAAAAAGTATAGGGTCGCTCCACATTTACCAATGCAGATATTTCAGGATTCAATCCACTGATTAACTGATCAACTACAGCTTTATCATTCCCAGCCACCTGAGGAGCAAAACGTAGTAAAGTAGAAAATTTTGCCACATATTCTTCAATATTCATCTGGCCCTGTGTCAAGTTGACAAACTCTGTACTCTTATCTTGTCGGTACGATACTGGGAGAAATCTTTTATTAAACTCAGCTTTAAAGATTTTCCATGTAATCACGGTACCATGCTGTTCTAATGCTTTTTTGGTTGCGATCCACCAACTCTTTGCAACTTCATATAACTGGTGCCCAATCAATCTAACTCGACGTTCATCTAAGTAATTAAGTGAATCAAACAACACTTCAATATCATTCAACCAACTCTCACAATCATCAGACGTCTCAGTACCCCTCAGAATCGGCGGTGGAAATGACTGAAACCTCTTCAACTGTAGTACCCGAAAAACCAATATGCGTAAATATGTGCATAATATCTATTATTTAATTTCAAATGATTATTATTTTAGGAATTTGTTGATTTAATTGCATTTAAATCATTTACGTTATTTTTATAAGGATTTGAAATCGCGTATTTCAAATTTTAACTTTTTAGATATATATGCGAAACCGGACCGGAGATAGGAAATCGGAGATGAATTTTATGATCCAAAAATATTCCTAAATTTATTTCGAGCTAAGAAATAATTTATTTTAATGAAATCAAGTGGATTTAAGTCTACTTTAATTAATTAATCACCAATTTAATTGTAGGCTTCTTAATTCATCAAGATTATTCTTAATTAACCTTTTAATCAAGCTTATCTAACATAGGATTCTACTTAGCAAAACTTAAACAAATCCTACACCAATTTGGGAAGACAAGTCTCCGTCCTCTCCACTCCACACAATCCCCAACTTGACACCATTTAATTCCCCCAACAACAAAACAAAGACCACCCATTCATCATGCATGTTTCCCCCCAACTTGACATCATTTACTCCACCATGCACCACCTTATTTGACCACAAGCCTTCACCACCTTCTTCACTCCACCTAGCACGAAAATTCAGAAGAAAACTCATCCAATAATTGTGAGCCATCAAGAGAGAAAAGAGATAAAACAAGCAAGAAAAGAGAATTCAGTCTCCGCCGCGCCGCGTTCGTCGTAATCGATTTGTTTTCGTTTCAAACAAATCCAAGGTATGTCTATATTATTTCTTTGCTCTTCAATCAAGTTATATATCTATTTTTAAACCATTACATGTTCTTGATCTATGACAAAACCGAAATCAAGTCAAGAACTTTCGAAAAACATTGTACAGAATTTTCGGCTCTTCCCACATGCACTTCACGTTCTTTGTTGTTTTTATGATTACAGGGTTGGCTCGACTTCCAAGGATTCAAGGATTCTTTTAGACATGATAAAGGGTGTGTTAGGAAGGGATTTGTCCATTGGTTTCAGCCTATACCACCTTTGCATCACGTTTTGGATAGCAACTCCCCAGCATGCCATTTTGTGTCTCGATTTGCATGTTTATTGTCTAAGGTGAAGATTCTGATCTTGGCTGCCCTAGAGGCTGTAGCCATGGTTAGAACATTTCCTTGACATGTCTAGGACGTGACCAAGATGCCCTTTCATGGCTTGGTTCGTGGTCCCATCGGTTTTCAAAATAAACAAGAACAGCCCCCTTCGGTTTTGAAATTCTTGTTTTTTGTTGAGTTTGTTGAGTTTCGGTTTTTAGGTGTCAAGTTGGTTGTGGTTGGCTTCTAGCCTTTAACCATGACTCTTACAACACCTTAGCATGTCTAGCATGGACCATGGTTAACCTCATAGCCATTGGATCCTTCATTTGACAGCAAAACAAGCAACGCCCCCACGCGTGCAATGTGTGTGTTCCCGGGTGAAACTTGTATTGTCGTAGGTGTTGGCAGGAATTTTGTTTGGCCTAGGGCCCTTAGCCATGGTTCAAACCATACCTTAGGATGTTGGTAAGAGGCTCTGGTCGGTGGTTCAAGCCCCAATGGCCATTAGCCTTGAAAAAGACGCAAGGAAGCGCAACAGCTGCTGCTGTAATTTTCTGGACAGCAACTTTGCCTTTGGTTCAGAAGTGTGTTTCGAGTTCTTGGTTGGCTTTTAGCCTATGGCCTTGGACTGGACAGTGACTTATTGAGTTAGGAAGGTCATGTTTTTGGCGGTTTGTGATTTGGTCAAGCTTAGAGGTCGTACGAGATTTACGGTGCAATGTGCCAAAGTGGCTCCCGAAAGAGCGTTTCATGATTTTGGCCTCCATGCACAATTTTCGTGTATTACAGTCCTTGGTAATTATTTTCCAGTATTTTAGGTGTTTTTTAATCATGACTAAATGATGATTTGATGTTGGTTCGGGTTGGTACAGAGTCATGGTTAAATATTAAGTTTGTTGGGCGTAATAGTCTCGTTTTTAGTTCGATTTTGAAACGTTGGTCAAGATAATTTATTTGCATTGTCAAGTCAAGTTATGTGCATGTTTTTCATGTTAGAATTAGGTCGCAGCGAACCTGAGAATGATCCAACCCAAATTTTAAAATAACTCAGGAATTTAATTATATTACGTGCAAAAAAATATAAAATGTTCATTTTTGATATATATGCGATATTGCTTGAGGCCGCCTCACGTTCATGGGATTGCAGCTTATCATGGGATTATTACTTCATCCGGTGGCTACTGACCGTTTCATGTTCATGTATGGGTACCGATATCCAGTCCAAGGGCTGTGATGATCTCTAACGCCCAGTATATTGTGGTTTAGTCTGATCAGACGATTCATTTCACGTTATGGGCCACTTGCGTAGAACATATTTTCAACAGAAAATTATTATATGCTATTTCATGACAGGGCTCTATCGAGCAAGCATTTCACTTAAGATTTTCAGTTCAGTTATGCACATATTTATAATTACTCATGACAAGATATTTTCACGTTATGCTTTACGACATGATATTTTTACCCGGCATGAAACTTTATGATATATTTTACTCGTTATTCACGATATATGGATGCTGAGTCTTTAAACTCACTAGACTTGATTGTTGTAGGTGCTGATGAGGTCGGGACCGAGGGCGGGGACCAGTGAGCCATCTTGGGTCGGCAGTAGTAGGAACCCGAGGACTTCATTTATCAGTTTATTTAATATTTTATGCAAACTCATTTTATCGCGATGAATTATTTTAAGTTGTTGCTTTAAAACAAATATTTACTTCCGCTGCTATCTCGATATTTAAAGCTTTTATTCCGCTGCTACTTTAAACATTGAATCTTTTATTAGTATATTTTATGAACGAGGCATTTTATTTATTTAAAGAGAAAATTTTAAATTATTCCGCAAATTTTCAAGTACGAAACACGGGCCACTACAGTTGGTATCAAAGCCTATGTTCTTGTAAAGGGTTGTACTACTACTGACCTCGAGAAGCTCACGAAGTCACGTCTTCGGGCTGTAAGTTTTACATTTACGCTTTTGTGTAAAGCATGAAATATTTTAACAACATGTTTTCATGAGATATTTTATGTTCAAATTATGATAATGCAGTATTTATTTAAATTTCAAAAAAAAAAGTAGAAGTATTGCATGTTGGTTACGTAAGGATTTTACATGGTACAGTATGCCTCCTAGACGAGTTATTGACCCCCCGAGGGGTGCTGAAAGCGAGGCTGATGAGACTCAAAACCGTTACGAGGATAGAGGTCCACCACCACCTCCTCCACCACCTGATATGCATACCCAGATGATGGCGGGTATGACTCAGTTCTTCGCACAGTTTGCGGGGAACAATGCTGCAGCAGTAGCCAGGCTGCCTAGACCTGAGGCGACCTATGAGCGATTCATGAAGATGAGACTGAAGGAGTTCTCAGGGACAACAGATCCCATGATTTTCGAGGGCTGGATCAAGTCCCTCGACGTCATCTTTGAGTTTATGGAGCTTGGGGATTCGGACAGAGTTCGTTGTGCGACATATCTATTTGGAGGAGACGCACGCCTATGGTGGGAAGGAGCATCCGTAGCCTTGAGCTTGGCTACTCTGAGCTGGACGCGCTTCACGGTGGTATTTTACTCCAAATATTTTAGTGACGAGGTGCGTGCCAGGTTGACCAGGGAGTTCATGACCCTGAGGCAGGGAGACTGGACCGTTATGGAGTTCATCCGTAAGTTTGAGAGGGGTTGCCATTTTGTGCCCCTGATTGCGAACAATGTCGATGCCAAGCTGAGGCACTTTTTGGATGGTTTACGGCCAATCTTGCGCCGCGATGTTAGGGTGGCTGGCCCTACTACCTTTGAAGTATCTGTTTCCAGAGCTCTTGCTGCAGAGCAAGATCAGATTGACATTGAGAGGGATCGCTAGGGCAAGCGACCAGTCCCGGTGCCACACCGCCCTCCTCCTCAGCAGCAGCCCCAGAATAAGAGGCCTTTCCACGGCCCACCCAGGAACAGAGGACAGCAGCAGCTGCAGGGATGGCAGTCCCGAGGACTTTTGAGCACCCAGCCTGTCCTAGGTGCACACGCCGCCATGCTGGAGCATGTATGTATGGGTCAGGGAAGTGTTACAATTGTGGTAGTCTAGACCACTTGCTGCAGCAATGCCCTCAGGGGATCCTGCCTACCCAAGGCAGAGTCTTTGCTCTCTATGCAGCAAAGACGAACCCAGACACCATGCTCATGACAGGTATCTTAAAGCTTTAAGTTAATATTCGAAATTCAATGTTTTGGGAATTGAGATTTTGAACATAGAATTGATGATAGGATTGCATGCTCTAATCATTGTTATTTCGGGAATTTAGGTTAGAAGAACTTTGACCTTTGCATGTCTATAAGTTAGTTCTATTAATTATTGGGTTTAGCTTGACGTTCCAACCTTTCAGGGAGAATTTTTATAGCCGGGTCACCTACGAAAGCCTTGATAGATTCAGGGGCTACTCATTCATTCATTTTGGAGAGCTAATTTTATCAAGGTCAAGACCATGGGGCTCGATATAGCCTATATCCGTTCCCGAGACACCCAGTCAATAAGCCTCCGATGTCCCAATTGCTAGGGATTTTCTAGACGTTTTTCCTGAGGAAGTCTCTAGTATGCCACCCGAGCGAGAGGTGGAGTTTTCTATTGAGCTTATGGAAGTCTCTAGTATGCCACCCGAGCGAGAGGTGGAGTTTTCTATTGAGCTTATGCCAAGTACGGCTCTGATCTCAAAAGCACCGTACCGATTAGCGCCGACAGAAATGGCAGAACTTAAGAAGCAGATTCAGGAACTTCTCGACAAGGAGTACATTCGCCTGAGTTTTTCACCATGGGGCGCGCCAGTCTTGTTTGTGAAGAAGAAGGATGGCACGATGAGGCTTTGCATTGACTACCGGGATTTTAAAAGGGTTACAGTGAAGAATAAATACCCACTTCCGAGGATTGAAGATTTATTTGACCAGTTGCAGGGAGCTTCAGTTTTCTAAAAGATTGATCTGCGTTCTGGTTATCATCAGTTGAGGGTGAAAGACGCCGATGTTCTCAAGACTTCTTTTAGGACTCGTTATGGCCACTTCGAGTTCCTTGTGATGCCGTTCGGTTTGACGAATGCGCCAACGATCTTCATGGATCTCATGTATCGCGTATTTCAGCCGTATCTTAATCAGTTTGTTATAGTGTTCATAGACGACATTCTCGTCTACTCTAAGAATCAAGAGGATCACAGCAGACATCTAACCACAGTTTTGCAGACCCTACAGAAGCATAAGATATTCGCGAAGTTCAGTAAGTGCGAGTTCTGATTAGAGAAGGTGGCATTCTTAGGCCACATCGTTTCTAGCATTGGTAATGAGGTGGACCCAGCGAAATTTGCAGCAGTCAGAGATTGGGTTGTGCCGTAGAATGCATCAGAGATCCGTAGTTTCCTTGGGCTAGAAGGATATTATCGGAAGTTTATTCAGGGATTCTCCTCTATCGCAGTTCCACTCACGTCGTTGACAATGAAGAATGTTAAATTTTTGTGGAGCGAAGAGTGTCAGAAGAGCTTCGATACTTTGAAGCAAGCCCTTATCTCAGCCCCAGTATTGGCCATGCCGTCAGGGCCCGGATACTTTGTATTGTATACCGATGCTTCGAAGCTCGGTTTAGGCGCAGTATTGATGCAGTATGGGAAGGTATTAGCATATGCTTCTCGTCAGTTGAAGACACATGAGAAGAATTATCCTACCCACGATCTAGAGTTGGCCGCCGTAGTATTTTCCTTGGAGATTTGGAGGCATTATCTATACGGAGAGAAGTCTCAGATCTATACCGACCACAAGAGCCTCAAGTACTTCTTTACTCAGAAAGAGTTGAATATGCGTCAGAGGCGTTGGTTGGAGTTAGTCAAGGATTATGACAGTGACATTAGCTACCATCCTGGTAAAGCTAATGTAGTAGCGGATGCTTTGACCCGGAAAGTCGCAGTGATGGCTCATTTGACAGTTCAAAGGCCTCTTCAGAGTGAGATTCAGAGGTTTGATCTAGAGATTTATACTCGAGGTAGAGTTCCCCGTCTATCTACCTTGACGATTAAGTCTTTTTTATTAGACCGTATTCGCAGCGATCAGTCATCTGATGAGCAGTTGGCGAAGTGGAGGCAGAGAGATGAGGTGAAGAGCAGTGTTTTGTACACAGTGAGTGATGGCATTGTTCGTTATCGAGATAGGATACGGGTTCCTAGCAGCGATTCTATTCGAGCAGACATATTAGCCGAGGCCCATATGTCCCCGTACTCTATTCATCCTGGGAGTACGAAGATGTACAAGGATCTGCATATGTTATATTGGTGGCCCGGTATGAAGAGAGAGATCCGGAGATTTGTATCCGAGTGTTTGACTTGTCAACTTGTGAAAGCGGAACATCAGAGACCAGCCGGCTTACTCAAGCCACTTCCCATTCCCGAGTGGAAGTGGGAGAGCATTAACATGGATTTCGTGGTTGGTTTACCGAATTCGGCTAGAGGTTCGAATGCTATATGGGTGATTGTTGATCTTCTTACCAAGTCAGCGCATTTCTTGCCTATTACGACGACTTTCTCCATGATTCAGTATGCCGAGTTATATATCCGTGAGATAGTCCGATTGCACGGTATCCCAGTCTCTATTGTTGCTGACAGAGATCCGAGATTCACTTTCTCATTTGGAAAGAGTCTGCATTCAGCGATGGGTACGAAGTTATTGTTTAGCACATATTTTCACCCTTAGACAGATGGTCAATCAGAGAGAGTTATTCAGATCTTGGAGGATCTACTCCGTGCTTGTGTCATCGATTTCTCAGGGAGCTGGGAATCGAAGTTGCCATTAGTGGAGTTTACCTATAACAACAGCTTTCAGTCGTCTATAGGTATGGCTCCTTATGAAGCACTGTACGGAAGGAAGTGTAGATCGCTTATTCATTGGGATGAAGTAGGCGAGAGATCAGAGTTAGGACCAGAGATCGTTCAGCAGACTGCTGATCTAGTAGTCGTAATTCGTGACAGGATGAGGACTGCTCAGAATCGACAGAAGAGTTATGCCGACCGGAGGAGGAGAGATCTAGAGTTTTCCATTGGCGATCATGTTTTCGTGAAGATAGCACCGATGAAGGGTGTCATGAGATTCGGGAAGAAAGGAAAGCTTAGTCCGAGGTTCATCGGACCATTTGAGATCCTCGACAGAGTTGGGACATTAGCATCTCGTGTTGCTCTTCTGCCGAATCTGGCCGGAGTACACAATGTGTTCCATGTGTCGATGTTGAGAAAGTATTTAGCGAATCCTTCTCATGTGTTGAACTTTGAACCGTTGCAGATTTCTTCGAACTTGTCTTATGAAGAGAGACCAGTGCAGATCTTAGACCGCAAGGAGAAGAAGCTTCGGAACAAGGTGATCAAAGCAGTGAAGGTCAAGTGGCTTAATCATTCCGATGAGGAAGCTACCTGAGAGCCAGAGTCAGAGACGCGGAGTCGCTTTTCAGATTTATTCTGTGAGTTCTAATTTCGAGGACGAAATTTTATTTAAGGGGGGGGGGGGGTGTTGTAGTACCCGAAAAATCAATATGCGTAAATATGTGCATAATATCTATTATTTAATTTTAAATGATTATTATTTTAGGAATTTGTTGATTTAATTGCATTTAAATCATTTACGTTATTTTTATAAGGATTTTAAATCGCATATTTCAAATTTTAACTTTTTAAATATATACGCGAGACCAGACCGGAGACAGGAAATCAGAGATGAATTTTATGATCCAAAAATATTCCTAAATTTATTCCGAGCAAAGAAATAATTTATTTTAATGAAATCAAGTGGATTTAAGTCTACTTTAATTAATTAATCATCAATTTAATTGTAGGCTTCTTAATTCATCAAGATTATGCTTAATTAACATTTTAATCAAGCTTATCTAACATAGGATTCTACTTAGCAAAACTTAAACAAATCCTACACCAATTTGAGAATACAAGTCTCGGTCCTCTCCACTCCACACAATCCCCAACTTGACACTATTTAATTCCCCCAAGAACAAAACAAAGACCACCCATTCATCATGCATGTTTCCCCCCAACTTGACATCATTTACTCCTCCATGCACCACCTTATTTGACCACAAGCCTTCACCACCTTCTTCACGCCACCTAGCACGAAAATACAGAAGAAAACTCATCCAATAATCATGAGCCATCAAGAGCGAAAAGTGAGAAAACAAGCAAGAAAAGAGAATTCCATCTCCGCCGCGCCGCGTTCGTCGTAATCGACTTGTTTTCGTTTCAAACAAATCCAAGGCATGTCTATATTATTTCTTTGCTCTTCAATCAAGTTATATATCTATTTTTAAACCATTACATGTGCTTGATCTATGACAAAACCGAAATCATGTCAAGAACTTTTGAAAAACATTGTACAGAATTTTCGGCTCTTCCCACATGCACTTCACGTTCTTTGTTGTTTTTGTGGTTACAGGGTTGGCTCGACTTCCAGGGACTCAAGGATACTTTTAGACATGATATAGGGTGTGTTAGGAAGGGATTTTTCCATTGGTTTCAGCCCTTTTCCCCCTTGCATCACGTTTTGGACAGCAATTCCCCAACATGTCATTTTTTGTCTTGATTTGCATGTTTATTGTCTAAGGTGAAGATTCTGATCTTGGCTGCCCTAGAGGCTGTAGCCATGGTTAGAAACTTTCCGTAACATGTCTAGGACGTGACCAAGATTCCCTTTCATGGCTTGGTTCATGGTCCCATCGGTTTTCAAAATAAACAAGAACAGCCCCCTTCGGTTTTAAAATTCTGGTTTTTTTTTGAGTGTGTTGAGTTTCGGTTTCTAGGTATCAAGTGGGTTTTGGTTGGCTTCTAGCCCTTAACCATGACTCTTACAACACCTTAGCATTTCTAGCATGGACTATGGTTAACCTTATAGCAATTGGATCCTTCATTTGACAGCAAAACAAGCAACGCCCCCACGCGTGCAATGTCGTAAGTGTTGGCAGGAATTGTGTTTGGCCTAAGGCCCTTAGCCATGTTTCAAACCATACCTTAGGATGTTGGTAAGAGGCTCTGGTCAGTGGTTCAAGCCGCAATGGCCATTAGCCTTGAAAACGACCCAAGGAAGCGCAACAGCTGCTGCTGTAATTTTCTGGACAGCAACTTTGCCTTTGGTTCAGAGGTGTGTTTTGAGTTCTTGGTTGGCTTTTAGCCTATGGCCATGGACTGGACAGTGCCTTATTGAGTTAGGAAGGTCATGTTTTTGGCGGTTTGTGATTTGGTCAATTTTAGAGGTCGTACGAGAATTTACGGTGCAATGTGCCAAAGTGACTCTCGAAAGAGCGTTTCATGATTTTGGCCTCCATGCACAATTTTCATGTATTACAGCCCTTGGTAATTATTTTCCAGTATTTTAGGTGTATTTTAATCATGACTAAATGATGATTTGATGTTGGTTCTGGCTAGTACAGAGTCATGGTTAAATATTAAGTTTGTTGGGCGTAATAGTCTCGTTTTTAGTTCGATTTTGAAGCGTTGGTCAAGATAAGTTATTTGCATGGTCAAGTAAAGTTATGTGCATGTTTTTCATGTTAGAATTAGGTCGCAGCGAGCCTGGAAACGATCCAACCCAAATTTGTAAAATAACTCAGGAATTTAATTATATTACGTGCATAAAAATATAAAATGTTCATTTTTGAGATATATGCGATATTGCTTGTGGCCACCTCACGTTCATGGGATTGCAGCTTATCATGGGATTATTACTTCATCCGGTGGCTATTGACCGGTTCATGTTCATGTATGGGTACGGATATCCAGTCCAAGGGCTAAGATGATCTCTACCGTCCAGTATATTGTGGTTTAGTCTGATCAGACGATTCATTTCATGTTATGGGCCACTTGCGTAGAACATATTCTCAACAGAAAATTATTATATGCTATTTCATGACAGGGCTCTATCGAGCAAGCATTTCACTTACGATTTTCAGTTTAGTTATGCACATATTTATAATTACTCATGACAAGATATTTTCACGTTATGCTTTACGACATGATATTTTTTCCTGGCATGAAACTTTATGATATAATTTACTCGTTATTCACGATATATGCATGCTGAGTCTTTAGACTCACTAGACTTGATTGTTGTAGGTGCTGATGAGGTCGGGACCGAGGGCGGGGACCAGTGAGCCATCTTGGGTCGGCAGTAGTAGGAACCCAAGGACATCATTTATAAGTTTATTTATTATTTTATGCAAACTCATTTTATCGCGATGAATTATTTTAAGTTGTTGCTTTGAAACAAATATTTACTTCCGCTGCTATCTCGATATTTAAAGCTTTTATTCCGCTGCTACTTTAAACATTGAATCTTTTATTAGTATATTTTATGAACGAGGCATTTTATTTATTTAAAGAGAAAATTTTTAATTATTCCGCAAATTTTCAAGTACGAAACACGGGCCACTACATCAACATTGTTTCCATCGGAGTTTCTGACACATCCATCTTATAAACCGAAGTACCACTTGATTCTGGAATTCTTCGAGGATGTATATCTGATTACAAAAAGAATTAGTAACCAAATACGACAAACCTGTTTCAGTCCTCCTCTGATCATCTTACTGCTGATCAAGAATCGGTTCTGATTCATTCTCAATAATACACATTACCATCTCAAAATCAGATAAAGCAGGTAGACATGTATTAAAGCAGTAAATCATGCTAGCAGTCAAAAGCAAGGAAAGAAAACTCAATCTACCCCGCTCACTAGCTCATATCTCAGTCTAAAGGATCTATCGTTCTGATACCACCTGTTGTGGGGACCCGGACGCTAATCATGTTCTTAATCATCATTGGGACAATTTAAACTAAGTTTTAACAACTAAATATCAAGTGTCCAAACCCTATCTCAAATCCAAGTCCGTAGTCTCCACTCTAATCACGATCTCTCTCTTCATCTCCTCGACCCCGATCCTGTCCCACCTATTTTCATGCACACATACAAACACGACAACAGCCGGATAACTCCCGTGGGAAATACATCCCAGTATAAATCAACGAAACATGCAATCATATAAACAATGTAAAAGTATGTATCAGATATCAGTACCATGTATCAAAATCTGAAACATAACCAATATAAAATAGTCACTCAGACTCGTAATTCCAAGTCTATGACTAGACTCAATCCTAGTCTAGGGATCCCGATTTCCAGACGTTGGTATTCCTATATCGAACATCAGTAATAGAAGAAACTCCAATTCTATCCACTTCGATATAACCAAACATCCGGCGTCTTGACCTATCCGTCACATACTTTATCACTTTCGGCAAATCACTATCTTGTGACAATGTGCAATGTGCCAGTGACGATTCCATCACTATCCGGCACTTATGTCACAAGATTACTCGTCTAATACTCGTCTAATACCTGCTTTCTATAAATCCAAAAAACAAGCATATCAAATCAAATCAATGAAATTAATAACAATAAGTATGTGATTTAGGGAAAATCAAGTATATCATACTCTTGTCGTTCTCCCGGTACCACATTAACTTATACCTTTCTTTTCTCGGTCTGACGAAGTCGAAGTCTCGAAGTCAAATCTGTCCATATCAAATCTGAAATGACAATATCGAATAGATATGTCAATGTACAACTCAATTCAAGACTTGTTCTGATCAATACTCAAATCAAGACATAATCTGATCATTGCCAATGATACAACGATACAATCTTAGTCAATAACGAATCTGATTAATATCAATCTACTGATGTTTCGACGGCATAACAATACAATCTCAATAACTCCGTCAATTTCAACATCATAGATATAATAACACGGTTCATAATCGATATCAGTACAACCCATAATCTTAACAATAACATATCATAATCTCAAATCTGTACCATCTCGCAATACCGGCAATACAATATCAGTATATACGAATCAACAACTCATCTGATCCAAATCTGAATAATATCAATATACCCAACAATAAAGTATCAATCAGATATCAATCCCAACATCTCATAATTGGTGACAACACAATTCTAATATCAACTCGGTCTAATCACAATCAAATCAACTCTGAAAATTTGTAATAATTTCATACGGTATCTGTTCTTCAATCCGGTTTTGATTATACAATGTATAATATCGCAAGATAAACATATATGGATCATATCTGATTCTAGGAGTATCCTAATTTCAAATCATATCAAAACTTAGTAAAACTAACGCCCAGTTGTAGCCTGCGTAGATAGGAACTCAGTACTGCAGTCAGATTCAAAATCTAAAGGACGGATTTCTCGCAACTTGAATTTTCGTATTAAGAATTAAAGCTTTCCCCTGACCTTCGTTTTTCTTTTTGTTCTGAGGAAATGAAGCAATTACATATATATATATCATCTTGCATGTGATAGCAACGTGTCACGTTCTTCTTCAATTTTGATTGGCGCTCGGGCGGTCATGAATTTCTGCCCGGGCGCGACGTGCTCGGCCCTCTCATTTTAAACAAGGGCGCTCGGGCGGATAAAACTTCCTCCCGGGTGCGAGATGTTCGGGTTTCTTGCCTTATTCATTGGCGCTCGGGCGAACAAAAACTTCTGCCCGGGCGCAACACCTTCGATCCAAACTTGTATAATTCCATATGCTTTGCCCAAATCTGATCTCGGAATGGCCCGACTATAATCACTTCAATTCATAATCAATAAACTCAGATTAACAGAATCAAAATATCGGGCATTACAACAATAGTAGCTATTGCCATCATGTCTTCTCGACTAAAATTCACCCTTGGTGGTAATGGTGGATATTCGTTTTCGTTTTGATTGACTCTTCGGGGGTTACGGTTGTTTCTAAGTGGTCTGCCTACCATTTCCTATAAACATATATTTTATTAATTTTTTTTAAAAAATACATAATCAAAGAAATATTTTGATTAATTTTTGAAATGCACACACTTAGTCCTTTAATATCAAAATGATTAGCCTAATTGGCCTAAATACAATAGATGCTTATCATAGGAATTATTCTACTCGTCCAGCACTTCACCATCTCCTACAGCTTCGTTAATTTCTTCTTCCATGGGATTTCTTTCTTGGTCTTCTTCGAGTTCTCCCATGAGATCTTCCATGTTGACCATATCATTTTGAAGTTGATTGATGTATTGTTCCAATAGAGCATTTTTATTTGTCAGAGTTTCACTTCCGCTTGCAGCTCTTGAATTGTGGATTGGTTTACATTCTCATTGACTTCATGTTCTTCGATTTGTTCTTCAAGGTGACGTTGTGTCTTGAGACGACTGTCATCCCAAATCTGTAGTGTAAAAAGTCTAACTTGCGCTTTGTTCAACTCTCGTTTGGTGATCTCGTGCTGCCATTCTGATTCTTAATGATAGGCGGTATAGGTCTGACGTCTTCTCGTAACTTCCTCACTTCTTCGCGTGCCTCGTAAAGGTCATTGTCCATGCATTTATTATTTCCATCTAGTTGATAATTATCCCTCTCAAGATTGTAATTTTTCATCTTCAGCGTTTCTATTTTTGCTTCCTTTGCCTTAAATTGTTTTTGGTGTTCGGCTAAAATGATTTGAGGGTCCATGTTTGTTTTCCTATAAAGGTTAAAAGAAATGAATTTTATTGACAGGTTTATAAAATCCTCATAAATTTTTCTACGTAAAGGCGACAATTTAAGGCAAATAATAAAGTTCTTATTCATAAATAAGTTATTACACTTATTTCTTTTGAAAACATATTTTTATTAAAATCATAATCCCATATTAGCCTAGTCTATCATGTCTCCATAGTCGATGTCACTATCGTCGTTGACCACTTCCATCGGTGCTTCTTCCTCTTCTTTCATGTTCTCTACCACTAGATGCAAATAGTTATTCTGGTCTTGAAGCCTATCCATGGTGCTATGAAGTTTGGTGAGGTAACGTTCTTGCTTGTTATTAAACTCTTCTTGACACTGACGAGCTCGAGTAGCACTGTCTCTTTCTGTCTCCACTCTCTCTAGAAAGTCCTTGTTTAGTGTAGCTAGGCGCTCGATACGGTCTGAATCAGTAGGTATATGAAGAAGTTGGCTCTCAGCCAAGTCTAGAGGATTAGTGAGTCACTGTACATCTCTCTCAAGTATGTTCCTGATCTCGCTAAGTTCATGTTTCTCTTGTTTTTCCCTAGCAAGTTGCGCCTTCAGAGTCGCAATTTTCCTAACTTGATTATCTATCGTGAGCTGGCGCATGCGAAGGGCCACTTGAGCATGAGTACTTGGAGGAGCCATTCCATAGAATAAATCGAGGTAAAATATCAGAAGAGTAACAAAGGATAGAAAGGCACAAAAGTTTAATGGGTACACAATTTTCTTGGAGTTAATGATACTAAGAATTTTACATAATTATTAGAAGAGATGGAATTCGAAATTCTCGAAGAAGATTATGGAAATGATGGATGTTTTTTTTTAGGTGGGAATGCACTAGGCTTTTGCATAAATTTGACTTCATCAAAATTTTTCTGTCAAAATCCCAGCGGGATTATGAACCTGGCGGCTTGATACCACTTAAATATCACGCCCCAAAATCGAGGCGTCGGTGACATCCGACATTGTTTAACAATTACTTGAAAACAATAAAGTCTCGTAGCAAATGGCCAAAATCCAGTCTGTTTCATATAACAAAATATTGTCTTTACAATGACAACGGAATAAAAATTACATCAGATATTCGGAAGCGAAATACAAAAAAAATAGTATGCTCTTGATTCTCGTTCTTTTCATTTGATCGTCATTCTTATCTGAAAGTTGTAAGAAGTGAGTGTATTGAGAAACACTCAGCAAGTGGGGGCCGATCGATTTCCAAAGATACATATAGAAATTAATTTTTAAAGCATTTCTTTAACAAACATTCAAAACTTATTACTGTTGACTTATTATATCATAACCAAATCAAATATGAGACAAAGATTATCAGACGATTCAGAGCAAATCAGAAGCAAATCAAAACAAACACAACACTGTTACTCATCTCATTTTCTATTATCAAATTGTCCCTAATATGTTAGTCTTTTAAGGGGCGATACCGTAACACATTTTTATACCCACTAATGGGGCCAGACAGAACACAGTTTTATACCAACTTATGGAGGCCAAAACACAGTTTTATACCCACTGATGAGGGCCAAACATAATTACAATTATTGTTCCATATATAATTTGATTTGTAACAGTGTATTACAGAATTCAGATTTATCGAACAAAACTTATCAGAAGTTTGAAAGGAATTCAGCGGAGTCAAAGAATATCGATATCCTGAAAGAACAAACCAGAAAGACATATCATCGATCGAAATTTTAAAAAGGAAAGACTATATTTTTCGAAAGGAATGGTCGCACACATATGCATGTCATCATATATATATATATACAAGTTTAAAATTAAAAATAAATACGTAACAAAAACCCACTTATAGCGTTCTCGAAGTTACGGTTCGAAATTTGCAAAACTTGGTCGTAGGAAACTTGCTGAATTCGGACCAAGTGGTGACCGAATTTTGGATAGAGCTTCCCTACAGTATTGACAATGATTCCAGCACGAAACTCCAAATCTTCCTCCTTCCTCTTTGCTAGTGGCGGCCGAAAGATTTTTGTTTTGTAGAGGGGAAGGGCAAAAATTTGGGAGGTTTTTTGAAGGATCTTTGAAATGTATTTTGTGTGAGATTTGAGTTACTATTTATAGAAAAAATTGACCTTCCAACCTGCTACTTCTTAAATTAAAATTCACCTAAGTGTAGGTTGTCTGCAAGTAATATATTTCATGAGTACGAGATCGATCCACAGATAGGTTATTTTTTTAAGTTTAAATTTATTAATTTATAACTTACCAAATTCAATAATGAAGTTTACAAATTATAAATTTGTCAAGGCTCAAAGATTTATTCTTGGTTTATGTAATATTGTTTAACTAAAATTAAAACAAAGGAAATCAACATAATTAATGGTTCCAAGAAAATTAAATATTTAAACACACACATAATATAAAATAGTTCACACTATAGAAAATACCGAATTAACCGATATTTTATATATGGTACCTATGATTATATATATAACTATATAAATATATAATTGCATAAAGTAAATGTTAAATTAAATCATTATATTTTATTTAGAACAACCGGTAGAGTCACGCTATTGCCTAAATGAAATATATGATTTAATAAGTTAGTTGCGATAAAATAAAAGTTAGTTGCGAGAAAGTAAAAGTTAAAAGCGAAAAATAAAAGTTTGTTGCGATAAAGTAAAAGTTAGTTGCAGTTAGTTGCGATAAAGTAAATTTTAGATTGTTAGATGTTAGTATTAAATCATAATATTGAATTTAGAACAACCGACAGAGCCACGCTATCGTTTAAATAAAATATATGATATAATTATATAAATATATACATATATATATATATAATATAACAATAATAATAATAGATGAAATATTTATTGTTTCAAAATTAAACAACAAATCAAGATAACCACTTCAATGATATCAATCATTTGATGTAAATTGATAACAACAAATAATTCATTTTTATACCTACAATAAAAAGAAGTTAGCTAAATGAAATGAAATAAAGAAAGAATATACAAAATATAAACAATCTTACTTCATTAAGAATTCATCCTCTTCACCTTGACATAATAGATTTTGTCACGTCCCGTGTCCGAAGCGTTGGTGACATCCGGCATTGTTTAACAATTTCTTGAAAACAATTAAGCCTCGTATCGAAATGCCAAAAACCAGTCTTTCTCATAATTAAAACATTGTCTTTACATTGACAATAGAATAAAATACATCAGAGTTGCAAATGCGGAAACTGAACAAAAGAAAAATAAAGTCTTGATTTTCTTGTATCTTTCTCATCGGCTACCATCCTCAGAAGGCTTCTTGTTCCTTCTCATTCAGTTGCTCTTCATTTTAATCTGAAATTTGCAAGGGGTGAGTTTTTTGGGAAACACTCAGCAAGTGGGGGTCGATCGATTTCCAATGATACATATAGAACTTAATCTTTAAAACATTTCTTTAACAAACTTTCAAATCTTAATAATTTTAACTCATCATAACAGAAACGAAACAATTATGACTCAGAGGTTATCATACGATTCAGAGCAGTTCAGAAACTGATCAGAACAATTCAGAATAGAATAGATCGGAGCAGACATAACACTGTTACTCATCTCATTTCCATGGTCAAATTGTCCCCAATATGTTAGTCCTCTAAGGGGTGAGGCCAGAACTTGGTTTTATACCCACCGGTGGGGGCCAGACAGAAATGGTTTTATACCCACCATTGGGGGCCAGACAGAATCACAATTCTCGTCCCATTTCAAATTGAATCGTAAGAGTGTAACAAAGATTTCAGATTTTTATCGAACATAACTTATCAGAATTACAGATATCAAAATTTCAGACGGATACAGCGGAATCAACAAATTTCGAAGAATAGAAAGAGCATATAATCGATCGAAATTTTAAAAGACGGACATCATGCTGTTTTAAAAAATGAGGACACACATTCATGCATGTCATAACTTATATATTCAAGATTTAAAAATACAATTGAATATACATATCAAAAACCCATTTGCCGATTCTCGTACAAAGTTCCTTTCGAAAATTGAGCAGCACTTCATCGTGACTTTAACAAATGCGATCTTCAATCGAGCAGCACTACGATTATTCCTTCGAGCAGACTGAGACACAATTTTAGCAGCACTTTGACGTAAATTTTGATCGCCTGCACTGCAAGAATTTCCTCCTTCTTCCTTGACTTTGGCCGAGACTTGAGGGGTGAGGAGAGGGCCGAAAATTTGGGAGAGTTTTTGAGGGATTTTTGAAGTGCATTCTTGTATGTGACTTTAGGTGGTATTTATAGAAAATTCTTGCCCCTTCACCTTGCCTTGGTCGACCACTTGGAGCACAAGAAATGCCATGATGGTGTGATTGATTGTAGACCAAAATTTCATGTGTTCTCCAAGTTCAAAACTAGTTATAATGGTGGGTTCAAAAGTTCATGCATCCTTAAATGTCACCTTGATTTTCTAAAGGTCATTTCCTGCATCATCAATATGTCCTAGCTCTTAGCTCCTCCCGCAGCTCCTTCATGGGTTAACGCGAAGGTCATTTCTTGCACATTTAATTTTTCTGAACTCATGGATCAACTTATAGCTCCCTTTTGGGTTTTGTTAGGACAAACATGGTTGAGCTTCTTTGAGCTGGAAGATCGAGCTCATGAGCTAGGGGTTTTCTCCCCAAGAATAAATGAGCTTCCTTGAGCTGAGGGTTTTAGCTTTTGAGCTGAGGGTTTCTTGTCCAAGAATCTTGGAGCTTCCTTGAGCTGAGGGTTTTAGCTTGTGAGCTCAGGATTTCCTCTTCCGAGCGACGTACCCTTAATTCTCAAGGTTTTACATTGCCTCGGCTTCTTTTTGAGCTACTTTCCGAGCTTTTTGAGGTGCTTTGCTTCGAAAAATCCGGGTTCTCACATCCCACCCTCCTTATTGGAAGTTTTTTCCTCGAAACTTTAGTTAGCTAGATCAATAAAGTCATGAGGGTGCCGGGTGCGCATACTTTCTTCAAATTCCAAAGTTGCTTCTCATTCCATATGATTTGACCATTGTATCTTGACATATGGAATTGTTTAGTGTCTCAGCACTTGGTCTTTGGTGTCCATTATTCAAATAGGGACTTCTTTCCTTCTAGTAGCGATGCAACTTTAAAGTTCTGACTTGGATCTGAGACATACTTCCATAGCTGTGAGACTTGGAAGACGTTGTCAATCCTTGACATGCCTGGTGGTAAAGCCAACCGATAAGCTAGGTTTCCCACTTTTCCCAGTATTATGAAGGGTCGACATACCTTGGAGTTAGCTTTCTAGATTTGCTGAATCAAACCACTCTTTTCACATGGAAACATTGTCGTAAGCTTTCTCACCGATTTCAAACTTCAACGGTTTTCACTTTAAATCAGCCCAGCTCTTTTGTCGATCATGAGCTTCCTTGCGTTTTTCTTTGATAATAGCTACTTTATCAACAATTCAAATACCATGATAGCTTTCTCTCTGATTTCAATACTTCCATGATAATTATTGTTATCGGAAAATTCAATCAAGGGGGGTGTTTATTTAATTCCTCCAAGGTCCATGGCACACGCCATAAAACATCTTCAATAGTTCGATCCACCGTCTTTGCCTCATGTTTAATTCCTTTTGTGTGAACAGTATTTGAGGCTTTGATGATCGTTAAATTTTACACATTTGACACCAAAGAAATTGATTCTCTGGATCTTTGGCTCAAATATAATTGTGGCTAATTTACTATCATGTGTTGGATAATTTTTCTCAGATGGTTTTAATTTCATCGATGCATAGGCAATTACTTGCCCTCTTGAATGAGAACACATCACAATCCTCTTTTGATGCATCATTGTAAATTCTGAAATTCTTGCCTTCTTCGGGAAGTACTAATACTAGCGTAGAAACTAGTTTCTTTTTCAAGATCTAAAAACTCTTCTCACATTCTTCACTCTAACTGAATTTAGAGTTCTTCTGAGTGAGCTTGGTGAGCGGAAGAAAATCCTTCAACACATTTTCTTAATAGCCATCTAATCCCAAAAACTTCAAATTTCTATTCCAGTATTCGCTCAAGGCCATTCTATGATTGCCTCCACCTTATTGGTGATCCACTGATATGCCCATTTCAAAGATTATATGACCGAAGAATTTAACATTTTTTTTTAATCATAATTCACATTTCTTAAATTTAGTATTTATTTATTTTCCTCTGAGTATCGGTAGAGCAAGACGAAGATCTTCCTTGCGGTCTTACTAACTTGTTGAATATGCAAGAATGTCCTCAATAAATGCTACCACAAACTTGTCGACAAATTTTCTTGAACACTCTGTTCATGAGTTCTATGAATGTTGCTGGAGCATTGGTCAGGCCAAAAGGTATTATCGTGAACTCATAGTGTACATACCCTTTTATTTTATTATTTTTTTTTTGGCTGTTTTAGGAATATTCTCTGCCTTGGCCTTCAATTGGGGTAGTCTGATTTTAGATAGAGCTTCAAAAAGATCTTAGCTCCTTTTAACTGATAGAAAAAGTCATCTATTCTTGAAAGATGACATTTGTTCTTGATCCTATTGAGTTCTTTGTAGATCGACACACTATCTTGTGCTTTCACCATTCTTTTGTGTCTGAAGCTCCCCAAGGAGAGGCACTTAGTCTGATTTGTTTTTGACTAAAAAATCTTGGAATTGATCTTTTAGCTTCTTGAGTTCAACTGAAGCCATTTTCTAGGGTTCCTTAGATTTTAGTGTAGCACGAGCTATCAAGTTACTTTCGAATTCTACTTCACTGTCTAAGATAATTCAAAGTAACCTTTCCGAAGCTCGCTACCACAGGAATATTTTATATCTTGAGCTTAATTCCTTCTTTTGCTTCTCTCATTATTGCTAGTTAGACTTCTTCGCCATACTCCATGCCTTTCTAGATCTGAGAAGCAGAAAGGAAGGATTTCTGTTCCTTATCCTTGCCATAAATTATGATTTATTCTTGGATTGGAGTTTGGCATTCTTACCCCGACCATTTACCGTTGCATGATTCTTGTCCAACCAACCAATTCTCAGAATGACGTTGAAATTTACCATAGTACACTAAATAAAATCGGCACTAAATATATGTGTATCCATACTTATTTTATTCTATCTTAAAATTATCATGATTAATATCTCAAAACTTAAAACCAATATAGAATCTTAGAACATAACTCCTTATCAGCCTATTGACTTATGTCCCAATAACCTAGTTAAAATTTCTTTCAATTTTGTACGGAAGAAACTAATTCATCAAGCAATTATTCTTTTACTAAATTTGTCTTTAATCAAAACTATGAGCCTAACATGCTTTAATACAAACAAGTTTCGTTGGATGTCTTTCTCCACAAATCTTTCCCCTATTTTTCTTTTTACTATAAGAAGAGTCAGAACCTATTATGCGTGTTACATTTCCCTCGATGTCCACCAATATCTCATAACTCTCTTTATTTACCTAAGGTAATGATCTTAATCTCTTAACTTAAGTTATTGTTTCTTACCTCTATTAAATATTCCAAAATCATACATATTTAAATTTATCGCTTAATATCTCAAATTTAAATGTCCATACCGTTAATTATTGACATAAAAATCAACTTTCATATCTGAATATCAAAACTTATTTAATTCTTATCTCATATTTTCATAAATATTATTATCCCCGAATCAAACATTTCATCTTAAGTCGGAAACTTATCTTCGATAAGTAAATTCCAAAATTTAAGTCAACTTATATCAGAGTATTTTTATTCCCAAAAATATAAGTCAAATTATCTTTGATAGGTATGTTCCCAAAAATATAATTCAACTTATCTCTGTACATTCTCAAAGAAATGTTACACTTCTTTCTTTCATATAATTTAACTATAATATCAGTCCAGCCTACCTTATCATCTCTTCATCATCACTGTTCTTTTTCCACTATTTCCATAGGTGCTTCTTCTTCTTTTTCTTCTTCTTCCATATTTTCCATGACAAGGTGCATATAGTTATGTTGTTCTTGCATTCTATCCATATCACCATGAAGCTTGGAGATGTAACGTTCTTGCTTGCTAGAAATGTCTTCATGTTGATAAAGAGAGCGGTTAGCAAGATCCTTCTCAGTTTCAATCTTTACTATCAACTTTCGATTAGGGGTCGTATCACGTGAGATGGGTTACATAGTGTTAGGGCGAGCTGGCTCTTTGATCTATCATGGCGATAGGTGAGACGTTGTATATCAGTTTGAAGTACGATCTTAATCTTTACAAGTTCTTGTTCTCTTGTTTTTCTATAGCGACTTGATCCTTTAGGGTTGCAATCTCTCGTGTTTGGGTTTCAATGGTATCTTGACGCTTGCGAAGGACGGATTGAGCACGAGCACGAAGGCATCCGTTGAGGTAAAATTTCAGAATCAAATAAAAGATAGAAAGGCATAAACAATGTTGTAATGGGATTTTTGATACTAAGAATTTGCAGGACGATTGAAGGAAATAGATTTCGAATTTCTCAAAGAATTTTGGAAAGAATGAGAGTTTGTTTCAGAATTTACTAGGCTTTTGCGAAAATTTGACTTCTTCAAATTTTGTTTGTCAAAATCCCAGCGGGATTATGAACCTGGCGGCTCTGAAACCACTTAAATGTCACGCCCCGTGTCCGAAGCGTTGGTGACATCCGGCATTGTTTAACAATTTCTTGAAAACAATTAAGCCTCGTATCGAAATGCCAAAAACCAGTCTTTTTCATAATTAAAACATTTTTTTTACATTGACAATAGAATAAAATACATCAGAGTTGCAAATGCGGAAACTGAACAAAAGAAAAATAAAGTCTTGATTTCTTGTATCTTTCTCATCGGCTACCATCCTCAGAAGGCTTCTTGTTCCTTCTCATTCAGTTGCTCTTCATTTTAATCTGAAATTTGTAAGGGGTGAGTGTTTTGGGAAACACTCAGCAAGTGGGGGTTGATCGATTTCCAATGATACATATAGAACTTAATCTTTAAAACATTTCTTTAACAAACTTTCAAATCTTAATACTTTTAACTCATCATAACAAAAACGAAACAATTATGACACAGAGGTTATCATACGATTCAGAGCAGTTCAGAAACAGATCAGAACAATTCAGAATAGAACAGATCGAAACAGACAGAACACTGTTACTCATCTCATTTCCATGGTCAAATTGTCCCCAATATGTTAGTCCTTTAAGGGGTGAGGCCAGAACTCGGTTTTATACCCACCGGTGGGGGCCAGACAGAAATGTTTTATACCCACTATTGGGGGCCAAACGGAAATGGTTTTATACCCACCATTGGGGGCCAGACAGAATCACAATTCTCGTCCCATTTCAAATTGAATCGTAAGAGTGTAACAAAGATTTCAGATTTTTATCGAACAGAACTTATCAGAATTATAGATATCAGAATTTCAGACGGATGCAGCGGAATCAACAAATTTCGAAGAACAGAAAGAGCATATAATCGATCGAAATTTTAAAAGACGGACATCATGCTGTTTTCAAAAATGAGGACACACATTCATGCATGTCATAACTTATATATTCAATATTTAAAAATACAATCGAATATACATATCAAAACCCACTTACCGATTCTCGTACAAAGTTCATTTCGAAAATTGAGCAGCACTTCATCGTGACTTTAACAAATGCGATCTTCAATCGAGCAGCACTACGATTATTCCTTCGAGCAGACTGAGACACAATTTTAGCAGCACTTCGACGTAAATTTTGATCGCCTGCACCGCAAGAATTTCCTCCTTCTTCCTTGACTTCGGCCGAGACTTGAGGGGTGAGGAGAGGGCCGAAAATTTGGGAGAGTTTTTGAGGGATTTTTGAAGTGCATTCTTGTATGTGACTTTAGGTGGTATTTATAGAAAATTCTTGCTTCCGAGCGACGTACCCTTAATTCTAAAGGTTTTACATTGCCTCTGCTTCTTTTTGAGCTACTTTCCGAGCTTTTTGAGGTGCTTTGCTTCGAAAAATCCGGGTTCTCACAGATTTAGTTTTCCATGAGCTTACTTTTGATCAACAATCATATTTGGGAAAATGAAAAATATATTGGAACTTAGAACTTTTATACAAACACACTATATTTTACAATGGGATATAATGATCCTCAAGCTAGCACAAGGCCTCTAATTATAGGCCAAATGAGATAAAGGGTCAAAATTTTTATTAATGCCATGTAGTTGTAATAGTAGTTTTTATCTCCTTCAACTTCAATTTCATGGCCCTTCTTTCAATGCTATGTTCCACGACTTTAATATCCGAATTTGACTCTCCATTTGAATTTTGTAGCTTGAGTTATCATTATTTTACCAACACGTAGAAAACCTGAAAATAAAACATATTTATTAAGATATTTAAATATAAACAAATAATACTAAAATAACATAATTTTATAAATTTTATGAAACTTAAATTTTAAAATACAGGTTTTAACATATAATAAATTATTAATTTTAAGTTTAATCACACCTCCACACTATCTTATTACTAGTCCCTTAGTAATAAAATAAAATATATCAGAAAATCACAACCTAGATTATTTATTTCTTTTATATATTCAAATATACAAACATATTCATTTAAAAAAAAAAAATCATATATCGATTTATTTTTCGTTTAATCTAATAATATAAAATTTGATGTGTTTTTATTATTATTCTTATTTCACATAATATATAAAGTAACAATATATATAATTTTTAAATTTCTAAATTTTTTATAATAATATAGTCAAAAAGATAATTTACACCACCACCATGACATGTATAATAACAAGAATATTATTGTAAAAGCCTCAACTACATATATTCTTTCAGGTCAAAATATTTAATGAATAGCTAGTTTTCACTCATGGAGCTAGAATGAATATTAACTCTCATTGAAAAAGGCTAAGTGTTAAAGCAAACAATTAAATAAACTAATATTGAAAACAAAATAGGAAAATTTACAAAGAATAAAATCCTCTTTTTTTGTTTTTTTATCTTTTTTTCTTTTTTTTAATAACGTGGCTGCAAAATTTTACAATAACATAAAATTTTTTTATTCAAACATTCTACCATAAATATCAATATATATATACAAACATTTATATAACGGATACATCCGACTACCTTTGAAACTTCTCTAGCACAAACAACTCTTTTTGTTTTTTGTTTTTTGTTTTTTGTTTTTGTTTTTTTTAAGAACACATTGATAGTTGTTTTTACATCACATTGATAGTACATCAATCAAATCTAGAAAAAAATAAATTACAATGAATAAAGTACTTTGCAGTCCATTATTTATTTAATTTTTTATCAATAAATATTTTTTTAGGGGAGTTATATTCTTGTAATTAACCATTTTTTAATAATCAATAAAAGTTTATTAATTGTTTTCTCATTTCTCACCACTTACTCACAAAAGATGTGTGAATATATATTATACTTTTACAAAAAGAATTCTTTCAATTATACATGTTAACAACCATACAAACCATATCTTTTAACTATATTCTCATAAAAATTTTAGAAATTATTTTATTTGAAAACATACACAATTATATATATATATAAATAAACACATCTATTATACATTTTATATTAGTTGATAAAAAATATATATATATATAAATATATAAATTGGTACATATGAAAACTAATTTTTCTTGTAGTCTGAAATTTGAATATAATGAATATTAAAATCTAGTGTATTGTGATTTTCCAATAATTATTAACTAATGCGTCTCAGGTGCATTTTACTGACACCTTACTCGACATTGAATAAAAATAATTATTATAATTACTATATATAAGTATATATTTTTATTTTCATATAATAAAAAAACTAAGAGGAGAAGAAGAAGAAATTATCCATACCTTAAAAAAAACATTAAAACATACCGTTGAACCACAAGTTTAGCATCACACGAATTTTCTTTTCTTACTCTTGGATGTTGGCCAATTAAGTTGAGATAAGAATGGATCTGGTTCATGACTAAATCCTTGCAGTAAATCAATAAGTTCATCTTCACTTGTAGCAGAAACTAACATCCTTCGTGAAGCGAATGAAAGAAATCCTTGTTCCACAACATCATCAAGAAACGTTAACAGTTTATCATATAGTTGTTAATATTTAACAAACCAATTGGCTTATGATGGATATTTAATTGTGCCCAGCAAACAGTATGAAATATTTCCTCGCAAGTACGAAACCTCCTGGCAAAGCAATGAAAGCATCTGAATGTTCAATCATTTGAGTAATTCGTACATACACGTTGTCCACTTTCATTTCTTCTCGTATTGTTGGTCCAGTAAGACTGGCTAAGGTAATCGGAATAATGCCTAAGACTTCACTTCCACCTGCATGCGCAACTTTTGCAACTTTTCCCATGAGACCAACTTCACCACCACTATATACCAAATGAATCTTTTTTTTAGCAAGTGTTATGCCAAGCTTTTCTGCTACTTCTTCATAAATTGAATCTTTTCCTGCACTAGATCCACAAAATACACAAATATTTTTTTTATTTTACTTACCGTGGTTGTTGACATGTTTAGAAATATGTTTTCTATAATTGTTAGATCACAGCATATGAATTTATAAGCGTACCATGCCAAAATTCAATATTTGAACAGGAAATTATTATTAATAAAAGAAAATAAAAATGACATAAAATTAAAACACATATATACAGCGTAGTTGTGATTTTGGCTCACATCTTCCTCTGATTTTATGTTCAGTAACGACTTCAACGCCTTCTATGAGTCGAGGATATGCTTCCCATCCAATTTTCTTATAAATTGGCAAACAAGATCTTTTAACGTCAGATTCCCAAGACTAAATCGTGTGTGTATATAATAACTTATCAAAATAGATATGTGTTACAACAGTAGGATATTTGTAAGGCTGATTCCACCGTCCATATTGATAATCCTCATGTTGAAATTGCCACCATAGTTTAAGAAGTTCATTTTGCACGTATCCACTAGAATGCGTATCAAGAACCTCTAGAAAATTATCCAAAGACTCTTTACTCAGACCATTCTTAATGAATAAAATTTTATCTTCTCTATTTATTGATTCATTCCAAATTTTTTGCATTTCCCCTTACAAGTCCACCTTGCACATTTATGACATCCACCTATACGTTTCGCTTTTCGCTTTTTTGCATATGTGCTTTTACCAAATCCTGGCATATGTCTTATTATTATTTCAGTTGCTTCCCCAACCAATCGGACTTTTTCTTCAATTATCAAACGAACATCATTCGGTATGCCATAAGACATCATCAACCTTAGTCGCTCACATTTAGCTTTATATGTTTTTTTCAGCGCATTATCAGATAAACAAGCAAAATATTTACGAAGATTCATAATACACACATCCATATTATTTTATTTTTATTATTATTATAATATATATATTTAAATTATTTTGGGAAAACTGAAGAAACAGACTTAACAGTCACGGAGTACCGTTATCCGCCGCTTAACCGAGAAATGTACTAGAATTTGCAAAAAAAATGAAAATATCAAACAACTATTGTGGATCATATAAAGGCATAAACTCATCATTAAGAATTTCATTTTCTATAAAAGGCTTAAGTATTTTCCCATTAACTTTAAACACGTCATTATTTTTAGTATTTTCAATATCAACAGCACCATGGGGATAAAAAAATTTAACTATAAATGGTCCTAACCACCTCGATCTTAGTTTTCCTGGAAATAAATGCAAACGAGAATTATAAAGTAGAACTTTTTGTCCAATTTCAAATGACTATTTCATAATATTTTTATCATGAAAGGCTTTAGTTTTATCTTTATAAATCTTTGAATTTTCATATGTATCATTTCTTAATTCTTGAAATTCATTTAATTGCAATTTTCTTAATTTAGATGCATCATCTAAATTAATATTAAATGCTTTAATTGCTCAATAAAATTTATGTTCAAGTTAAACCGGTAAATGACAATGCTTACCAAAACTAACCTATATGGTGACATCCCTAATGATGTTTTAAATGCAGTTCTGTATGCCCATAATGCATCAATTAATCTTAAAGACCAATCTTTTCGATTTGGATTAACTGTTTTTTCTAAAATTTGTTTGATTTCTCTATTTGCAAGTTCAACTTGACCATTACTTTGAGGATGATATGTGGTAGATATTTTATTTGTAACGCCATATTTTCTTAACAAAGAAGAAAATGATTTTTTTATAAAATGACTTCCCCCGTCACTAATTATTGCTCTAGGTATTCCAAATCGGCTAAAAATTTTTTTTAAAAAAAATTTTATAACAACTTTATGATCATTAGTTCTACATGCAATTGCTTCAATCCATTTTGAAACATAATTAACAGCGACTAAAATGTAGGTAAATCCAAAAGATAATGGAAATTGACCCATAAAATCTATTCCCCAACTATCAAATATTTCAATAATTATGATTGGATTTAAAGGCATCATGTTTCGTTTTGAAATTGATCCCATCTTTTGACAGTTTTCACAAGATTTGCAAAATAAATGCGT
Organism: Primulina tabacum; assembly: GCF_025594145.1. Taxonomy (NCBI): domain Eukaryota; kingdom Viridiplantae; phylum Streptophyta; class Magnoliopsida; order Lamiales; family Gesneriaceae; genus Primulina; species Primulina tabacum. The sequence continues at coordinate 17,223,791 of NC_134561.1, forward strand.
ATCTTTGAATAAAGACGGCCAATAAAATCCACATTGTAAGATTTTTGTAGCTGTTTTATTGGATAAAAATGACCTCCACATGCTTCAGAATGACAAAATTTAACAACATTACTTACTTCATTGTCAGGTATGTATCGTCGAAAAATTTGGTCAGGAAAATACTTAAACAAGTAAGGATCATCCCAATAAAATTTTTTTACTTCTATCAAAAATTTATTCTTATCCTGTGAATTTCAATGAGAAGGCATTTTATTTGTCACAAGAAAATTTACAATGTTAGCAAACCATGACATAATAGTAGCATAAAACAAATGATCATCTCGAAAATTTTCATTTATTGGTTTTTCATTATGAGATGATTCAATCATTAATCTAGATAAATGATCGGCTACAACATTTTCTTTTCCTTTTTTATCTTTAAATATAATATCAAATTCTTGTAACAATAAGATCAACCGTATTAATCTTGGCTTCGCATCTTGTTTATTTGATAAATATTTTACGACAGAATGATCAGTGTAAACAATAGTAGTAGAACCAATTAAATAAGATCGAAACTTATCTAATGAAAATACTATTGAAAGTAATTCTTTTTCAGTAGTTGAATAATTTATTTGGGCACTATTCAAGGTTCTACAAGCATAATAGATTGCATAAGTTTTTCCTTCTTTTCTTTGTCCTAACACAGCTCTTATAGCATAATCACTTGCATCACACATTAATTCAAATGGTAAAGACCAATATGGAGGTTGTAAAATAGGTGATGTAATTAAAAGATTAATTATTTTTTTAAAAGCATTTTCACATTTCTGAGTCCATTCAAATTGTGTATCTTTTGTTAAAAGATTTGAAATTGGTTTAGATATTATGCTAAAATTTTTTATAAAACTTCGATAAAATCCTGCATGACCCAAGAATGATCGAACTTCTTTGACCGTTTTTGGTGATGTTAAATTAGCAATAACATCAACTTTGGCTTTATCAACTTCAATTCCTTTTTCAGATATCACATGTCCTAAAATAATATCAGATTTAACCATATAATGACATTTTTCCCAATTTAAAACAAGATTTTTTTCTTCACATCTTTTTAATACTTCTTCTAGGTTTTTAAGAAAATTTTCAAATGAGTTTCCAAAAACAGTTATATCATTCATAAAAACTTCTACAAATTCTTCAATCATATCACTGAAAATACTTAACATGCATCTTTGAAAAGTATCCGGAGCATTACATAAACCAAATGGCATTCTTTTAAATGCAAAAGTTCCGAAAGAGCAAGTGAAAGTAGTTTTTTCTTGATCTTCTAATGATATAGGTATTTGATAATACCCCGAATACCCATCAAGAAAACAGTAATAAGAATTACCTGCTACTTTTTCTAGAATTTGATCTAAAAATGGTAGTGGGAAATGATCTTTTCTAGTTGCATCATTTAATTTTCTATAATCAATATACATACGCCAACTAGATGGAATCATAGTTTATAATAACTCTCCCTTTTCATTTTTTATAACAGTGATGCCTGACGTTTTAGGTACTACTTGTGTTGGGCTTACCCATTTACTATCTGAGATTGGATAAATAATTCCGGCATCTCATAATTTTAATACTTAATTCTTAACAACTTCCTTCATATGTGGATTTAACCTTCTTTGTGGTTGTTGATATGTTTTAGCATTTTCTTCCAAGTGAATTCTATGTGTGCAAATTAAAGGATTTATACCTTTTATATCTTTCAAAGTCCATCCAATTGCATTTTTATATTTTTCAAGTAATTTAATTAAATCTTCTTCTTGATTTGATAGAAGAGTGGAAGAAATTACAACAGAAAATGTTTTATTTTCACCAAGATATACATATTTCAATTCTAATGGTTAAAATTTTAATTCAATTTTTGTATCATCTTCTTTAACATTATTTTGAGACTCAAAACTTTCCATTGAAAAAACTTCAGATTATTGATTTTCTTCTTGTATATTTTCTTCCACAATTGTTTCAATTTCATTATCGTATTCCTTTTCATTTATACTTGGTTGTTTACATAAATTGAACACATTAAGTTCTAGAGTCATATTTCCAAAAGACAATTTCATTATTCTATTTCGACAATTAATTAAAGCAATTGAAGTAACTAGAAATGGTCGTCCCAATATTACTGGAATTTCATCATGTACTTCTATTGATTGTGTATCCAAGACAATAAAATCTACAGGATATATGAATTTATCAACTTGAATCAACACATCTTCTACAATACCTCTAGGTATTTTGATTGACCTATCCGCCAGTAAGAGAGTAACAGAAGTGGGTTTTAATTCTCCTGAATTAAGTTTTTCATAAACTGAATAAGGAAGTAAATTCACACTTGCTCTCAAATCTAACAAAGCTTTTTTAATTTTATTTTCTCCAATAATACATGAATTTTTTGGACAACCAGGATCTTTATATTTTAAATTAGAATTGTTTTGAAGAATAGAACTTACTTGTTCGGCCAAAAATGCTTTCTTCTTCACATGCAATTTTCTCTTCACAGTACATAAGTCTTTTAAAAATTTTGCATAGGAAGGTACTTGTTTAATAGCATCTAATAATGGAATATTTATCTTTACTTGTTTAAAAACTTCATAGATATCAGAATCACTTTTTTGTTTTTTATGATTTGTTAATGCATGAGGAAATAGTGGAGGTTTATTTGACTCATTTACTATTTTTGATGATTTAACATTCACCATATTATTCTTAGAATTTAAGGTACCATCATTCTCAAAAGTATCAGGATTATCATCCTTACTCTTTGAATTTAAATGATACTTGTTTTCATTGCTATATGGATCATTAACTATTTTACCACTTCTAAGGGTAATAACAGATTTTATTTGATCAATTTTATCATTATTTAATTCTTGATTTTGAGTTTTAGGATTAGGTTGAGGTTGAGATGAAAATTTTTCTTTTTCATGAATATTAAGTGCAGATGAAAATTTTGCAAGAGATTCTTTCAAATCACCAATAGATTCACTGTTTTGAATATTGATACACTCTTGCTTTTGGATAAACACATGAATTATATCTTCAAAGTTTTTCTTGGAGGTGTAACATATGGAATATAACCTTGATGATTTTGGTTATGTTGTTGTGAATGTTGTGCATTATTATGATTCCTCCAACTAAAATTAGGATGATTTTTCCATCCAAGATTATATGATTGTGAAAAAAGATCTAATATTGGTTTTTTATAATTGTTAACATAATTTGCTTGCTCATGGAGACATTCTTTAAATGAAGGTAATGTTAGACAATGTTTTGTAGAATGATCATGTGTATCACATTTATGCAAACAATTTCTTGAATACTTTTTAATTGACCATTCTTTTTCATTTTTAATGACTCAATTTTTCTTGCTAAAGATGCAAGTTTAGCTTGAGTATATAGATACCACACCCATTTGTTGAATTATTGATTTTAGTTGTTGGTGGTTCTATTGTGCCTATATTATCCCAATTTTGAGCATTTTCTGCTAATGAATCCAAATACTCCATAGCTTCATTTGGGTTTCCATCTTCAAAAGTTCCATTACACATGAATTCTATCATTTGCCTATCTTTAGGTATAAGACCTTCATAAAAGTGAGAAACTGTAAGGCCCGAGAATTTGATTACCGTAATCTGAGATTAATCTGAAATGATTTGGCAATAATTAATACGATTATTGATTTTTAATCGAGATAATTACGAAAAGGCTAACCGAGACACGAAATAAGATAGCGTGTGAAAATGGATGTGCGAGGACCGTAGCATCGGCGCACATGCGCGACCGGATGCGCGCACATGCGCCAAACAGGCAGAAGACCTCGCGCATATGCGCGGAAGATGTCGCGCATATGCGCGAAGCCTATGCGAGTGACTCCAGAGAGCCTCGCGCATATGCGCGGAGATGAGTCGCGCATATGCGCGAGGTGATGTGCAGGATATATGCGGAGACAGTAGGTCTCGCGCATATGCGCGATGTCAGTGCGCGCATATGCGCGAGTAGTCCAGGAGCCGGACAGTGCTTCCGGCGCATATGCGCGGATTTTGGGCGCGCATATGCGCGTGGCTTGCAAAACGTAAGATTGCCACTTGGCTTATTGCATGAATGTGTATATATATATATATTTATATATATATATATACATACATACAAACGTTAATCTTCAGAAGAAATCGAGAGAGAAGCGAGGAAATTGCCAAAAATCCTTATGCCTTTTGTGAAAGATCCGTCCGTCTGATTTTGAATCCGACTTCGGTATCGAGTTCCTAGCGACGCAGGCTACAACTGGACGTAAGTTTTGTTACGTTTAGACATGTTCTGAAATTATGATGTTGTCAGAATTAAATGGAATTCATATATGATGTTCTTGACATGTTAGACATCATAAAATCGAAGTCAGATTAAAGAATAGACTATTTATGAAATTGTTATGAATTTCAGAGTTGATTTAGTTGAGATTCTATATCAGAATTGTGTTATTATTCAGATTATGAGTTGTACTGATACTGGTTATGAATTCTGGTATTATATATGTGATGTTGAGATAGACGGGGTTATCGTGACTGTATTGTTATGCCGTCGAAACATCAGTAGATTGATATTGATCAGATTCAGTATTGATTGAGATTGATCAGATTCAGTAATGATTTCGATTGTATCGTGATATCATTGATATGAATTAGATTGTACCTTGTTCAGATATGGATCAAATTATATACCGATTTGAGTATTGATCAGAACAGGTCTTGAATTGAGTTATATACTGATATAGTATTTATATGATTGTCATTATCAGATTTGGATATGGACAGATTGGGATCCGAGAATTCGTCTTCATCAGATCGTGAAGAGAAAGGTATAAATAGATGTTGATTCGGGATTGCACAACTCGAGTTAGGTTTGACTTGAGAGATGAGTCGAGTCTGAGCGATTGAGTCAGAGTCTTAGAATCACAGAGTGTGATTCAGAGTCTATATTGATTCATATTTCTTATGTGATACATGTTCAGAGTATGAATTACTGTTTGATATCAATTTATGATTTCAGATTATGATACATGTCTTGATATCTATTTCATGCTTTTTTATGCTGTTATATGAAATGCATGTATACATGATTTATACTGGGATTAAATTCTCACCGGAGTTATCCGGCTGTTGTCTTGTTTGTATGTGTGCATGACAGCAGGTGGGACAGGATCAGGGTCGAGAAGATGATGAGAGATCGAGATTAGAGTGGTGATTCCGGACTTTGATGTAGATAGGTTTCATTACTTGATTGTAGTAGTTGAACCTTAATTTGGACTAGAATGCATGTTGTACAAAACTTGTAGTTTTATACTGTTTGTATATTAGATTAATCCCATTACGTTCCGCAGTTTAAAGAAAAAAATTTTATGGCCCTAACTACTTGATTAGTAAATTGATCCTAATAACGATTAAGAAGATAATTAGCGTCCGGGTCCCCACAGCAGGTGGTATCAGAGCGATAGATCCTTTAGATTGAGATAGAAGATAGAATGAGCGGGGTAGATTGAGCTTTCTTTCCTTGCTCGTGATTGCTAGCATGATTTATTGCTTTAATACTTGATTTCCTGAATATCTGAATTGATTTGATAATGTATATGATTGAGAATGAATCAGACCCGATTCTTGATCAGCTGTAAGATGATCGGAGGAGGATTGAAACAGAACTGTTATGTCTGGTTACTGATGATTTTGATAATCAGATCTATCTCCTCGAGGAATCACAGAACAGAGAAGTATCTTGATTGATCAGATGGATGTGTCAGAAACTCTGATGGAAACACAGTTACAGAGGTTTCAGTCATTTCAACCGCCGATTTTAAGGGGTACGGAGACGTTTATTGATTGCGAAAGTTGGCTAGATGATATAGAGATACTGTTTGATTCACTTGAGTATCCAGAGGAACAAAGAGTTAAACTGATTGGACATCAGTTACGGGAAGTCGCAAAGAGCTGGTGGATTGCAACCAAGGAAGTCTTAGAACAGCGTGGTACAGTGATTTCTTGGAAGATCTTCAAAGTTGAATTCTATCGAAGGTTTTTCCCAGCTTCGTACCGAGAGGACAAGAAGGCAGAATTTGAAAATTTGAAACAGGGTCAACTAAACATTGCAGAATATGTTGCCCACTTTTCTACTTTGCTACGTTTTGCTCCTCACGTGGCCGAGAATGATGAAGCTGTGATTGATCATTTCATCAAGGGATTGAATCCTGAGATATTGACATTGATAAGTATGAGCCGACCCTATAATTTTATTGATATTTTGAGTAAAGCTAAGAGAGCCGAAGCTAGTCTGATGAGATGGAAAGGAGCTTCGTTTGTACTTCCAACATTGAGACCACAGCAACCACCTCTCAGATTTGAGATTGGTGGCAGCAGTGGTGGAAAGAAAGATTATTTGGAAGCAAGAGGAAGACAGTTCAAGAGGTCTGGCAGCAGTTTGTCTGGTTCCAGTGGTTCTAGCTAGAGTTATACTGGAGTTTTTTGTAGCGCTTGCGGAGGGAGACATCCCACAGAGCAATGCCAAGGAGTACTTGGTAGTTGCAACATTTGCAAACAGCAAGGACACTTTTCTAGAGTATGTCCACAAAGAGATTCCCGAAGAGTCCAGGGAACAGAAGCATCTGGTGACAGTTACCAAAGAACAGACCCCGGATGCACTTGATGATATAGTGACAGGTAGTTGTTCTTTATGATTATCCTGTATTGGGATTGATAGATACTAGTGCATCCTATACGTTATTTTGAACGAATTGCATTGATTTATGTATTATCTGTTGAGTACTTATCTGCTGTAGTAGTTTATATCTTCAGTTTTGGGAAGCGATTTGATATCAGTAAATTCTGTAAGCATCGTATAATACAGTGGGGTGAGAATGGGATTGAGTTAGCTGGTATTGTACTTGTGTGTCTGAGTATGACTGCATTACTGATATGGCTATGCTGATTAAGTACATAATTACCATAAACGGATTTTAGAAGATGGTAAGATTCGAACCTGAAATGGCCGAAGAATGAATATAGTACGGTAAGGATTCTAGATTTAGAATTCCTTTGATATCCGTGTTATTTATGATTTGAGTATTACCGAAAGGAGCAGAGGACTCCTTATGTATTCAGTTGTTGAATATTTGAAGACGGTATTGAATATTTTGAAAACTGAGATATGGTATACAGAAACTGTTAAAATGTGAATCTTGATTGAGACAAGTTATATTCAGGCTTGTTATATTCAAAGATGATATATCTGTTGATCTTAGCGGAGTGAGATCGTGATTAATTGGTCAAAATTGACGTCAGTGTTAGATATTGGCAGTTCTAGGAGTATTAGCAGGCTATTATCTATCACTGATGTTCTGAATTTGATTTGATATTTCAGTTGTTCAGAATGAATATTTGAAACAGATGGTAGATTGTAGAAATTTGATATTGTGCCAGTTGAATCAGAACTGATTTTGAGAATTAAAGCGACTCAGAAAGTTGATCAGAAATGTTCGGAAATTGATATCGATAGTTGGAGCGGGATATCAATCAGAATATCAGGTATGTGGTACTGTATAGTATGTGAATAACTGACTTATTGTGTCAGATGTTTCAGATTTGAAACGAAAGATATTGTCAGATATGTACAGTAAGTAATTCAGTATTCATCCTGGTGATCGAAAGAAAGAAACCAGGAAATTGGTTATATAGCTTATCGATTCCTGAATGGAAATAAGATCACATTTCCAGGGAAATCGTGATGAAGCTATTGCAATGCTGCCGAAAGAGAGCATTGATTTGAGTTAAGAATGACTAACTCACCAAGTCTGCGAATTTTAATTCGTACATAAAAACGTACAGACAGGACCCGATGATAGAGATTTATGTCAGAAAAGTGGTCAGATTGCATGAAATGCCGGAATTGATTAGATTAGATCATAATTTTTGGTTTATTTATACATTGGCACAGTTTACAGTAGGTTCTAGGTACAAAGTGACAGCTGAGTACCATATATCATCCTCAAATCGACAGATAGTAAGAGCCGACTATCTAGACATTAGAAGATATACTTAGAACTACAATGCTTGATTTTGGCACTAGTTGGCAAGATTCTTTGCCATTTTGTGAGTTATCGTACAGCACAGCTATCAGACGAGTATCGAGATGGCACCGTTTGAAGCTTTGTATGGCAAGAAGTGCATATCTCCGTTTTACTGGGATGATATATCTGAGGTACCAGAACTTGGGCCTGATATGATTCGTGAAATGACTGAGAAGGTGAAGATTATTCAGAAGAGAATGAAGACAGCACCGGATAGGCAAGCCAAATATACCAATATAAGACGTAGACCGTTAGTATGTGAGCAGGGAAACAGAGTATTCTTGAAGATTTCTCCTTTCAGAGGCATTGTCAGATTTGGCAAGCGTGGAAAGTTGTCTCCTAGATATGTCGGTCCTTATAAGATTCTTGAGAAGATTGGCGATCGAGCATATCGACTTGCTCTTCCTCCTTCTTTATCTGGGATACATGACGTTTTTCATGTATCGATGTTGCGTAGATATATGCCAGATATTTCTCATGTCGTTCAGCCTGAAGAAGCAGAGCTTGATCAGACTTTGAGTTATGTTGAACAACCGATACAGATTCTTGATCGGAAAGAGAAGCAGCTCAGAACGAAGACTATTCCGCTTGTGAAAGTTCAGTGGAGTTGTCAAGGCATTGAAGAAGCTACTTGGGAAACAGAATCAGAGTTGAAACAGAGATATCCCGAGTTATTTCTATGATGTGAGTATTTGTTTAAATTTCGATTTTATTGCTTCTGTTACATTCTTTGTATTGATTGCTTGCTATTTGAGGACGAACTCATATCTAAGAGGGGGAGAAATGTAATGCCCCAGATTCTTGTTTGACACTTATGAGTTGTTATCATGTATTATGAATAAGGTATGGAGAACAGACGTGGACAAGCGACGTTGCAAAATTTGAGTTTAGAAATAAAGGGAGACCGCACCCATGCTAGGACACCTACCGCACCCGCGATTGATGGGCAGTAGGTTTGAGTTTTCATATGGTACAATACCGCCGCCGCAGTACAAAAGTGACCGCACCCGCGGTCGATTATTTTGGAAAATTAGAAGGGAGGCCGTGAGCTGAGCGCACCCGCGGTGAAGAGGCAGCGCACCCGCGGTGCGACGTGTTGAGTGAAAAATGAAACATGTGTCCTTGCCATGCATTTAACATGTATGTGTCTTCATTCCAGCTTACACTCCGAGAGAAAAACCAGCAAGACTTCAGATTTTCCTCAAGTTTCTTCCTAGTTTAAATTGTTGGTTTTGAAAGATCCAACCAACCGAAATTGAATCCGAGCTTAGATTCTTGTTCCTCTTGACAAGGGCTTCGAAAGGGTATACATTTTATTGTTTTCCAGCATGTTTTGGTATCCATGTGTTTGAGGAATTCATATATACTTGATAGTATTTGTTGTTGAGATGAAGGAGCAAACATATTTGATACCGGATTGAAAAACGAATATGATATACTGTTGTTGTTAATTTCAGCATGTATTAAATATGGGATGTGTGGATTTCAGAAATTAGATGTGATATGATGGAGATTATATGTTCTTATGATAGCGGTGACCGTATAATTGAAATCAGATCGAAGAAATTATACCGTATGCCTTTGTTATGAATTTCAGCATCTCTGGAGTTGAATTGCATAGATATTGACATGCTGGAATTAGAATTGAGATGATATGATATTGGTTAGGTATTGTTGAGTTATGGTTATTGATTTGTGTTGTTGAGTTGATCGGTATCACGAGATTACGCTGATATGCCGCTAAAATGTACTGAGATAGAATAGTAATACGTACATGTATGGATTGAGATTGTATCGTTGTATAAGTGATATTGATCAGATTATGCCTTGAATTGAATATCGATCAGAACCGATTTTGATTGAGTTGTATATTGACACGGTATATCCAGTATTGATTTGGAAATGCATATTGATATTGTGACTATTCGGCATTGTCATTGTCAGATTGGGGATGGACAGATGTGAATCCGACACTTCGTCAGATCGAGAAGAGAAAAGTATAAATCGATGTGAATGGGAGATCGATTGGAGTTAGATTTAACTCGAGTTTCCCTAAACCACATACTTGTATGTTATTGTTTTCATACCTTTGTATGCTTTGTTTGAGTATGCTGATTTTATTGATGTGTATAAAAGCAGTGGATAGCAGATAGCTATTGAGGGAGAGTCACTGACAGAGGGGCTAGATTTTGACAGAGCGATCACTGGCCCATTGCACATTGTCAGAATAGGATTGGCAGACATGCCAAGTCTTTGGTAGATCTGCCAAGACATTGGACGTTTGGTGTATCGATGTGCTTAGGAGACAGAGCAGCCCTTATTGCAGACTATTCGATACAGATCAGACCAAAGTCCAGGAATAGGGACGTATCAATTACAACCACCGCGAACGTAAGAGATAGGTGGAAGACATGTTACGTTCTTATTCAGACCGGGATCCCTAGATGAGAGATGAGTCGAGTCTGAGCGATTGAGTCAGAGTCTTAGAATCACAGAGTGTGATTCGGAGTCTATATTGATTCATATTTCTTATGTGATACATGTTCAGAGTATGAATTACTGTTTGATATCAATTTATGATTTCAGATTATGATACATGTCTTGATATCTATTTCATGCTTTTTTATATGCTGTTTTATGAAATGCATGTATACATGATTTATATTGGGATTAAATTCTCACCGGAGTTATCCGGCTGATGTCTTGTTTGTATGTGTGCATGACAACTGGTGGGACAGGATCATGGTCGAGAAGATGATCAGAGATCGAGATTAGAGTGGTGATTCCGGACTTTGATGTAGATAGGTTTCATTACTTGATTGTAGTAGTTGAACCTTAATTTGGACTAGAATGCATGTTGTACAAAACTTGTAGTTTTATACTGTTTGTATATTAGATTAATCTCATTACGTTCCGCAGTTTAAAAAAAAAATTTTATGGCCCTAATTACTTGATTATTAAATTGATCCTAATAACGATTAAGAAGATAATTAGCGTCCGGATCCCCACAAATTTGGTAAAAGTTGAATAATTTGAGGTTTAAAGTTGAAATTAGATGCATAAGAAGGAAAAACTAAACAAAATGAGGCACTAGTTCTAATAGGGTTCATATGGTGCCTAAGTGTTCTTAATTGATCATGTTCTTGATTATTATTATTATTATCTTGATTATTTGAATTATCATCCATGTTTAAATTATTTTCAGATACTCGAATAAGTCTACAACTTTTTTTACGACTCCAAAACGCGTACAAGTAAAAACAACAAAATACTTATAAATAAAACATAAACAACAAATATAGACTTAATTTTTACCTCCCTGGAAACGGCGTTAAAAACTTGCTACTTCTTAAATTAAAATTCACCCACGTGTAGGTTGTCTATAAGTAATATATTTCGTGAGTACGAGATCGATTCACAGAGAGGTTATTTTAAGTTTAAATTTATTAATTTATAAATTACCAAATTCAAGAATGAAGTTTACAAATTATAAATTTGTCAAGGCTCAAAGATTTATTCTTGGTTTATGTAATATTGTTTAACTAAATTTATAACAAAGGAAATCACAATAATTAATGGTTCCAAGAAAATCAAATATTTAAACACACACATAATATAATATAGTTCCCACTATAGAAAATATCGAATTAACCGATATTTTATATATGGTACCTATGATTATATATATAACTATATAAATATATAATTGCATAAAGTAAATGTTAAATTAAATCATTATATTCCATTTAGAACAAACGACAGAGCCACGCTATTGCCTAAATTAAATATATGATTTAATAAGCTAGTTGCGATAAAGTAAAAGTTAGTTGCGGAAAAGTAAAAGTTAAATGCAAAAAATAAAACTTAGTTGCGATAAAGTAAAAGTTAGTTGCAGTAAAGTAAAAGTTATATGCGAAAAGAAAAAGTTAGTTGCGATAAAGTAAATATTAGATTGTTAGATGTTAGTATTAAATCATAATATTGCATTTAGAACAACCAGCAGAGCCACGCTATCGTCTAAATGAAATATATGATATAATTATATAAATATATATATATATATATAATATAACAATAATAATAATTGATAAAATATTTATTATATCAAAATAAAACAACAATTCAAGATAACCACTTCAATGGTATCAAGCATTTGATGTAAACTGATAACAACAAATAATTCATTTTTATACCTACAATAAAAAGAAGTTAGCTAAATGAAATGAAATTAAGAAATAACATACAAAATATAAACAATCTTACTTCACTAAGAATTCATCCTCTTCACCTTGACATAATAGATTTAGTTTTCCATGACCTTACTTTTGATCAACACTCATATTTGGGAAAATGAAAAATATATTAAAACTTAGAACTTTTATACAAACACACTATATTTTACAATGGGATATAATGATCCTCAAGCTAGCACAAGGCCTCTATTTATAGGCCAACTGAGAGAAATGGTAAAATTTTTTTATTAATGCCATGTAGTTGTAATAGTAATTTTTGTCTCCTCCAACTTCAATTCCATGGCCCTTCTTTCAATGCTATGTTCCACGACTTTAATCTTCGAAATTGACTCTCCATTTGAATTTTGTAGCTTGAGTTATCATTATTTTACCAACACGAAGAAAATCTGAAAATAAAACATATTTAGTAAGATATTTAAATATAAACAAACAATACTAAAATAACATAATTTTAGAATTTTTATGAAACTTAAATTTTAAAATACATGTTTTAACATATAATAAATTATTAATTTTAAGTTTCATCACAACCCCTCCTTGGCCGACCCCTTGATTCACAAGAAAATAATTTATTGTAGTTAAAAATTTATGCAAGTATCAAAGGTCAGCTTGGTTTTCTAAAGGGACGATTCTTGCACAATAAATTGGTCCAAGGCTCTTAGCTCTTCCTTTAGCTCCCTTTCTTGGTTAACTCAATGGTCATCTCTTGCACAATAAGTTTGTCCAAACCTTTAGCTCCTTTAACTCCTTCCTTGGTTAATTCAATGGTCATCTCTTGCACAATAACTTTGTCCAAACCTTTATCTCCTTTAGCTCCTCTTCTTGGTTAACTCAATGGTCATAAATATGTCCAATCCTTTAGCTCTTCTCCAAGCTCCATTTTTGGTTCTTTTAGGACAAAAAAAAAAACAGCTTCCTTGAGCTGAAATCTTGAGTTCATGAGCTGGGGTTTTACTCCTCGGACGATGACTCTTCCATTGTTGCGTTTTCTTATAGTATAGATCCCTTTCTTAGCTAGTCTTCGAGCTTTAAAGTTACTTTCTCGAGCAATAATAGCTGAAAAATATAAGTTTATAGTTGAGTTTTATAACTAAGCTTAATGTTTTCAACTTCATTTTAAGTTTTATTACTTACATGTTTTGCTTTGAAATTCCGGATCCTCACGATTTCGACTCATATTATCGAGGGAACTTATGGCGACCGTCCATTAAGGTTCAACATCGATGGATAAGGCTTGACACGTAAAGATGAACTGTAACGTACCGTACTTTTAAACTATTTAAAATTTGCGGAAAAATAAAAATTTTCTTAAATACAAATAAACTTTCAAATTTGCATTAAATTAACTTGCTCGTCTACAAACATTTGCAATAAAACAACCACAACCAAGTTTCCAAAAAGTAATAATCGTTTAAACATCATAAACCACTTCTTAAATAAAATCTGAGTATCAAAATTGTCATGCATCAAATCTTAAAACATTTGCGGTCCTCGTGTTTAGCCTCATGCGAAGTCCAAGCCAGCTCATTGGTCCCCACCCCTCGTCTCCTCAAAGTCATCATCACCTGCATCGATCAAGTCTAGTGAGTCTATAGACTCAACATGTATAAACTGAAAATAACAATTAATACGTAATAAAACCACATGCATCGTTAAAATAGAGCATACACACTTGAAACTTGAACTTAATAGCATAAACATACTTGAAACTTGAACGCAGTAGCATAAACGTAGACTGCCATCATCATAAAGCTTTTCTTAAACCTACTTGCATCATACATACTTGAGCATACATAACATCATTTTGCGTAGAGATATGTTTCAAAGCAAGTGACCCGTACATAAATGTGCCTGATCAGACTAAACCACAGTACTGAGCTGGCAGGGATGTCCACTACCACATACATAAGATCCCCGGTCATACTTTACCGGGTGGATTGGTACCTGGTCATACTTTACCGCTTTTCAATCCTGATCAAAACCCGGTCATACTTTACCGGGGGTGAGAGGTCCTCGGCCACGTTCACCGACTTCTAAAACCGTCCATAATTTTGTCACAAGACATTTAGCATACCTCAAAAACTTAAAAGTATTTTCTTTTTCACGTCGAACATACTTACTTGGCATTGAATAATTCGTTGGATCTCGCTTGGAGCCACTGCTGCACATACTAACATGAGTTCGAACCCTTATTTTTCATAACTTAGGCGTAGGTGCTCGTGCTCATAAACGAAGTAAATAAATAGCTTATGACATTCTAGATCACTCGGGACTTGACCTCGTTTAGTCATCGTACTAAACCATGACATAAAACCCCAAACCAAATCCTATATTTTATATTCATAACCACAAAACAAATCCTATATTTTATATTCATAAAAATTAAATTTTTTTTTAAAAAGGGTTACACGGACCTCGTGCAAGGGTCCGGGTAGGGATCCAGGTAGGTGCTGGAAATTCGAATTTTGAAGGAAAAAGTGCACGGACCCCGTGCCAGGATCCGGCTACAGGTCCGTGTCGGTGTTGGAAACGCGAACTAACGGGAAAACACTAGACCTAAGGCTTATTCTTCTAAATCGATCATACGAACTATGAACCAATGCCTCGAGACCCATCCTAGGATGCTATGGCACTTAATAAAACTCCAACAAACACCCCAAAACAACTACCCATCACAAACGACGCAACCCAATCCGTGAACACGACATTTGACACCATATCAATTCCTACGACTTCTAATTCAACCGAGTGCCTAACGACACAAAATGAAACACCAAAAATCATCCCAACATCATTCTCGATGTACTTAAATGCAGCAGCGATCACCCGTCGATCCCTAACGAAGCCTTCAACAATAAAACTTTAAGAACACATCAAGAACGCATTTTCAGAAAATCACAATTTGAGCAGCTCCACAAAAACGATCATAACTCACTCATTTCTTATCCAAATATTTCGAAATTATTGTCAAATCGAAGGTATCAAAAAGTTCAACATTTTATATGTTGAAAGTTTTTCCAAAAAATTGACCAAAAAGTCACAGTATTTAAAATGACACCAAATTTTGGGTTTTCAGATCTAAAATCGAATTCTAAAATCAAGAATCGACTTTTTCCCTTAAGTTTCGATTTTTGCTCTAATTCCTCGATTTTCTTTCATATGTATATATATATATACCATGCATGTTTTCCCAAAACGTGGCTCATGTCTTTGTGCTGCACGTCTCGCGCATGTGCGCGACCTATCTCGGCGCATATGCGCGAGACATAATGTCTTGGCGCGTGTCTACACGGTGGCTCACGCATATGCGTGTCTACACGGTGGCTCGCACATATGCGCGCATATGTACGTCATCTTGTACGGAATAAAACATGCGGATTTGGTTAATCTATCAATCACGACCCAAATCGCATCACAACCTTTGGAGGAATGCGGAAATTGTGTCACAAAATCCATGGAAATGTGATCCCATTTTCATTCAGGAATGGACAAACTTTGTAATAATCCTCCTGGTTTCTTTCTTTCTGCTTTCACCTGCTGGCAATTCAGACATTTGGAAACAAATTCGGCAATGTCAGTTTTCATTTGTTTCCACCAGAACTGCCTTTTCAAATCGTTGTACATCTTTCTACCGCCAAGATGAATACTAAAATCGACTGTTGTGCGCCTCTGACAATATCTGTCGTCTCAAATCTGAAACATTCGGCACAACCAGACGATTAGTCACATACAAGACGTTATTACGTACTTGATACTCCGATCGATGTCCTATTCTGACCATCGATACTAATTTCTGTACATTCTGATCAACTTTCTGAGCGGCCTTAATCCTTAAGATCCGCTCGGGTTCCACTTGCACCGTATAAAGTTTCAACGGTCTATAATCTGTTTCAAATGCTAATCCAGACAAACAGCAGTCTTCTATCAAATTTGAAACACCGATCATCGACAAGGATAAAGAACATACCTTTCGACTTAGTGCATCAGCTGCTGCATTAGACTTTCCTGGATAGTATTTGATTTCACAATCAAAGTCTTTAAGAAAATCAAGCCATCTTCGTTGCCTCATATTCAATTCAGATTGTGAAAACAGATATTTCAAACTCTTATGATCAGAATATATCTCAAACTTTTCCCCGTAAAGATAGTGTCGCCATATCTTTAATGCAAAGACAATGGTTGCAAATTCAAGATCATGAATTGGATAACGGGTCTCATGTGGTTTAAGCTGTCTTGAGGCATAAGCAATAACATGCCCTCGCTGCATTAGAACACATCCCAACCCTCTGTGAGAGGCGTCGCAATAAACCACAAAATCACCAGTACCGGATGGGATAGTCAACATCGGAGCACTGGTCAATCTCTTTTTCAACACCAGAAAACTGGTCTCGCATTCTTCAGACCAAACAAATGGAGCATTCTTCTGAGTCAGCTGAGTAATTGGTTTAGCAATACTTGAGAAATCTTTAATAAAACGACGGTAATATCCCGCTAAACCCATGAAACTGCGAATTTCGGGCACAGATGTTGGTCTTGGCCAAGAAATCACGGCTTCAACCTTACTGGGATCCACAGATATTCCATTTCCGGATATAATATGGCCCAGAAATACTACCTGTCTTAACCAAAACTCGCATTTCGACAATTTAGCATATAATTTCTCAGTCCTTAAAATTCGCAACACAGTTCTTAAATGCTCAACATGCTTATTCATATTCTTTGAATAAATCAAAATATCATCAATGAATATAATCACAAATTCATCGAGATATTTCTGGAATACACGGTTCATCAATCCCATAAATACAGCTGGAGCATTCATCAGACCAAACGACATGACAATAAATTCATAGTGTCCATACCTGGTTCTGAATGCTGTCTTTGAGATATCAGAATCTCTGACTCTCAGCTGATGATATCCAGATATCAAATCGATCTTGGAATATATAGAAGAACCCTGCAACTGATCAAACAAATCATCAATACGAGGCAAAGAATATTTATTCTTTATCGTTGCCTTGTTCAGTTGCCGATAGTCGATGCAGAGACTCATCGAACCGTCTTTCTTTCTTACAAACAATACTGGAGCACCTCAAGGAGAAACACTCGGTCTAATGTACCCCTTGGCCAGTAAATCTTCCAGCTGATCTTTTAATTCTTTCAATTCAATTGATGCCATTCTGTACGGGGCTCTAGAAATTGGCACTGTACCTGGCATCAATTCAATGCTGAAGTCTATCTCTCTAACTGGAGGTAATCCCGGGATCTCATCTGGAAAGACGTCAGCAAACTCACGTACCACTGGCAAATCAGCCAATGATGGACTCGACTTCAGTGAATCTACTGAATATACAAGGAATCCCTCTACTCCTTTCTGTAACAATCGAGTTATAGATAATACGGATACTAAAGGAATTCTCGATTTAGAACCCTCGTAGAATTTCCACTCTTCCGTCATATCTGGTCTGAATCTCACTATCTTGTGGAAACAATCCACAGTCGCTCTGTACTTGGTCAGCATATCAATACCGATAATACAGTCGAAATCAGACAACCCCAGTACAATACACTCTAATTCAATCTCATGCCCGTCATACAGTAGTACACAATGTTTAACCGAATTTACTGATATCAAACCTGTCCCCAAAGGAGAAGAGACAGACACTACAGTAGCTAAAGACTCTACAGGCAATGCATGACTCAATGCAAATCATTCAGAAATAAATGTATGTCAAGCACCAGTATCAATCAATACATAAGCAGGGTAACCACATAAAGAACAGTTACCTGCCACAACGTCATCTGGTGCTTCCCGAGCCTGCTCTTCTGTCAAAGCGAACACTCTGGCCTGCTGTCTAGGAGGCTGGCTAACGGTCTGGCTACCTCCTGGCCTCTGCTGTGACTGAGTTGGCGCTGGCTGGAATATATAAACAGCAGCTGATCGTCTCTCAGTCTGTGCTGCTGATCCCGATGACTCGGCTCCCTGAGATCTTTGGGACCCTCTCTGTGGACACACTTTAGCAAAGTGTCCCGGCAGTTTACAGATGTTGCAACTACCAGTTACTCCCTGGCATTGCTCAGTTGCATGTCTTCGTCCGCAAGTCTTGCAATAAACTCTAGTGTAACTCTGGCTCTGTGTGGAACCACCAGAGCTGGAAGAATGCTGCCAGATTTCTTGAATTACTTTCCCTTGGCTTTCAAAAATTCTTTCTTCCCTCCACTGCTGCTGCCACCCTCGAATCTGGGAGGTGGTTGCTGTGGTCTCGGTGCTGGAGGCACAAATGAAGCCCCTTTCTGTCTCATCAGACCGGCTTCTGCTCCCTTAGCTCTGTTCAGGGCGTCAGTAAAGTTATTCGGTCGCCCTGTGTTCACCAATGTGAAAATATCTCGGTTCAAGCCATTGATGAACTGGTCTGCAGTAGCTTCTTCGCTGTCAGCCACATGTGGAGCAAATTTCAACAAGGTGGAGAATTTGGACACGTATTCTTCTATGTTCATCTGTCCCTGCCTCAAGTTTGCAAACTCCGCCCCTTTGTCCTTCCGGTACGACACTGGAAAGAACCTTTGATAAAATTCAGTTCTAAAGACATTCCAGGTGATAATCGTACCTCGTTGTTCCAAGGCCCGCTTTGTGGTAATCCACCAGTTCTTTGCCACATCGTGTAACTGGTGCCCTATCAGTTTCACCCTCTTCTCATCAGTATAGTCCAAGGACTCAAACAACATCTCGATATCATCTAACCAACTCTCGCATTCCACTGAATTCTCCGTACCCTTCAGAGTTGATGGATGGAAAGACTGAAATCTCTTTAACAAGATCTCCATTGGAGTGGCTGTAACGTCCATTGGAGGATTTGAAGTACTACCCTGTTCAGGTACTCTTCTTGGAGGCATATCTGATAATCAAAAGGATTAGTAATCCCAATACACAGATATGTTTTAGTCCTCCTCCGATCATCTTACTGCTGATCTAGAATCGGTGCTGATCCATTCTCAATAACACATGTTTTCAAATCAAGTCAGATAAACAGATAAACATGCATTATAAAGCAGTAAATCATGCTAGCAATCAAAAGCAGGAAAGAAAACCTCAATCTACCCCGCTCAATAGCTCCTACCTCAGTCTTAAGGATCTATCGCTCTGATACCACCTGTTGTGGGGACCCGGACGCTAATCATCTTATTAATCATCATTGGGACTAATTTAATTAATTATAATAAACAGGATCTAAATTTTTTTTTTTTAAATGCGAAACGTAATGGCATACATCTTAACATACACGTCAGTATTTAAAGTACAAATCTTGCACTATATACAATCAGTCTCAACTAAGGTTTAACAACTATATAACAAGTGTTTAAACCCTAACGAGGAATACAATATCAATAACTTCCTCAATCAATACTGGATATAATTAGAACTGAATCAAACTCCGTTTCAACAGCATAACAGTACAATCTCACTATACCCAGCAATACCAATCGATACATATCAATTCTTGCAACTCATGGGCCATAATGATACACATCTGATATCATATCTCAACCCAATTAACTCTGAAATTCATAACAATTCTATATGATATCCGTTTCTTAATCTGACTTTGATTCTACGCTGTCTAACATGTCAAGAACAACATATATGACGTGTATTCAATTCCAACAACATCATAACTTCAAAACATGTCAAAACGTAATAAAACTTACGTTCTGTAGTAGCCTGCGTTGATATGAACACAGTACCGAAGTCGGATTTAAAATCTAACGGACGGATTTCTCACGAATCGAATTCTAAAATCAAGAATCGACTTTTCCCTTAAGTTTCGATTTTTGCTCTTATTCCTCGATTTTATTTTATATGTGTATATATATATATATATCGTGCATGTTTTCCCAAAACGTGGCTCATGTCTTTGTGCTGCACGTCTCGCGCATATACGCTACCTATCTCGGCGCATATGAGCGAGACATAATGTCTAGGCGCGTGTCTACACGGTGGCTCGAGCATATGCGCGCACCTCTTCCGCGCATATGCACGAGGAATTCTTCACAACTCTCGGGTACCCTCGCGCATGTGCGCGAATCCAAGTCGAGCATGTGCGCCAACCTCTCTGGACCTCTCGCGCATGTGCGCGCATACAGTCGCGCATGTGCGTCTAGTGTTCTGTTCCGCACCATGGGCTTCTGCCCTACTCGCGCATATGCGCGCCTACTCTTCGCGCATATGCGCGAGACCTTCGGCTCTCGCACCAACAACTTCACATACAAACTTTTAATTCGTGTCTCGATTAGCCCTTTCATAATCGTCTCGATTAAAAATTAATAATCGTAATTTAACACGATATAAAATCTTGGGCATTACATTATATACACCGAGCAGAAAATTTCAGCAGCTGGTCGAGGGCTTCTAGGTTCTTAGGCGGTTTGAAATAAGTTATTTAAGGGCCGGTCATGTGTAAATAAGTCATGATTTAATTTTGGGAAATTTTGATTAAGTTTTGGGTTGATTAGTTAAAATCGGGAACCCGATCCAAGTTTTAAAACGAATCATTAAAGTTACTCTATGGGCTCGAGTTTACGTATTGGAAATGATTATAAATATGTTTTGAGGTGTTTTTAGGAGTTTGGTTGGCTTCGGGTCGAAATTTTGAGGTCTAGGGGTAAAATGGTCAATTAAGGTTTCCAGGGGAAAATGATCATTTTGCACCCTGGTCGAATTAGCAGTCATGGCAGCGTCCTGATAACAAAATTACACGTTTTTAATGCATATTCTATCATGAACATGACTTTTATGAAATTAGGAAAAATACGTCGCATGTTTTATTTTAAGAAAAATTTACGTATATGCATGATTTTTATAAGTCGTGAATATGATTATATGTTTTGAAGGATGTGAGTTGGTTGTGACTAATACGAATACGATAATACGACGACATGTAAGTCCAAGTTCCAGTGGATGGGTAATACTTTCGTTGAACTCCACGCTGCCGGGTACCACAGTTATACATAGATGGATCGATCGAATATAGCTGATACGAAAGTCACAACTAATGAATGAAATTCAAATAAAGAAAATGAACACATATATGATGATATGTTGAGCCATATTTTGACACGTTAAGCTATGTTACGATACGTTTAAGTTCATGTTTTGAAGATCATGAAATGTATGTTGATTATAGTACTTTTCACTGTTGCATGTTATGTATATATTCTTGTTATAACGATTCAGGTGTGTTGAATCTTTAGTTCACTAGATGTGAATGTTGCAGGTGAGCATATTGATGAGGAGATTGGAGGCGCCGAAGACTGAGTAGGCGGAGTTAGATGTGCGCACGCTAACCCGAGGACCATACTTTTTACGCACATTATGTTTTGAGTTAGGAGTGAGCATGAATATTTCATATACTTTCTTTTATATGTTGATGGTTGTCAGGATTTTTGAAAGTTTCATTATGAATTATTTTAAACGATAGCTTAGGGTTTGACGTTGTCTCAATATTTTTATTTGTAGTGTTCTTTTACGGTTATTTGAATTTTTTTATTTTAAAATTTATAGTTTTCAGCTATTATTACATGCTTTCATAAAAATGTAATTTTCGAAAAATAGCTTGCAAAAAAAAAAATTTCTAGTAGACGTTTCAGTAGGTATCAGAGCAAGGGTCCTTTATAGGGTTGTACCACCGCCGGCTTCTGCAGCTCAGTCTTCAAGCCTCAAGTCTGTAAGTTTGCATGTTTTATATGTTTTAAAAAGTTTAATACTATCACCTGTATGTTTACATGATACATGTTTTGCAGCGAAGTACACTACATGTTTAGCTGCTTACTTGATTTAAGGATTAAACGTTTTGAAAACTAGATTAAATTACATGATGGGTTACATTTAGAATTTGCACTGTATTTGGATACCATACCTCCTAGACACGCCCAATTACTGACTGACAGGATGATACTTCTACAGGCGGTAGAGGCCCTCCACCACAACCACCGCCAGGAGACACAGCTACCCGAGTCCTTGAGGATAACACTAGATTGATGGAGCAGGTTCCCAGACCCCAGACAGACATCTATGAGCA
Organism: Primulina tabacum; assembly: GCF_025594145.1. Lineage (NCBI taxonomy): Eukaryota > Viridiplantae > Streptophyta > Magnoliopsida > Lamiales > Gesneriaceae > Primulina > Primulina tabacum. The sequence continues at coordinate 17,246,263 of NC_134561.1, forward strand.
GTTTAGGCAGCTCAACCTGAAGGAGTTCGGGTTAATGTTTATCCGTTCTTAGCAGAGAATAGGCTCTGGTCTCTAGAGCTGCACTTTCATTATGTAGACATGAGAGAAAGAGATCGGGTCAGATGCGTCGCGTATATGTTGAGGGACAATGCATCCCTTTGGTGGGAGGGTGCAGTGCACGAGGTGAACTTGGATACTCTCACATGGGATCAATTCAAGGAGGTATTCTAAGGAAAATAATTTCCAGCGGAGGTCAGGGGAAGCCTGACGAGGGAGTTTATGGGTCTTCAACATGGGGATTTGTTTGTGGCAGAGCTTATCCGGAAGTTTGACAAGTCCTATCAATTTCTGCCCTTTATTGCGAGAGATGCCGCTCAGAAGCTGAGGCACTTCATGGATGGCCTCAGAACAACTTTTCGTAGGGATGTGATGCTGATGAGACCAGCTAGTTATGATGAGGCCACTGCTTGTGCTTATAAGGCGTAACAAGACCTCCAGGATATCGACGCCGAGATGCAGGGGAAGTGACTTCAGGCCCAGTCTAGCTCGCAGCCACATAAGAGGCAATTCACCGGGCCACAGAGGTATCAGGGGTAGCAGAAGCCCCAGGTTTAGTTTGAGACACCCGGACAGCAGAGGCCACCGCAGGCACAAGGGGCTCCAAAATTGGAGGAGAGGCAATTATGCAAGCAGTGCAACCGGTTCCACTTCGACAAGTGTATGTGGGTGACCTTCAAATGTTTTATATGCAAAGAAGAGGGCCACAAGGCAGCTGTTTGCCCTAGGAACAAGGGCCACACTATTGGCAGAGCCTATGTGATGAACACAGAGGAGGCGGAGGCGGAGCCAGACTCTACACTGCTCACCGGTAAGCTTTATTCTTAATGATTTTTCTTTACCGCCTCGACTGCATGGATTATTGTGTTGGTTGTGGAAATTACTTTTGGGATAGAGAACATATAATAAATTAGGTTGCATGTTCTAATAGGTGGACTTAAGTGTTAAATTGTGGTAATTAAGAGCTTTAAGGACCATAAATGCAATAACCGAAATCTCAAGGTCCTAATTGCAAATATCAAAATTTAGGGATTTTTTTAGCTTTTTTGAAAATTTTGGGACCAAATTTGATATTTTTGAGAATTTTAAGGTTTGAATTGGCCAAAATCAAAATTTTATGCGGACGAAGGTTCAATTTTTTAAAATTGAAGGGCCAAATGGTAAGAAATTTGAAAATTTAGGGGTTATTAAATTGCAATTTCCAAAAATAATTTTGCTAGTAAATTTCGAAAAATTTAATGGAATACTAGAAATAAATCAGTGACTGTTCGAGGATTTTGGGTTAATTACTAATAGAAAATCTATTAAGTTTCTACACGATCAGATTTGATGGTATGTTTTTGTTAGAGTAGGTGCTCGTCGAGCCAAGTGTTGGCCGAGGGTTCATGTTTAAACTCTATGTATAAACAATATTTATTTTAAGAATATTTGAAATTATTGCTTTGACACATATTTATTTGTATACCCATGCTAGATTCATAGATAATGTCCTTGAATATAAAAATAGTAGAAAGATAATGAGATGCTCATATGATGAGTATCATGAAATTCATATTTGGGATACTCTATATTCTAAATAGTTCCTAGTCGATTCAGCCGCCGTTAAGAAGGATAAAGGCTGCTCGAGTTTGAGACTAGTATCTGCGATGTGACTACCATATTTCATTGGTAGGGGACGTTGTGATGCCCGAGCATGCAGATAGGTGCTCCTTGTAGAGTGCACCGAACAATCCTCCATAAAGGACTTTCCAAGTGGTTCTCACTTATTGAGTGGAAACGTCCTAGTTTTGGGTTGTACACCATTAGTCCTTATGATCCGAGACAACATTGTTGTTCTATATGCTAGCATTGCACTTTGACTTGTTTACCGACTCATATGGGGTCATCAGGTGGCAAGGTTGGGTGTTTTGTCGAAACATATAGGAGTCTATGCATTGTAGTTGGGGATTCACCGCTTACCTTTGGGTATGAATATCCTATGTGATCTCATGTGTATGTAGTTTGAAATCTCTAATTAGAGTGTTGGTGGTAATTAAGAAAGGGGTTTCTTAGATAAACATCGATGCAACTACGACATGACACATACTATCGATTCTTTGACAATTCTCGATATACCAATAGTTGTCGAATCGATCGGGATATATGAGATGAATGGACCGTATTGTAAGCTAACCATAATGGAATGGTTCTTGCAGGCACTATCATTTGATAACTAGGGAATCATGTAAGCGATGCTGCTAGGCATTTAACATGATTGGTTGGTACTATCAGACTTGAGTTTTGACATTCTTAATATTAAGGAGTTGACGAGTAAGAATGGAGCAACTGGGGTATGATCATATAAGGACATGTTTAGTCCTGAATCACATTGAGATGTGAACCCACTGCTAGTTGTATCAATAAACCATTGAGTGTCACACATGCAAGTGCTAACTTTCTTGATCCTGTTGAGAAGGAATTTAGTTCAATGTGTTGAACAGCTTATGAAGAAGTTTATAAGCACAAAAAAAATTAGACGTATGACTTCTATATGGGGAATATAATTTTTAATTTGTGGAAGTTTTCCTAAATTAAAAGTTGGCCAAATAAATAATTTATTTGAAAATTGTGATTTTAATAAACATTATTATGGACTAAATTAAATTAATTTAAGTATTGAATTAATTAAATACTAGTTGACCTAGTAGAGTTCAAATAATTAAATTAGTTCAAGTGTTAAATTAATTAAATATATATGGGGTCTTGTAGAGCCCAATTGGAAATAATTATTCAAACTAGTGGGCCTGAGAAAATTCAAGCAAAGTTTAATTGGTCTCAAATGTGTTTGAGATATTTAAATAAAAGTTCATGATCTTTGTAATTGTTACAAGTCCAAATAAAATGCATGCAAGGGAGGTGAAGAGTTGGGAGACAACTTTTTCAATAAACAAGGCATGACATGCACATGCACCTTTTAACTTTTTCAAGAACCAAGAAAAATTATCCTCCCCTTGTCTCCTCCATGAGATGGCCGAAATTTTTCAAAATTATTTCTCTCAATTTTGCTTCTTCATTTTGATGATGAAAGCTTAAACTTCTAAAAAAAAATATTCTACCTTTTCTAGTGCAATTGTAGAATGGATTTTCCTAGTTAGTGGTGGATCTAATTTCAAGGAAAGAATCCATTTGAGCATGGAGTGCTCTTGGAAGCTTGTAGATTGGGTCAACCCCTAAAGAGCTAAATTGTTTAAAACTTAGATGGAGGCAAAGCATCAATCCTTGTGATTGATAGGTACAATTTCGAAACACATTATGTATGACATTTGTTTGTTTTTTTATTTGCTACACAATATAGTGGGGTGCTCGGTTTTCTTATTGTAAAAATCCTTTTGAAATTCACTCGTTTTGTTATTTCGAAAATATTTTTTTTTTAAAAATAATCCGTTGCGCATGCAGGCACCGTCACTGATTCCCTTTCAAGTGGTATCAGAGCATATGTCACTTTTTTGTGTAGAAAATACTTGATATTATATTGAGGACTATTTCTAACCGTATGAGAATATTCGGCACAACAAATCGAGGTCGTTTTTGGGGCTGATTTTGGGCAGCATGTTGTTGCCCATTTCTGGCAGCAAGGGCAGCCCAACTAGTTTTAATAAAAAAATTTGTGTGTTGGTCGGAATCCGGCGACGGAGCTCTGGCAAGTACGATGACGACTAGGGTTTCCAAAACTGTTTTGGAATATCAAAGTGTCATGAGCCTTGAGTTGTTGGGCCATTAGATGGTTAACATATTTTGTAAAATTTAAATGAGCCAAAAAAATTTTGGTGAAAAATGTCTTTTTGGGCCCTTAAGTTTAAATTTGTAAAAAGAAATTCGGTTATAAATAAATTAATTAGAAAGTAAACAGATAAGTTTGTTTACTTTGTTGATTTAATTTATAATCGTGGCGGTTAGTGATCAGATCAAGATATATAATATTGGATCAATTGATTATTGTGATAATTAATTGATAGTGTATGACATGTGATATTATGCATGAAATATGATCAAAAGGCCAAGCCCAATTTGCTAGGTGTATGCTAGGATATTTTGTATTGAATGATTATAATAATTATCAATTTATAAGTACGCTTTGTTTATAGTTCGTTACCACCTCATTAGATGTATCTTTATTTGCCATGTATATTTATTTTTAAATATTAGTATAGGGGAAGATCAAGATTGGAATATGGTGGGCTTTGATAATTATGAAGAACCAAGACATGTAAATATTGGAAGTTTATGTAATTATGCATTTGCATCACATGCACTCCCTAGGATTGGACCTAGGCCACTGTTTGGCTCACACATGCGATTAGTGTTGGGGCTATTGATCATCCTTGTTAGTTTATTGTTTATAATAAATGCATGATATATTATAAATAATGAGTATGTGCGTTATTATTATTATAATAACTACATTGCATGAATCCGACAAACATACGATCAAACATGGCGAGCTTTAAAATAAAATTAAAGAAGAGACCTTTTAAAAATTTAAAACCCTCATTTTGAATAACATTCAAAATTAATATCAAGGCCGAAAATGAGAATTTTATAGGTTTTTATAATTTTCATGTCTTTTAATGGATGCATGATGAATGCTACCCGTTCTCAGTGCTTGGCTCATATTATTGAGGGAGCCCTGGACACCGGAAAGCTGTGACATCCATTAACATGGTGATGTGAACTACGTGGAACTCGCATGATTTCTGTCATGCCCCAAAACCGAGGCGTCGGTGACATCCGACATTGTTTAACAATTACTTGAAAACAATTAAGACCCATAGAAAATAGCCAAAAACACAAAATATGTCATACATAGGGTGTTTTAAAGATATTACCTATAAATTTTAAAAGATTGATGTTGGCTCCAAATTAGTTGTCAAACAACTAAGCTCTTGAAGGGATGAGTTGATCTACAAGCTTCCTCCTTTCCTTCAAAATTAGGCCCACCACTTGCTAGCTAGAACCCTTCTTACTTTGCACTAGAAAAATAAGAAGATTTTTCTTTAAGAAGTGATTTCTTTCCTCAACAATTGAAGAAGAAAAATTGAGAGAAAATTGGAAGGAAAAACTCTCAAGGTTTCGGCCAAGTGAGGAGTGGAATGGGGAGAGGGATGACTAGTCTTGATTGTGTAAAAAGCTAAAACATTTTTTAGCATGCCAAGCCTTAGAGATTGAAAAAGTAATCTCCAACCCTTCACCTCCCATGCATGCAATGTTATTTGATTTTTAACAATTAAAAATCCATAGACTTAATTTAATTATCTCAAACAAATTTGAGACTAATTAAACATTACTTTAATTTACTCATGTCACTAGTTGAATAATTATTTTACTATTGGGCTCTACAAGACACAATATGATTTAATTAATTCAACACTTGAATTAATCTAATTATTTGGACTCTACTAGGCCCACTAGTGTTTAATTAATTCAACACTTGAATTAATTTAATTTAGTCCATAATAATGTTTATGAAAATCACAATTTTCAAATACATTATTTATTTGACAAACTTTTAATTTAGGATCAATTCCATAAATTAAAAGTTACATTTCCCTCATAGAAGTCATACTTCTATTTTTCCTTACGCTTAGAAACTCATTTATAAGCCGTTAAACACATTGAACTATTTCACTTCTTAACGGGATCTAGAAAGCTTGTACTTGTGTGGCCCTCAATGGTTCATTGATACAACTAGCCGTGGGTCGACATCTCCATGTGATTCGGACTAAACATGTCCTTATACGAGCTTACCCCAATTGCTCCTTTCTTAATTATCAACTCCTTGATAACAAGAACGTCAGAACTCAAGTCTGATAGTACCCAACCAATCATGTTAAACGCCTAGACGCATCGCTTACATGATTCCCTAGGTATCAAATGATAGTGCCTGCAAGAACCATTCAATTATGGTTAGCGTACAGTTCGGTCCCTTCAACTCATATATCCCGACCGATACGACAACCATTGGTTTATCGAGAGTTGTCAATGAATCGATACTATGTGCCATGTCTTGGTTGCATCGATGGTGTAATCTAAGAAACCCTTTCTTAATTACCACCAACAGCCTGATTAGAGATTTCAAACTACATACACATGAGATCACATAGGATATCCATACCCGAAGGTAAGCGTTGAATCCCCGACTACAATACATCGACTCCTATATGTTTCGACAAAACACCCAACCTTGCCACCTGATGACCCCATGAGAGTCGGTAAACAAGTCAAAGTGTAATGCTAGCACATAGAGTCTCAATGTTGTCCCGGGTCATAAGGACTAATGGTGTACAACCATAAACTAGAACGTTTCCACTCGATAAGTGAGAACCACTTGGAAAGTTCTTTATGGAGAGTTGTTCAGTGCACTCTACAAGGAGCACCTATCTGCATGTTCGGACATCACAATGTCCCCTACCAATGAAACATGGTACTCACATCGCAGATACTAGTCTCGAACTCGAGTGGCCTATATCCTTCTTAGAGGCGGCTGAATCGACTAGGAACTGTTTAGAATATACAGTATTCCAAATATGAGTTTCATGATACTCATCATATGAGCAACTCATATTCTTTCTACTATTTGTATATTCAAGGGCATTATCTTTGCAACTAGCATAGGTAAATAGATAAAGAAGTGCCAAAACAATAATTTCAAATATTATCAAAATAAAGATTGTTTATACATAGAGTTTAAACATGAACCCTCGGCCAACACATGGCATGACGGGCACCTACTCTAACAATCTCCCACTTGCACTAGAGCCAACTACCCATATGCTTCAAACCCACCGATTCGCGATGCTTCTCGAATAATGGTCCAGGTAAAGGCTTAGTTAGCGGATCAACAACATTATCTGCGAAGTCGACTTTGTTAATCGAGACATCTCCTCTTTCCACGATCTCTCGGAGGATGTGGTACTTTCTCAATACGTGTTTGGACTTCTGATGAGACCTCAGCTCCTTTGCTTGAGCAATGGCTCCCATGTTGTCACAAAACACCGGGACAGGAGCAACTCCATTAGGAATGACGCCCAACTCTTGGACGAAATTCCTTATCCAAACAGCCTTCTTTGCTGCAGCTGATGCAGCAATATATTCTGCCTCAGTGGTGGAATCCGCTGTACTGTCTTGCTTGGAACTCTTCCAAGAGACAGCAGCACCATTGAGCATGAATATGAATCCAGAGGTTGAATTCGAGTCATCGATATCGCTTTGGAAGCAAGAGTCGGTATAGCCTTCCAATTTCAGTTCTCCACCCCCATAGACAAAGAACAACTTGTTGGTCCTTCTCAAATACTTGAGGATGTCTTTCACATCTTTCCAGTGTGGAAGACCAGGGTTCGATTGATATTTACTCACTACACTTAGTGCGAAAGCCACGTCAGGACGTGTAGATATCATCTCATACATGATGCTACCAATCGCAGATGCATAAGGAATGCTTGTCATCGCTGCTATCTCAGCATCAGTCTTGGCAGACATAGACTTGGATAGGGACACTCCATGACACATTGGTAGATGTCCTCTCTTGGACTCATACATCGAGAACCGCTTCACGATGGTATCAATGTATGTGGACTGGGTGAGACCAAGCAATCTTTTTGATCTATCTCTATAGATCTGTATTCCCAATACAAAAGATGCTTCACCCAAGTCCTGCATCGAGAACTTACTCGCTAACCATATCTTAGTTGATTGCAACATTCCTACATCATTCCCAATGAGTAGAATGTCATCAACATACAGCACCAGGAATGTCACAGCACTCCCAATGACCTTCTTATACACAGGGTTCCTCAGGATTCTTAGTAAAACCAAACTCTTTGATTGTACTATCGAATCTAAGGTTCCAACTCCTAGATGCCTGCTTTAGACCATAAATAGATATCTGAAGTTTGCATACCATATGCTCACTTCCGACAAATGTAAACTCTTCAGGTTGAGACATGTAAATCTCTTCCTTAATATCCCCATTAAGAAAGGCTGTCTTGACATCCATCTACCATATCTCATAATTATACCATGCAGCTATGGCTAGCAATATCCTTATGGACTTGAACATTGCAACTGGAGAAAAGGTTTCCTCAAAGTCAACTCCTTGTCTTTGAGTATATCCTTTTGCTACCAATCGCGCCTTGAAGGTCAATACCTTCTCATCTGCCCCAAGTTTCCTCTTGTAAATCCATTTACACCCTATGGGAACAATTGCCTAAGGTGGATCCACGAGATTCCACACTTGGTTCGAATGCATGGAATTCATCTCAGATTCCATTGATTCAAGCCATTTGGATGAATCGGCATCAGATAACACTTCTTTGAAGGTCCTTGGATCACATCCATGGTTAGGCTCATCATGGCCCTCTTCAAGAAGCAGACCATACCTCATAGGTGGTCTCGAGACTCTCTCGGATCTTCTAGGAGCTTGTATCTCCTCTCTTGGCTCTTCGGGCATGGGTTCTATAATTGTTGGTGTCTCTCGAACCTCTTCGAGTTCTATCATCTCCCCTATACTATCCAACAGAAATTCCTTTTCCAAAAAGGTTGCATTCCTAGAAACAAACACCTTTGTTTCTTAGGGATGATAGAAATAGTATCCAACTGAATTCCTTGGATATTCCACAAAGTAACATAAAATGGATCGACTATCCAATTTATCTCCCACTACCCGCTTCACATAAGCAAGGCACCCCCATATTCTAAGATAAGAATATTTGGGTGGCTTACCCATCCATATCTCATATGGTGTCTTGTCAACTGCCTTTGAATGGACATTGTTCAACAACAGTGCCGTTGTCTCAAGCGCATATCCCCAAAAAGATGGCGGCAACTCCTTGAACGCCATCATAGACCGAACCATGTCCATCAAAGTCCGGTTACGACGCTCCGAAACACCATTCAACTGTGGTGTAGCAGGCGGAGTCCACTGCGAGAGAATCCCATTCTCCCTAAGATACTCTTAGAACTCGGCACTCAAGTACTCACCACCTCAATCCGATCGAAGTGTCTTGATGCTTCGTCCCAACTGTATCTCTACTTCACTTCTGAATTCTTTGAACATTTCAAAGGCTTCAGACTTGTATTTCATCAAATACACATACCCGTACCTCGAAAAGTCATCGGTAAGGTGATGAAGTAGGCATGTCCATGCTTAGTGGTGATGCTAAGCGGACCGCACTCATTGGTATGGATCAAATCCAAAAACCCTGTGGCTCGCTCCACATGGCCCTTAAAGGGAATTTTGATCATCTTTCCTTTTAGATAGGATTCACAAGTCGTGAGAGCATTAATATCAGACATATCAAACATACCCACTCCCACTAGCTTGTTCATCCTAATTAGGGAAATATGTCCTAATCGAGCATGCCACAATTGTGCCGAATTTAGAGTATCTTGTTTTCGCTTGTTTGTTGTTGTTATTGCTTGGACATTGTTTAGTGAAATATCTTTGTATTTTAAGGTGTAGAGGTCGTTTTCAAGTTCTCCAGTACCAATTAAACATTCATTCTTGTAAATTTTGCAAACAGCTTTGCTAAATAAACAAGAAAATCCATCTTTATCAAGCATAGAAATGGAAATAATATTTTTCACCAAATCTGGTACAAACAAAACATCTCTCAAAATTAACTTAAAATCATTGTTCAAAAGCAAGTAAACATCTCTTATGGCCTTGGCAGCAACTCTTGCTCCATTGCCCATCCTCAAGAAGGTCTCACCTTCCCTGAGCCTCCTACTTCTTCCCATCACCTACAAATCATTGCAGAGATATGAGCCACAGCCGGTATCCAATACCCAAGAAGTAGAGTTAATTGAAATGTTTATTTCAATATAGAACATACCGTTTTTAGAACTCTTATGGGCAAGATATTCCCTGCAATTACGCCTCCAATGTCCAGGCTTCTTGCAGTGATGACATACATCAGCAGTCTTGTTAGACTTCACTGGTATGGCTGCCACAACGGGACACAAAGATTGCCTCTTCAAGGGCACGTTCTTCTTGGGTCGTTGGAAAGAAAGCTTCTTTCCCTTCCCACATGGATCTGTCTTCGTACCAGATGAAGAACCCACATAAAGAACCGACTTCTCTTTCTTGATGGTGGACTCAAAGGTCACAAGCATGTTCACCAACTCCTAAAGGGTCGGCTCCATCTTGTTCATATTGAAATTCACCACAAAAGGATCAAATGAGCTAGGTAGTGACAACAGCAACACGTCGGTGGTCAGCTCCAAAGGCAACCTCAAATCCATGCCAACAAGCTTGTCCACGAGCCCAATCATCTTTAGGCCATGCTCATGGACCGAGGCCCCATCTCGCATGCGCAAAGTGATCAGCTCCTTGACGGTAGCATCCCTTAGAAGTCGAGTCTGCTCACCAAAGAGCTCCTTGAGACGCAAATGAATGTCAGCAGCATTCTTTGCATCCTAAAAACACCTTTGCAGCTCATCATTCATAGAAGCCTGCATATAACACCTGACTTTCAAGTCATGGTCACACCAATCCTTGTAAGTCTGCAATTCCTCAGGAGTGCAGCTAGCCGGAGCCTCAACAGGGGGCGACTCAGTCAGTGTATATGCAATCTTTTCCGAGTTCAAGACGATTTTCAGGTTTCTTAGCCAAGTGAGGTAATTAGGTCCGATTAATACGTGTTTTTCGAGTATAGCAGACAGCGGATTGCGAATCGAAGACATTGTAAAAAATTGTACTGAAAAGTAAACAGATAAATGTTAATGACTATTTTAAAATATTTAGTAAGATATAAAATATGGACTTTTACTTTATAAATGTTTACTCCCACTGTTTTGACATCTTTCACTACCCTCTAGTGAAAACGGGAAACTCCTTTCCTCAGTAGGTACGGAAGGTCCAATTAGTGAATTATGATCCCGAATAATATCAGCCAATCAGAATTCCTAAAAGGTAGTTTCCAATTGCATCGCCATGCAACCCTCTACGTAAACTTTTGTCTCACATTTGATTAGGACCCAATAATATGACATCGTTCATCTTTACGTGTCAAGCCTTACCCATCGATGTTGAACCTTAATGGACGGTCGCATTGAATTCCCTCAATAATATGAGCCGAAATCATGGGAGTTCCACTTAGTTCACATAGTTAGAGTAGGTGCCCGTCGAGCCAAGTGTTGGCCGAGTGTTCACAATGAAACTCTATGTATAAACAATGTTTATTTTAAAATTATTTGAATTTATCATTTTCGCACTTCTTTATCTGTATACCCATGCTAGTTACATAGATAAAGCCCTTGAATATAAAAATAGTAGAAAGAATATGAGATGCTCATATGATGAGTATCATGAAACTCATATTTGTAATAATGTATATTCTAAACGGTTCCTAGTCGATTCAGCCGCCGCTAAGAAGGATATAGGCCGCTCGAGTTCGAGACTAGTATCTGCGATGTGAGTACCATGTTTCATTGGTAGGGGACATTGTGATGTCCGAGCATGCAGATAGGTGCTCCTGGTAGAGTGCACTGAAAACCCTCCATAAAGGACTTTCCAAGTGGTTCTCACTTATCGAGTGGAAAAGTCCTAGTTTATGGTTGTACACCACTAGTCCTTATGACCCGGGACAACATTGAGACTCTATGTGCTAGAATTACACTTTGACTTGTTTACCGACTCTCATGGGGTCATCAGTTGGCAAGGTTGGGTATTCTGTCGAAACATATAGGAGTCGTTTCATTGTAGTCGGGGATTCACCGCTTACCTTCGGGTATGGATATCCTATGTGTTCTCATGTGTATGTAGGTTGAAATCTCTGATCAGAGTATGATGGTAATTATGAAAGGGGTTTCATAGATTACACCATCGATGCAACTACGACATGACACATAGTATCGATTCATTGACAACTCTCGATAAACCAATGGTTGTCGAATCGGTCGGGATATATGAGTTGAAGGGACCGTACTGTACGCTAACCATAATTGAATGGTTCTTGCAGACACTATCATTTGATACCTAGGGAATCATGTAAGCGATGCTGCTAGGCGTTTAACATGATTGGTTGGGTACTATCAGACTTGAGTTCTGACATTCTTGTTATCAAGGAGTTGATAAGTAAGAATGGAACAATTGGGGTATGCTCATATAAGGAAATGCTTAGTCCGAATCACATGGAGATGTGAACCCACGGCTAGTTGTATCAATGAACCATTGAGGGCCACACAAGTACTAGCTTTCTAGATCCCGTTGAGAAGTAAAATAATTCAATGTGTTGAACGGCTTATAAATGTTAAAAATCAAATAACAATGCATGCATGGGAGGTGAAGAGTTGGGAGAAAACTTTTTGTACAACCAAGGCATGGCATGCAAATGCTTAGCTCAACTTTTTCAAGGACCAAGAAAAGTCTTCCACTCTCCCTTCACTCCTACAATGGCCGAAAATTTGCAATAGTCTTTTCCCTCATTTTTCTCTCCATTTTGTTCTTCAATTGTTGAAGAAAGAAAATACTTCTCAAAAGAAAAATCCTCATATTTTTCTAGTGCAAAATATGAGGGGATCTACCTAGTTGGTGGTGGGCTTGATTTTGAAGGAAGGTCTCAAGGGCAAGGAGAGCTTGTAGATTTGTCTTGCCTTTGAAGAGCCAAGTTGTTTACAACTTGGTTGGAGCCATTACATCATTCTTTGAGATTGATAGGTAAATTTCTAAACACGCTATGAATGTCATGGTTTTTTTGTATATGCTACAACACTAGAACATGGTGGCCGAAATTTTCTTCTTGTAAAATCGAAAATTTTCTTGCTTCCCTGCGATCTCGAGCACCTAAAATCGATCCCTTTCAAGTGGTATCAGAGCTAAGGGTACTAGTTTTTGTAGCATATACATAATATTATAGTGAGGTCGATTTCTAACCGCATGAGATGAAATTTTTGCTACAAAATCAAGGCTAAAACAAAGGGGTTTTCGGGCAGCATGTTGCTGCCCATTTCGAGCAGCTCGGGCTGCCCGAGGCGCTGCCCGAATCCCCTCCCTGAAAAATAAAAAAATATATTTTGCATGTTGGCCAGAATCCGGTGACGGAGCTCCGGCGACGGCGATGACGACTAGGGTTTCCAAAAGTGTTTTGGATTATCAAAGTGTCATGGACCTTGATGTTGTTGGGCCATTGGATAGATAACATATTTGTAAATTTTAAATGGGCCAAAATGTTTTTGGTGAAAGATGAGTTTTTTGGGCCCTTAAGTTTAAAATTACAAAAGTTGCAAATATTTTCTCATAAAATAAATAATTGAAGTTGGACTTTAATTATTTATAGTAAATTATGATTTACAAGAAATTCGGTTATAAATAAATTAATTGGAAAGTAGACAAAGTTATTTGTGTACTTTGTTAATTTAGTTTATAATCGTGGCGGTTAGTGATTGGTTCAAGATATATAATATTTGATCGATTAATTATTGTGATAATTAATTGATGGTGTATGATATGTGATATTTTGCATGAAGGATGATCAAAAGCTCAAGCCCAATTTGCTAGGTGTTGCTAGGATATTTTGTGTTGAATGATTGTAATAATTATCAAATTTAAAGTGGGCTTGGTTTATGGCCCGTTCCTACCCAATGAGATGTATCCCTATTTGTCATGGATATTTATTTGTAAATATTAGTATAGTGGATGATCAAGATTGGAAGATGGTGGCCATGATGATTATGAAGATCGAAGACATGTAAATATTGGAAGCTAATGTAATAGTTGCATTTGCATCCCTTGCATTTCCCTAGAATTGGACCTAGGCCCGTGCTTAGCTCACACGGACCATTAGTATTGGGGCGATTGATCATCCTTGTTTGTTTACTGTTTATAATATATGTATGATATGTTATTAATAATGAGTATGTGCATTATTATTATGATAATAACAAAGTTGCATGAATCCGGCAAACATACGATCAAACATGGCGAGCTTTTAAATAAAATTAATGATGAGACCTTTCAAAATTAAAAAACCCTCATTTTGAATAAGATTCAAAATTAATATCAAGCCCGAAAAAGGGAATTATAAATTTGTTTATAATTTCCATGTCTTCCATCGACAATGGGTGCATGATGAACGCTACCCGTACTCGGGGCTCGGCTCATATTATTTGGGGGGCCCTAGGTGCCGGAAAGCTGTGACATCCATTGACATGGTTATGTGAACTACGTGGAACTCCCATGATTTCGGCTCATATTATTGAAGAAACTCATGGTGACCGCCCATTAAGGTTCAACATCGATGGGTAAGGCTTGACACGTAAAGATGAACGACGTCATATTATTGGGTCCTAATCAAACGTGAGACAAAAGTTTATGTAGAGGGTTGCATTGTGATGCAATTGGAAACTACCTTTTAGGAATTCTGATTGGGTGATATTATTCGGGATAATAATTCGCTAATTGGACCTTACGTACCTACTGAGGAAAGGAGTTTCCCGTTTTCACTAGAGGGTAGTGAAAATGTCAAAACAGTGGGAGAAAAAATTTATAAAGTAAAAGTCCATACATTAAATCTTACTAAATATTTTAAAATAGTCATTAACATTTATCTGTTTTACTTTTCAGTACAAAATTTGACAATGTCTTCAATTCGCAATCCGCTTTCTGCCATAATCGAAAAACACGTATTAACCGGATCTAATTATCTCACTTGGCTAAGAAACCTGAAGATCGTCTTATACTCGGAAAAGATTGCATATGCACTGACTGAGTCGCCCCCTGATGAGGCTTCGACTGACTGCACTCCTGAGGAATTGCAGACCTACAAGGATTGGTGTGACCATGACTTGAAGGCCAAGTGTTATATGCAGGCTTCTATGAATGATGAGCTGCAGAGGCATTTTGAGGATGCAAAGAATGCTGCTGACATTCATTTGCATCTCAAGGGGCTCTTTGGAGAGCAGACTCGGCTTCTTAGGCATGCTACCGTCAAGGAGCTGATCACTTTGCGCATGCGAGATGGGGCCTCGGTCCATGAGCATGGCCTAAAGATGATTGGGCTCGTGGACAAGCTTGTTGGCATGGATTTGATGTTGCCTTTGGAGCTGACCACCGACGTGTTGCTTTTGTCACTACCTAGCTCGTTTGAACCTTTTGTGGTGAATTTCAATATGAACAAGATGGAGCCGACCCTTGAGGAGTTGGTGAACATGCTTGTGACCTTTGAGTCCGCCATCAAGAAAGAGAAGCCGGTTCTTTTTGTGGGCTCTTCATTTGATACGAAGACCGGTCCACCTGGGAAGGGAAAGAAGCGTTCTTTCCAACGTCCAAAGAAGAACGTGCCCTTGAAGAGGCAGACTCCGGGTCCCGTTGTGGCAGTCACACCATTAAAGGCTGACAAGACTGTTGACATCTGTCATCACTGCAAGAAGCCTGGACATTGGAGGTGTGGGGCCCTTAGCTCCTAATCGTTATTACAATGCAATCTGATTAGGGTTACTAATTACAGCGGAAAACGAGTTTAAAATTTCTTTACAATGAGCCCAAAATATCTCTTCTATAACTTGAGTACTGAAAATAGTATTTAATCTCAAATCATAAAACATGCCCACACGTAATCAAAACCAATCACATACAAAAAACTCATATCCTCGGGACATGCCCCGGCATATAGATACATATACATATATACTGGGAATAAGACATAAACATAAAACCTCAGCCCAAGCTGTGGCTCCCTCCAGAAGTACCCTCTCCGGTCTCCTGATATCCTGGAGTACCTGCCATTGTCCACACACAAAGACAACAACAGCCCCCCTTGGGGGTGAGCAAAGCTTCGTATGGAACAACCAATCATATATACCACAAGTATCTAAACAATGATATATGATATGCAATGCATGTATGTCGTGGAGGTATCAGGTCAAATGCCCATCCACTGAGCACATGTCAGAATCAATCGAATCGCTATCAAATCAATGCTCGAGCTGGCACACCGGCCAATATGGGATACTCGTATGATAGCGTCGGCAAAGCGCCATCAAATCCCAAATCTCATATCCAATCATAAAGGGCCACAATTGTCTATGATTTATGGGTCATATAATACCGGCATAGCGATTGTGTTCACAAACCCCAGAATCCAATTAAATCATATCAGGGTATCCAAGGATCATAGCTCAACGTGCATGTCATGTATCGATGTATGCATAAAATGATGTGTGTTAACAAAACATTTTTTTTATACACCGATATCTCAATCTCAATGTCATGTATGCCACATCAATCGGCAAATAAGGCATATAGACACATAATCTCATTCCAATTAATCAAATCAATCCGACATATATAATATAATACAGATACCTGTCGTATGTTACCCGGTCGCAACTTACCTCAATTCTTCGTTCCAGTTGATGTAGCCTGAAGATATCGGTATAATAGTTTATCTACATCAATTACATACTCATTTAAATCAATAACATATTCCAAAATCATTAATATGAGTTTCAAATATCATTTGAAACTTCAAAAATTCATATCAAATCAAATTCATATCATAATTCAATTCCGACTTCGAATATAAGTTTCTTGTCGGTTATTTTACTATATATCAGAAATTCAACTTAAAAGACATGCTATTCCAGCACTTTGATATTTAGAGCTGCTGGAACTAGAAGAAAATTACCTCATTCAGAAGCCTTCGACGCGAAGATCACAAATATATAATTTGTTTCGCGTTTAGACAGAGTTTTGAAGTCGATTTGGACGGAAGAAATCAAAATCCTCTCAATTCTCTCGAGATTACCGAATAAGAAATGACGAAAAGGAAGAAAAGAACTTAATCTTATCCTCCACCGCTTCGGCGCTCGGGCGGTAGAATTCTCGCGCCCGAGCGCGAGAGGTTCTGCCCCCGAGTTTCAAATGCACCGCGCTCGGGCGGTCAAAAATTACAGCTCGGGCGCGGCATGTTCTGTCCGAGAACACCCCCTTATTCCACACTGGCGCTCGGGCGGTCATTTTCTACCGCCTGGGCGCCACATGTACTGTACCAAATGTTGGTTTTGGTATTGGCGTCCGGCCTCTCCAATCGAGCTCTTACCACGTCAATTCATATTCAATACTTATTTTCTCAATTTCATTGTCATAATATACATCAAATACATAATCACATAATAATTTCATAAATTATCGATAATCACATAGGATTTACGATAATACGATACACGGTCCTTACATTTCGCCCCCTCTTAAAAGATTTCGTCCTCGAAATCTCAAACATCTCTATATACATAACATTGACAAACATATATACGTTACCAGTTATAGTACATATCAAAGCTAAAATCAGTAAAAGGATCAGAATACATCGAATACAATGGAACAGATGTCATGGAATCAAACAAATGCGGATACGAATCTCGCAT
Source organism: Primulina tabacum (assembly GCF_025594145.1). NCBI lineage: Eukaryota > Viridiplantae > Streptophyta > Magnoliopsida > Lamiales > Gesneriaceae > Primulina > Primulina tabacum. The sequence goes on from NC_134561.1 coordinate 17,263,720, forward strand.
CTTGCTCTCCAATTCCCACGTTGATTCTTCAACACCATGTCGTGTCCATTGCACTCGTACTAAAGGAATCGATTTATTTCTCAATATCTTTTCCTTTCGATCCATAATTCGAACAGGTTGTTCGACATAGGAAAGAGAAGGATCAAGTTCCTCCTCATCAGGTGCAAGTACATGTGTGGATCCGGTTCATATTTTCTCAGCATAGAAACATGAAAGACATCGTGAATAGCATATAGAGCTGGTGGCAATGCCAATCGATACGCAAGATCACCAACTCGATCCAGAATCTCATATGGCCCAACAGAACGAGGAGATAACTTCCCTCGCATGCCAAATCGAATAGTGCCTCTAAAGGGAGATATTTTCAAAAACACTCTGTCACCTTTCTGGAATTCCAAGGGTCGTCTTCGTTTATTCGCATAACTCGTTTGACGATCCTGAGCAGCTTTCATCCGCTGCCGAATCAACTGAACCTTACCGTTCATTTCCTGTATCATTTCAGGTCCAGTCAATTGTCTCTCACCAATCTCATCCCAGAATAACGGTGATCTACATCGTCTCCCATATAGAGCTTCAAACGGTGCCATACCGATACTCGTCTGTAAGCTAATATTATAAGAAAATTCAACCAATGGTAAGGCATCTTGCCATCCCATTCTGAAGCCCATCACAATCGCACGCAACATATCCTCTAGAGTCTGGATCGTACGCTCAGTCTGGCCATCAGTTTGAGGATGATAAGCAGTACTCATAGCCAAACGCGTACCCATCGCCTCCTGAAAACTACCCCAGAATTTAGAAGCAAATCTGGGATCACGATCAGATACAATCGAGACTGGCATACCATGCAGTCTCACAACATTCTCAATGTATAAACGGGCCATTCTCTTATAAGGATAATTTCGTTCATACGTAATAAAATGCGCAGATTTCGAAAGCCGATCAATAATCACCCAAATACCATCACAGCCTTTGGGCGAGCGAGGTAAATGAGTCACAAAATCCATAGCAATATGTTCCCAATTCCATTTCAGGATTTCAAGACTATGGAGCAATCCTCCCGGTTTCATTCTCTCGGCTTTCACTTGCTGGCAGACAAGACATTTCGAAATAAACTCAGCAATGTCATTCTTCATACGTTTCCACCAAAATTGAGGTCTCGGTGTCAAATACATCTTTCGGCCTCCAGGGTGAATACAGTATTTGCTACAATGTGCTTCTCGAAGAAGGGCAGGTTTCCAATCAGAATCATCAGGAACTACCAGCCGACCTTTAAGTCGTAAAGAACCATCAGAAGAAATTTGAAATCCAGACTGATGTCCAGCAGATACCAGTTCTTTCGACTTTTGGTTCTGAGCATCGCTTCGTAGGCCTTTCGTATTTTCGATATCAAATTCGGCTCAATTTGCAATGCTGAAATAGTGACATAATTCTAATTCGAGTGAAAAGTCCAGCCAGAAGTACAAATATCCTCGTGTACTTTGGCGATACTGACAAAAGCTAAAACAGAATCATAAACTTTCCGACTAAGGGCATCCGCAGTAACATTCACCGATCCAGGGTGATATTGAATCTCACAATCAAAGTCCTTCAAGAGATCCATCCACCTGCGTTGCCTCATATTCAGATCAGATTGATAAAAGAGATATTTCAGACTCTTATGGTCCGAATATATAACAAACTTCTCTCCATACAATTAATGGCGCCAGATCTTCAATGCAAACACAATGGCGGCCAATTCGAGATCATGAACAGGATAACGTGTTTCATGAGATTTCAATTGACGAGATGCATAAGCAACCACTTTGCCATGTTGCATCAAAACACAGCCCAAACCTTTACCAGACGCATCTGTACACACCACAAATCCTCCGGTACCTGAGGGAATAGTAAGCACAGGTGTTGTGGTCAATCTCGTCTTCAATTCAAGAAAACTAGCTTCACATTCATCTGACCAAATGAATCGTTGATTCTTCTGTGTCAGTTGAGTAATAGGTTTAGCTATTTTCGAAAATCCTTCAATGAAACGACGATAATATCCAGCCAAACCCATGAAGCTACGGATCTCAGGAACATTCGTAGGTCTCGGCCCATTCAATACAGCTTCGAACTTCGTAGGATCAACAGATATGCCATATCTCGAAATGACGTGGCCCAGAAATACCACTTTGTCCATCCAAAATTCACATTTGGACAATTTGGCATATAAATGACTAGTACGAAGAGTTTGAAGTACCAGTCTCAGATGTTCAGCATGCTCCTTTTTCGATTTCGAATACACAAGAATATCATCAATAAAAACAATAACGAATCGGTCTAGATAATCTCGGAAGACCCGATTCATTAAATTCATAAAGATAGCAGTAGCATTCGTAAGACCAAAAGGCATAACCAAGAATTCATAGTGGCCATACCTCGTACAAAAAGCAGTTTTGGGCACATCTTCGTCTCGAACTCGTACTTGATGATACCCAGAACGAAGATCAATCTTCGAGTATACAGAAGTACCCTGAAGCTGATCAAATAAATCATCAATACGAGGAAGTGGGTACTTGTTCTTCACAGTAGCCCGATTCAATTGTCTATAATCGATACACATTCGCATAGTACCATCTTTCTTCCGAACAAATAAAACTGGAGCTCCCCAAGGCGATACACTCGGTCAAATATATCCCTTATCGAGAAGATCCTGTAATTGTTCTTTCAATTCTTTTAATTCCAGAGGTGCCATGCGATAGGGAGCTTTAGAATTAGGCGCAGTCCCCGGCACAAGATCAATACTAAACTCAACTTCTCGATGAGGAGGAAAATCAAGAATCTCATCGGGAAATACATCCGGGAATTCTTTCGCAACTGGAATCTCAGATAAAGAAGACTCCTCCTTCGAAATATCAATAGCATAGATAAGATAACCCTCATCTCTGCTAGTCACTGTGATCCACTCGAACTCGAAGAAGACGAAGAAACAGAACCAGTCTTCTTGAACTTCTTACCCCTCGGCCGCAAAGTAGGCTGCTGAGCTGACACCGGAGGTGGAGGAGTATATTGTGGACCTCCTCTCCTAAGTCCAGCCTCGGCTGCCTTGGCTCGTTCCACTGCCTCTGCGAAGCTGGTAGGCAATCCATAAACAACATAAGTATATATAGCAGGATGCAATACATTTACAAACCTGTTATACTTTGCCTTCGCATTCCCAGCTACGTGAGGTGCATACTTCAACAGAGTAGAAAATTTCGAAGCATACTCCGCAACAGACATCGTTCCCTGCTGCAGATTATTGAATTCATTCTCCTGAACAGTATAATAAGAAGGAGGAGAGTACTGCTCAAAAAACTGGGCCTTGAAGACATCCCAAGTGACTTCAATCCCGGCCTCTTTCAGTCCAATCTCAGCGGCTTCCCACCAAGATTTAGCTCGGTCTTTCAGCTGATACAAAGCAAGTTTCAGTCTCCGAGCCTTGGAATATTCAACAATGTTAAACAGATGCTCAATATCCTTCAACCAGGCCTCTGCTCTTTCAGCACTCTCAGTGCCAAAGAACCTCGGTGGTTTTAGATCCTGGAATCGAGCCATTAGTACATCCATGGACAATCCTTCAAATTGTCCAACAATCCTCTCTGTACTGCTACTCGCAGTTTCATTTGTAGGATCCATCTACAAATCAAAAGATGAATATCACAATTTCATAATCTCATCATCTCATATCATCAATCTCATCAAATACTTACTCGAATCAAACCAAGTAGGAGCAAGTAATACAAATAAATCAAACACAAGCGCACAATTCATTTGTGCCTATTCAAGTGTACGCAAAACTCAATCGAGCATTCCCAGCTATGCTCTGATACCATACTGTGTAGGGTTTTTAGCTCCTAATCGTTATTACAATGCAATCTGATTAGGGTTACTAATTACAGCAGAAAACGAGTTTAAAATTTCTTTACAATGAGCCCAAAATATCTCTTCTATAACTCGAGTACTGAAAATAGTATTTAATCTCAAATCAAAAAACATGCCCACACGTAATCTAAACCAATCACATACAAACAACTCATATCCTCGGGACATGCCCCGGCATATAGATACATATACATATATACTGGGAATAAGACATAAACATAAAACCTCAGCCCAAGCTCTGGCTCTCTGCAGAAGTACCCTCTCCGGTCTCCTGATATCCTGGAGTACCTGCCATTGTCCACACACAAAGACAACAACAGCCCCCCTTGGGGGTGAGCAAAGCTCCGTATGGAACAATCAATCATATATACCACAAGTATCTAAACAATGATATATTGTATGCAATGCATGTATGTCGTGGAGGTATCAGGTCAAATGCCCATCCACTGAGCACATGTCAGAATCAATCGAATCGCTATCAAATCAATGCTCGAGCTGGCACACCGGCCAATATGGGATACTCGTATGATAGCGTCGGCAAAGCGCTATCAAATCCCAAATCTCATATCCAATCATATAGGGCCACAATTGTCTATGCTTTATGGGTCATATAATACCGGCATAGCGATTGTGTTCACAAACCCCGGAATCCAATCAAATCATATCAGGGTATCCAAGGATCATAGCTCAACGTGCATGTCATGTATCGATGTATGCATAAAATGATGTGTGTTAACAAAACATTTATTTTATACACCGATATCTCAATCTCAATGTCATGTATGCCACATCAATCGGCAAATAAGGCATATAGACACATAATCTCATTCCAATTAATCAAATCAATCCGACATATATCATATAATACAGATACATGTCGTATGTTACCCGGTCGCAACATACCTCAATTCTTCGTTCCAGTTGATGTAGCCTAAAGATATCGGTATAATACTTTATCTACATCAATTACATACTCATTTCAATCAATAACATATTCCAAAATCATTAATATGAGTTTCAAATATCATTTGAAACTTCAAAAATTCATATCAAATCAAATTCATATCATAATTCAATTCCGACTTCGAATATAAGTTTCTTGTCGGTAATTCTACTACATATCAGAAATTCAACTTCAAATACATGCTATTCCAGCACTTCGATATTTAGAGCTGCTGGAACTAGAAGAAAATTACCTCATTCAGAAGTCTTCGACGCGAAGATCACAAATATATAATTTGTTTCGCGTTTAGACAGAGTTTTGAAGTCGATTTGGACGGAAGAAATCGAAATCCTCTCAATTCTCTCGAGATTACCGAATAAGAAATGACAAAAAGGAAGAAAAGAACTTAATCTTATCCTCCACCGCTTCGGCGCTCGGGCGGTAGAATTCTCGCGCCCGGGCGCCACATGTACTGTACCAAATGTTGGTTTTGGTATTATATTGGCGTCCGGCCTCTCCAATCGAGATCTTACCACGTCAATTCATATTCAATACTTATTTTCTCAATTTCATTGTCATAATATACATCAAATACATAATCACATAACAATTTCATAAATTATCGATAATCAGACAGGATTTACGATAATACGATACACGGTCCTTACAGGAGGCGTAACTGCAGGGAATATCTTGCCCAAAAGAGTTCTGGAAACGGTATGTTCTATATTGAAGTAAACATTTCAATTAACTCTACTTCTTGGGTATTGGATACCGGCTATGGCTCGCATCTCTGTAATGATTTGCCGGCGATGGGAAGAAGTAAGAGGCTCAGGGAAGGTGAGACCTTCTTGAGGATGGGCAATGGAGCAAAGGTTGCTGCCAAGGCTGTGGGAGATGTTTACTTACATTTGAACAATGATTTTAAGTATGTTTTAAGAGATGTTTTGTTTGTACCAGACTTGGTGAAAAATATTATTTCCATTTCTATGCTTGATAAAGATGGATTTTCTTGTTTATTTAGCAAAGGTGTTTGCAATATTTACAAGAATGAATGTTTAATTGGTACTGGAGAACTTGAAAACGATCTCTATATCTTAAAATTGAAAGATATTCCACTAAACAATGTCCAAGCTATAACAACAACAAACAAGCGCAAAAAAGATACTCTAAATTCGGCACAATTGTGGCATGCTCGATTAGGACATATTTCCCTAAGAAGGATGAGCAAGCTAGTGGGAGTGGGCATGTTTGGTATGTCTGATATTAATGCTCTCACGACTTGTGAATCCTGTCTAAAAGAAAAGATGACCAAGATTCCCTTTAAGGGCCATGTGGAGCGAGCCAAAGGGTTATTGGATTTGATCCATACCGATGTGTGCGGACCGCTTAGCATCACCACTAAGCATGGACATGCCTACTTCATCACCTTTACCGATGACTTTTCGAGGTACGGGTATGTGTATTTGATGAAATACAAGTCTGAAGCCTTTGAAAGGTTCAAAGAATTCAGAAGTGAAGTAGAGATACAGTGGGGACGAAGCATCAAGACACTTCGATCGGATCGAGGTGGTGAGTACTTGAGTGCCGAGTTCCAAGAGTATCTTAGGGAGAATGGGATTCTCTCGCAGTGGACTCCGCCCGCTACACCACAGTTGAATGGTGTTTCGGAGCGTCGTAACCGGACTTTGATGGACATGGTTTGGTCTATGATGGGGTTCACGGAGTTGCCGCCATCCTTTTGGGGATATGCGCTTGAGACAGCGGCATTGTTGTTGAACAATGTCCATTCAAAGGAAGTTGACAAGACACCATATGAGATATGGACGGGTAAGTCACCCAAATATTCTTATCATAGAATATGGGGGTGCCCTGCTTATGTGAAGCAGGTTTACTTTGTGGGATATCCAAAGAATTCTGTTGGATATTACTTCTATCATCCCCAAGAAACAAAGGTGTTTGTTTCTAGGAATGCAACCTTTTTGGAAAAAGAATTTCTATTGGATAGAAAAGGGGAGATGATAGAACTCGAAGAGGTTCGAGAGACACCCAACATTATAGAACCCACACCCGAAGAGCCAAGAGAGGAGATACAAGCTCCTAGAAGATCCGAGAGAGTCTCGAGACCACCTATGAGGTATGGTCTGCTTCTTGAAGAGGGCCATGATGAGCCTAACCATGGATGTGATCCAAAGACCTTCAAGAAAGCGTTATCTGATGCCAATTCATCCAAGTGGCTTGAAGCGATGGAATCTGAGATGAATTCCATGTATTCGAACCAAGTGTGGAATCTCGTGGATCCACCTGAGGCAATTGTTCCCATAGGGTGTAAATGGATTTACAAGAGGAAACTTGGGGCGGATGGGAAGGTATTGACCTTCAAGGCGTGATTGGTGGCAAAAGGATATACTCAAAGACAAGGAGTTGACTTTGAGGAAACCTTTTCTCCAGTTGCAATGTTCAAGTCCATAAGGATATTGCTAGCCATAGCTGCATAGTATGACTATGAGATATGGCAGATGAATGTCAAGACAGCCTTTCTTAACGGGGATATTAAGGAAGAGATTTACATGTCTCAACCTGAAGGGTTTACATCTATCGGAAGCGAGCATATGGTATGCAAACTTCAAAGATCTATTTATGGTCTAAAGCAGGCATCTAGGAGTTGGAACCTCAGATTCGATAGTACAATCAAAGAGTTTGGTTTTGCTAAGAATCCTGAGGAACCCTGTGTGTATAAGAAGGTCAGTGGGAGTGCTGTGACATTCCTTGTGCTTTATGTTGATGACATTCTACTCATTGGGAATGATGTAGGGATGTTGCAATCAACTAAGATATGGTTAGCGAGTAAGTTCTCGATGGAGGACTTGGGTGAAGCATCTTTTGTATTGGGAATACAGATCTATAGAGATAGATCAAAAAGATTGCTTGGTCTCACCCAGTCCACATACATTGATACCATCGTGAAGCGGTTCTCGATGGATGAGTCCAAGAAAGGACATCTACCAATGTGTCATGGCGTGTCCCTATCCAAGTCTATGTCTCCCAAGACTGATGCAGAGATAGCGGCGATGACAAGCATTCCTTATGCATCTGCGATTGGTAGCATCATGTATGGGATGATATCTACACGTCCTGACGTGGCTTTTGCACTAAGTGTAGTGAGTAGATATCAACCCAACCCTGGTCTTCCACACTGGGAAGCTGTGAAAGATATCCTCAAGTATTTGAGAAGGACCAATAAGTTGTTCTTGGTCTATGGGGGTGGAGAACTGAAATTGGAAGGCTATACCGACTCTAGCTTCCAAAGCGATATCGATGACTCGAAGTCAACCTCTTGGTTCATATTCATGCTCAATGATGCTGCTGTCTCTTGGAAGAGTACAAGCAAGACAGTACAGCGGATTCCACCACTGAGGCAGAATATATTGCTGCATCAGCTGCAACAAAGGAGGCTGTTTGTATAAGGAATTTCGTCCAAGAGTTGGGCGTCATTCCTAATGGAGTTGCTCCTGTCCCGGTGTTTTGAGACAACACGGGAGCCATTGCTCAAGCAAAGGAGCCGAGGTCTCATCAGAAGTCCAAACACGTATTGAGAAAATACCACATCCTCAGAGAGATCGTGGAAAGAGGAGATGTCACGATTGACAAAGTCGGCTCCGCAGATAATGTTGCTGATCCGCTAACTAAGCCTTTACCTGGACCATTGTTCGAAAAGCATCGCGAATCAATGGGTTTGAAGAATATGGGTAAATGGCTCTAGTGCAAGTGAGAGATTGTTAGAGTAGGTGCCCGTCGAGCCAAGTGTTGGCCGAGTGTTCACAATGAAACTCTACGTATAAACAATCTTTATTTTAATAATATTTGAATTTATCATTTTGGCACTTCTTTATCTGTATACCCATGCTAGTTGCATAGATAAAGCACTTGAATATACAAATAGTAGAAAGAATATGAGATGCTCATATTATGAGTATCATGAAACTCATATTTGTAATACTGTATATTCTAAACGGTTCCTAGTCGATTCAGTCGCCGCTAAGAAGGATATAGGCCGCTCGAGTTCGAGACTAGTATCTGCGATGTGAGTACCATGTTTCATTGATAGGGGACATTGTGATGTCCGAGCATGCAGATAAGTGCTCCTGGTAGAGTGCACTGAACAACCCTCCATAAAGGACTTTCCAAGTGGTTCTCACTTATCGAGTGGAAAAGTCATTGTTTATGGTTGTACACCACTAGTCCTTATGACCCGGGACAACATTGAGACTCTATGTGCTAGAATTACACTTTGACTTGTTTACCGACTCTCATGGGGTCATCAGGTCGCAAGGTTGGGTGTTCTGTCAAAACATATAGGAGTCGATGCATTGTAGTCGGGAATTCACTGCATACCTTCGGGTATGGATATCCTATGTGTTCTCATGTGTATGTAGGTTGAAATCTCTTATCAGAGTATGGTGGTAATTATGAAAGGGGTTTCATAGATTACACCATCGATGCAACTACGACATGACACATAGTATCGATTCATTGACAACTCTCGATAAACCAATGGTTGTCGAATCGGTCGGGATATATGAGTTGAAGGGACCATACTGTACGCTAACCATAATTGAATGGTTCTTGCAGGCACTATCATTTGATACATAGGGAATCATGTAAGCGATGCTGCTAGGCGTTTAACATGATTGGTTGGGTACTATAAGACTTGAGTTCTGACATTCTTGTTATCAAGGAGTTGATAAGTAAGAATGGAGCACTTGGGTATGCTCATATAAGGATATGCTTAGTCAGAATCACATGGAGATGTAAACCCACGGCTAGTTGTATTAATGAACCATTGAGAGCCACACAAGTACTAGCTTTCTAGATCCCGTTGAGAAGTAAAATAGTTCAATGTGTTGAACGGCTTATAAATGAGTTTATAAGCGTAAGGAAAAATAGAAGTATGACTTCTATGAGGGAAATGTAACTTTTAATTTATGGAAGTTTTCCTAAATTAAAATTTGGCCAAATAAATAATGTATTTGAAATTTGTGATTTTCATAAACATTATTATGGACTAAATTAAATTAATTCAAGTGTTGGATTAATTAAACACTAGTGGGCCTAGTAGAGTCCAAATAATTAAATTAATTCAAGTGTTGAATTAATTAAACCATATTGGGTTTTGTAGAGCCCAATAGTAAAATAATTATTCAACTAGTGACTTGAGTAAATTCAAGTAATGTTTAATTAGTCTCAAATATGTTTGAGACAATTAAAATAAGTACATGGATTTTTAAATGTTAAAAATCAAATAACAATGCATGCATGGGAGGTGAAGAGTTGGGAGACAACTTTTTTGTACAACCAAGGCATGGCATGCACATGCTTAACTCAACTTTTTCAAGGACCAAGAAAAGTCTTCCACTCTCCCTTCACTCCTACAATGGCCGAAAATTTGCAATAGTCTTTTCCCTCATTTTTCTCTCCATTTTGTTCTTCAATTGTTGAAGAAAGAAAATACTTCTCAAAAGAAAAATCCTCATATTTTTCTAGTGCAAAATATGAGGGGATCTACCTAGTTGGTGGTGGGCTTGATTTTGTAGGAAGGTCTCAAGGACAAGGAGAGCTTGTAGATTTGTCTTGCCTTTGAAGAGCCAAGTTGTTTACAACTTGGTTGGAGCCATTACATCAATCCTTGAGATTGATAGGTAAATTTCTAAACACACTATGAATGTCATGGTTTGTTTTGTATATGCCACAACACTAGAACATGGTGGCCGAAATTTTCTTCTTGTAAAATCGAAAATTTTCTTGCTTCCGTTGCGATCTCGGGCACCTAAAATCGATCCCTTTCACACATCACCATGTCAATGGATGTCACAGCTTTCCGGCACCCAGGGCCCCCCCAATAATATGAGCCGAGCCTCGATCACGGGTAGCGTTCATCATGCACCCATTGTCGATGGAAGACATGGAAATTATAAACAAATTTATAATTTCCCTTTTCGGGCATGATATTAATTTTGAATCTTATTCAAAATGAGGGTTTTTTAATTTTGAAAGGTCTCATCATTAATTTTATTTAAAAACTCGCCATGTTTGATCGTATGTTTGCCGGATTCATGCAACTTTATTATTATCATAATAATAACGCACATACTCATTATTTATAACATATCATGCATATATTATAAACAGTAAACAAAACAAGGATGATCAATCGTCCCAATACTAATGGCCCGTGTGAGCTAAACACGGGCCCAGGTCCAATTCTAGGGAAATACAGGGGATGCAAATTCAACTATTACATATGCTTCCAATATTTACGTGTCTTCAATCTTCATAATCACCAAGGCCACCATCTTCCAATCTTGATCTTCCACTATACTAATATTTACAAATAAATATCCATGGCAAATAGGGATACATCTCATGGGGGGTGCGAACGGGCCATAAACCAAGCCCACTTTAAATTTGATAATTACTATAATCATTCAACACAAAATATCCTAGCATACACCTAGCAAATTGGGCTTGGACTTTTGATCATCCTTCATGCATAATATCACATACCATACATCATCAATTAATTATCACAATAATTAATTGATCCAATATTATATATTTTGATCCAATCACTAACCGCCACGATTATAAACTAAATTAACAAAGTATACAAACTCCTTTGTCTACTTTCTAATTAATTTATTTATAACCAAATTTCTTGTAAATCACCATTTACTATAAATAATTAAAGTCCAACTTCAATTATTTATTTCATGAGAAAATATTTGCAACTTTTGTAAATTTAAACTTAAGGGCCCAAAAAATCATTTTTCACCAAAAACATTTTGGCCCATTTAAATTTCACAAATATGTTAGCCATCTCATGGCCCAACAACTTCAAGGCTCATGACACTTTGATAATCCAAAACACTTTTGGAAACCCTAGTCGTCATCGCCGTCGCCGGAGCTCCGTCGCCGGATTCCGACCAACAAATTTTTTTTTAATTTTAAAGAGGGCGTTCGGGCAGCTCCTCGGGCAGCCCGTGCTGCCCGAAATGGGCAGCAACAAGCTGCCCGAAATCCCCACTCAAAAACCTTGATTTTTTTGTTGCAAAATTTATCTCAAGCGGTTAGAAATCAACCTCAATATAATATTATGTCTTTGCTACACAAAAATTGTAACCATAGCTCGGATACCACTTGAAAGGGGATCGGTTACGGTGCCGGTAGCGCAACGGAAGTTTCAAAAATCATATTTTATAGGGAAGAAAACCGAGCACCTATTAGTGGTGTAACAAATACAAAAACACAAAATATGTCATACATAGGGTGTTTTAAAGATATTACCTATCAATCTTAAAAGATTGATGTTGGCTCCAACTTAGTTGTCAAACAACTAAGCTCTTGAAGGGATGAGTTGATCTACAAGCTTCCTCCTTTCCTTCAAAATTAGGCCCACCACTTGCTAGCTAGAACTCTTCTTACTTTGCACTAGAAAAATAAGAAGATTTTTCTTTGAGAAGTGATTTCATTCCTCAACAATTGAAGAAGAAAAATTGAGAGAAAATTGGAAGGAAAAACTCTCAAGGTTTCGGCCAAGTGAGGAGTGGAATGGGGAGAGGGATGACTAGTCTTGGTTGTGTAAAAAGCTAAAACATTTTTTAGCATGCCAAGCCTTGGAGATTGAAAAAGTAATCTCCAACCCTTCCCCTTCCCCATCATGCATGCAATGTTATTTGATTTTTAACAATTAAAAATCCATGGACTTAATTTAATTATCTCAAACAAATTTGAGACTAATTAAACATTACTTGAATTTATTCAAGTCACTAGTTGAATAAATATTTTACTATTGGGCTCTACAAGACACAATATGATTTAATTAATTCAACACTTGAATTAATTTAATTATTTGGACTCTACTAAGCCCACTAGTGTTTAATTAATTCAACACTTGAATTAATTTAATTTAGTCCATAATAATATTTATGAAAATCACAATTTTCAAATACATTATCTATTTGGCCACATTTTAATTTAGTAAAACTTCCATAAATTAAAAGTTACATTTCCCTCATAGAAGTCATACTTCTATTTTTCCTTACGCTTATAAACTCATTTATAAGCCGTTCAACACATTGAACTATTTTACTTCTCAACGAGATCTAGAAAGCTAGTACTTGTGTTGTCCTCAATGGTTCATTGATAAAACTAGCCGTGGGTCCACATCTCCATGTGATTCGGACTAAACATGTCCTTATACGAGCATACCCCAATTGCTCCATTCTTAATTATCAACTCCTTGATAACAAGAACGTCAGAACTCAAGTCTGATAGTACCCAACCAATCATGTTAAACGCCTATCAGCATCGCTTACATGATTTCCTAGGTATCAAATGATAGTGCCTGCAAGAACCATTCAATTATGGTTAGCGTACAGTACGGTCCCTTCAACTCATATATCCCGACAGATTCGACAACCATTGGTTTATCGAGAGTTGTCAATGAATCAATACTATGTGTCATGTCGTAGTTGCATCAATGGTGCAATCTATGAAACCCATTTCATAATTAGCACCATACTCTAATCAGAGATTTCATACTACATACACATGAGATCACATAGGATATCTATACCAGAAGGTAAGCAGTGAATCCCCGACTACAACGCATCGAATCCTATATGTTTCGACAAAACACCCAACCTTGCCACCTGATGACCCCATGAGAGTCGGTAAACAAGTCAAAGTGTAATGCTAGCACATAGAGTCTCAATGTTGTCCCGGGTCATAAGGACTAATGGTGTACAACCATAAACTATGACGTTTCCACTCGATAAGTGAGAACCACTTGGAAGTTCCTAATGGAGAGTTTTTCAGTGCACTCTACAAGGAGCACCTATATGCATGTTCGGACATCACAATGTCCCCTACCAATGAAACATGGTACTCACATCGCAGATACTAGTCTCGAACTCGAGCAGCCTATATCCTTCTTAGCGGCGGCTGAATCGACTAGGAACTATTTAGAATATACAGTATTCCAAATATGAGTTTCATGATACTCATCATATGAGCATCTCATATTCTTTCTACTATTTGTTTATTCAAGGGCTTTATCTATGCAACTAGCATGGGTATACAGATAAAGAAGTGCCAAAAAAATAATTTCAAATATTATTTAAATATAGATTGTTTATACATAGAGTTTAAACATGAACCCTCGGCCAACACTTTGCTCGACGGGCACCTACTCTAACAGATTATTAGACGATTCAAACCAAATAAGAACAAACACAACACTGTTACACATCTCATTTTTTATGGTGAAATTGTCCCCAATATGTTAGTCTTCTAAGGGGCGAGACCAGAGCACAGTTTTATACCCACTGATGGGGGTCATACCAAACACAGTTTTATACCCACTGATGGGGGCCAGACAGAACTAAAATTATCGTTCCATATCTAATTTGATTTGTAACAGTGTATTACAAAATTAAGATTTATCGAACAAAACTTATCAAAAGTTTTAAAAGAATCAAGCGGAGTCAAATAATATCGATATCTAGAAAGAACAAACCAGAAAGACATATCATCGATCGAAATTTTAAAAAGGAAAGACTATATTTTTCGAAAGGAATGGTCACACACATATGCATGTCATCATATATATATATATATATATATATATATATATATATAGATATACAAGTGTAAAATTACAAATAAATACGTAACAAAAACCCACTTACAACGTTCTCGAAGTTACGGTTCGAAATTTGGAGAACTTGGTCGTACGAAACTTGCTGAATTCGGACCAAGTGGTGACCAAATTTTTGACAGATCTTACCTACAGTGTTGAAAATGATTCCAACACGAAAATTCGGGACAAATCTTCCTCGTTCCTCTTTGCTAGTGGCGGCCGAAATATTTTTGTTTTGTAGAGGGGAAGGGCCGTAATTTGGGAGGTTTTTTGAGGTATCTTTAAAGTGTATTTTTTGTGAGATTTGAGGTACTATTTATAGAAAAAAATTGACCTTCCAACCCCCCCTTGGCCGACCACTTGATGCACAAGAAAATTATTTATTGTAGTAAAAAATATATCCATGTATCAAAGGTCACCTTGGTTTTCTAAAGGGACAAATCTTGCACAATAAATTGGTCCGAGCCTCCTAGCTCTTCCCTTGGCTCCATTTCTTAGTTAACTCAATGGTCATCTCTTGCACAACAAGTTTGTAAAAACCTTTAGCTCCTTCCTTGGTTAACTCAATGGTCATCTCATGCACAATAAGTTTGTAAAAACCTTTAGCTCCTTCCTTGGTTAACTCAATGGTCATCTCATGCACAATAAGTTTGTCCAAACCTTTATAACCTTTAGCTCCACTTCTTGGTTAACTCCATGGTCATAGATATGTCCAATCTTTTAGCTCTTCTCCTAGCTCCATTTTTGGTCATTTTAGGACAAAAGAAAATGAGCTTCCTTGAGTTGAAATCTTTATTTCATGAGCTGGGATTTACTCCTCGGATGATGACTCTTCCATTGTTGCGTTTTCTTATAGTATAGATCCCTTTCTTAGCTGGTATTAGAGCTTTAAAGTTACATTCTCGAGCAATGTTAGCTGATAAATTTAAGTTTACAATTAAGTTTTATACCTAATCTTAAAGTTTTGAACTTCATTTTAAGTTTTATTACTTACATGTTTTGCTTTGAAATTTTGGATCCTCACATCCCGCCCTCCTTATTGGAAGTTTTGTCCACGAAACTTGGTTCAAATCGATCTTTTAAAGAGATGAGGATATTGGGTGCGCATCCTTTCTTCTAGTTCCCAAGTGGCCTCCCGTTCAGTATGATTTGACCACTGTACTTTGACAAATGGGATTGTTCGGTGTCTCAACACTTGATCTTTGGTGTCCACAATTCGAATAGTGACTTCTTCATACTTCAGCTCTTTGTTCAATGTCCTTCGATCATCAGCGGTGTAACTTTAAGGATGTAAGTTTGATCTGGGACATATTTCCTTAGTTGTGAGATGTGGAAGACGTTTTGAATTCTTGACATGTCTGGTGGCAAAGCAAGTCGGTAGGCTAGGGTTCTCACTCTTTCCAGTATCTCAAAGGGTCCGAAGTATTTGGATTTAGTTTTCTGGACCACTCCTTTCATAGGTGAGACTTTTACATAAGCTTTTTCACCGACCTCCAATTCCAACGGTCTTCGCTTAAAATCAACCCATCTCTTTTGTCGATCTTGAGCTGTCTTGATTCTTTCTTTTATTATGGTTACTTGAACAAGCTCAGGTCATGTGATAGCATTTTCTCTTACTTCATCCCAATACAAAGGTGATCTTCAATTTCGACCATACAACGCCTTATACAAAGCAATTTCAATACTTCTGTGATAACTGTTATTATATGTAAACTCTATCAGGGGTAACTGTTCATTCCATTTTCCATGAAAATCCAGAGCATATGCCCTCAAAATGTCCTCGAGGATTTGAATTATCCTTTCAGTTTGGCCATCAGTCTGTGGATGATAGGCCGTGCTGGGAGTGACTTTGGTCCCCATAGCCTTTTGAAAACTTTTCCAAAATCGTGATACGAATCTTGGATCTCTGTCCAATAATATACTTGCCGGAACTCCGTGTAATCTTACTATGTTGTCCATGTAAAGGGTCGCTAATTTATCCAAGTTGTAATTGATTCGAACTGGTAAGAAATATGCAGATTTTGTCAATCTGTCAATGATTACCCAAATCCCATCGTGACCTTGCCTTGATTTTGGTAGCCCTACTACGAAGTTCATGGAGATGTTATCTCACTTCCATTTTTGTATTTCCAATGGTTGTAGGAGTCCTCCAGGCCGTTGATTTTCGGCCTTGACTTGTTGACAGGTCAAGAACTCGGAAACAAAGACAGCTACATCTTTCTTCATTCCATTCCACCAGTAATTATTTTTCAGATCACGGTACATCTTGGTGCTTCCGGGATGGACTGAGAATTTTGTTTTATGTGCCTCGGCCATTACTTCTTCTCGAATCCCATCGACGTCTGGCACACACAATCGTCCTTTCATTCATAGGATACCATTTTCATCAATCTGTAATTCTTGGGCTTTTCCTTCTTGAATTTGTTCCTTAATTTTTGTGATAGAAGGATCTTGCCTTTTCTTTAATTTGATTGCTTCTCTAAGGTATGGTTGCGCTGATAGAGACGATAAGTTTACTTTCCCAATGTTCATCCGGCTCAAAGCATCTGCTACTTGATTCGCCTTACCCGGATGGTAATTGATTGATAAATCATAATCTTTCAATAGTTCAATCCACCTTCTTTGCCTCATGTTTAGTTTTTTTTGGGTAAATATGTATTTGAGACTCTGGTGATCAGTAAATACTTCGCGTTTTACCCCATAAAGGTAATGTCTCCAGATCTTTAGTGCAAATACGATTGTCGTTAATTCAAGATCATGAGTTGAGTAATTTTGCTCTTAAGGTTTTAATTGCCTTGATGCATAGGCAACTACCTGACCTTCCTGCATAAGCAAACATCCTAATTGTGAGGCCCGGGGCCGAATAGGGCGGGGGTTGATCGCCGGTGCCATGAGGTTGCACGGACAATGAGCGGCTTCTGACAGGCTTCTAGGTGTTTGGAACATGAATGAACCGATCCCACACCGGAAAGAGAGGGATTCTGAGACTCTTCAATGTAATGGACTGTACAGTTGAAGAGGGCTTAAAAGATTTTATTTGTACTACTCATATCACGAAGGTGCATCTTCTTTTCGGTAGCTAATCACATAAGAACTCCAAAGTTAAGCGTGCTTAACTTGTGGTAATTTTGGGATGGGTGACATCTTGGGAAGTTTCCCAGGGTGCGTGTGAGTGAGGAAATTAGCACGCTGGAAAGACTCGTCTTGGTACAGTGAGGACAGTCGTCAAATCTGGGGCGTTACAGTTGGTATCAGAGCCGTCCTCTCTTAGTACGGTGTGGTTCGGGGACGAACCAAGCGGAAGCTGGTGGGCATGTGAGGCCCGGGGCCGAAGAGGGCGGGGGGTGATCGCCGGTGCCATGAGGTTGCACGGACAATGAGCGGCTTCTGGCAGGCTTCTAGGTGGAGGGAACATGAATGAACCGATCCCACACCGGAATGAGAGGGATTCTGAGACTCTTCAATGTAATGGACTGTACAGTTGAAGAGGGCTTAAAAGATTTGATTTTTACTACTCATATCACGAAGGTGCATCTTCTTTTCGGTAGCTCATCACATAAGAACTCCAAAGTTAAGCGTGCTTAACTTGGGGCAATTTTGGGATGGGTGACCTCCTGGGAAGTTTCCCAGGGTGCGTGTGAGTGAGGACATAAGCACGCTGGAAAGACTCGTCTTGGTACAGTGAGGACAGTCGTCAAATCAGGGGCGTTACAGTTTGAGTTGAGGTTTATATTTTGTTCCCAGTATATATGTATATGTATTTATATACCGGGGCATGTCCCGAGGATATGAGTTGTTTGTATATGATTGGTTTTGCTTACGTGTGGGCATGTTTGTGATGTGAGATTAAATATTATTTTAGTATTTAAATTATAAAAAAAATATTTCGGGCTCATTGTAAAGAAATTTTAAACTCGTTTTCCGCTGTAATTAGTTAACCCTAATCAAAGTGCATTGTAATAACGATTAGGAGCTAAGAGCCTCACATGTTATGCCGTCGAAACATCAGTAGATTGATATTAATCAGATTCGTTATTGACTGAGATTGTATCATTGTATCATTGACATTGATCAGATTATGTCTTGATTTGAGTATTGATCTGAACAAGTCTTGAATTGAGTTGTACATTGACATAGTCTATTCGATATTTTCATTTCAGATTTGATATGGACAGATTTGACTTCGAGACTTCGAATTCGTCAGACCGAGAAGAGAAAGGTATAAGTCAATGTGGTACCAAGAGAACGACTCGAGTAGGATATACTTGAGTTTCCCTAAATCACATACTTATTGTTATTATTTACATTGATTTGATTTGATATGCTTGTTCTATGGATTTATAGAAAGCAGGTATTAGACGAGTATTAGACGAGTAATCTTGTGACATAAGTGCCGGATAGTGATGTAATGGTAACTGACACATTGCACATTGTCACAAGATAGTGGTTGGCGAAAGTGCCAAAGTCTGTGACGGATAAGTCAAGACACCGGATGTTTGGTTATATCGAAGTGGATAGAATTGGAGTTTCTTCTATTACTGATGTTTGATATAGGAATACCAACGTCTGGAAACCGGGATCACTAGACTAGGATTGAGTCTAGTCATAGACGTGGAATTACGAGTTTGAGTGAGAATTTTATATTGGTTATGTTTCAGATTTTGATACATGTTACTGATATCTGATACATGCTTTTACATTGTTTATATGATTGCATGTTTTGTTGATTTATACTGGGATGTATTTCTCACCGGAGTTATCCGGCGTGTTTGTATGTGTGCATGACAACAGGTGGGACAGGATCGGGGTCGAGGAGATGAAGAGAGAGATCGTGATTAGATTGGATACTACGGACTTGGATTTGAGATAGGGTTTGGACACTTGATATTTAGTTGTTAAACCTTAGTTTAAATGATTGTATATAGTACAAGACTTGTACTTTATATTATGACATGTATATTTATAATGTATTCCCTTACATTCCGCTTTTAATACTGTATTTTAAAAAAGAAAAATTTAAATTAGACCCTCTTTATTATAATTGATTAAATTTTCCCAATGATGATTAAGAACATGATTAGCGTCCGGGTCCCCGCAATTGTAGCCGCCACACTACAAGGAATTGTGAACCCAACTGTCAACGCCATCCAGCCACCGCAAGAACCACAACATCATGGCATCAAGTATCACTATGAATCCCTTGGAAGGAATCGAGTCCCAACTTTTGATGGGAATCCTGATCCAAAAGTCAGTCATAAATGGCTTAAGAATGTTGAAACCCAACTTCATTTGTTGGAAATACCTGAAGAGCTTAAAGTGGAAGTGGTGACACCATTTCTAGACGATCAAGCACGCAAGTGGTAGGAAACAGTGTCACCATCATTGGCTGAGGTAGAGCAGATCACATGGAAAACCTTTAGGAGAGAATTTTTGAAGCAATATTAACCAGCAGTATTTCGTCTGCAAAAGTTGAGCGAGTTTGAAAACTTTAAACAAACATCTGACATGACAGTGATGGAATACACATCTAGGTTCAGTGATCTTGGAACCTATGTTCAAACAATCATGTCAGATGAAACTTTGAAAATGCAACATTTCAAGAAAGGACTGAACAACCGAATTCAATCTGCTTTGGCCGTATTCAGAACAAACAAGATTTAACGAGCGCAAAAACAGACATCAGGCACCGGGAAGAAGAAAACAAGAACAAGAGGCCCTTCATCAGTTAGTCTGCTAAAGGTCGTCCCAATTTCAAAAGTTCAAATCAATCAAGTGGCCCTTCAAAGATAACCTTTAAAAATTCTGTCAAAAAGGAAGGAAAATGGTGCTCTACTTGTTGGCAGAATCACATAGGGGAATGTTATAGGTAGAAGGGCGCTTGTTTCAAATGTGGAAAGGTGGGTCATCGGATTAAAGATTGTCCTGAGAACAAAGATAAAGGGACTGGACCTAGTAAACCAAATGAAAACAAGACTAACGCTCGGATATATGCCATAACCTAGGAAGAAGCTGATAACACCAAATATGTGGTGGCAGGTATGGTTTTACTCAATGAAATGCCTGTTTATGCCTTGTTTGGTTGTGCTGCTACGCACTCATTTGTGTCTAGAAGATTTGCTAAAAAGCTGAAACTTGAGCATGAAACTCTTAGTAAACCGTTAAAAATTGCAACACCTGCTAGCAAAACTATTGAGACCCATAAGGTATATCGGAACTGTAAAATTTGCATCGGTAAACAGAACTTTGAGGAAGAATTGGTTCAACTAAATATGATTGAGTTCGACATCATTCTTGGAATGGACTGGTTAGCTAAACACCATGCTATGGTAGACTACCAAAAGAAAAATGTTAAACTTCAGACTCCGACTCAAAAGGAAATCATATACCCTGGAGAGTCCAAGAAACGACTATCTGCCTCACAAACCTGGAAGGCTGTAAAATGCGGTGAGGAAATCTACCTAGCAATGATCAGCGAAATCAGAGAAGAAACTACTACAAAGTTGGAAGAAATTCCAGTCGTCCAAGAATTTCCAGATGTTTTCCCGAGGAATTACCGGGTGCGATACCCGATAGAGAAGTGGAGTTTGAAATCAATTTGGTCCATGGTGCTGCACCCATTTCAAAGACACCATACCGAATGGCTCCAGCCAAATTAAAAGAGTTAAAGGAGCAACTTCGGGAGTTATTGGATAAGAAACAAATCCGACCAAGTACATACCAGTGGGGAGCTCAGTCCTGTTTGTAAAGAAAAAGGACGGAAACATGAGGCTATGCATTGATTATAAAGAGTTAAGCAAAATCACAATAAATAATAAATACCCACTCCCTAGAATAGATGATCTTTTCGATCAGCTAAAAGGAGCCAAAGTATTCTCAAAACTCGATCTAAGATCAGGTTACCATTAGCTAAAAGTCAAAGCAGAGGATAGTTTTAAAACTGCTTTTAGGACAAGATATGGACACTACGAATTCACAATAATGCCTTTTGGTCTAACAAATGCTCCCACAGCATTTATGGACCTAATGAACCGAGTATTCATGCCATACCTTGATAAGTTTGTGGTAGTTTTCATAGATGATATCCTTGTTCACTCACCAAGTGAGGAAGACCATCGAGAACATCTGCGTCTCACCTTGCAGACACTACGAGAAAAGGAACTTTATGTCAAATTCAAAAAGTGTGAATTTTGGCTAAAAAGTGTTGCGTTCTTAGGCCATATAATATCTGATTTAGGGGTATCAGTAGACCCTAAGAAAGTAGAGGCAATCAAGGACTGGCCTCGACCAAAGACTGTAACCGAAATAAGAAGTTTTCTGGGTTTAGCTGGCTACTATAGAAAATTTGTGGAAGGATTTTCTTTGATAGCCATTTCTCTCACCAAACTCACTCAGAAGAACTTATAATTTATTTGGAATGAAGCATGTGAGAAAAGTTTTGAAACCCTTCAAACAAAGCTCGCATCTACACCAGTACTAACTTCCCGAGAAAGGCAAGAACTTCACAATATATAGTGACGCTTCGAAGGGAGGATTAGGATGTTTGCTTATGCAGGAAGGTCAGGTAATTGCCTATGCATCAAGGCAATTAAAACCTTAAGAGCAAAATTACTCAACTCATGATCTTGAATTAACGGCAATCGTATTTGCACTAAAGATCTGGAGACATTACCTTTATGGGGTAAAACGCGAAGTATTTACTGATCACCAGAGTCTCAAATACATATTTACCCAAAAAAAACTAAACATGAGGCAAAGAAGGTGGATTGAACTATTGAAAGATTAGGATTTATCAATCAATTACCATCCGGGTAAGGCGAATCAAGTAGCAGATGCTTTGAGCCGGATGAACATTGGGAAAGTAAGCTTATCGTCTCTATCAGCGCAACCATACGTTAGAGAAGCAATCAAATTAAAGAAAGGAAAGATCCTTCTATCACAAAAATTAAGGAACAAATTCAAGAAGGAAAAGCCCAAGAATTACAGATTGATGAAAATGGTATCCTCTGAATGAAAGGACGATTGTGTGTGCCAGACGTCGATGGGATTCGAGAAGAAGTAATGGCCGAGGCACATAAAACAAAATTCTCAGTCCATCCCGGAAGCACGAAGATGTACCGTGATCTGAAAAATCATTACTGGTGGAATGGAATGAAGAAAGATGTAGCTGTCTTTGTTTCCGAGTTCTTGACCTGTCAACAAGTCAAGGCCGAAAATCAACGGCCTGGAGGACTCCTACAACCATTGGAAATACAAAAATGGAAGTGGGATAACATCTCCATGGACTTCGTAGTAGGGCTACCAAAATCAAGGCAAGGTCACGATGGGATTTGGGTAATCATTGACAGATTGACAAAATCTGCCTATTTCTAATCAATTACAACTTGGATAAATTATCGACCCTTTACATGGACAACATAGTAAGATTACACGGAGTTCCGGCATGTATATTATTGGACAGAGATCCAAGATTCGTATCACGATTTTGGAAAAGTTTTCAAAAGGCTATGGGGACCAAAGTCACTCCCAGCACGGCCTATCATCCACAGACTGATGGCCAAACTGAAAGGATAATTCAAATCCTCGAAGACATTTTGAGGGCATATGCTCTGGATTTTCATGGAAAATGGAATGAACAGTTACCCCTGATAGAGTTTACATATAATAACAGTTATCACAGAAGTATTGAAATTTCTCTGTATAAGGCGTTGTATGGTCGAAATTGAAGATCACCTTTGTATTGGGATGAAGTAAGAGAGAATGCTATCACAGGACCTGAGCTTGTTCAAGTAACCATAATAAAAGAAAGAATCAAGACAGCTCAAGATCGACAAAAGAGATGGGTTGATTTTAAGCGAAGACCGTTGGAATTGGAGGTCGGTGAAAAAGCTTAAGTAAAAGTCTCACCTATGAAAGGAGTGGTCCGGAAAACTAAATCCAAATACTTCGGACCCTTTGAGATACTGGAAAGAGTGAGAACCCTAGCTTACCGACTTGCTTTGCCACCAGACATTTTAAGAATTCAAAACGTCTTTCACATCTCACAACTAAGGAAATATGTCCCAGATAAAACTTACATCCTTAAAGTTACACCGCTGATGATCGAAGGACATTAAACAAAGAGCTGAAGTATGAAGAAGTCACTATTCGAATTGTGGACACCAAAGATCAAGTGTTGAGACACCGAACAATCCCATTTGTTAAAGTACAGTGGTCAAATCATACTGAATGGGAGGCCACTTGGGAACTAGAAGAAAGGATTCGCACCCAATATCCCCATCTCTTTAAAAGATCGATTTGAACCAAGTTTTGTGGACAAAACTTCCAATAAGGAGGGCGGGATGTGAAGATCCGGAATTTCAAAGCAAAACATGTAAGTAATAAAACTTAAAATGAAGTTCAAAACTTTAAGATTAGTTATAAAATTTAATTTTAAACTTAAATTTTTCAGCTAACATTGCTCGAGAATGTAACTTTAAAGCTCTAATACCAGCTAAGAAAGGGATCTATACTATAAGAAAACGCAACAATGGAAGAGTCATCATCCGAGGAGTAAATCCCAGCTCATGAACTAAAGATTTCAACTCAAGGAAGCTCATTTTCTTTTGTCCTAAAATGACCAAAAATGGAGCTAGGAGAAGAGCTAAAAGATTGGACATATCTATGACCATTGAGTTAACCAAGAAGTGGAGCTAAAGGTTATAAAGGTTTGGACAAACTTATTGTGCATGAGATGACCATTGAATTAACCAAGGAAGGAGCTAAAGGTTTTTACAAACTTATTGTGCAAGAGATGGCCA
Organism: Primulina tabacum; assembly: GCF_025594145.1. NCBI lineage: Eukaryota > Viridiplantae > Streptophyta > Magnoliopsida > Lamiales > Gesneriaceae > Primulina > Primulina tabacum. The sequence goes on from NC_134561.1 coordinate 17,288,060, forward strand.
TTGAGTTAACTAAAAAATGGAGCTAAGGGAAGAGCTAGGAGGCTCGGACCAATTTATTGTGCAAGATTTGTCCCTTTAGAAAACCAAGGTGACCTTTGATACATGGATAGATTTTTTACTACAATAAATAATTTTCTTGTGCATCAAGGGGTCGGCCAAGGGGGGGTTGGAAGGTCAATTTTTTTCTATAAATAGTACCTCAAATCTCACAAAAAATACACTTCAAAGATACCTCAAAAAACCTCCCAAATTACGGCCCTTCCCCTCTACAAAACAAAAATATTTCGGCCGCCACTAGCAAAGAGGAACGAGGAAGATTTGTCCCGAATTTTCGTGTTGGAATCATTTTCAACACTGTAGGTAAGCTCTGTCCAAAATTTGGTCACCACTTGGTCCGAATTCAGCAAGTTTCGTACGACCAAGTTCTCCAAATTTCGAACCGTAACTTCGAGAACGTTGTAAGTGGGTTTTTGTTACGTATTTATTTGTAATTTTAAACTTGTATATCTATATATATATATATATATATATATATGATGACATGCATATGTGTGTGACCATTCCTTTCGAAAAATATAGTCTTTCCTTTTTAAAATTTCGATCGATGATATGTCTTTCTGGTTTGTTCTTTCTAGATATCGATATTATTTGACTCCGCTGAATTCTTTTAAAACTTTTGATAAGTTTTGTTCGATAAATCTTAATTTTGTAATACACTGCTACAAATCAAATTAGATATGGAACGATAATTTTAGTTCTTTCTGGCCCCCATCAGTGGGTATAAAACTGTGTTTTGTATGGCCCCCATCAGTGGGTATAAAACTGTGTTTTGTATGACCCCCATCAGTGGGTATAAAACTGTGTTCTGGTCTCGCCCCTTAGAAGACTAACATATTGGGGACAATTTCACCAAAAAAATGAGATGTGTAACAGTTTTGTGTTTGTTCTTATTTGGTTTGAATCGTCTGATAATCTGTTAGAGTAGGTGCCCGTCGAGGCAAGTGTTGGCCGAGGGTTCATGTTTAAACTCTATGTATAAACAATCTTTATTTTAATAATATTTGAAATTATTTTTTTGGCACTTCTTTATCTGTATACTCATGCTAGTTGCATAGATATAGCCCTTGAATATACAAATAGTAGAAAGAATATGAGATGCTCATATGATGAGTATCATGAAACTCATATTTGAAATACTGTATATTCTAAACAGTTCCTAGTCGATTCAGCCGCCGCTAAGAAGGATAAAGGTCGCTCGAGTTCGAGACTAGTATCTGCGATTTGAGTACCATGTTTCATTGGTAGGGGACATTGTGATGTCCGAGCATGCAGATAGGTGCTCCTGGAAGAGTGCACTGAAAAACTCTCCATAAAGGACTTTCCAAGTGGTTCTCACTTATCGAGTGGAAACGTCATAGTTTATGGTTGTACATCATTAGTCCTTATGACACGGGACAACATTGAGACTCTATGTGCTAGCATTACACTTTGACTTGTTTACCGACTCTCATGGGGTCATCAGGTGGCAAGGTTGGGTGTTTTGTCGAAACATATAGGATTCGATGCGTTGTAGTCGGGGATTCACTGCTTACCTTCTGGTATAGATATCCTATGTGATCTCATGTGTATGTAGTATGAAATCTCTGATCAGAGTATGGTGCTAATTATGAAATGGGTTTCATAGATTGCACCATTCATGCAACTACGACATGACACATAGTATCGATTCATTGACAACTCTCGATAAACCAATGGTTGTCGAATCTGTCGTGATATATGAGTTGAAGGGACCGTACTGTACGCTAACAATAATTGAATGGTTCTTGCAGGCACTATCATTTGATACCTAGGGAATCATGTAAGCGATGCTGATAGGCGTTTAACATGATTGGTTGGGTACTATCAGACTTGAGTTCTGACGTTCTTGTTATCAAGGAGTTGATAATTAAGAATGGAGCAATTGGGGTATGCTCGTATAAGGACATGTTTAGTCCGAATCACATGGAGATGTGGACCCACGGCTAGTTGTATCAATGAACCATTGAGGGCCACACAAGTACTAGCTTTCTAGATCCCGTTGAGAAGTAAATTAGTTCAATGTGTTGAACGGCTTATAAATGAGTTTATAAGCGTAAGGAAAAATAGAAGTATGACTTCTATGAGAAAAATGTAACTTTTAATTTATGGAAATTTTCCTAAATTAAAATTTGGCCAAATAAATAATGTATTTGAAAATTGTGATTTTCATAAACATTATTATGGACTAAATTAAATTAATTCAAGTGTTGAATTAATTAAACACTAGTGGGCTTAGTAGAGTCCAAATAATTAAATTAATTCAAGTGTTGAATTAATTAAATCATATTGCGTCTTGTAGAGCCCAATAGTAAAATAATTATTCAACTAGTGACTTGAGTAAATTCAAGTAATGTTTAATTAGTCTCAAATTTGTTTGAGATAATTAAATTAAGTCCATGGATTTTTAATTGTTAAAAATCAAATAACATTGCATGCATGGGAGGGGAAGGGGAAGAGTTGGAGATTACTTTTTCAATCTCCAAGGCTTGGCATGCTAAAAAATGTTTTAGCTTTTTACACAACCAAGACTAGTCATCCCTCTCCCCATTCCACTCCTCACTTGGCCGAAACCTTGAGAGTTTTTCCTTCCAATTTTCTCTCAATTTTTTTTCTTCAATTGTTGAGGAATGAAATCACTTCTCAAAGAAAAATCTTCTTATTTTTCTAGTGCAAAGTAAGAAGAGTTCTAGCTAGCAAGTGGTGGGCCTAATTTTGAAGGAAAGGAGGAAGCTTGTAGATCAACTCATCCCTTCAAGAACTTAGTTGTTTGACAACTAAGTTGGAGCCAACATCAATCTTTTAAGATTGATAGGTAATATCTTTAAAACTCCCTATGTATGACATATTTTGTGTTTTTGTATTTGTTACACCACTAATAGGTCCCTATAAAATATGATTTTTGAAACTTCCGTTGCGCTACCGGCACCGTAACCGATCCCCTTTCAAGTGGTATCCGAGCTATGGTTACAATTTTGGTGTAGCAAATACATAATATTATATTGAGGTTGATTTCTAACCGCTTGAGATAAATTTTGCAACAAAAAAATCAAGGTTTTTGAGTGGGGATTTCGGGCAGCTTGTTGCTGCCCATTTCGGGCAGCTCGGGCTGCCCGAGGAGCTGCCCGAACGCCCTCTTTAAAATTAAAAAAAAAATTTGTTGGCCAGAATCCGGCGACGGCGATGACGACTAGGGTTTCCAAAAGTGTTTTGGATTATCAAAGTGTCATGGGCCTCGAAGTTGTTGGGCCATGAGATGGCTAACATATTTGTGAAATTTAAATGGGCCAAAATGTTTTTGGTGAAAAATGATTTTTTGGGCCCTTAAGTTTAAATTTACAAAAGTTGCAAATATTTTCTCATGAAATAAATAATTGAAGTTGGACTTTAATTATTTATAGTAAATGGTGATTTACAAGAAATTTGGTTATAAATAAATTAATTAGAAAGTAGACAAAGGAGTTTGTATACTTTGTTAATTTAGTTTATAATCGTGGCGGTTAGTGATTGGATCAAAATATATAATATTGGATCAATTAATTATTGTGATAATTAATTGATGATGTATGGTATGTGATATTATGCATGAAGGATGATCAAAAGTCCAAGCCCAATTTGCTAGGTGTATGCTAGGATATTGAATGATTATAGTAATTATCAAATTTAAAGTGGGCTTGGTTTATGGCTCGTTCGCACCCCCCATGAGATGGATCCCTATTTTCCATGGATATTTATTTGTAAATATTAGTATAGTGGAAGATTAAGATTGGAAGATGGTGGCCTTGGTGATTATGAAGATTGAAGACACGTAAATATTGGAAGCATATGTAATAGTGGAATTTGCATCCCCTGTATTTCCCTAGGATTGGACTTAGGCCCGTGTTTAGCTCACACGGGCCATTAGTATTGGGGCGATTGATCATCCTTGTTTTGTTTACTGTTTATAATATATGCATGATATGTTATAAATAATGAGTATATGCGTTATTATTATGATAATAACAAAGTTGCATGAATCCGGCAAACATACGATCAAACATGGCGAGTTTTTAAATAAAATTAATGATGAGACCTTTCAAAATTAAAAAACCCTCATTTTGAATAAGATTCAAAATTAATATCATGCCCGAAAAGGGAAATTATAAATTTGTTTATAATTTCCATGTCTTCCATCGACAATGGGTGCATGATGAACGCTACCCAGGATCGAGGCTCGGCTCATATTATTGGGGGGGCCCTGGGTGCCGGAAAGCTGTGACATCCATTGATATGGTGATGTGTGAAAGGGATCGATTTTAGGTGCCCGAGATCGCAACAGAAGCAAGAAAATTTTCGATTTTACAAGAAGAAAATTTCGGCCACCATGTTCTAGTGTTGTGGCATATACAAAACAAACCATGACATTCATAGTATGTTTAGAAATTTACCTATCAATCTCAAAGATTGATGTAATGGCTCCAACCAAATTGTAAACAACTTGGCTCTTCAAAGGCAAGACAAATCTACAAGCTCTCCTTGTCCTTGAGACCTTCCTTCAAAATCAAGCCCACCACCAACTAGGTAGATCCCCTCATATTTTGCACTAGAAAAATATGAGGATTTTTCTTTTGAGAAGTATTTTCTTTCTTCAACAATTGAAGAACAAAATGGAGAGAAAAATGAGGGAAAAGACTATTGCAAATTTTCGGCCATTGTAGGAGTGAAGGGAGAGTGGAAGACTTTTATTGGTCCTTAAAAAAGTTGAGTTAAGCATGTGCATGACATGCCTTGGTTGTACAAAAAAGTTGTCTCCCAACTCTTCACCTCACATGCATGCATTGTTATTTGAATTTTAACATTTAAAAATCCATTGACTTATTTTAATTATCTCAAACATATTTGAGAATAATTAAACATTACTTGAATTTACTCAAGTCACTAGTTGAATAATTATTTTATTATTGGGCTCTACAAAATCCAATATGATTTAATTAATTCAACTCTTGAATTAATTTAATTATTTGGACTCTACTAGGCCCACTGGTGTTTAATTAATCCAACACTTGAATTAATTTAATTTAGTCCATAATAATGTTTATGAAAATCACAATTTTTAAATACATTATTTATTTGGCCAACTGATGACCCCATGAGAGTCGGTAAACAAGTCAAAGTGTAATTCTAGCACATAGAGTCTCAATGTTGTCCCGGGTCATAAGGACTAATGGTGTACAACCATAAACTAGGACTTTTCCACTCGATAAGTGAGAACCACTTTTGGAAAGTCCTTTATGGAGGGTTGTTCAGTGCACTCTACCAGGAGCACCTATCTGCATGCTCGGACATCACAATGTCCCCTACCAATGAAACATGGTACTCACATCGCAGATACTAGTCTCGAACTCGAGCGGCCTATATCCTTCTTAGCGGCGGCTGAATCGACTAGGAACCGTTTAGAATATACAGTATTATAAATATGAGTTTCATGATACTCATAATATGAGCATCTCATATTCTTTCTACTATTTGTATATTCAAGGGCTTTATCTATGCAACTAGCATGGATATACAGATAAAGAAGTGCCAAAATGATAAATTCAAATATTATTAAAATAAAGATTGTTTATACGTAGAGTTTCATTGTGAACACTCGGCCAACACTTGGCTCGACGGGCACCTACTCTAACAATCTCTCACTTGCACTAGAGCCAACTACCCATATTCTTCAAACCCATTGATTCGCGATGCTTTTCGAACAATGGTCCAGGTAAAGGCTTAGTTAGCGGATCAGCAACATTATCTGCGGAGCCGACTTTGTCAAGCGTGACATCTCCTCTTTCCACGATCTCTCTAAGGATGTGGTACTTTCTCAATACGTGTTTGGACTTCTGATGAGACCTCGGCTCCTTTGCTTGAGCAATGGCTCCCGTGTTGTCACAAAATACCGGGACAGGAGAAACTCCATTAGGAATGACGCCCAACTCTTGGACGAAATTCCTTATACAAACAGCCTCCTTTGCTGCAGCTGATGCAGCAATATATTCTGCCTCAGTGGTGGAATCCGCTGTACTTTTTTGCTTGGAACTCGTCAAAGAGATAGCAGCATCATTGAGCATGAATATGAACCCAGAGGTTGACTTCGAGTCATCGATATCGCTTTGGAAGCTAGAGTCGGTATAGCCTTCCAATTTCAGTTCTCCACCCCCATAGACCAAGAAAACTTGTTGCTCCTTCTCAAATACTTGAGGATATCTTTCACAGATTTCCAGTGTGGAAGACCAGGGTTGGATTGATATCTACTCACTACACTTAGTGCAAAAGCCACGTCAGGACGTGTAGATATCATCCCATACATGATGCTACCAATCGCAGATGCATAAGGAATGCTTGTCATCGCCGCTATCTCTGCATCCGTCTTGGGAGACATAGACTTGGATAGGGACACGCCATGACACATTGGTAGATGTCCATTCTTGGACTCATCCATCGAGAACCGCTTCACGATGGTATCAATGTATGTGGACTGGGTGAGACCAAACAATCTTTTTGATCTATCTCTATAGATCTGTATTCCCAATACAAAAGATGCTTCACCCAAGTCCTCCATCGAGAACTTACTCGCTAACCATATCTTAGTTGATTGCAACATCCCTACATCATTCTCAATGAGTAGAATGTCATCAACATAAAGCACAAGGAATGTCACAGCACTCCCACTGACCTTCTTATACACACAGGGTTCCTTAGGATTCTTAGCAAAACCAAACTCTTTGATTGTACTATCGAATCTGAGGTTTCAACTCCTAGATGCCTGCTTTAGACCATAAATAGATCTTTGAAGTTTGCATACCATATGCTCGCTTCCGATAGATGTAAACCATTCAGGTTGAGACATGTAAATCTCTTCCTTAATATCCCCGTTAAGAAAGGCTGTCTTGACATTCATCTGCCATATCTCATAGTCATACTATGCAGCTATGGCTAGCAATATCCTTATGGACTTGAACATTGCAACTGGAGAAAAGGTTTCCTCAAAGTCAACTCCTTGTCTTTGAGTATATCCTTTTGCCACCAATCGCGCCTTGAAGGTCAATACCTTCCCATCCGCCCCAAGTTTCCTCTTGTAAATCCATTTACACCCTATGGGAACAATTTCCTCAGGTGGATCCACAAAATTCCACACTTGGTTCGAATGCATGGAATTCATCTCAGATTCCATCGCTTCAAGACACTTGGATGAATCGGCATCAGATAACGCTTTCTTGAAGGTCCTTGGATCACATCCATGGTTAGGCTCATCATGGCCCTCTTCAAGAAGCAGACCATACCTCATAGGTGGTCTCGAGACTCTCTCGGATCTTCTAGGAGCTTGTATCTCGTCTCTTGGCTCTTCGGGTGTGGGTTCTATAATGTTGGGTGTCTCTTGAACCTCTTCGAGTTCTATCATCTCCACTTTTCTATCTAATAGAAATTCTTTTTCCAAAAAGGTTGCATTCCTAGAAACAAACACCTTTGTTTCTTGAGGATGATAGAAGTAATATCCAACAGAATTATTTGGATATCCCACAAAGTAACATAAAATGGATCGACTATCCAATTTATCTCCCACTACCTGCTTCACATAAGCAGGGCACCCCCATATTCTAAGATAAGAATATTTGGGTGGCTTACCCGTCCATATCTCATATGGTGTCTTGTCAACTGCCTTTGAATGGACATTGTTCAACAACAATGCCGCTGTCTCAAGCGCATATCCCCAAAAGGATTGCGGCAACTCCGTGAACCCCATCATAGACCGAACCATGTCCATCAAAGTCCGGTTACGACGCTCCGAAACACCATTCAACTGTGGTGTAGCGGGCGGAGTCCACTGCGAGAGAATCCTATTCTCCCTAAGATACTCTTGGAACTCGGCACTCAAGTACTCACCACCTCGATCCGATCAAAGTGTCTTGATGCTTCGTCCCAATTGCTTCTCTACTTCACTTCTGAATTCTTTGAACCTTTCAAAGGCTTCAGACTTGTATTTCATCAAATACACATACCCATACCTCGAAAAGTCATCGGTAAAGGTGATGAAGTAGGCATGTCCATGCTTAGTGGTGATGCTAAGCGGTCCGCACACATCGATATAGATCAAATCCATTAACCCTTTGGCTCGCTCCACATGGCCCTTAAAGGGAATCTTGGTCATCTTTCCTTTTAGACAGGATTCACAAATCGTGAGAGCATTAATATCAGACATACCAAACATGCCCACTCCCACTAGCTTGCTCATCCTTCTTAGGGAAATATGTCCTAATCGAGCATGCCACAATTGTGCCGAATTTAGAGTATCTTGTTTGCGCTTGTTTGTTGTTGTTATAGCTTCGACATTGTTTAGTGGAATATCTTTCAATTTTAAGATATAGAGATCGTTTTCAAGTTCTCCAGTACCAATTAAACATTCATTCTTGTAAATATTGCAAACACCTTTGCTAAATAAACAAGAAAATCCATCTTTATCAAGCATAGAAATGGAAATAATGTTTTTTACCAAGTCTGGTACAAACAAAACATCTCTTAAAAAAAACTTAAAATCATTGTTCAAATGTAAGTAAACATCTCCCACAGACTTGGCAGCAACCTTTGCTCCATTGCCCATCCTCAAGAAGGTCTCACCTTCCCTGAGCCTCCTACTTCTTCCCATCGCCTGCAAATCATTACAAAGATGTGAGCCACAGCTGGTATCCAATACCCAAGAAGTAGAGTTAATTGAAATGTTTACTTCAATATAGAACATACCGTTTCCAGAACTCTTTTGGGCAAGATATTCCCTGTAGTTACGCCTCCTGTAAGGACCGTGTATCGTATTATCGTAAATCCTGTGTGATTATCGATAATTTATGAAATTGTTATGTGATTATGTATTTGATGTATATTATGATAATGAAATTGAGAAAATAAGTATTGAATATGAATTGACGTGGTAAGAGCTCGATTGGAGAGGCCGGACGCCAATATAATACCAAAACCAACATTTGGTACAGTACATGTGGCGCCCGGGCGGTAGAAAATGACCGCCCGAGCGCCAGTGTGGAATAAGGGGGTGTTCTCAGACAGAACATGCCGCGCCCGAGTTGTAATTTTTGACCGCCCGAGCGCGGTGCATTTGAAACTCGGGGGCAGAACCTCTCGCGCTCGGGCGCGAGAATTCTACCGCCCGAGCGCCGAAGCGATGGAGGATAAGATTAAGTTCTTTTCTTCCTTTTTGTCATTTCTTATTCGGTAATCTCGAGAGAATTGAGAGGATTTCGATTTCTTCCGTCCAAATCGACTTCAAAACTCTGTCTAAACGCGAAACAAATTATATATTTGTGATCTTCGCGTCGAAGACTTCGGAATGAGGTAATTTTCTTCTAGTTCCAGCAGCTCTAAATATCAAAGTGCTGGAATAGCATGTATTTGAAGTTGAATTTCTGATATGTAGTAGAATTACCGACAAGAAACTTATATTCGAAGTCGGAATTGAATTATGATATGAATTTGATTTGATATGAATTTTTGAAGTTTCAAATGATATTTGAAACTCATATTAATGATTTTGGAATATGTTAATGATTGAAATGAGTATGTAATTGATGTATATAAAGTATTATACCGATATCTTTAGGCTACATCAACTGGAACGAAGAATTGAGGTATGTTGCGACCGGGTAACATACGACATGTATCTGTATTATATGATATATGTCGGATTGATTTGATTAATTGGAATGAGATTATGTGTCTATATGCCTTATTTTCCGATTGATGTGGCATACATGACATTGAGATTGAGATATCGGTGTATAAAATAAATGTTTTGTTAACACACATCATTTTATGCATACATCGATACATGACATGCACGTTGAGCTATGATCCTTGGATACCCTGATATGATTTGATTGGATTCCGGGGTTTGTGAACACAATTGCTATGCCGATATTATATGACCCATAAAGCATAGACAATTGTGGCCCTATATGATTGGATATGAGATTTGGAATTTGATGGCGCTTTGCCGACGCTATCATACGAGTATCCCATATTGACCGGTGTGCCAGATCGAGCATTGATTTGATAGCGATTCGATTGATTCTGACATGTCCTTAGTGGATGGGCATTTGACCTGATACCTCCACGACATACATGCATTGCATACCATATATCATTGTTTAGATACTTGTGGTATATATGATTGGTTGTTCCATACGGAGCTTTGCTCACCCCCAAGGGGGGCTGTTGTTGTCTTTGTGTGTGGACAATGGCAGGTACTCCAGGATATCAGGAGACCGGAGAGGGTACTTCTGCAGGGAGCCAGAGCTTGGGCTGAGGTTTTATGTTTATGTCTTATTCCCAGTATATATGTATATGTATCTATATGCCGGGGCATGTCCCGAGGATATGAGTCGTTTGTATGTGATTGGTTTTGATTACGTGTGGGCATGTTTTATGATTTGAGATTAAATACTTTTTTCAGTACTCAAGTTATAGCAGAGATATTTTGGGCTCATTGTAAAGAAATTTTAAACTCGTTTTCCGCTGTAATTAGTAACCCTAATCAGATTGCATTGTAATAACGATTAGGAGCTAAGGGCCCCACACAGTATGGTATCAGAGTATAGCTGGGAATGCTCGATTGAGTTTTGTGTACACTTGAATAGGCACAAATGAATTGTACGCTTGTGTTTGATTTATTTGTATTACTTGCTCCTACTTGGTTTGATTCGAGTAAGTATTTGATGAGATTGATGATATGAGATGATGAGATTATGAAATTGTGATATTCATCTTTTGATTTGTAGATGGATCCTACAAATGAAACTGCGAGTAGTAGTACTGAGAGGATTGTTGGACAATTTGAAGGATTGTCCATGGATGTAGTGATGGCTCGATTCCAGGATCTGAAACCACCGAGGTTCTTTGGCACTGAGAGTGCTGAAAGAGCAGAGGCCTGGTTGAAGGATATTGAGCATCTGTTTAACATTGTTGAATATTCCAAGGCACGGAGACTAAAACTTGCTTTGTATCAGCTGAAAGACCGAGCTAAATCTTGGTGGGAAGCCGCTGAGATTGGACAGAAAGAGGGCGGGATTGAAGTCACTTGGGATGTCTTCAAGGCCCAGTTTTTGGAGCAGTACTCTCCTCCTTCTTATTATACTGCTCAGGAAAATGAATTCAATAATCTGCAACAGGGAACGATGTCTGTTGTGGAGTATGCTTCGAAATTTTCTACTCTGTTGAAGTATGCACCTCACGTAGCTGGGAATGCGAGGGCAAAGTATAACAGGTTTGTAAATGTATTGCATCCTGCTATATATACTTATGTTGTTTATGGATTGCCTACCAGCTTCGTAGAGGCAGTGGAACGAGCCAAAGCAGCCGAGCCTGGACTTAGGAGAGGAGGTCCACAGTATACTCCTCCACCTCCGGTGTCAGCTCAGCAGCCTACTTTGCGGCCGAGGGGTAAGAAGTTCAAGAAGACTGGTTCTGTTTCTTCGTCTTCTTCGAGTTCGAGTGGATCACAGCGAGGGAGTCCTATGATTGCTCCCTACTGTAGCCATTGTGGTGGTAAACATACTATCGAGCAGTGTCGAGGTATGTTTGGTACTTGTTATCAATGTGGGCAGGAAGGCCATTTCTCTCGAGTATGTCTAAACAGGGGTACAACTTCTGCTCAACCCCATCCAGGATTTAGAGGTGGCCCTGGTATGACGAGACCTACTGTTCCTGTTCCATCGTTTCAGCAGTCGAGTGTCCCACGATATCAAGGACCGGGTGGTCAGAGTGCCCAAGTTCCTCCCCAAGTGAGAGTGTACGCCATGACTAAGGATCAGGCGAGAGAAGCTCCTGGAGGCGTGATTGCAGGTATTTGCACGCTTTTCGATTATCTTGCACGTGTTTTATTTTATACAGGAGCATCTCATTCATTCATATCTCATGCATTTGTTGCATCTCACGATATCGAGTGTACCCCGCTGTATGATATTTTTTCAATAGCCACGCCAGCAGGGAAGATTGTTTTGTCTGAGAAAGTTGTGCATAATTGTGTATTGATATATGAGGATAATGTGGTATTTCTGAGTTTGATTGTCCTCCCAATACACGACTTTGATTGTATTGTTGGCATGGATATCTTGGCAACAAATCGAGCTACTGTTGATTGTTGTCATGGAGTGGTTCGATTTCGACCGATTGATGGACCCAAGTGGAATTTTTATGGCAAGGGTTCCCAAGCAAAAATTCCATTGGTTTCTTCCTTGGAAATGTCCCGATTGTTGACTAGCGGAGATGAGGGTTATCTTATCTATGCTATTGATATTTCGAAGGAGGAGTCTTCTTTATCTGAGATTCCAGTCGCGAAAGAATTCCCGGATGTATTTCCCGATGAGATTCCTGATTTTCCTCCTCATCGAGAAGTTGAGTTTAGTATTGATCTTGTGCCGGGGACTGCGCCTGTTTCTAAAGCTCCCTATTGCATGGCACCTCTGGAATTAAAAGAATTGAAAGAACAATTACAGGATCTTCTCGATAAGGGATATATTCGACCGAGTGTATCGCCTTGGGGAGCTCCAGTTTTATTTGTTCGGAAGAAAGATGGTACTATGCGAATGTGTATCGATTATAGACAATTGAATCGGGCTACTGTGAAGAACAAGTACCCACTTCCTCGTATTGATGATTTATTTGATCAGCTTCAGGGTACTTCTGTATACTCGAAGATTGATCTTCGTTTTGGGTATCATCAAGTACGAGTTCGAGACGAAGATGTGCCCAAAACTGCTTTTCGTACGAGGTATGGCCACTATGAATTCTTGGTTATGCCTTTTGGTCTTACGAATGCTCCTGCTATCTTTATGAATTTAATGAATCGGGTCTTCCGAGATTATCTAGACCGATTCGTTATTGTTTTTATTGATGATATTCTTGTGTATTCGAAATCGAAAAAGGAGCATGCTGAACATCTGAGACTGGTACTTCAAACTCTTCGTACTAGTCATTTATATGCCAAATTGTCCAAATGTGAATTTTGGATGGACAAAATGGTATTTATGGGCCACGTCATTTCTAGATATAGCATATCTGTTGAACCTACGAAGGTCTAAGCTGTATAGAATTGGCCGAGACCTACGAATGTTCCTGAGATCCGTAGCTTCATGGGTTTGGCTGGATATTATCGTCGTTTCATTGAAGGATTTTTGAAAATAGCTAAACCTATTACTCAACTGACACAGAAGAATCAATGATTCATTTGGTCAGATGAATGTGAAGCTAGTTTTCTTGAATTGAAGACGAGATTGACCACAGCACCTGTGCTTACTATTCCCTCAGGTACCGGAGGATTTGTGGTGTGTACAGATGCGTCTGGTAAAGGTTTGGGCTGTGTTTTGATGCAACATGGCAAAGTGGTTGCTTATGCATCTCGTCAATTGAAATCTCATGAAACACGTTATCCTGTTCATGATCTCGAATTGGCCGCCATTGTGTTTGCATTGAAGATCTGGCGCCATTATTTGTATGGAGAGAAGTTTGTTATATATTCGGACCATAAGAGTCTGAAATATCTCTTTTCTCAATCTGATCTGAATATGAGGCAACGCAGGTGGATGGATCTCTTGAAGGACTTTGATTGTGAGATTCAATATCACCCTGGATCGGTGAATGTTACTGCGGATGCCCTTAGTCGGAAAGTTTATGATTCTGTTTTAGCTTTTGTCAGTATCGCCAAAGTACACGAGGATATTTGTACTTCTGGCTGGACTTTTCACTCGAATTGGAATTATGTCACTATCTCATCATTGCAAATTGAGCCGAATTTGATATCGAAAATACGAAAGGCCCAACGAAGCGATGCTCAGATCCAAAAGTCGAAAGAACTGGTATCTGCTGGACATCAGTCTGGATTTCAAATTTCTTCTGATGGTTCTTTACGACTTAATGGTCAGCTGGTAGTTCCTGATGATTCTGATTTGAAATCTGCCCTTCTTCGAGAAGCACATTGTAGCAAATACTGTATTCACCCTGGAGGCCGAAAGATGTATTTGACACCGAGACCTCAATTTTGGTGGAAACGTATGAAGAAGGACATTTCTGAGTTTATTTCGAAATGTCTTGTCTGCCAGCAAGTGAAAGCCGAGAGAATGAAACCGGGAGGATTGCTCCATAGTCTTGAAATCCTGAAATGGAATTGGGAACATATTGCTATGGATTTTGTGACTCATTTACCTCGCTCGCCCAAAGGCTGTGATGCTATATGGGTGATTATTGATCGGCTTTCGAAATCTGCGCATTTTATTCCGTATGAACGGACTTATCCTTATAAGAGAATGGCCCGTTTATACATTGAGAATGTTGTGAGACTGCATGGTGTGCCAGTCTCGATTGTATCTGATCGTGATCCCAGATTTGCTTCTAAATTCTGGGGTAGTTTTCAGGAGGCGATGGGTACGCGTTTGGCTATGAGTACTGCTTATCATCCTCAAACTGATGGCCAGACTGAGCGTACGATCCAGACTCTAGAGGATATGTTGCTTGCGATTGTGATGGACTTCAGAATGGGATGGCAAGATGCCTTACCATTGGTTAAATTTTCTTATAATAATAGCTTTCAGACGAGTATCGGTATGGCACCGTTTGAAACTCTATATGAGAGACGATGTAGATCACCGTTATTCTGGGATGAGATTGGTGAGAGACAATTGACTGGACCTGAAATGATACAGGAAATGAACGGTAAGGTTCAGTTGATTCGGCAGCGGATGAAAGCTGCTCAGGATCGTCAAACGAGTTATGCGAATAAACGAAGACGACCCTTGGAATTCCAGAAAGGTGACAGAGTGTTTTTGAAAATATCTCCCTTTAGAGGCACTATTCGATTTGGCATGAGAGGGAAGTTATCTCCTCGTTCTGTTGGGCCATATGAGATTCTGGATCGAGTTGGTGATCTTCCGTATCGATTGGCATTGCCACCAGCTCTATATGCTATTCACGATGTGTTTCATATTTCTATGCTGAGAAAATATGAACCGGATCCATCACATGTACTTGCACCTGATGAGGTGGAACTTGATCCTTCTCTTTCCTATGTCGAACAACCTGTTCGAATTATGGATCGAAAGGAAAAGATATTGAGAAATAAATCGATTCCTTTAGTACGAGTGCAATGGACACGACATGGTGTTGAAGAATCAACGTGGGAATTGGAGAGCAAGATGCGAGATTCGTATCCGCATTTGTTTGATTCCATGACATCTGTTCCATTGTATTCGATGTATTCTGATCCTTTTACTGATTTTAGCTTTGATATGTACTATAACTGGTAACATATATATGTTTGTCAATGTTATGTATATAGAGATGTTTGAGATTTCGAGGACGAAATCTTTTAAGAGGGGGCGAAATGTAAGGACCGTGTATCGTATTATCGTAAATCCTGTGTGATTATCGATAATTTATGAAATTGTTATGTGATTATGTATTTGATGTATATTATGACAATGAAATTGAGAAAATAATTATTGAATATGAATTGACGTGGTAAGAGCTCGATTGGAGAGGTCGGACGCCAATATAATACCAAAACCAACATTTGGTACAGTACATGTGGCGCCCGGGCGGTAGAAAATGACCGCCCGAGCGCCAGTGTGGAATAAGTGGGTGTTCTCGGACAGAACATGCCGCGCACGAGCTGTAATTTTTGACCGCCCGAGCGCGGTGCATTTGAAACTCGGGGACAGAACCTCTCGCGCTCGGGCGTGAGAATTCTGCCGCCCGAGCGCCGAAGCGGTGGAGGATAAGATTAAGTTCTTTTCTTCCTTTCCGTCATTTCTTATTCGGTAATCTCGAGAGAATTGAGAGGATTTCTATTTCTTCCATCCAAATCGACTTCAAAACTCTGTCTAAACGCGAAACAAATTATATATTTGTGATCTTCGCGTCGAAGGCTTCTGAATGAGGTAATTTTCTTCTAGTTCCAGCAGCTCTAAATATCAAAGTTCTGGAATAGCATGTATTTGAAGTTGAATTTCTGATATATAGTAGAATAACCGACAAGAAACTTATATTCGAAGTCGGAATTGAATTATGATATGAATTTGATTTGATATGAATTTTTGAAGTTTCAAATGAAATTTGAAACTCATATTAATGATTTAAGAATATGTTATTGATTGAAATGAGTATGTAATTGATGTAGATAAAGTATTATACCGATATCTTCATGCTACATCAACTGGAACAATGAATTGAGGTATGTTGCAACCGGGTAACATACGACAGGTATCTGTATTATATTATATATGTCGGATTGATTTGATTAATTGGAATGAGATTATGTGTCTATATGCCTTATTTGCCGATTGATGTGGCATACATGACATTGAGATTGAGATATCGGTGTATAAAAAAAATGTTTTGTTAACACACATCATTTTATGCATACATCGATACATGACATGCACGTTGAGCTATGATCCTTGGATACCCTGACATGTGCTCAGTGGATGGGCATTTGACCTGATACCTCCACTACATACATGCATTGCATACCATATATCATTGTTTAGATATTTGTGGTATATATGATTGGTTGTTCCATACGAAGCTTTGCTCACCCCCAAGGGGGGCTGTTGTTGTCTTTGTGTGTGGACAATGGCAGGTACTCAAGGATATCAGGAGACCGGAGAGGGTACTTCTGGAGGGAGCCACAGCTTAGGCTGAGGTTTTATGTTTATGTCTTATTCCCAGTATATATGTATATGTATCTATATGCCGGGGCATGTCCCGAGGATATGATTTTTTTGTATGTGATTGGTTTTGATTACGTGTGGGCATGTTTTATGATTTGAGATTAAATACTATTTTCAGTACTCAAGTTATAGAAGAGATATTTTGGGCTCATTGTAAAGAAATTTTAAACTCGTTTTCCGCTGTAATTAGTAACCCTAATCAGATTGCATTGTAATAACGATTAGGAGCTAAGGGCCCCACACCTCCAATGTCCAGGCTTCTTGCAGTGATGACAGATGTCAACAGTCTTGTCAGCCTTTACTGGTTTGACTGCCACAATGGGACCCGGAGTCTGCCTCTTCAAGGGCACGTTCTTCTTTGGACGTTGGAAAGAACGCTTCTTTCCCTTCCCAGGTGGACCGGTCTTCGTACCAGATGAAGAGCCCACAAAAAGAACCGGCTTCTCTTTCTTGATGGCGGACATAAAGGTCACAAGCATGTTCACCAACTCCTCAAGGGTCGGCTCCATCTTCTTCATATTGAAATTCACCACAAAAGGTTCAAACGAGCAAGATAGTGATAAAAGCAACACGTGGGTGGTCAGCTCCGAAGGCAACATCAAATCCATGCCAACGAGCTTGTCCACGAGCCCAATCATCTTTAGGCCATGCTCATGGACCGAGGCCCCATCTCGCATGCGCAAAGTGATCAGCTCCTTGACGGTAGCATGCCTAAGAGGCCTAGTCTGCTCTCCAAAGAGCCCCTTGAGATGCAAATGAATGTCAGCAGCATTCTTTGCATCCTCAAAACGCCTCTGCAGCTTATCATTCATAGAAGCCTGCATATAACACTTCGCCTTCAAGTCATGGTCATACCAATCCTTGTAGGTCTGCAATTCCTCAGGAGTGCAGTCAGTCGGAGCCTCATCAGGGGGCGACTCAGTCAGTGTATATGAAATCTTTTCCGAGTTCAAGACGATCTTTAGGTTTCTTAGCCAAGTGAGATAATTAGATCCGGTTAATATGTGTTTTTCGAGTATGGCAGAAAGCGGATTGCGAATTGAAGACATTGTCAAATTTTGTAGTGAAAAGTAAAACAGATAATTGTTAATGACTATTTTAAAATATTTAGTAAGATATAAAGTATGGACTTTTACTTTATAAATTTTTTCTCCCACTGTTTTGACATTTTCACTACCCTCTAGTAAAAACGGGAAACTCCTTTCCTCAGTAGGTACGTAAGGTCCAATTAGCGAATTATGATCCCGAATAATATCACCCAATCAGAATTCCTAAAAGATAGTTTCCAATTGCATCACAATGCAACCCTCTACATAAACTTTTGTCTCACATTTGATGAGGACCCAATAATATGACGTCGTTCATCTTTACGTGTCAAGCCTTACCCATCGATGTTGAACCTTAATGGACGGTCGCCATGAGTTCCTTCAATAATATGAGCCGAAATCATCGGAGTTCCACGTAGTTCACATAACCATGTCAATGGATGTCACAGCTTTCCGACACCCAGGGCCCCCCCAATAATATGAGCCGAGCCCCGAGTATGGGTAGCATTCATCATGCACCCATTGTCGATGGAAGACATGGAAATTATAAACAAATTTATAATTCCCCTTTTCGGGCTTGATATTAATTTTGAATCTTATTCAAAATGAGGGTTTTTTAATTTTGAAAGGTCTCATCATTAATTTTATTTAAAAGCTCGCCATGTTTGATCGTATGTTTGCCGGATTCATGCAACTTTGTTATTATCATAATAATAACGCACATACTCATTATTTATAACATATCATACATATATTATAAACAGTAAACAAACAAGGATGATCAATCGCCCCAATACTAATGGTCCGTGTGAGCTAAGCACGGGCCTAGGTCCAATCCTAGGGAAATGCAAGGGATGCAAATGCAACTATTACATTAGCTTCCAATATTTACATGTCTTCGATCTTCATAATAATCATGGCCACCATCTTCCAATCTTGATCATCCACTATACTAATATTTACAAATAAATATCCATGGCAAATAGGGATACATCTCATTCGGTGGGAACTGGCCATAAACCAAGCCCACTTTAAATTTGATAATTATTACAATCATTCAACACAAAATATCCTAGCATACACCTAGCAAATTGGGCTTGAGCTTTTGATCATCCTTCATGCAAAATATCACATATCATACACCATCAATTAATTATCACAATAATTAATTGATCAAATATTATATATCTTGAACCAATCACTAACCGTCACGATTATAAACTAAATTAACAAAGTATACAAACACCTTTGTCTACTTTCCAATTAATTTATTTATAACCGAATTTCTTGTAAATCATAATTTAATATAAATATTTAAAGTCCAACTTCAATTATTTATTTTATGAGAAAATATTTGCAACTTTTGTAATTTTAAACTTAAGGGCCCAAAAAACTCATCTTTCACCAAAAACATTTTGGCCCATTTAAAATTCACAAATATGTTAACTATCCAATGGCCCAACAACATCAAGGCCCATGACACTTTGATAATCCAAAACACTTTTGGAAACCCTAGTCGTCATCGCCGTCGCCGGAGCTCCGTCGCCGGATTCCGGCCAACATGCAAAATTTTTTTTTTTTCAGGGGGGGGATTTGGGCAGCGCCTCGGGCTGCCCTTGCTGCCCGAAATGGGCAGCACCTCGTGCAGCCCGAGCTGCTCGAAATGGGCAGCAACATGCTGCCCGAAAACCCCTTTGTTTTGGCCTTGATTTTGTTGCAAAAATTTCATCTCATGCGGTTAGAAATCGACCTCAATATAATATTATGTATATGCTACAAAAACTAGTACCCTTAGCTCTGATACCACTTGAAAGGGATCAATTTTAGGTGCCCGAGATCGCAAGGAAGCAAGAAAATTTTCGATTTTACAAGAAGAAAATTTCGGCCACCATGTTCTAGTGTTGTAGCATATACAAAACAAACCATGACATTCATAGCGTGTTTAGAAATTTACCTATCAATCTCAAAGATTGATGTAATGGCTCCAATCAAGTTGTAAACAACTTGGCTCTTCAAAGGCAAGACAAATCTACAAGCTCTCCTTGTCCTTGAGACCTTCCTTCAAAATCAAGCCCACCACCAACTAGGTAGATCCCCTCATATTTTGCACTAGAAAAATATAAGGATTTTTCTTTTGAGAAGTATTTTCTTTCTTCAACAATTGAAGAACAAAATGGAGAGAAAAATGAGGGAAAAGACTATTGCAAATTTTCGGCCATTGTAGGAGTGAAGGGAGAGTAGAAGACTTTTCTCGGTCCTTGAAAAAGTCGAGCTAAGCATTTGCATGCCATACCTTGGTTGTACAAAAAGTTGTCTCCCAACTCTTCACTTCCCATGCATGCATTGTTATTTGATTTTTAACATTTAAAAATCCATGGACTTATTTTAATTATCTCAAACATATTTGAGACTAATTAAACATTACTTGAATTTACTCAAGTCACTAGTTGAATAATTATTTTACTATTGGGCTCTACAAGACCCAATATGATTTAATTAATTCAACACTTGAATTAATTTAATTATTTGGACTCTACTAGGCCCACTAGTGTTTAATTAATCCAACACTTGAATTAATTTAATTTAGTCCATAATAATGTTTATGAAAATCACAATATTAAAATACATTATTTATTTGGCCAACTTTTAATTTAAGAACACTTCCACAATTTAAAAGTTATATTTCCCTCATAGAAGTCATACTTCTATTTTTTCTTACGCTTATAAACTCATTTATAAGCCGTTCAACACATTGAATTATTTTACTTCTCAACGGGATCAAGAAAGCTAGTACTTGTGTGGCCCTCAATGGTTCATTGATACAACTAGCCGTGGGTTCAAATCTCCATGTGATTCGGACTAAGCATGTCCTTATATGAGCATACCCCAATTGTTCCATTCTTACTTATCAGCTCCTTGATAACAAGAATGTCAGAACTCAAGTCTGATAGTACCCAATCAATCATGTTAAACACCTAGCAGCATCGCTTACATGATTCCCTAGGTATCAAATGATACTGCCTGCAAGAACCATTCAATTATGGTTAGCGTACAGTACGGTCCCTTCAACTCATATATCCCGACCGATTCGACAACCATTGGTTTATCGAGAGTTGTCAACGAATCGATACTATGTGTCATGTCGTAGTTGCATCGATGGTGTAATCTATAAAAACCCCTTTCATAATTACCATCATAATCTGATCAGAGATTTCAACCTACATACACATGAGAACACATAGGATATCCATACCCGAAGGTAAGCGGTGAATCCCCGACTACAATGCATCGACTCCTATATGTTTCGACAGAACACCCAACCTTGCCACCTGATGACCCCATGAGAGTCGGTAAACAAGTCAAAGTGTAATTCTAGCACATAGAGTCTCAATGTTGTCCCGGGTCATAAGGACTAGTGGTGTACAACCATAAACTAGGACTTTTTCACTCGATAAGTGAGAACCACTTGGAAAGTCCTTTATGGAGGGTTGTTCAGTGCACTCTACCAGGAGCACCTATCTGCATGCTCGGACATCACAATGTCCCCTACCAATGAAACATGGCACTCACATCGCAGATACTAGTCTCGAACTCGAGCGGCCTATATCCTTCTTAGCGGCGGCTGAATCGACTAGGAACCGTTTAGAATATACATTATTACAAATATGAGTTTCATGATACTCATCATATGAGCATCTCATATTGTTTCTACTATTTGTATATTCAAGGGCTTTATCTATGTAACTAGCATGGGTATACAGATAAAAAAGTGCCAAAATGATAAATTCAAATAATATTAAAATAAAGATTGTTTATACATAGAGTTTCATTGTGAACACTCGGCCAACACTTGGCTCGACGGGCACCTACTCTAACAATGTGAACTAAGTGGAACTCCCATGATTTCGGCTCATATTATTGAGGGAACTCATGGCGACCGTCCATTAAGGTTCAACATCGATGGGTAAGGCTTGACACTTAAAGATGAACGATGTCATATTACTGGTCCTAATCAAATGTGAGACAAAAGTTTACGTAGAGGGTAGCATGGTGATGCAATTGAAAACTACCTTTTAGGAATTCTGATTGGCTGATATTATTCGGGATCGTAATTCGCTAATTGGACCTTCCGTACCTACTGTAGAAAGGAGTTTCCCGTTTTCACTAGAGGGTAGTGAAAGATGTCAAAACAGTGGGAGTAAACATTTATAAAGTAAAAGTCCATACTTTATATCTTACTAAATATTTTAAAATAGTCATTAACATTTAACTGTTTACTTTTCAGTACAATTTTTGACAATGTCTTCGATTCGCAATCCGCTGTCTGCTATACTCGAAAAACACGTATTAACCGGACCTAATTACCTCACTTGGCTAAGAAACCTGAAAATCGTCTTGAACTCGGAAAAGATTGCATATACACTGACTGAGTCGCCCCCTGTTGAGGCTCCGACTAGCTGCACTCCTGAGGAATTGCAAACTTACAAGGATTGGTGTGACCATGACTTGAAAGTCAGGTGTTATATGCAGGCTTCTATGAATGCTGAGCTGCAAAGGTGTTTTTAGGATGCAAAGAATGCTGCAGACATTCATTTGCATCTCAAGGAGCTCTTTGGTGAGCAGACTCGACTTCTGAGGCATGCTACCGTCAGGGAGCTGATCACTTTGCGCATGCGAGATGGGGCCTCGGTCCATGAGCATGGCCTAAAGATGATTGGGCTCGTGGACAAGCTCGTTGGCATGGATTTGATGTTGCCTTCGGAGCTGACCACCGACGTGTTGCGGTTGTCACTACCTAGCTCATTTGATCCTTTTGTGGTGAATTTCAATATGAAGAAGATGGAGCCGACCCTTTAGGAGTTGGTGAACATGCTTGTGACCTTTGAGTCCACCATCAAGAAAGAGAAGCCGGTTCTTTATGTGGGTTCTTCATCTGGTACAAAGACAGATCCACGTGGGAAGGGAAAGAAGCGTTCTTTCCAACGACCCAAGAAGAACGTGCCCTTGAAGAGGCAATATTTGAGTCCCGTTGTGGCAGCCATACCAGTGAAGTCTAACAAGAATGCTGATGTATGTCATCACTGCAAGAAGACTGGACATTGGAGACGTAATTGCAGGGAATATCTTGCCTAGAAGAGTTCTAAAAACGGTATGTTCTATATTGAAGTAAACATTTCAATTAACTCTACTTCTTAGGTATTGGATACCGGCTGTGGCTCATATCTCTGTAATGATTTGCAGGTGGTGGGAAGAAGTAGGAGGCTTAGGGAAGGTGAGACCTTCTTGAGGATGGGCAATGGAGCAAGAGTTGCTGCCAAGGCCATAAGAGATGTTTACTTGCTTTTGAACAATGATTTTAAGTTAATTTTGAGAGATGTTTTGTTTGTACCAGATTTGGTGAAAAATATTATTTCCATTTCTATGCTTGATAAAGATGGATTTTGTTGTTTATTTAGCAAAGGTGTTTTCAACATTTACAATAATGAATGTTTAATTGGTACTTGAGAACTTGAAAACAACCTCTACACCTTAAAATACATAGATATTCCACTAAACAATGTCCAAGCAATAACAACAACAAACAAGCGAAAACAAGATACTCTAAATTCGGCACAATTGTGGCATGCTCGATTAGGACATATTTCCCTAATTAGGATGAACAAGCTAGTGGGAGTGGGTATGTTTGATATGTCTGATATTAATGCTCTCACGACTTGTGAATCCTATCTAAAAGGAAAGATGATCAAAATTCCCTTTAAGGGCCATGTGGAGCGAGCCACAGGGTTTTTGGATTTGATCCATACCGATGAGTGCGGTCCGCTTAGCATCACCACTAAGCATGGACATGCCTACTTCATCACCTTTACCGATGACTTTTCGAGGTACGGGTATGTGTATTTGATGAAATACAAGTCTGAAGCCTTTGAAAGGTTCAACGAATTCAGAAGTGAAGTAGAGATACAGTTGGGACGAAGCATCAAGACACTTCGATTGGATCGAGGTGGTGAGTACTTGAGTGCCGAGTTCCAAGAGTATCTTAGGGAGAATGGGATTCTCTCGCAGTAGACTCCGCCTGCTACACCACAGTTGAATGGTGTTTCGAAGCGTCGTAACCGGACTTTGATGGACATGGTTCGGTCTATGATGGTGTTCACGGAGTTGCCGCCATCTTTTTGGGGATATGCGCTTGAGACAACGGCACTGTTGTTTAACAATGTCCATTCAAAGGCAGTTGACAAGACATCATATGAGATATGGATGGGTAAGCCACCAAAATATTCTTATCTTAGAATATGGGGGTGCCCTGCTTATGTGAAGCGGGTAGTGGGAGATAAATTGGATAGTCGATCCATTTTATGTTACTTTGTGGGATATCCAAGGAATTCAGTTGGATACTATTTCTATCATCCCCAAGAAACAAAGGTGTTTGTTTCTAGGAATGCAACCTTTTTGGAAAAGGAATTTCTATTGGATAGTAAAGGGGAGATGATAGAACTCGAAGAGGTTCGAGAGACACCCACAATTATAGAACCCATGCCCGAAAAGCCAAGAGAGGAGATACAAGCTCCTAGAAGATCCGAGAGAGTCTCGAGACCACCTATGAGGTATGGTCTGCTTCTTGAAGAGGGCCATGATGAGCCTAACCATGGATGTGATCCAAGGACCTTCAAGGAAGTGTTATCTGATACCGATTCATCCAAATGGCTTGAAGCAATGGAAATCTGAGATGAATTCCATGCATTCGAACCAAGTGTGGAATCTCGTGGATCCACCTGAGGCAATTGTTCCCATAGGGTGTAATGGATTTACAAGAGGAAACTTGGGGCAGATGAGAAGATATTGACCTTCAAGACGCGATTGGTAGCAAAAGGATATACTCAAAGACAAGGAGTTGACTTTGAGGAAACCTTTTCTCCAGTTGCAATGTTCAAGTCCATAATGATATTGCTAGCCATAGCTGCATGGTATGACTATGAGATATGGCAGATGGATGTCAAGACAGCCTTTCTTAATGAGGATATTAAGGAAGAGATTTACATGTCTCAACCTGAAGAGTTTACATTTGTCGGAAGTGAGCATATGGTATGCAAACTTCAGATATCTATTTATGGTCTAAAGCAGGCATCTAGGAGTTGGAACCTTAGATTCGATAGTACAATCAAAGAGTTTGGTTTTACTAAGAATCCTGAGGAACCCTGTGTGTATAAGAAGGTCACTGGGAGTGCTGTGACATTCCTGGTGCTGTATGTTGATGACATTCTACTCATTGGAAATGATGTAGGAATGTTGCAATCAACTAAGATATGGTTAGCGAGTAAGTTCTCGATGCAGGACTTGGGTGAAGCATCTTTTGTATTGGGAATACAGATCTATAGAGATAGATCTAAAAGATTGCTTGGTCTCACCCAGTCCACATACATTGATACCATCGTGAAGCGGTTCTCGATGTATGAGTCCAAGAGAGGACATCTACCAATGTGTCATGGAGTGTCCCTATCCAAGTCTATGTCTGCCAAGACTGATGCAGAGATAGCAGCGATGACAAGCATTCCTTATGCATCTGCGATTGGTAGCATCATGTATGAGATGATATCTACACGTCCTGACGTGGCTTTCGCACAGTGTAGTGAGTAAATATTAATCGAACCCTGGTCTTCCACAGTGGAAAGATGTGAAAGACATCCTCAAGTATTTGAGAAGGACCAACAAGTTGTTCTTAGTCTATGGGGGTGGAGAACTGAAATTGGAAGGCTATACCGACTCTAGCTTCCAAAGCGATATCGATGACTCGAAGTCAACCTCTGGATTCATATTCATGCTCAATTGTGTTGCTGTCTCTTGGAAGAGTTCCAAGCAAGACAGTACAGCGGATTCCACCACTGAGGCAGAATATATTGCTGCATCAGCTGCAGCAAAGGAGGCTGTTTGGATAAGGAATTTCGTCCAAGAGTTGGGCGTCATTCCTAATGGAGTTGCTCCTGTCCCGGTGTTTTGTGACAACACGGGAGCCATTGCTCAAGCAAAGGAGCTGAGGTCTCATCAGAAGTCCAAACACGTATTGAGAAAGTACCACATCCTCCGAGAGATCGTGGAAAGAGGAGATGTCTCGATTAAAAAAGTCGGCTCCGCAAATAATGTTGCTGATCCGCTAACTAAGCCTTTACCTGGACCATTATTCGAGAAGTATCGCGAATCGGTGGGTTTGAAGCATATGGGTAGTTGGCTCTAGTGCAAGTGGGAGATTGTTAGAGTAGGTGCCCGTCGAGCCAAGTGTTGGCCGAGGGTTCATGTTTAAACTCTATGTATAAACAATCTTTATTTTGATAATATTTGAAATTATTGTTTTGGCACTTCTTTATCTATATACCTAAGCTAGTTGCAAAGATAATGCCCTTGAATATACAAATAGTAGAAAGAATATGAGATGCTCATATTATGAGTATCATGAAACTCATATTTGGAATACTGTCTATTCTAAACAGTTCCTAGTCGATTCAGCCGCCTCTAAGAAGGATATAGGCCGCTCGAGTTCGAGACTAGTATCTGCGATGTGAGTACCATGTTTCATTGGTAGGGGACATTGTGATGTCCGAACATGCAGATATGTGCTCCTTGTAGAGTGCACTGAACAACTCTCCATAAAGGACTTTCCAAGTGGTTTTTACTTATCGAGTGTAAACGTCCTAGTTTATGAATGTACACCATTAGACCTTATGACCCGAGACAACATTGAGACTCTATGTGCTAGCATTACACTTTGACTTGTTTACCGACTCTCATGGGGTCATCAGGTGGCAAGGTTGGGTGTTTTGTCGAAACATATAGGATTCGATGCGTTGTAGTCGGGGATTCACTGCTTACCTTCTGGTATAGATATCCTATGTGATATCATGTGTATGTAGTATGAAATCTCTGATCAGAGTATGGTGCTAATTATAAAATGGGTTTCATAGATTGCACCATCGATGCAACCAAGACATGACACATAGTATCGATTCATTGACAACTCTCGATAAACCAATGGTTGTCGTATCGGTCGGGATATATGAGTTGAAGGGACCGAACTGTACGCTAACCATAATTGAATGGTTCTTGCAGGCACTATCATTTGATACCTAGGGAATCATGTAAGCGATGCTGCTAGGCGTTTAACATGATTGGTTGGGTACTATCAGACTTGAGTTCTGACGTTCTTGTTATCAAGGAGTTGATAATTAAGAATGGAGCAATTGGAATAAGCTCGTATAAGGACATTTTTAGTCCGAATCACATGGAGATGTCGACCCACGGCTAGTTGTATCAATGAACCATTGAGGGCCACACAAGTACTAGCTTTCTAGATCCCGTTGAGAAGTAAAATAGTTCAATGTGTTGAACGGCTTATAAATGAGTTTCTAAGCGTAAAGAAAAAAAGAAGTATGACTTTTATGAGGGAAATGTAACTTTTAATTTATGGAATTGATCCTAAATTAAAAGTTTGTCAAATAAATAATGTATTTGAAAATTGTGATTTTCATAAACATTATTATGGACTAAATTAAATTAATTCAAGTGTTGAATTAATTAAACACTAGTGGGCCTAGTAGAGTCCAAATAATTAAATTAATTCAAGTGTTGAATTAATTAAATCATATTGTGTTTTGTAGAGCCCAATAGTAAAATAATTATTCAACTAGTGACATGAGTAAATTAAAGTAATGTTTAATTAGTCTCAAACTCGAGCGGTTTTTCCTTCCAATTTTCTCTCAATTTTCTTCTTCAATTGTTGAGGAAAGAAATCACTTCTCAAAGAAAAATCTTCTTATTTTTCTAGTGCAAAGTAAGAAGGGTTCTAGCTAGCAAGTGGTGGGCCTAATTTTGAAGGAAAGGAGGAAGCTTGTAGATCAACTCATCCCTTCAAGAGCTTAGTTGTTTGACAACTAAGTTGGAGCCAACATCAATCTTTTAAGATTGATAGGTAATATCTTTAAAACACCCTATGTATGACATATTTTGTGTTTTTGGCCATTTTCTATGGGTCGTAATTGTCTTCAAGTAATTGTTAAACAATGTCGGATGTCACCGACGCCTCGGTTTTGGGGCATGACAGAAATCATGCGAGTTCCACGTAGTTCACATCACCATGTTAATGGATGTCACAGCTTTCCGGTGTCCAGGGCTCCCTCAATAATATGAGCCAAGCACTGAGAACGGGTAGCATTCATCATGCATCCATTGGAAGACA
The DNA here is from genome assembly GCF_025594145.1 of Primulina tabacum. NCBI lineage: Eukaryota > Viridiplantae > Streptophyta > Magnoliopsida > Lamiales > Gesneriaceae > Primulina > Primulina tabacum. The sequence continues at coordinate 17,316,157 of NC_134561.1, forward strand.
TGAAAATTATAAAAACCTATACAATTCTCATTTTCGGGCTTGATATTAATTTCAAAATGAGGGTTTTAAGTTTTTGAAAGGTCTCTTCTTTAATTTTATTTTAAAGCTCGCCATGTTTGATCGTATGTTTGTCGGATTCATGCAATGTAGTTATTATAATAATAATAATGCACATACTCATTATTTATAATATATCATGCATTTATTATAAACAATAAACTAACAAGGATGATCAATAGCCCCAAAACTAATCGTCCGTGTGAGCCAAACACGGGCCTAGGTCCAATCCTAGGGAGTGCATGTGATGCAAATGCATAATTACATAAACTTCCAATATTTACCTGTCTTGGTTCTTCATAATTATCAAAGCCCACCATCTTCCAATCTTGATCTTCCACTATACTAATATTTAAAAATAAATATACATGTCAAATAAGGATACATCTAATGAGGTGGTAACGAACTATAAACAAAGCGCACTTATAAATTGATAATTATTATAATCATTCAATACAAAATATCCTAGCATACACCTAGCAAATTGGGCTTGGCCTTTTGATCATCTTTCATGCATAATATCACATGTCATACACTATCAATTAATTATCACAATAATCAATTGATCCAATATTATATATCTTGATCCGATCAGTAACCGCCACGATTATAAATTAAATCAACAAAGTAAACAAACTTATCTGTTTACTTTCTAATTAATTTATTTATAACTGAATTTCTTTTTACAGATTTAAACTTAAGGGCCCAAAAAGACATTTTTCACCAAAAATTTTTTGGCTCATTTAAATTTTACAAAATATGTTAACCATCTAATGGCCCAACAACTCAAGGCTCATGACACTTTGATATTCCAAAACAGTTTTGGAAACCCTAGTCGTCATCGTACTTGCCAGAGCTCCGTCGCCGGATTCCGACCAACATACAAATTTTTTTATTAAAACTAGTTGGGCTGCCCTTGCTGCCAGAAATGGGCAACAACATGCTGCCCGAAATCAGCCCCAAAAACGACCTCGATTTGTTGTGCCGAATATTCTCATACGGTTAGAAATAGTCCTCAATATAATATCAAGTATTTTCTACACAAAAAAGTGACATATGCTCTGATACCACTTGAAAGGGAATCAGTGACGGTGCCTGCATGCGCAACGGAATTTTTTTTAAAAAAAACATATTTTCGAAATAACAAAACGAGGGAATTTCAAAAGGATTTTTACCATAAGAAAACCGAGCACCCCACTATATTGTGTAGCAAATAAAAAAACAAACAAATGTCATACATAATGTGTTTCGAAATTGTACCTATCAATCACAAGGATTGATGCTTTGCCTCCATCTAAGTTTTAAACAATTTAGCTTTTTAGGGGTTGACCCAATCTAAAAGCTTCCAAGAGCACTCCATGCTCAAATGGATTCTTTCCTTGAAATTAGATCCACCACTAACTAGGAAAATCCATTCTACAATTGCACTAGAAAAGGTAGAATATTTTTTTTTTTAGAAGTTTAAGCTTTCATCATCGAAATGAAGAAGCAAAATTGAGAGAAATAATTTTGAAAAATTTCGGCCATCTCATGGAGGAGACAAGGGGAGGATAATTTTTCTTGGTTCTTGAAAAAGTTAAAAGGTGCATGTCATGCCTTGTTTATTGAAAAAGTTGTCTCCCAACTCTTTACCTCCCTTGCATGCATTTTATTTGGACTTGTAACAATTACAAAGATCATGAACTTTTATTTAAATATCTCAAACACATTTGAGACAATTTAAACTTTGCTTGAATTTTCTCAGGCCCACTAGTTTGAATAATTATTTCCAATTGGGCTCTACAAGACCCCATGTATATTTAATTAATTTAACACTTGAACTAATTTAATTATTTGGACTCTACTAGGTCAACTAGTATTTAATTAATTCAATACTTAAATTAATTTAATTTAGTCCATAATAATGTTTATTAAAATCACAATTTTCAAATAAATTATTTATTTGGCCAACTTTTAATTTAGGAAAACTTCCACAAATTAAAAATTATATTCCCCATATAGAAGTCATACGTCTAATTTTTTTTGTGCTTATAAACTTCTTTATAAGCTGTTCAACACATTGAACTAAATTCCTTCTCAACAGGATCAAGAAAGTTAGCACTTGCATGTGTGACACTAAATGGTTTATTGATACAACTAGCAGTGGGTTCACATCTCAATGTGATTCAGGACTAAACATGTCCTTATATGATCATACCCCAGTTGCTCCATTCTTACTCGTCAACTCCTTAATATTAAGAATGTCAAAACTCAAGTCTGATAGTACCAACCAATCATGTTAAATGCCTAGCAGCATCGCTTACATGATTTCCTAGTTATCAAATGATAGTGCCTGCAAGAACCATTCCATTATGGTTAGCTTACAATACGGTCCATTCATCTCATATATCCCGATCGATTCGACAACTATTGGTATATCAAGATTTGTCAAAGAATCGATAGTATGTGTCATGTCGTAGTTGCATCGATGTTTATCTAAGAAACCCCTTTCTTAATTACCACCAACACTCTAATTAGAGATTTCAAACTACATACACATGAGATCACATAGGATATTCATACCCAAAGGTAAGCGGTGAATCCCCAACTACAATGCATAGACTCCTATATGTTTCGACAAAACACCCAACCTTGCCACCTGATGACCCCATATGAGTCGGTAAACAAGTCAAAGTGCAATGCTAGCATATAGAATAACAATGTTGTCTCGGATCATGAGGACTAATGGTGTACAACCAAAAACTAGGACGTTTCCACTCAATAAGTGAGAACCACTTGGAAAGTCCTTTATGGAGGATTGTTCGGTGCACTCTACAAGGAGCACCTATCTGCATGCTCGGGCATCACAATGTCCCCTACCAATGAAATATGGTAGTCACATCGCAGATACTAGTCTCAAACTCGAGCAGCCTTTATCCTTCTTAACGGCGGCTGAATCGACTAGGAACTATTTAGAATATAGAGTATCCCAAATATGAATTTCATGATACTCATCATATGAGCATCTCATTATCTTTCTACTATTTTTATGTTCAAGGACATTATCTATGAATCTAGCATGGGTATACAAATAAATATGTGTCAAAGCAATAATTTCAAATATTCTTAAAATAAATATTGTTTATACATAGAGTTTAAACATGAACCCTCGGCCAACACTTGGCTCGACGAGCACCTACTCTAACAAAAACATACCATCAAATCTGATCGTGTTGAAACTTAATAAATTTTCTATTAGTAATTAACCCAAAATCCTCGAACAGTCACTGATTTATTTCTAGTATTCCATTAAATTTTTCGAAATTTACTAGCAAAATTTTTTTTGGAAATTGCAATTTAACCCCTAAATTTTCAAATTTCTTACCATTTGGCCCTTCAATTTTCAAAAATTGAACCTCAGTCCGCATAAAATTTTGATTTTGGCCAATTCAAACCTTAAAATTTTTAAAAAATATCAAATTCGGTCCCAAAATTTTCAAAAAAGCGAAAAAAATCCCTAAATTTTGATTTTTGCAATTAGGACCTTGAGATTTCGGTTATTGCATTGATGGTCCTTAAAGCTCTTAATTACCACAATTTAACACTTAAGTCCACCTATTAGAACATGCAACCTAATTTATTATATGTTCTCTATCCCAAAAGTAATTTCCACAACCAACACAATAATCCATGCAGTCGAGGCGGTAAAGAAAAATCATTAAGATTAAAGCTTACCGGTGAGCAGTGTAGAGTCTGGCTCCGCCTCCGCCTCCTCTGTGTTCATCACATAGGCTCTGCCAATAGTGTGGCCCTTGTTCCTAGGGCAACCAGCTGCCTTGTGGCCCTCTTCTTTGCATATAAAACATTTGAAGGTCACCCACATACACTTGTCGAAGTGGAACCGGTTGCACTGCTTGCATAATTGCCTCTCCTCCAATTTTGGAGCCCCTTGTACCTGCTGTGGCCTCTGCTGTCCGGGTGTCTCAAACTAACCCTGGGGCTTCTGCTACCCCTGATACCTCAGTGGCCCGGTGAATTGCCTCTTATGTGGCTGCGAGCTAGACTGGGCCTGAAGTCACTTCCCCTGCATCTCGGCGTCGATATCCTGGAGGTCTTGTTACGCCTTATAAGCACAAGCAGTGGCCTCATCATAACTAGCTGGTCTCATCAGCATCACATCCCTACGAAAAGTTGTTCTGAGGCCATCCATGAAGTGCCTCAGCTTCTGAGCGGCATTTCTCGCAATAAAGGGCAGAAATTGATAGGACTTGTCAAACTTCCGGATAAGCTCTGCCACAAACAAATCCCCCTGTTGAAGACCAATAAACTCCCTCGTCAGGCTTCCCCTGACCTCCGCTGGAAATTATTTTCCTTAAAATACCTCCTTGAATTGATCCCATGTGAGAGTATCCAAGTTCACCTCGTGCACTGCACCCTCCCACCAAAGGGATGCATTGTCCCTCAACATATACGCGACGCATCTGACCCGATCTCTTTCTCTCATGTCTACATAATGAAAGTGCAGCTCTAGAGACCAGAGCCTACCCTCTGCTAAGAACGGATAAACATTAACCCGAACTCCTTCAGGTTGAGCTGCCTAAACTGCTCATAGATGTCTGTCTGGGGTCTGGGAACTTGCTCCATCAATCTAGTGTTATCCTCAAGGACTTGGGTAGCTGTGTCTCCTGGCGGTGGTTGTGGTGGAGGGCCTCTACCGCCTGTAGAAGTATCATCCTGTCTGTCAGTACTTGGGCGTGTCTAGGAGGTATGGTATCCGAATACAGTGCAAATTCTAAATGTAACCCATCATGTAATTTAATCTAGTTTTCAAGTAAGCAGCTAAACATGTAGTGTACTTCGCTGCAAAACATGTATCATGTAAACATACAGGTGATAGTATTAAACTTTTTAAAACATATAAAACATGCAAACTTACAGACTTGAGGCTTGAAGACTGAGCTGCAGAAGACGGCGGTGGTAGAACGCTATAAAGGACCCTTGCTCTGATACCTACTGAAACGTCTACTAGAAATTTTTTTTTTGCAAGCTATTTTTCGAAAATTACATTTTTATGAAAGCATGTAATAATAGCTGAAAATTATAAATTTTAAAATAAAAAAATTCAAATAACCGTAAAAGAAGACTACAAATAAAAAAATTGAGACAACCGTCAAACCCTAAGCTATCGTTTAAAATAATTCACAATGAAAATTTCAAAAATCCTGACAACCATCAACATATAAAAGAAAGTGTATGATATATTCATGCTCACTCCTAACTCAAAACATAATGTGCGTAAAAATTATGGTCCTCTGGTTAGCGTGCGCACATCTAACTCCGCCTACTCAGTCTTCGGCGCCTCCAATCTCCTCATCAATATGCTCACCTGCAACATTCACATATAGTGAACTAAAGATTCAACACACCTGAATCGTTATAACAAGAATACATACATAACATGCAACAGTGAAAAGTACTATAATCAACATACATTACATGATCTTCAAAACATGAACGTAAACGTATCGTAACATAGCTTAACGTGTCAAAATATGGCTCAACATATCATCATATATGTGTTCATTTTCTTTATTTGAATTTCATTCATTAGTTGTGACTTTCGTATCAGCTATATTCGATCGATCCATCTATGTATAACTGTGGTACCCTGCAGCGGGGACATCAACGAAAGTATTACCCATCCACTGAACCTTGGACTTACATGTCGTCGTATTATCGTATTCGTATTAGTCACAACCAACTCACATCCTTCAAAGCATATAATCATATTCATGACTTATAAAAATCATGCATATACGTAAATTTTTCTTAAAATAAAACATGCGACGTATTTTTCCTAATTCCATAAAAGTCAATATCATGATAGAATATGCATTAAAAACGTGTAATTTTGTTATCAGAACGCTACCATGACTGCTAATTCGACCAGGGTGCAAAATGATCATTTTTCCCCTGGAAACCTTAATTGACCATTTTACCCCTAGACCTCAAAATTTCGACCCGAAGCCAAACAAACTCCTAAAAACACCTCAAAACATATTTATAATCATTTTCAATACGTAAACTCGAGCCCATAGAGTAACTTTAATGATTCGTTTTAAAACTTGGATCGGGTTCCCGATTTTAACTAATCAACCCAAAACTTAAATCTAAATTTCCCAAAATTAAATCATGACTTATTTACACATGACCGGCCCTTAAATAACTTATTTCAAACTGCCTAAGAACCTAGAAGCCCTCGACCAGCTGCCGAAATTTTCTGCCCGGTGTATATAATGTAATGCCCAAGATTTTATATCGTGTTAAATTACGATTATTAATTTTTAATCGAGACGATTATGAAATGGCTAATCGAGACAGGAATTAAAAGTTTGTATGTGAATTTGTTGGTGCGAGAGCCGAAGGTCTCGCGCATATGCGCGAAGAGTAGGCGCGCATATGCGCGAGTAGGGCAGAAGCCCATGGTGCGGAACAGAACACTAGGCGCACATGCGCGACTGTATGCGCGCACATGCGCGAGAGGTCCAGAGAGGTTGGCGCACATGCGCGACTTGGATTCGCGCATATGCGCGAGGGTACCCGAGAGTTGTGAAGAATTCCTCGCGCATATGCGCGGAAGAGGTGCGCGCATATGCGCGAGCCACCGTGTAGACACGCGCCGAGACATTATGTCTCGCGCATATGCGCCGAGATAGGTCGCGCATAACATGCACGGTATATATATATATATATACATATGAAAGAAAATCGAGGAATCAGAGCAAAAATCAAAACTTAAGGGAAAAAGTCGATTCTTGATTTTAGAATTCGATTCGTGAGAAATCCGTCCGTTAGATTTTAAATCCGACTTCGGTACTGTGTTCATATCAACGCAGGCTACTACAGGACGTAAGTTTTTTTACGTTTTGACATGTTTTGAAATTATGATGTTGTTGGAATTGAATACACGTCATATATGTTGTTCTTGACATGTTAGACAGCGTATAATCGAAGTCAGATTAAGAAACGGATATCATATAGAATTGTTATGAATTTCAGAGTTAATTGGGTTGAGATATGATATCAGATGTGTATCATTATGGCCCATGAGTTGCAAGAATTGATATGTATCGATTGGTACTGCTGGGTATAGTGAGATTGTACTGTTATGCTGTTGAAACGGAGTTTGATTCAGCTCTAATTATATCCAGTATTTATTGAGGAAGGTATTGATATTGTATTCCTCGTTATTGTCATTGCCAGATTGAACAATGACAGACTTTGAGTCGAGACTTCGATTGTATCAGAGCGACAGCAAGAAAGGTATAAATAAATGTTGATTCGGGATTGCACAACTCGAGTTAGGTTTGACTTGAGTTTCCCAAAATCACATACTTTATTTTATTGCATTGATATTTGCAGATTATCAGATTGATATGTTTAGTCTATTGAATTATATCAGAGCCAGAGTTTGAGTCTAGGGCAGATCAGCCTAGCTAGGGCAGAACCGCCGAGTCTTTGTCAGAACCGCGAAGACTCTAGACTTACGGTGTATCGATGAGCTTAGATGTAGATCGACGTCTATTGTAGACATTCGATACAGCATACCGAAGTCTAAATTAGATCGGGATCCCTAGGTTAGAAATAAGTTGAGATAAGATAATAAGTCATTGACTTAAATACAGATTCGTATTGGTTCATGTAGTCAGATTGGATACATGTTTTAATGATTGTTTATGCTTCTATATATTTTTTATATGATTGCATTGATACATTGTTTATACTGGGTTATATCTCACCGGAGTTATCCGGCTGTTGTTTTGTCTGTATGTGTGCATGGCAACAGGTGGGACAGGTTCAGGGTCACAGAGGTGAAGAAAGATCGAGTTAGAGTGGAGACTACGGACTTGGACTAGAGTTAGGGTTTAAACACTTGTTATATAGTTGTTAAACCTTAGTTGAGACTGATTCTATATAGTGCAAGATTTGTACTTTTAATACTGACATGTATGTTAAGATGTATGCCATTACGTTCCGCATTTAAAAAAAAAAAATTAGACCATGTTTATTATAATTAATTAAATTAGTCCCAATGACGATTAATAAGATGATTAGCGTCCGGGTCCCCACAACAGGTGGTATCAGAGCGATAGATCCTTAAGACTGAGGTAGGAGCTATTGAGCGGGTAGATTGAGGTTTTGTTTCCTGCTTTTGATTGCTAGCAAGATTTACTGCTTTATAATGCATGTTTATCTGTTTATCTGACTTGATTTGAAAACATGCGTTATTGAGAATGGATCAGCACCGATTCTAGATCAGCAGTAAGATGATCGGAGGAGGATTGAAACATATCTGTGTATTGGGATTACTAATCCTTTTGATTATCAGATATGCCTCCGAGAAGAGTACCTGAACAGGGTAGTACTTCAAATCCTCCAATGGACGTTACAGCCACTCCAATGGAGATCTTGTTAAAGAGATTTCAGTCGTTCCATCCACCAACTCTGAAGGGTAGGGAGAATTCAGTGGAATGCGAGAGTTGGTTAGATGATATCGAGATGTTGTTTGAGTCCTTGGACTATACTGATGAGAAGAGGGGGAAACTGATAGGGCACCAGTTACACGATGTGGCAAAGAACTGGTGGATTACCACAAAGCGGGCCTTGGAACAACGAGGTACGATTATCACCTGGAATGTCTTTAGAACTGAATTTTATCAAAGGTTCTTTTCAGTGTCGTACCGGAAGCACAAAGGGGCGGAGTTTGCCAATCTAAGGCAGGGACAGATGAACATAGAAGAATACGTGTCCAAATTCTCCACCTTGTCGAAATTTGCTCCACATGTGGCTGACAGCGAGGAAGCTACTGCAGACCAGTTCATCAATGGCTTGAACCCCGATATTTTCACATTGGTGAACACAGGGCGACCGAATAACTTTACTGACGCCCTGAACAGAGCTAAGGGAGCAGAAGCCGGTCTGATGAGACAGAAAGGGGCTTCATTTGTGCCTCCAGCACCGAGATTACCTCCAGTTAGAGAAATAGACTTCAGCATTGAATTGATGCCAGGTACAGTGACAATTTCTAGAGCCCCGTACAGAATGGCACCAATTGAATTGAAAGAATTAAAAGATCAGCTGGAAGATTTACTGGCCAAGGGGTACATCAGACCGAGTGTTTCTCCTTGGGGTGCTCCAGTATTGTTTGTAAGAAAGAAAGACGGTTCGATGAGACTCTGCATCGACTATCGGCAACTGAACAAGGCAACGATAAAGAATAAATATCCTTTGCCTCGTATTGATGATTTGTTTGATCAGTTGCAGGGTTCTTCTATATATTCCAAGATCGATTTGAGATCTGGATATCATCAGCTGAGAGTCAGAGATTCTGATATCTCAAAGACAGCATTCAGAACCAGGTATGGACACTATGAATTTATTGTCATGCCGTTTGGTCTGACGAATGCTCCAGCTGTATTTATGGGATTGATGAACCGTGTATTCCAGAAATATCTCGATGAATTTGTGATTATATTCATTGATGATATTTTGATTTATTTAAAGAATATGAATAAGCATGTTGAGCATTTAAGAACTGTGTTGCGAATTTTAAGGACTGAGAAATTATATGCTAAACTGTCGAAATGCGAGTTTTGGTTAAGACAGGTAGTATTTCTGGGCCATATTATATCCGGAAATGGAATATCTGTGGATCCCAGTAAGGTTGAAGCCGTGATTTCTTGGCCAAGACCGACATCTGTGCCCAAAATTCGCAGTTTCATGGGTTTAGCGGGATATTACCGCCGTTTTATTAAAGATTTCTCAAGTATTGCTAAACCAATTACTCAGCTGACTCAAAAGAATGCTCCATTTGTTTGGTCTGAAGAATGCGAGACCAGTTTTCTGGAGTTGAAAAAGAGATTGACCAGTGCTTCGGTGTTGACTATCCCATCCGGTACTGGTGATTTTGTGGTTTATTGCGACGCCTCTCACAGAGGGTTGGGATGTGTTCTAATGCAGCGAGGGCATGTTACTGCTTATGCCTCAAGACAGCTTAAACCACATGAGACCCGTTATCCAATTCATGATCTTGAATTTGCAGCCATTGTCTTTGCATTAAAGATATGGCGACACTATCTTTACGGGGAAAAGTTTGAGATATATTCTGATCATAAGAGTTTGGAATATCTGTTTTCACAATCTGAATTGAATATGAGGCAACGAAGATGGCTTGATTTGCTTAAAGACTTTGATTGTGAAATCAAATAGTATCCAGGAAAGTCTAATGCAGCAGCTGATGCACTAAGTCGAAAGGTATGTTCTTTATCCTTGTCGACGATCGGTGTTTCAAATTTGATACAAGACTGCTGTTTGTCTGGATTAGCATTTGAAACAGATTATAGACCGTTGAGACTTTATACGGTGCAAGTGGAACCCGAGCTGATCTTAAGGATTAAGGCCGCTCAGAAAGTTGATCAGAATGTACAGAAATTAGTATCGATGGTCAAAATAGGACATCGATCGGGGTATCAAGTACGTGATAACGTCTTGTATGTGAATAATCGTCTGGTTGTGCCGAATGTTTCAGATTTGAGACGACAGATATTGTCAGAGGCGCGCAACAGTCGATTTTAGTATTCATCTTGGCGGTAGAAAGATGTACAACGATTTGAAAAGACAGTTCTGGTGGAAACAAATGAAAACTGACATTGCCGAATTTGTTTCCAAATGTCTGAATTGCCAGCAGGTGAAAGCAGAAAGAAAGAGACCAGGAGGATTATTACAAAGTTTGTCCATTCCTGAATGGAAATGAGATCACATTTCCATGAATTTTGTGACACAATTGCCGCGTTCCTCCAAAGGTTGTGATGCGATTTGGGTCGTGATTGATAGACTAACCAAATCCGCATGTTTTATTCCGTACAATATGACGTACATATGCGCGCATATGTGCGAGCCACCGTGTAGACACGCATATGCGCGAGCTACCGTGTAGACACGCGCCGAGACATTATGTCTCGCGCATATGCGCCGAGATAGGTCGCGCATATGCGCGAGACGTGCAGCACAAAGACATGAGCCACATTTTGGGAAAACATGCACGGTATATATATATATATACATATGAAAGAAAATCGAGGAATTAGAGCAAAAATCGAAACTTAAGGGAAAAAGTCGATTCTTGATTTTAGAATTCGATTCGTGAGAAATCCGTCCGTTAGATTTTAAATCCGACTTCGGTACTGTGTTCATATCAACGCAGACTACTACAGGACATAAGTTTTATTACGTTTTGACATGTTTTGGAATTATGATGTTGTTGGAATTGAATACACGTCATATATGTTGTTCTTGACATGTTAGACAGCGTAGAATCGAAGTCAGATTAAGAAACGGATATCATATAGAATTGTTATGAATTTCAGAGTTAATTGGGTTGAGATATGATATCAGATGTGTATCATTATGGCCCATGAGTTGCAAGAATTGATATGTATCGATTGGTACTGCTGGGTATAGTGAGATTGTACTGTTATGCTGTTGAAACGGAGTTTGATTCAGTTCTAATTATATCCAGTATTGATTGAGGAAGGTATTGATATTGTATTCCTCGTTATTGTCATTGCCAGATTGAAAATTAACAGACTTTGAGTCGAGACTTCGATTGTATCAGAGCGACAGCAAGAAAGGTATAAATAAATGTTGATTCGGGATTGCACAACTCGAGTTAGGTTTGACTTGAGTTTCCCAAAATCACATACTTTATTTTATTGCATTGATATTTGCAGATTATCAGATTGATATGTTTAGTCTATTGAATTATATCAGAGCCAGAGTTTGAGTCTAGGGCAGATCAGCCTAGCTAGGGCAGAACCGCCGAGTCTTTGTCAGAACCGCGAAGACTCTAGACTTACGGTGTATCGATGAGCTTAGATGTAGATCGAAGTCTATTGTAGACATTCGATACAGCATATCAAAGTCTTAATTAGATCGGGATCCCTATGTTAGAAATAAGTTGAGATAAGATAATAAGTCATTGACTTAAATACAGATTCGTATTGGTTCATGTAGTTAGATTGGATACATGTTTTAATGATTGTTTATGCTTCTATATATGTTTTATATGATTGCATTGATACATTGTTTATACTGAGATATTTATATCTTACCGGAGTTATCTGGTTGTTGTCTTGTCTGTATGTGTGCATGGCAACAGGTGGGACAGGTTCAGGGTCACAGAGGTGAAGAAAGATCGAGTTAGAGTGGAGACTACGGACTTGGACTAGAGTTAGGGTTTAAACACTTGTTATATAGTTGTTAAACCTTAATTGAGACTGATTGTATATAGTGCAAGATTTGTACTTTTAATACTGACGTGTATGTTAAGATGTATGCCATTACGTTCCGCATTTTAAAAAAAATAAAAAAAAAAATTTAGACCCTGTTTATTATAATTAATTAAATTAGTCCCAATGACGATTAATAAGATGATTAACGTCCGAGTCCCCACACATAATGTGTTCCACGTCTCGATAATGAGGAAGTACTTAGCGAATCCTTCGCATGTTTTGAGCTATGAACCGTTATAGCTTGCTCCAGATCTGCCGTATGAGGAACGACCTGTCCAAATCCTAGACAGACAGGAGCGGAGACTTCGGAACAAGGTGAACAAGCTGGTCAAAGTCCGGTGGCTGAATCAAGCAGTGGAGGAGGCCACTTGGGAGACAGAAGCAGATATGAGAAGTCGCTATCCGTAATTTTTTGATAAGATTTAATTTCGAGGAGGAAATTTATTTAAGTGGGGTAGGAACTGTAGAGCCCAAAATCAGTACACGTAAAATCAATGCATTTATTTAATTGTTAAATTATTAATTTAAGTTTAAAATGATTTATAGCGATGCATGATCTATTTAATTTGCATTATTTTAAATTATTTAAGTTTTTGTTGTGCACGTTACATGTTTTGTTTAGTTTCATGTTTCATGCGATTATTCGATGCGGGATCGAGGAAATGAGACTGGCAACGATTTTGGCAATTTTAAAACGTGGTACTTTATTTTAAGTTAGGGTTGGGGCATTTTAAAAGATTTATTTAATTTTTAGCAATTTAAAGCCTAATTTAACTATTAGGTGATTTCATGATTTTAAACTTTTAAAGATTTCGTACTTGTACATTTTATTTTAAATTAGATAACTTTATTAGAAGTTAAAGGTGGGTTAATATTTCAATTAGTATTTTAATTAACATTCTTTGTTGTGTAATTAAGAAATAATTTTCCCCCTAATTACCCAAACACACGCACGCACCCTTTTTCCCACACATACACTCACGTAAAACACACACACACAATTTTTGCACTTCTATTTCAGATTTTGAGAGGTAAAAACCTAGGGTTCACAGAGAAAACTCAGAAGCCGCCCCTCCCTTCAAAGATTTCAGAAATTCTCGCCCTTTTCTTCAAGAGAAATTGTGTCACGTTCGTCCCGGATCAATCCTCGCATCCTTCCTTCTTCGGTGTCGTCGTTTCGGTAACTTTAAAGATTAAAGGCATGTATAATATTTTGTTTCTGCATCGATCTTGTTATATTATATGTTCTTATGTTTATTGTGCGCAAAATCCATGTATTTTGTAAAACGTTTGAGCAAAAATTTGTTGGATCGGTTTTGAAACGATTTTAGATCTGAAAACTCAAAATTTTGTGTCATTTTAAATACTGCGACTTTTTGGTCAATTTTCTGGAAAAACTTTCAACATATAAAATGTTGAACTTTTTGATACCTTCGATTTGACAATAATTTCGAAATATTTGGATAAGAAATGAGTGAGTTATGATCGTTTTTGTGGAGCTGCTCAAACTGTGTTTTTCTGAAAATGCGTTCTTGATGTGTTCTTAAAGTTTTATTGTTGAAGGCTTCGTTGGGGATCGACGGGTGATCGCTGCTCCATTTAAGTACATCGAGAATGATGTTGGGATGATTTTTGGTGTTTCATTTTGTGTCGTTAGGCACTCGGTTGAATTAGAAGTCGTAGGAATTGATATGGTGTCAAATGTCGTGTTCACGGATTGGGTTGCGTCGTTTGTGATGGGTAGTTGTTTTGGGGTGTTTGTTGGAGTTTTATTAAGTGCCATAGCATCCTAGGATGGGTCTCGAGGCATTGGTTAATGGTCCGAATGATCGATTTAGGAGAATAAGCCTTAGGTCTAGTGTTTTCCCGTTAGTTCGCGTTTTCAACACCTACACGGACCTGTAGCCGGATCCAGGCACGGGGTCCGTGCACTTTTTCCTTCAAAATTCGAATTTCCAGCACCTACCTGGATCCCTACCCGGACACTTGCACGAGGTCCGTGTAACCCTTTTTAAAAAAATATTTAATTTTTATGAATATAAAATATAGGATTTGTTTTGTGGTTATGAATATAAAATATAGGATTTGTTTTGTGATTATGAATATAAAATATAGGATTTGGTTTGGGGTTTTATGTCATGGTTTAGTACGATGATTAAACGAGGTCAAGTCCCGAGTGATCTAGAATGTCATAAGCTATTTATTTACTTCGTTTGTGAGCACGAGTACCGACGCCTAAGTTATGAAAAATAAGGGTTCGAACTCATGTTAGTATGTGCAGCAGTGGCTCCAAGCGAGATCCAACGAATTATTCAATGCCAAGTAAGTATGTTCGACGTGCAAAAGAAAATACTTTAAGTTTTTGAGGTATGGTAAATGTCTGGTGACAAAATTATGGACGGTTTTAGAAGTCGGTGAACGTGGCCGAGGACCTCTCACCCCCGGTAAAGTATGACCGGGTTTTGATCAGGATTGGAAAGCGATAAAGTATGACCAGGTACCAATCCACCCGGTAAAGTATGACCGGGGATCTTATGTATGTTGTAGTGGACATCCCCGCCAGCCCAGTACTGTGGTTTAGTCTGATCAGGCACATTTATGTACGGGTCACTTGCTTTGAAACATATCTCTACGCAAAATGATGTTATGTATGCTCAAGTATGTATGATGCAAATAGGTTTAAGAAAAGCTTTATGATGATGGCGGTCTACGTTTATGCTACTGCGTTCAAGTTTCAAGTATGTTTATGCTATTACGTTAAAGTTTCAAGTGTGTATGCTCTATTTTAAAGATGCATGTGGTTTTATTACGTATTAATTGTTATTTTCATTTTATACATGTTGAGACTATAGACTCACTAGACTTGATCGATGCAGGTGATGATGACTTTGAGGAGACGAGGGGTGGGGACCAATGAGCTGGCTTGGACTTCGCATGAGGCTAAACACGAGGACCGCAAATGTTTTAAGATTTGATGCATGACAATTTTGATACTCAGATTTTTTTTATGAAGTGGTTTATGATGTTTAAACAATTATTACTTTTTGGAAACTTGGTTGTGGTTGTTTTATTGCAAATGTTTGTGGACGAGCAAGTTATTTTAATGCAAATTTGAAAGTTTATTTGTATTTAAGAAAATTTTTATTTTTCCGCAAATTTTAAATAGTTTAAAAGTACGGTACGTTACAGTTCATCTTTACGTGTCAAGCCTTATCCATCGATGTTGAACCTTAATGGACGGTCGCCATAAGTTCCCTCGATAATATGAGTCGAAATCGTGAGGATCCGGAATTTCAAAGCAAAACATGTAAGTAATAAAACTTAAAATGAAGTTGAAAACATTAAGCTTAGTTATAAAACTCAACTATAAACTTATATTTTTCAGCTAACATTGCTCGAGAAAGTAACTTTAAAGCTCGAAGACTAGCTAAGAAAGGGATCTATACTATAAGAAAACGCAACAATGGAAGAGTCATCGTCCGAGGAGTAAAACCCCAGCTCTTGAACTCAAGATTTCAGCTCAAGGAAGCTGTTTTTTTTTTTGTCCTAAAAGAACCAAAAATGGAGCTAGGAGAAGAGCTAAATTGGACATATTTATGACCATTGAGTTAACCAAGAAGAGGAGCTAAAGGAGATAAAGGTTTGGACAAAGTTATTGTGCAAGAGATGACCATTGAATTAACCAAGGAAGGAGTTAAAGGAGCTAAAGGTTTGGACAAACTTATTGTGCAAGAGATGACCATTGAGTTAACCAAGAAAGGGAGCTAAAGGAAGAGCTAAGAGCCTTGGACCAATTTATTGTGCAAGAATCGTCCTTTTAGAAAACCAAGCTGACCTTTGATACTTGCATAAATTTTTAACTACAATAAATTATTTTCTTGTGAATCAAGGGGTCGGCCAAGGAGGGGTTGTGATGAAACTTAAAATTAATAATTTATTATATGTTAAAACTTGTATTTTAAAATTTAAGTTTCATAAAAATTATAAAATTATGTTATTTTAGTATTGTTTGTTTATATTTAAATATCTTACTAAATATGTTTTATTTTCAGGTTTTCTACGTGTTAGTAAAATAATGATAACTCAAGCTACAAAATTCAAATGGAGAGTCAATTTCGAAGATTAAAGTCGTGGAACATAGCATTGAAAGAAGGGTCATGGAATTGAAGTTGGAGGAGACAAAAATTACTATTACAACTACATGGCATTAATAAAAAAATTTTACCATTTCTCTCATTTGGCCTATAAATAGAGGCCTTGTGCTAGCTTGAGGATCATTATATCGCATTGTAAAATATAGTGTGTTTGTATAAAAGTTCTAAGTTTTAATATATTTTTCATTTTCCCAAATATGAGTGTTGATCAAAAGTAAGGTCATGGAAAACTAAATCTATTATGTCAAGGTGAAGAGGATGAATTCTTAGTGAAGTAAGATTGTTTATATTTTGTATGTTCTTTCTTTATTTCATTTCATTTAGCTAACTTCTTTTTATTGTAGGTACAAAAATGAATTATTTGTTGTTATCAGTTTAAATCAAATGCTTGATACCATTGAAGTGGTTATCTTGAATTGTTGTTTTATTTTGATACAATAAATATTTTATCAATTATTATTATTGTTATATTATATATATATATATATTTATATAATTATATCATATATTTCATTTAGACGATAGCGTGGCTCTGCCGGTTGTTCTAAATGCAATATTATGATTTAATACTAACATCTAACAATCTAATATTTACTTTATCGCAACTAACTTTTACTTTTCGCATCTAACTTTTACTTTACTGCAACTAACTTTTACTTTATCGCAACTAAGTTTGATTTTTTGCATTTAACTTTTACTTTTCCGCAACTAACTTTTACTTTATCGCAACTAGCTTATTAAATCATATATTTAATTTAGGCAATAGCGTGGCTCTGTCGTTTGTTCTAAATGGAATATAATGATTTAATTTAACATTTACTTTATGCAATTATATATTTATATAGTTATATATATAATCATAGGTACCATATATAAAATATCGGTTAATTCGATATTTTCTATAGTGGGAACTATATTATATTATGTGTGTGTTTAAATATTTAATTTTCTTGGAACCATTAATTATTGTGATTTCCTTTGTTATAAATTTAGTTAAACAATATTACATAAACCAAGAATAAATCTTTGAGCCTTGACAAATTTATAATTTGTAAACTTCATTCTTGAATTTGGTAATTTATAAATTAATAAATTTAAACTTAAAATAACCTCTCTATGGATCGATCTCGTACTCACGAAATATATTACTTACAGACAACCTACACGTGGGTGAATTTTAATTTAAGAAGTAGCAAGTTTTTTACGCCGTTTCCAGGGAGGTATAAATTAAGTCTATATTTGTTGTTTATGTTTTATTTATAAGTATTTTGTTGTTTTTACTGGTATGCGTTTTGGAGTCGTAAAAAAAGTTGTAGACTTATTCGAGTATCTGAAAATAATTTAAACATGGATGATAATTCAAATAATTAAGATAATAATAATAATAATAATAATAATAATCAAGAACATGATCAATTAAGAACACTTAGGCACCATATGAACCCTATTAGAACTAGTGCCTCATTTTGTTTAGTTTTTCCTTCTTATGCATCTAATTTCAACTTTAAACCTCAAATTATTCAACTTTTACCAAATTTGTAGGGACCCGGACGCTAATTATCTTCTTAATCGTTATTAAGATCAATTTAATAATCAAGTAATTAGGGCCATAAAAATTTTTTCTTTAAACTGCGGAACGTAATGAGATTAATCTAATATACAAACAGTATAAAACTACAAGTTTTGTACAACATGCATTCTAGTCCAAATTAAGGTTCAACTACTACAATCAAGTAATGAAACCTATCTATATCAAAGTCCGGAATCACCAATCTAATCTCGATCTCTCATCATCTTCTCGACCCTGATCCTGTCCCACCTGTTGTCATGCACACATACAAACAAGACAACAGCCGAAAAACTCCGGTGAGAATTTAATCCCAATATAAATCATGTATACATGCATTTCATATAACAGCATATAAAAAAGCATGAAATAGATATCAAGACATGTATCATAATCTGAAATCATAAATTGATATCAAACAGTAATTCATACTCTGAACATGTATCACATAAGAAATATGAATCAATATAGACTCCGAATCACACTCTGTGATTCTAAGACTCTGACTCAATCGCTTAGACTCGACTCATCTCTCATCTAGGGATCCCGATCTGAATAACAACGTAACATGTCTCCCACCTATCTCTTACGTGCGCGGTGATTGTAATTGATACGTCCCTATTCCTGGACTTTGGTCTGATCTGTATCGAATAGTCTGCAATAAGGGCTGCTCTGTCTCCTAAGCACATCGATACACCAAACGTCCAATGTCTTGGCAGATCTACCAAAGACTTGGCATGTCTGCCAATCCTATTCTGACAATGTGCAATGGGCCACTGATCGCTCTGTCAAAACCTAGCCCCTTTGTTAGTGACTCTCCCTCAATAGCTATCTGCTATCCACTGCTTTTATACACATCAATAAAATCAGCATACTCAAACAAAGCATACAAAGGTATGAAAACAATAACATACAAGTATGTAGTTTAGGAAAACTCGAGTTAAATCTAACTCCAATCGATCTCCCAATTCACATCGATTTATACTTTTCTCTTCTCGATCTGACGAAGTGTCGGATTCACATCTGTCCATCCCCAATCTGACAATGACAATGCCGAATAGTCACAATATCAATATGCATTTCCAAATCAATACTGGATATACCGTGTCAATATACAACTCAATCAAAATCGGTTCTGATCGATATTCAATCCAAGGCATAATCTGATCAATATCACTTATACAACGATACAATCTCAATCCATACATGTACGTATTACTATTCTATCTCAGTACATTTTAGCGGCATATCAGCGTAATCTCGTGATACCGATCAACTCAACAACACAAATCAATAACCATAACTCAACAATACCTAACCAATATCATATCATCTCAATTCTAATTCCAGCATGTCAATATCTATGCAATTCAACTCCAGAGATGCTGAAATTCATAACAAAGGCATACGGTATAATTTCTTCGATCTGATTTCAATTATACGGTCACCGCTATCATAAGAACATATAATCTCCATCATATCACATCTAATTTCTGAAATCCACACATCCCATATTTAATACATGCTGAAATTAACAACAACAGTATATCATATTCGTTTTTCAATCCGGTATCAAATATGTTTGCTCCTTCATCTCAACAACAAATACTATCAAGTATATATGAATTCCTCAAACACATGGATACCAAAACATGCTGGAAAACAATAAAATGTATACCCTTTCGAAGCCCTTGTCAAGAGGAACAAGAATCTAAGCTCGGATTCAATTTCGGTTGGTTGGATCTCTCAAAACCAACAATTTAAACTAGGAAGAAACTTGAGGAAAATCTGAAGTATTGGTGGTTTTTCTCTCGGAGTGTAAGCTGGAATGAAGACACATACATGTTAAATGCATGGCAAGGACACATGTTTCATTTTTCACTCAACACGTCGCACCGCGGGTGCGCTGCCTCTTCATCGCGGGTGCGCTCAGCTCACGGCCTCCCTTCTAATTTTCCAAAATAATCGACCGCGGGTGCGGTCACTTTTGTACCGCGGGGGCGGTATTGTTCCGTATGAAAAATCAAACCTACTGCCCATCAATCGCGGGTGCGGTAGGTGTCCTATCGTGGGTGCGGTCTCCCTTTATTTCTAAACTCAAATTTTGCAACGTCGCTTGTCCACGTCTGTTCTCCATACCTTATTCATAATACATGATAACAATTCATAAGTGTCACACAAGAATCTGGGGCATTACATTTCTCCCCCTCTTAGATATGAGTTCGTCCTCGAACTAGCAAGCAATCAATACAAAGAATGTAACAGAAGCAATATAATCGAAATTTAAACAAATACTCACATCATAGAAATAACTCGGGATATCTCTGTCTCATCTCTGATTCTGTTTCCCAAGTAGCTTCTTCAATGCCATGAAAACTCCACTGAACTTTCACAAGCGGAATAGTCTTCGTTCTGAGTTGCTTCTCTTTCCGATCAAGAATCTGTATCGGTTGTTCAACATAACTCAAAGTCTGATCAAGCTCTGCTTCTTCAGGCTGAATGACATGAGAAATATCTGGCATATATCTACGCAACATCGATACATGAAAAACGTCATGTATCCCAGATAAAGAAGGAGGAAGAGCAAGTCTATATGCTCGATCGCCAATCTTCTCAAGAATCTTATAAGGACCGACATATCTAGGAGACAACTTTCCACGCTTGCCAAATCTGACAATGCCTCTGAAAGGAGAAATCTTCAAGAATACTCTGTTTCCCTGCTCACATACTAACGGTCTACGTCTGATATTGGTATATTTGGCTTGCCTATCCGGTGCTGTCTTCATTCTCTTCTGAATAATCTTCACCTTCTCAGTCATTTCACGAATCATATCAGGCCCAAGTTCTGGTACCTCAGATATATCATCCCAGTACAACGGAGATCTGCACTTCTTGCCAAACAAAGCTTCAAACGGTGCCATCTCGATACTCGTCTGATAGCTGTGCTGTACGATAACTCACAAAATGGCAAAGAATCTTGCCAACTAGTGCCAAAATCAAGCATTGTAGTTCTAAGTATATCTTCTAATGTCTAGATAGTCGGCTTTTACTATCTGTCGATTTGAGGATGATATATGGTATTCAGCTGTTACTTTGTACCTAGAACCTACTGTAAACTGTGCCAATGTATAAATAAACCGAAAATTATGATCTAATCCAATCAATTCCGGCATTTCATGCAATCTGACCATTTTCTGACATAAATCTCTATCATCGGGTCCTGTCTGTACGTTCTTATGTACGAATTAAAATTCGCAGACTTGGTCAGTCAGTCATTCTTAACTCAAATCAATGCTCTCTTTCGGCAGTATTGCAATAAACTCTAGTATAACTCTGGCTAGAACCACTGGAACCAGACAAACTGCTGCCAGACCTCTTGAACTGTCTTCCTCTGGCTTCCAAATAATCTTTCTTTCCACCACTCTGCCACCAATCTCAAGTCTGAGAGGTGGTTGCTGTGGTCTCAATGTTGGAAGTACAAACGAAGCTCTTTTCCGTCTCATCAGACTAGCTTCGGCTCTCTTAGCTTTACTCAAAATATCAATAAAAGTATAGGGTCGGCTCACACTTATCAATGTCAATATCTCAGGATTCAATCCCTTGATGAAACGATCAATCACAGCTTCATCATTCTCAGCCACGTGAGGAGCAAAACGTAGAAAAGTAGAAAAGTGGGCAACATATTCTGCAATGTTTAGTTGACCCTGTTTCAAATTTTCAAATTCTGCCTTCTTGTCCTCTCGGTACGAAGCTGGGAAAAACCTTCGATAGAATTCAACTTTGAAGATCTTCCAAGAAATCACTGTACCACGTTGTTCTAAGACTTCCTTGGTTGCAATCCACCAGCTCTTTGCGACTTCCCGTAACTGATGTCCAATCAATTTAACTCTTTGTTCCTCTGGATACTCAAGTGAATCAAACAGTATCTCTATATCATCTAGCCAACTTTCGCAATCAATAAACGTCTCCGTACCCCTTAAAATCGGCGGTTGAAATGACTGAAACCTCTGTAACTGTGTTTCCATCAGAGTTTCTGACACATCCATCTGATCAATCAAGATACTTCTCTGTTCTGTGATTCCTCGAGGAGATAGATCTGATTATCAAAATCATCAGTAACCAGACATAACAGTTCTGTTTCAATCCTCCTCCGATCATCTTACAGCTGATCAAGAATCGGGTCTGATTCATTCTCAATCATATACATTATCAAATCAATTCAGATATTCAGGAAATCAAGTATTAAAGCAATAAATCATGCTAGCAATCATGAGCAAGGAAAGAAAACTCAATCTACCCCGCTCATTCTATCTTCTATCTCAATCTAAAGGATCTATCGCTCTGATACCACCTGTTGTGGGGATCCGGACGCTAATTATCTTCTTAATCGTTATTAGGATCAATTTACTAATCAAGTAATTAGGGCCATAAAAATTTTTTCTTTAAAATACGGAACGTAATGGGATTAATCTAATATACAAACAGTATAAAACTACAAGTTTTGTACAACATGCATTCTAGTCCAAATTAAGGTTCAACTACTACAATCAAGTAATGAAACCTATCTACATCAAAGTCCGGAATCACCACTCTAATCTCGATCTCTCATCATCTTCTCGACCCTGATCCTGTCCCACCTGTTGTCATGCACACATACAAACAAGACAACAGCCGGATAACTCCGGTGAGAATTTAATCCCAATATAAATTATGTATACATGCATTTCATATAACAGCATATAAAAAAGCAAGAAATAGATATCAAGACATGTATCATAATCTGAAATCATAAATTGATATCAAACAGTAATTCATACTCTGAACATGTATCACATAAGAAATATGAATCAATATAGACTCTGAATCACACTCACAGAGTCTAAGACTCTGACTCAATCGCTCAGACTCGACTCATCTCTCAAGTCAAACCTAACTCGAGTTGTGCAATCCCGAATCAACATCTATTTATACCTTTCTCTTCACGATCTGATGAAGACGAAGTCTCGTATCCCAATCTGTCCATATCCAAATCTGATAATGACAATCATATAAATACCATATCAGTATATAACTCAATTCAAGACCTGTTCTGATCAATACTCAAATCGGTATATAATCTGATCCATATCTGAACAAGGTACAATCTAATTCATATCAATGATATCACGATACAATCGAAATCATTACTGAATCTTATCAATCTCAATCAATACTGAATCTGATCAATATCAATCTACTGATGTTTCGACGGCATAACAATACAGCCACGATAACCTCGTCTCTCTCAACATCACATATATAATACCAGAATTCATAACCAGTATCAGTACAACTCATAATCTGAATAATAACACAATTTTGATATAGAATCTCAACTAAATCAACTCTGAAATTCATAACAATTTCATAAACAGTCTATTCTTTAATCTGACTTCGATTTTATGATGTCTAACATGTCAAGAACATCATATATGAATTCCATTTAATTCTGACAACATCATAATTCCAGAACATGTCTAAACGTAACAAAACTTACGTCCAGTTGTAGCCTGCGTCGCTAGGAACTCGGTACCGAAGTCGGATTCAAAATCAGACGGACGGATCTTTCACAAAAGGCATAAGGATTTTTGGAAATTTCCTCGCTTCTCTCTCGATTTCTTCTGAAGATTAACGTTTGTATGTATATATATATATTTATATACAAGTTCATGCAATAAGCCAAGTGGCAATCTTACGTTTTGCATGCCACGCGCATATGCGCGCCCAAAATCCGCGCATATGCGCCGGAAGCACTGTCCGGCTCCTGGACTACTTGCGCATATGCGCGCACTGACATCGCGCATATGCGCGAGACCTACTGTCTCCGCATATATCCTGCACATCACCTCGTGCATATGCGCGACTCATCTCCGCGCATATGCGCGAGACTCTCTAGAGTCACTCGCATAGGCTTCACGCATATGCGCGACATCTTCCGCGCATATGCGCGAGGTCTTCTGCCTGTTTGGCGCATGTGCGCGCATCCGGTCGCGCATGTGCGCCGATGCTACGGTCCTCGCACATCCATTTTCACACGCTATCTTATTTCGTGTCTCGGTTAGCCTTTTCGTAATTATCTCGATTAAAAATCAATAATCGTATTAATTATTGCCAAATCATTTCAGATTAATCTCAGATTACGGTAATCAAATTCTCGGGCCTTACAGTTTCTCACTTTTATGAAGGTCTTATACCTAAAGATAGGCAAATGATAGAATTCATGTGTAATGGAACTTTTGAAGATGAAAACCCAAATGAAGCTATGGAGTATTTGGATTCATTAGCAGAAAATGCTCAAAATTAGGATAATATAGGCACAATAGAACCACCAACAACTAAAATCAATAATTCAACAAATGGGTGTGGTATCTATATATTCAAGCTAAACTTGCATCTTTAGCAAGAAAAATTGAGTCATTAAAAATGAAAAAGAATGGTCAATTAAAAAGTATTCAAGAAATTGTTTGCATAAATGTGATACACATGATCATTCTACAAAACATTGTCCAACATTACCTTCATTTAAAGAATGTCTCCATTAGCAAGCAAATTATGTTAACAATTATAAAAAACCAATATTAGATCTTTATTCATAATCATATAATCTTGGATGGAAAAATCATCCTAATTTTAGTTGGAGGAATCATAATAATGCACAACATTCACAACAACATAACCAAAATCATCAAGGTTATATTCCATATGTTACACCTCCAAGAAAAACTTTGAAGATATAATTCATGTGTTTATCCAAAAGCAAGAGTCTATCAATATTCAAAACAGTCAATCTATTGGTGATTTGAAAGAAACTCTTGCAAAATTTTCATCTGCACTTAATATTCATGAAAAAGAAAAATTTTCATCTCAACCTCAACCTAATCCTAAAACTCAAAATCAGGAATTAAATAATGATAAAATTGATCAAATAAAATCTATTATTACCCTTAGAAGTGGTAAAATAGTTAATGATCCATATAGCAATGAAAACAAGTATCATTTAAATTCAAAGAGTAAGGATGATAATCCTGATACTTTTGAGAATGATGGTACCTTAAATTCTAAGAATAATATGGTGAATGTTAAATCATCAAAAATAGTAAATGAGTCAAATAAACCTCCACTATTTCCTCATGCATTAACAAATCATAAAAAACAAAAAAGTGATTCTGATATCTATGAAGTTTTTAAACAAGTAAAGATAAATATTCCATTATTAGATGCTATTAAACAAGTACCTTCCTATGCAAAATTTTTAAAAGACTTATGTACTGTGAAGAGAAAATTGCATGTGAAGAAGAAAGCATTTTTGGCCGAACAAGTAAGTTCTATTCTTCAAAACAATTCTAATTTAAAATATAAAGATCCTGGTTGTCCAAAAAATTCATGTATTATTGGAGAAAATAAAATTAAAAAAGCTTTGTTAGATTTGGGAGCAAGTGTGAATTTACTTCCTTATTCAGTTTATGAAAAACTTAATTTAGGAGAATTAAAACCCACTTCTGTTACTCTCTTACTGGCGGATAGGTCAATCAAAATACCTAGAGGTATTGTAGAAGATGTGTTGATTCAAGTTGATAAATTCATATATCCTGTAGATTTTATTGTCTTGGATACACAATCAATAGAAGTACATGATGAAATTCCAGTAATATTGGGACGACCATTTCTAGCAACTTCAATTGCTTTAATTAATTGTCGAAATAGAATAATGAAATTGTCTTTTGGAAATATGACTCTAGAACTTAATGTGTTCAATTTATGTAAACAACCAAGTATAAATGAAAAGGAATATGATAATGAAATTGAAACAATTGTGGAAGAAAATATACAAGAAGAAAATCAATAATCTGAAGTTTTTTCAATGGAAAGTTTTGAGTCTCAAAATAATGTTAAAGAAGATGATGATACAAAACTTGAATTAAAATTTTAACCATTAGAATTGAAATATGTATATCTTGGTGAAAATAAAACATTTTCTGTTGTAATTTCTTCCACTCTTCTATCAAATCAAGAAGAAGATTTAATTAAATTACTAGAAAAATATAAAAATGCAATTGGATGGACTTTGAAAGATATAAAAGGTATAAATCCTTTAATTTGCACACATAGAATTCACTTGGAAGAAAATGCTAAAACATATCAACAACCACAAAGAAGGTTAAATCCACATATGAAGGAAGTTGTTAAGAATTAAGTATTAAAATTATTAGATGCCGGAGTTATTTATCCAATCTCAGATAGTAAATGGGTAAGCCCAACACAAGTAGTATCTAAAACGTCAGGCATCACTGTTATAAAAAATGAAAAGGGAGAGTTATTACAAACTATGATTCCATCTAGTTGGCGTATGTATATTGATTATAGAAAATTAAATGATGCAACTAGAAAAGATCATTTCCCACTACCATTTTTAGATCAAATTCTAGAAAAAGTTGCAGGTAATTCTTATTACTGTTTTCTTGATGGGTATTCGGGGTATTATCAAATACCTATATCATTAGAAGATCAAGAAAAAACTACTTTCGCTTGCTCTTTCGGAACTTTTGCATTTAAAAGAATGCCATTTGGTTTATGTAATGCTCCGGATAATTTTCAAAGATGCATGTTAAGTATTTTCAGTGATATGATTGAAGAATTTGTAGAAGTTTTTATGAATGATATAACTGTTTTTGGAAACTCATTTGAAAATTTTCTTAAAATCCTAGAAGAAGTATTAAAAAGATGTGAAGAAAAAAATCTTGTTTTAAATTGGGAAAAATGTCATTATATGGTTAAATCTGGGATTATTTTAGGACATGTGATATCTGAAAAAGGAATTGAAGTTGATAAAGCCAAAGTTGATGTTATTGCTAATTTAACATCACCAAAAACGGTCAAAGAAGTTCGATCATTCTTGGGTCATGCAGGATTTTATCGAAGTTTTATAAAAAATTTTAGCATAATATCTAAACCAATTTCAAATCTTTTAACAAAAGATACACAATTTGAATGGACTCAGAAATGTGAAAATGCTTTTAAAAAAATAATTAATCTTTTAATTACATCACCTATTTTACAACCTCCATATTGGTCTTTACCATTTGAATTAATGTGTGATGCAAGTGATTATGCTATAGGAGCTGTGTTAGGACAAAGAAAAGAAGGAAAACCTTATGCAATATATTATGCTAATAGAACCTTAAATAGTGCCCAAATAAATTATTCAACTACTGAAAAAGAATTACTTTCAATAGTATTTTCATTAGATAAGTTTCGATCTTATTTAATTGGTTCTACTACTATTGTTTACACTAATCATTCTGTCGTAAAATATTTATCAAATAAACAAGATGCGAAGCCAAGATTAATACGGTTGATCTTATTGTTACAAGAATTTGATATTATAATTAAAGATAAAAAAGAAAAAGAAAATGTTGTAGCCGATCATTTATCTAGATTAATGATTGAATCATCTCATAATGAAAAACCAATAAATGAAAATTTTCGAGAAGATCATTTGTTTTATGCTACTATTATGCCATGGTTTGCTAATATTGTAAATTTTCTTGTGACAAATAAAATGCCTTCTCATTGAAATTCACAGGATAAGAATAAATTTTTGATAGAAGTGAAAAAATTTTATTGGGATGATCCTTACTTGTTTAAGTATTGTCCTGGCCAAATTTTTCGACGATACATACCTGACAATGAAGTAAGTAATGTTATTAAATTTTGTCATTCTGAAGCATGTGGAGGTCATTTTTATCCAATAAAACAGCTACAAAAATCTTACAATGTGGATTTTTTTGGCCGTCTTTATTCAAAGATACGCATTTATTTTGCAAATCTTGTGAAAACTGTCAGAAGATGGGATCAATTTCAAAACGAAACATGATGTATTTAAATCCAATCATAATTATTGAAATATTTGATAGTTGGGGAATAGATTTTATGGGTCAATTTCCATTATCTTTTGGGTTTACCTACATTTTAGTCGCTGTTGATTATGTTTCAAAATGGATTGAAGCAATTGCATGTAGAACTAATGATCATAAAGTTGTTATAAAATTTTTTTAAAAAAATATTTTTAGCTGATTTGGAATACCTAGAGCAATAATTAGTGATGGGGGAAGTCAATTTATAAAAAAATCATTTTCTTCTTTGTTAAGAAAATATGGCGTTACAAATAAAATATCTACCACATATCATCCTCAAAGTAATGGTCAAGTTGAACTTGCAAATAGAGAAATCAAACAAATTTTAGAAAAAACAGTTAATCCAAATCGAAAAGATTGGTCTTTAAGATTAATTGATGCATTATGGGCATACAGAACTGCATTTAAAACATCATTAGGGATGTCACCATATAGGTTAGTTTTGGTAAGCATTGTCATTTACCGGTTTAACTTGAATATAAATTTTATTGAGCAATTAAAGCATTTAATATTAATTTAGATGATGCATCTAAATTAAGAAAATTGCAATTAAATGAATTTGAAGAATTAAGAAATGATACATATGAAAATTCAAAGATTTATAAAAATAAAACTAAAGCCTTTCATGATAAAAATATTATGAAATAGTCATTTGAAATTGGACAAAAAGTTCTACTTTATAATTCTCGTTTGCATTTATTTCCAGGAAAACTAAGATCGAGGTGGTTAGGACCATTTATAGTTAAATTTTTTTATCCTCATGGTGCTGTTGATATTGAAAATCCTAAAAATAATGACGTGTTTAAAGTTAATGGGCAAAGACAAGCCTTTTATAGAAAATGAAATTCTTAATGATAAGTTTATGCCTTTATATAATCCACAATTGTTGTTTGATATTTTCATTTTTTTTGCAAATTCTAGTACATTTCTCGGTTAAGCGGCGGATAACGGTACTCCGTGACTGTTAAGTCTTTTTCTTCAGTTTTCCCAAAATAATTGAAATATATATATATTATAATAATAATAAAAATAAAATAATATGGATGTGTGTATTATGAATCTTCGTAAATATTTTGCTTGTTTATCTGATAATGCGCTGAAAAAAACATATAAACTAAATGTGAGCGACTAAGGTTGATGATGTCTTATGGCATACCGAATGATGTTCGTTTGATAATTGAAGAAAAATTCCGATTGGTTGGGGAAGCAAGTGAAATAATAATAAGACATATTCCAGGATTTGGTAAAATCACATATGCAAAAAAGCGAAGAGCTAAACGTATAGGTGGATGTCATAAATGTGCAAGGTGGACTTGTAAGGGGAAATGCAAAAAAGTTGGTATGAATCAATAAATAGAGAAGATAAAATTTTATTCATTAAGAATGGTCTGAGTAAAGAGTCTTTGGATAATTTTCTAGAGGTTCTTGATACGCATTCTAGTGGATACGTGCAAAATGAACTTCTTAAACTATGGTGGCAATTTCAACATGAGGATTATCAATATGGACGGTGGAATCAGCCTTACAAAGATCCTACTATTGTAACACATATCTATTTTGATAAGTTATTATATACACACACAATTTAGTCTTGGGAATCTGACGTTAAAAGACCTTTTTTGCCAATTTATAAGAAAATTGGATGGGAAGCATATCCTCGACTCATAGAAGGCGTTGAAGCCGTTACTGAACATAAAATCAGAGGAAGATGTGAGCCAAAATCACAACTACGCTGTATATATGTGTTTTAATTTTATGTCATTTTTATTTTCTTTTATTAATAATAATTTCCTGTTCAAATATTGAATTTTGGCATGGTACGTTTATAAATTCATATGTTGTGATCTAACAATTATAGAAAACATATTTCTAAACATGTCAACAACCACGGTAAGTAAAATAAAAAAAATATTTGTGTATTTTGTGGATCTAGTGCAGGAAAAGATTCAATTTATGAAGAAGTAGCAGAAAAGCTTGGCATAACACTTGCTAAAAAAAAGATTCATTTGGTATATAGTGGTGGTGAAGTTGGTCTCATGGGAAAAGTTGCAAAAGTTGCGCATGCAGGTGGAAGTCAAGTCTTAGGCATTATTCCGATTACCTTAGCCAGTCTTACTAGACCAACAATAGGAGAAGAAATGAAAGTGGACAACATGTATGAACGAATTACTCAAATGATTGAACATTCAGATGCTTTCATTGCTTTGCCAGGAGGTTTCGTACTTGAGAGAAAATATTTCATACTGTTTGCTGGGCACAATTAAATATCCATCATAAGCCAATTGGTTTGTTAAATATTAACAACTATTATGATAAACTGTTATCGTTTCTTGATGATGTTGTGGAACAGGGATTTCTTTCATTGGCTTCACGAAGGATGTTAGTTTCTGCTACAAGTGAAGATGAACTTATTGATTTACTGCAAGGATTTAGTCATGAACCAGATCCATTCTTATCTCAACTTAATTGGCCAACATCCAAGAGTAAGAAAAGAAAATTCGTGTGATGCTAAACTTGTGGTTCAAGGGTATGTTTTAATGTTTTTTTTAAGGTAAGGATAATTTCTTCTTCTTCTCCTCTTAGTTTTTTTATTATATGAAAATAAAAATATATACTTATATATAGTAATTATAATAATTATTTTTACTCAATGTCGAGTAAGGTGTCAGTAAAATGCACCTGAGACGCATTAGTTAATAATTATTGGAAAATCACAATACACTAGATTTTAATATTCATTATATTCAAATTACAGACTACAAGAAAAATTAGTTTTCATATGTACCAATTTATATATTTATATATATATATATTTTTTTATCAACTAATATAAAATGTATAATAGATGTGTTTATTTATATATATATAATTGTGTATGTTTTCAAATAAAATAATTTCTAAAATTTTTATGAGAATATAGTTAAAAGATATGGTTTGTATGGTTGTTAACATGTATAATTGAAAGAATTCTTTTTGTAAAAGTATAATATATATTCACACATCTTTTGTGAGTAAGTGGTGAGAAATGAGAAAACAATTAATAAACTTTTATTGATTATTAAAAAATGGTTAATTACAAGAATATAACTCCCCTAAGAAAATATTTATTGATAAAAAAATTAAATAAATAATGGACTGCAAAGTACTTTATTCATTGTAATTTATTTTTTTCTAGATTTGATTGATTTACTATCAATGTGATGTAAAAACAACTATCAATGTGTTCTTAAAAAAAAGAAAAACAAAAAAAAAAAAAAAAAGAGTTGTTTGTGCTAGAGAAGTTTCAAAGGTAGTCGGATGTATCCGTTATATAAATGTTTTTATATATATATTGATATTTATGGTAGAATGTTTGGATAAAAAAATTTTATGTTATTGTAAAATTTTGCAGCCACGTTATTAAAAAAAAAGAGAAAAAGATAAAAAAACAAAAAAATAGGATTTTATTCTTTGTAAATTTTCCTATTTTGTTTTCAATATTAGTTTATTTAATTGTCTGCTTTAACACTTAGCCTTTTTCAATTAGAGTTAATATTCATTCTAACTCCATGAGTGAAAACTAGCTATTCATTAAATATTTTGACCTGAAAGAATATATGTAGTTGAGGCTTTTACAATAATATTCTTGTTATTATACATGTCATGGTGGTGGTGTGAATTATCTTTTTGACTATATTATTATAAAAAATTTAGAAATTT
The DNA here is from genome assembly GCF_025594145.1 of Primulina tabacum. Classification (NCBI taxonomy): domain Eukaryota; kingdom Viridiplantae; phylum Streptophyta; class Magnoliopsida; order Lamiales; family Gesneriaceae; genus Primulina; species Primulina tabacum. The sequence continues at coordinate 17,347,916 of NC_134561.1, forward strand.
AAAAATTATATATATTGTTACTTTATATATTATGTGAAATAAGAATAATAATAAAAACACATCAAATTTTATATTATTATATTAAACGAAAAATAAATCGATATAAGATTTTTTTTTAAAATGAATATGTTTGTATATTTGAATATATAAAAGAAATAAATAATCTAGGTTGTGATTTTCTGATAAATTTTATTTTATTACTAAGGGACTAGTAATAAGATAGTGTGGAGGTGTGATTAAACTTAAAATTAATAATTTATTATATGTTAAAACCTGTATTTTAAAATTTAAGTTTCATAAAATTTATAAAATTATGTTATTTTAGTATTGTTTGTTTATATTTAAATATCTTAATAAATATGTTTTATTTTCAGGTTTTCTACGTGTTGGTAAAATAATGATAACTCAAGCTACAAAATTCAAATGGAGAGTCAAATTCGGATATTAAAGTCGTGGAACATAGCATTGAAATAAGGGCCATGAAATTGAAGTTGGAGGAGATAAAAACTACTATTACAACTACATGGCATTAATAAAAATTTTGACCCTTTATCTCATTTGGCCTATAATTAGAGGCCTTGTGCTAGCTTGAGGATCATTATATCCCATTGTAAAATATAGTGTGTTTGTATAAAAGTTCTAAGTTCCAATATATTTTTCATTTTCCCAAATATGATTGTTGATCAAAAGTAAGCTCATGGAAAACTAAATCTGTGAGAACCCGGATTTTTCGAAGCAAAGCACCTCAAAAAGCTCGGAAAGTAGCTCAAAAAGAAGCAGAGGCAATGTAAAACCTTGAGAATTAAGGGTACGTCGCTCGGAAGAGGAAATCCTGAGCTCACAAGCTAAAACCCTCAGCTCTAGGAAGCTCCAAGATTCTTGGACAAGAAACCCTCAGCTCAAAAGCTAAAACCCTCAGCTCAAGGAAGCTCATTGAGAAAACCCCTAGCTCATGAGCTCGATCTTCCAGCTCAAAGAAGCTCAACCATGTTTGTCCTAACAAAACCAAAAAGGGAGCTATAAGTTGATCCAAGAGTTCGAACAAATTAAATGTGCAAGAAATGACCTTCGCGTTAACCAATGAAGGAGCTGCGGGAGGAGCTAAGAGCTAGGACATATTGATGATGCAGGAAATGACCTTTAGAAAATCAAGGTGACATTTAAGGATGCATGAACTTTTGAACCCACCATTATAACTAATCTTGAACTTGGAGAACACATGGAATTTTGGTCTACAACTAATCACACCATTATGGCATTTCTTGTGCTCCAAGTGGTCGACCAAGGCAAGGTGAAGGGGCAAGAATTTTCTATAAATACCACATAAAGTCACATACAAGAATGCACTTCAAAAATCCCTCAAAAACTCTCCCAAATTTTCGGCCCTCTCCTCACCCCTCAAGTCTCGGCCGAAGTCAAGGAAGAAGGAGGAAATTCTTGCAGTGCTGGCGATCAAAATTTACGTCGAAGTGCTGCTAAAATTGTGTCTCAGTCTGCTCGAAGGAATAATCGTAGTGCTGCTCGATTGAAGATCGCATTTGTTAAAGTCACGATGAAGTGCTGCTCAATTTTCGAAAGGAACTTTGTACGAGAATCGGTAAGTGGGTTTTTGATATGTATATTCGATTGTATTTTTAAATCTTGAATATATAAGTTATGACATGCATGAATGTGTGTCCTCATTTTTGAAAACAGCATGATGTCCGTCTTTTAAATTTCGATTGATTATATGCTCTTTCTGTTCTTCGAAATTTTTTGATTCCGCTGTATCCGTCTGAAATTCTGATATCTATAATTCTGATAAGTTCTGCTCGATAAAAATCTGAAATCTTTGTTACACTGTTACGATTCAATTTGAAATGAGACGAGAATTGTGATTCTGTCTGGCCCTCAATTGTGGGTATAAAACCATTTCCGTTTGGCCCCCAATGGTGGGTATAAAACCATTTCTGTCTGGCCCCCACCGGTGGGTATAAAACCGAGTTCTGGCCTCACCCCTTAGAGGACTAACATATTGGGGACAATTTGACCATGGAAATGAGATGAGTAACAGTGTTCTGTCTGTTCCGATCTGTTCTATTCTGAATTGTTCTGATCTGTTTCTGAACTGCTCTGAATCGTATGATAACTTCTGTGTCATAATTGTTTCGTTTCTGTTATGATGAGTTAAAAGTATTAAGATTTGAAAGTTTGTTAAATAAATGTTTTAAAGATTAAGTTCTATATGTATCATTGGAAATCGATCGACCCCCACTTGCTGAGTGTTTCCCAAAACACTCACCCCTTACAAATTTCAGATTAAAATGAAGAGCAACTGAATGAGAAGGAACAAGAAGCCTTCTGAGGATGGTAGCCGATGAGAAAGATACAAGAAATCAAGACTTTATTTTTCTTTCGTTCAGTTTCCGCATTTGCAACTCTGATGTATTTTATTCTATTGTCAATGTAAAGAAAATGTTTTAATTATGAAAAAGACTGGTTTTTGGCATTTCGATACGAGGCTTAATTGTTTTCAAGAAATTGTTAAACAATGCCGGATGTCACCAATGCTTCGGACACGGGGCGTGACATTTAAGTGGTATCAGAGCCGCCAGGTTCATAATCCCGCTGGGATTTTGACAGACAAAATTTGAAGAAGTCAAATTTTGGCAAAAGCCTAGTAAATTCTGAAACAAACTCTCATTCTTTCCAAAATTCTTTGAGAAATTCGAAATCTATTTCCTTCAATCGTCCTGCAAATTCTTAGTATCGAAAATCCCATTACAACATTGTTTATGCCTTTCTATCTTTTATTTGATTCTGAAATTTTACCTCAACGGATGCCTTCGTGCTCGTGCTCAATCCGTCCTTCGCAAGCGTCAACATATCATTGAAACCCAAACACGAGAGATTGCAACCCTAAAGGATCAAGTCGCTATAGAAAAACAAGAGAACAAGAACTCGTAAAGATTAAGATCGTACTTCAAACTGATATACAACGTCTCACCTATCGCCATGATAGATCAAAGAGCCAGCTTGCCCTAACACTACGTAACCCATCTCACGTGATACGACCCCTAATCGAAAGTTGATAGTAAAGATTGAAACTGAGAAGGATCTTGCTAACCGCTCTCTTTATCAACATGAAGACATTTCTAGCAAGAAAGAACGTTACATCTCCAAGCTTCATGGTGATATGGATAGAATGCAAGAACAACATAACTATATGCACCTTGTCATGGAAAACATGGAAGAAGAAGAAAAAGAAGAAGAAGCACCTATGGAAATAGTGGAAAAAGAACAATGATGATGAAGAGATGATAAGGTAGGCTGGACTGATATTATAGTTAAATTATATGAAAGAAAGAAGTGTAACATTTCTTTGAGAATGTACAGAGATAAGTTGAATTATATTTTTGGGAACATACCTATCAAAGATAATTTGACTTATATTTTTGGGAATAAAAATACTCTGATATAAATTGACTTACATTTGGGAATTTACTTATCGAAGATAAGTTTCCGACTTAAGATGAAATGTTTGATTCGGGGATAATAATATTTATGAAAATATGAGATAAGAATTAAATAAGTTTTGATATTCAGATATGAAAGTTGATTTTTATGTCAATAATTAACGGTATGGACATTTAAATTTGGGATATTAAGGGATAAATTTAAATATGTATGATTTTGGAATATTTAATATAGGTAAGAAACAATAACTTAAGTTAAGAGATTAAGGTCATTACCTTAGGTAAATAAAGAGAGTTATGAGATATTGGTGGACATCGAGGGAAATGTAACACGCATAATAGGTTCTGACTCTTCTTATAGTAAAAAAAAAATAGGGGAAAGATTTGTGGAGAAAGACATCCAACGAAACTTGTTTGTATTAAAGCATGTTAGGCTCATAGTTTTGATTAAAGACATATTTAGTAAAAGAATAATTGATTGATGAATTAGTTTCTTCCGTACAAAATTGAAAGAAATTTTAACTGGGTTATTGGGACATAAGTCAATAGGCTAATAAGGAGTTATGTTCTAAGATTCTATATTGGTTTTAAGTTTTGAGATATTAACCGTGATAATTTTAAGATAGAATAAAATAAGTATGGATACACATATATTTAGTGCCGATTTTATTTAGTGTACTATGGTAAATTTCAACGTCATTCTGAGAATTGGTTGGTTGGACAAGAATCATGCAACGGTAAACTGTCGGGGTAAGAATGCCAAACTCCAATCCAAGAATAAATCATAATTTATGGCAAGGATAAGGAACAGAAATCCTTCCTTTCTACTTCTCAGATCTAGAAAGGCATGGAGTATGGCGAAGAAGTCTAACTAGCAATAATGAGGGAAGCAAAAGAAGGAATTAAGCTCAAGATATAAAATATTCCTGTGGTAGCGAGCTTCGGAAAGGTTACTTTGAATTATCTCAGACAGTGAAGTAGAATTCGAAAGTAACTTGATAGCTCGTGCTACACTAAAATCTAAGGAACCCTATCAAATGGCTTCAGTTGATCTCAAGAAGCTAAAAGATCAATTCCAAGATTTGTTAGTCAAAAACAAATCAGACTAAGTGCCTCTCCTTGGGGAGCTTCAGACACAAAAGAATGGTGAAAGCACAAGATAGTGTGTCGATCTACAAAGAACTCAATTGGATCAAGAACAAATGTCATCTTTCAAGAATAGTTGACTTTTTCTATCAGTTAAAAGGAGCTAAGATCTTTTCGAAGCTCTATCTAAAATCAAACTACCCCAATTGAAGGCCAAGGCAGAGAATATTCCTAAAACAGCCAAAAAAAAAATAATAAAATAAAAGGGTATGTACACTATGAGTTCACGATAATACCTTTTGGCCTGACCAATGCTCCAGCAGCAACATTCATAGAACTCATGAACAGAGTGTTCAAGAAAATTTCTCGACAAGTTTGTGGTAGCATTTATTGAGGACATTCTTGCATATTCAACAAGTTAGTAAGACCGCAAGGAAGATCTTCGTCTTGCTCTACCGATACTCAGAGGAAAATAAATAAATACTAAATTTAAGAAATGTGAATTATGATTAAAAAAAATGTCACATTCTTCGGTCATATAATCTCTGAAATGGGCATATCAGTGGATCACCAAATAAGGTGGAGTCAATCATAGAATGGCCTTGAGCGAATATTGGAATAGAAATTTGAAGTTTTTGGGATTAGTTGGCTATTAAGAAAATGTGTTGAAGGATTTTCTTCCGCTCACCAAGCTCACTCAGAAGAACTCTAAATTCAATTAGAGTGAAGAATGTGAGAAGAGTTTTTATATCTTGAAAAAGAAACTAGTTTCTACGATAGTATTAGTACTTCCCGAAGAAGGCAAGAATTTCAGAATTTACAATGATGCATCAAAAGAGGATTGTGATCTGTTCTCATTCAAGAGGGCAAGTAATTGCCTATGCATCGATGAAATTAAAACCATCTGAGAAAAATTATCCAACACATGATAGTAAATTAGCCACAATTATATTTGAGCCAAAGATCCAGAGAATCAATATCTTTGGTGTCAAATGTGTAATATTTAATGATCATCAAAGCCTCAAATATTGTTCACACAAAAGGAATTAAACATGAGGCAAAGACGGTGGATCGAACTATTGAAGATGTTTTAGGGCGTGTGCCATGGACCTCGGAGGAATTAAATAAACACCCCCCTTGATTGAATTTGCCGATAACAATAATTATCATGGAAGTATTGAAATCAGAGAGAAAGCTATCATGGTACTTGAATTGTTGATAAAGTAGCTATTATCAAGGAAAAACGCAAGGCAGCTCATGATCGACAAAAGAGCTGGGCTGATTTAAAGTGAAAACCGTTGGAGTTTGAAATCGGTGAGAAAGCTTACGACAATTTTTCCCTATGAAAAGAGTGGTTCGATTCAGCAAATCTAGAAAGCTAACTCCAAGGTATGTCGACCCTTCATAATACTGGGAAAAGTGGGAAACCTAGCTTATCGGTTGGCTTTACCACCAGGCATGTCAAGGATTGACAACGTCTTCCACGTCTCACAGCTAAGGAAGTATGTCTCAGATCCAAGTCAGAATTTTAAAGTTGCATCGCTACTAGAAGGAAAGAAGTCCCTATTTGAATAATGGACACCAAAGACCAAGTGCTGAGACACTAAACAATTCCATATGTCAAGATACAATGGTCAAATCATATGGAATGAGAAGCAACTTGGGAATTTGAAGAAAGTATGCGCACCCGGCACCCTCATCACTTTATTGATCTAGCTAACTAAAGTTTCGAGGACAAAACTTCCAATAAGGAGGGTGGGATGTGAGAACCCGGATTTTTCGAAGCAAAGCACCTCAAAAAGCTCGGAAAGTACTCAAAAAAAAGCCGAGGCAATGTAAAACCTTGAGAATTAAGGGTACGTCGCTCGGAAGAGGAAATCCTGAGCTCACAAGCTAAAACCCTCAGCTCAAGGAAGCTCCAAGATTCTTGGACAAGAAACCCTCAGCTCAAAAGCTAAAACCCTCAGCTCAAGGAAGCTCATTTATTCTTGGGGAGAAAACCCCTAGCTCATGAGCTCGATCTTCCAGCTCAAAGAAGCTCAACCATGTTTGTCCTAACAAAACCAAAAAGGGAGCTATAAGTTGATCCAAGAGTTTGGACAAATTAAATGTGCAAGAAATGACCTTCGCGTTAACCCATGAAGGAGCTGCGGGAGGAGCTAAGAGCTAGGACATATTGATGATGCAGGAAATGACCTTTTGAAAATCAAGGTGACATTTAAGGATGCATGAACTTTTGAACCCACCATTCTAACTAGTTTTGAACTTGGAGAACACATGGAATTTTGGTCTACAATTAATCACACCATCATGGCATTTCTTGTGCTCCAAGTGGTCGACCAAGGCAAGGTGAAAGGGCAAGAATTTTCTATAAATACCACCTAAAGTCACATACAAGAATGCACTTCAAAAATCCCTCAAAAACTCTCCCAAATTTTCGGCCCTCTCCTCACCCCTCAAGTCTCGGCCGAAGTCAAGGAAGAAGGAGGAAATTCTTGCAGTGCAGGCGATCAAAATTTACGTCGAAGTGCTGCTAAAATTGTGTCTCAGTCTGCTCGAAGGAATAATCGTAGTGCTGCTCGATTGAAGATCGCATTTGTTAAAGTCACGATGAAGTGCTGCTCAATTTTCGAAAGGAACTTTGTACGAGAATCGGTAAGTGGGTTTTTGATATGTATATTCGATTGTATTTTTAAATCTTGAATATATAAGTTATGACATGCATGAATGTGTGTCCTCATTTTTGAAAACAGCATGATGTCCGTCTTTTAAATTTCGATTGATTATATGCTCTTTCTGTTCTTCGAAATTTTTTGATTCCGCTGTATCCGTCTGAAATTCTGATATCTATAATTCTGATAAGTTCTGCTCGATAAAAATCTGAAATCTTTGTTACACTGTTACGATTCAATTTGAAATGGGACGAGAATTGTGATTCTTTCTGGCCCCCAATGGTGGGTATAAAACCATTTCCGTTTGGCCCCCAATGGTGGGTATAAAACCATTTCTGTCTGGCCCCCATCGGTGGGTATAAAACCGAGTTTTGGCCTCACCCCTTAGAGGACTAAAATATTGGGGACAATTTCACAATGGGAATGAGATGAGTAACAGTGTTCTGTCTTTTCCGATCTGTTCTATTCTGAATTTTTCTGATCTGTTTCTGAACTGCTCTGAATCGTATGATAACTTCTGTGTCATAATTGTTTCGTTTCTGTTATGATGAGTTAAAAGTATTAAGATTTGAAAGTTTGTTAAATAAATGTTTTAAAGATTAAGTTCTATATGTATCATTGGAAATCGATCGACCCCCACTTGCTGAGTGTTTCTCAAAACACTCACCCCTTACAAATTTCAGATTAAAATGAAGAGCAACTGAATTAGAAGGAACAAGAAGCCTTCTGAGGATGGTAGCCGATGAGAAAGATACAAGAAATCAAGACTTTATTTTTCTTTTGTTCAGTTTCCGCATTTGCAACTCTGATGTATTTTATTCTATTGTCAATGTAAAGAAAATGTTTTAATTATGAAAAAGACTGGTTTTTGGCATTTCGATACGAGGCTTAATTGTTTTCAAGAAATTGTTAAACAATGCCGGATGTCACCAATGCTTCGGACACGGGGCGTGACATTTAAGTGGTATCAGAGCCGCCGGGTTCATAATCCCGCTGGGATTTTGACAGACAAAATTTGAAGAAGTCAAATTTTGGCAAAAGCCTAGTAAATTCTGAAACAAACTCTCATTCTTTCCAAAATTCTTTGAGAAATTCGAAATCTATTTCCTTCAATCGTCCTGCAAATTCTTAGTATCGAAAATCCCATTACAACATTGTTTATGCCTTTCTATCTTTTATTTGTTTCTGAAATTTTACCTCAACGGATGCCTTCGTGCTCGTGCTCAATCCGTCCTTCGCAAGCGTCAACATATCATTGAAACCCAAACACGAGAGATTGCAATCCTAAAGGATCAAGTCGCTATAGAAAAACAAGAGAACAAGAACTCGTAAAGATTAAGATCGTACTTCAAACTGATATACAACGTCTCACCTATCGCCATTATAGATCAAAGAGCCAGCTCGCCCTAACACTACGTAACCCATCATACGTGATACGACCCCTAATCGAAAGTTGATAGTAAAGATTGAAACTGAGAAGGATCTTGCTAACCGCTCTCTTTATCAACATGAAGACATTTCTAGCAAGCAAGAACGTTACATCTCCAAGCTTCATGGTGATATGGATAGAATGCAAGAACAACATAACTATATGCACCTTGTCATTGAAAACATGGAAGAAGAAGAAAAAGAAGAAGAAGCACCTATGGAAATAGTGGAAAAAGAACAATGATGATGAAGAGATGATAAGGTAGGCTGGACTGATATTATAGTTAAATTATATGAAAGAAAGAAGTGTAACATTTCTTTGAGAATGTACAGAGATAAGTTGAATTATATTTTTGGGAACATACCTATCAAAGATAATTTGACTTATATTTTTGGGAATAAAAATACTCTGATATAAGTTGAATTACATTTGGGAATTTACTTATCGAAGATAAGTTTCCGACTTAAGATGAAATGTTTGATTCGGGGATAATAATATTTATGAAAATATGAGATAAGAATTAAATAAGTTTTGATATTCAGATATGAAAGTTGATTTTTATGTCAATAATTAACGGTATGGACATTTAAATTTGGGATATTAAGCGATAAATTTAAATATGTATGATTTTGGAATATTTAATATAGGTAAGAAACAATAACTTAAATTAAGAGATTAAGGTCATTACCTTAGGTAAATAAAGAGAGTTATGAGATATTGGTGGACATCGAGGGAAATGTAACACGCATAATAGGTTCTGACTCTTCTTATAGTAAAAAGAAAAATAGGGGAAAGATTTGTGGAGAAAGACATCCAACGAAACTTGTTTGTATTAAAGCATGTTAGGCTCGTAGTTTTGATCAAAGACAGATTTAGTAAAAGAATAATTGCTTGATAAATTAGTTTCTTCCATACAAAATTGAAAGAAATTTTAACTGGGTTATTGGGACATAAGTCAATAGGCTAATAAGGAGTTATGTTCTAAGATTCTATATTGGTTTTAAGTTTTGAGATATTAACCGTGATAATTTTAAGATAGAATAAAATAAGTATGGATACACATATATTTAGTGCCGATTTTATTTAGTGTACTATGGTAAATTTCAACGTCATTCTGAGAATTGGTTGGTTAGACAAGAATCATGCAACGGTAAATGGTCGGGGTAAGAATGCCAAACTCCAATCCAAGAATAAATCATAATTTATGGCAAGGATAAGGAACAGAAATCCTTCCTTTCTGCTTCTCAGATCTAGAAAGGCATGGAGTATGGCGAAGAAGTCTAACTAGCAATAATGAGGGAAGCAAAAGAAGGAATTAAGCTCAAGATATAAAATATTCCTGTGGTAGCGAGCTTCGGAAAGGTTACTTTGAATTATCTCAGACAGTGAAGTAGAATTCGAAAGTATTTTTAAATCTTGAGGATTTTATGAGGATTTTATAAACCTGTCAATAAAATTCATTTCTTTTAACCTTTATAGGAAAACAAACATGGACCCTCAAATCATTTTAGCCGAACACCAAAAACAATTTCAGGCAAAGGAAGCAAAAATAGAAACGCTGAAGATGAAAAATGACAATCTTGAGAGGGATAATTATCAACTAGATGGAAATAATAAATGCATGGACAATGACCTTTACGAGGCACGCGAAGAAGTGAGGAAGTTACGAGAAGACGTCAGACCTATACCGCCTATCATTAAGAATCAGAATGGCAGCACGAGATCACCAAACGAGAGTTGAACAAAGCGCAAGATAGACTTTTTACACTACAGATTTGGGATGACAGTCGTCTCAAGACACAACGCCACCTTGAAGAACAAATCGAAGAACATGAAGTCAATGAGAATGTAAACCAATCCACAATTCAAGAGCTGCAAGCGGAAGTGAAACTCTGACAAATCAAAATGCTCTATTGGAATAATACATCAATCAACTTCAAAATGATATGGTCAACATGGAAGATCTCATGGGAGAACTCGAAGAAGACCAAGAAGGAAATCCCATGGAAGAAGAAATTAACGAAGCTGTAGGAGATGGTGAAGTGCTGGACGAGTAGAATAATTCCTATGATAAGCATCGATTGTATTTAGGCCAATTAGGCTAATCATTTTGATATTAAAGGACTAAGTGTATGCATTTCAAAAATTAATCAAAATATTTCTTTGATTATGTATTTTTTTAAAAAAAAATTAATAAAATATATGTTTATAGGAAATGGTAGGCAGACCACCCAGAAACAACCGTAACCCCCGAAGAGTCAATCAAAACGAAAACGAAAATCCACCATTACCACCAAGGGTGAATTTTAGTCGAGAAGACATGATGGCAATAGCTACTATTGTTGTAATGCCCGATATTTTGATTCTGTTAATCTGAGTTTATTGATTATGAATTGATGTGATTATAGCCTGGCCATTCCGAGATCAGATTTGGGCAAAGCATATGGAATTATACAAGTTTGGATCGAAGGTGTTGCGCCCGGGCGGAAGTTTTTGTTCGCCCGAGCGCCAATGAATAAGGCAAGAAACCCGAACATCTCGCACCCGGGAGGAAGTTTTATCCGCCCGAGCGCCCTTGTTTAAAATGAGAGGGCCGAGCACGTCGCGCCCGGGCGGAAATTCATGACCGCCCGAGCGCCAATCAAAATTGAAGAAGAACGTGACACGTTGCTATCACATGCAAGATGATATATATATATATAATTGCTTCATTTCCTCAGAACAAAAAGAAAAACGAAGGTCAGGGGAAAGCTTTAATTCTTTATACGAAAATTCAAGTTGCGAGAAATCCGTCCTTTAGATTTTGAATCTGACTGCAGTACTGAGTTCCTATCTATGCAGGCTACAACTGGGCGTTAGTTTTACTAAGTTTTGATATGATTTGAAATTAGGATACTCCCAGAATCAGATATGATCCATATATGTTTATCTTGCGATATCATACATTGTATAATCAAAACCGGATCGAAGAACAGATACCGTATGAAATTATTACGAATTTTCAGAGTTGATTTGATTGTGATTAGACCGAGTTGATATTAGAATTGTGTTGTCACCAATTATGAGATGTTGGGATTGATATCTGATTGATACTTTATTGCAGGGTATATTGATATTATTCAGATTTGGATAAGATGAGTTGTTGATTCGTATATACTGATGCCGGTATTGCGAGATGGTACAGATTTGAGATTATGATATGTTATTGTTAAGATTATGGGTTGTACCGATATCGATTATTAACCGTTTTATTATATCTGTGATGTTGAAATTGACGGAGTTATTGAGATTGTATTGTTATGCCGTCGAAACATCAGTAGATTGATATTAATCAGATTCGTTATTGACTAAGATTGTATCGTTGTATCATTGACATTGATCAGATTATGTCTTGATTTGAGTATTGATCAGAACAAGTCTTGAATTGAGTTGTACATTGACATAGTCTATTCGATATTGTCATTTCAGATTTGATATGGACAGATTTGACTTCAAGACTTCGACTTCGTCAGACCGAGAAAAGAAAGGTATAAGTTAATGTGGTACCGGGATAACGACAAGAGTATGATATACTTGATTTTCCCTAAATCACATACTTATTGTTATTATTTACATTGATTTGATTTGATATGCTTGTTTTTTGGATTTATAGAAAGCAGGTATTAGACGAGTATTAGACGAGTAATCTTGTGACATAAGTGCCGGATAGTGATGGAATCGTCACTGGCACATTGCACATTGTCACAAGATAGTGATTTGCCGAAAGTGCCAAAGTCTGTGACGGATAGGTCAAGACGCCGGATGTTTGGTTATATCGAAGTGGATAGAATTGGAGTTTCTTCTATTACTGATGTTCGATATAGGAATACCAACGTCTGGAAACCGGGATCCCTAGACTAGGATTGAGTCTAGTCATAGACGTGGAATTACGAGTCTGAGTGACTATTTTATATTGGTTATGTTTCAGATTTTTATACATGTTACTGATATCTGATACATACTTTTACATTGTTTATATGATTGCATGTTTCGTTGATTTATACTGAGCTGTATTTCTCACGGGAGTTATCCGGCTGTTGTCGTGTTTGTATGTGTGCATGAAAATAGGTGGGACAGGATCGGGGTCGAGGAGATGAAGAGAGAGATCGTGATTAGAGTGGAGACTACGGACTTGGATTTGAGATATGGTTTGGACACTTGATATTTAGTTGTTAAACCTTAGTTTAAATTGTCCCAATGATGATTATGAACATGATTAGCGTCCGGGTCCCTACAACAGGTGGTATCAGAACGATAGATCCTTTAGACTGAGATATGAGCTAGTGAGCGGGGTAGATTGAGTTTTCTTTCCTTGCTTTTGACTGCTAGCATGATTTACTGCTTTAATACATGTCTACCTGCTTTATCTGATTTTGAGATGGTAATGTGTATTATTGAGAATGAATCAGAACCGATTCTTGATCAGCAGTAAGATGATCAGAGGAGGACTGAAACAGGTTTGTCGTATTTGATTACTAATTCTTTTGGTAATCAGATATACATCCTCGAAGAATTCCAGAATCAGGTGGTACTTCGGTTTATCAGATGGATGTGTCAGAAACTCCGATGGAAACAATGTTGATGTAGTGGCCCGTGTTTAGTACTTGAAAATTTGCGGAAAAATTAAAAATTTTCTCTTTAAATAAATAAAATGCCTCGTTCATAAAATATACTAATAAAAGATTCAATGTTTAAAGTAGCAGCGGAATAAAAGCTTTAAATATCGAGATAGCAGCGGAAGTAAATATTTGTTTCAAAGCAACAACTTAAAATAATTCATCGCGATAAAATGAGTTTGCATAAAATAATAAATAAACTGATAAATGATGTCCTCGGGTTCCTACTACTGCCGACCCAAGATGGCTCACTGGTCCCCGCCCTCGGTCCCGACCTCATCAGCACCTACAACAATCAAGTCTAGTGAGTCTAAAGACTCAGCATGCATATATCGTGAATAACGAGTAAAATATATCATAAAATTTCATGTCGGGTAAAAATATCATGTCGTAAAGCATAACGTGAAAATATCTTGTCATGAGTAATTATAAATATGTGCATAACTAAACTTAAAATCGTAAGTGAAATGCTTGCTCGATAGGGCCCTGTCATGAAATAGCATATAATAATTTTCTGTTGAGAATATGTTCTACGCAAGTGGCCCATAACGTGAAATGAATCGTCTGATCAGACTAAACCACAATATACTGGGCGGTAGAGATCATCACAGCCCTTGGACTGGATATCCGTACCCATACATGAACATGAACCGGTCAGTAGCCATCGGATGAAGTAATAATACCATGATAAGCTGCAATCCCATGAACGTGAGGTGGCCACAAGCAATATCGCATATATCTCAAAAATGAACATTTTATATTTTTATGCACATAATATAATTAAATTCCTGAGATATTTTACAAATTTGGGTTGGATCGTTCCCAGGCTCGCTGCGACCTAATTGTAACATTAAAAACATGCACATAACTTTACTTGACCATGCAAATAACTTATCTTGACCAACGCTTCAAAATCGAACTAAAAACGAGACTATTACGCCCAACAAACTTAATATTTAACCATGACTCTGTACCAACCAGAACCAACATCAAATCATCATTTAGTCATGATTAAAATACACCTAAAATACTGGAAAATAATTACCAAGGGCTGTAATACACGAAAATTGTGCATGATGGCCAAAATCATGAAACGCTCTTTCGAGAGTCACTTTGGCACATTGCACCGTAAATTCTCATACGACTTCTAAAATTGACCAAATCACAAACCGCCAAAAACATGACCTTCCTAACTCAATAAGGCACTGTCCAGTCCATGGCCATAGGCTAAAAGCCAACCAAGAACTCAAAACACACCTCTGAACCAAAGGCAAAGTTGTTGTCCAGAAAATTACAGCAGCAGCTGTTGCGCTTCCTTGCATCGTTTTCAAGGCTAATTGCCATTGAGGCTTGAACCACTGACCAGAGCCTCTTACCAACATCCTAAGGTATGGTTTGAACCATGGCTAAGGGCCTTAGGCCAAACACAATTCCTGCCAACACTTACGACAATACAAGCTTCACCCGGGAACAAACACATTGCACGCGTGGGGGCGTTGCTTGTTTTGCTGTCAAATGAAGGATCCAATGGCTATGAGGTTAACCATGGTCCATGCTAGACATGCTAAGGTGTTGTAAGAGTCATGGTTAAGGGCTAGAAGGCAAACAAAACCCACTTGACACCTAGAAACCGAAACTCAACACACTCAACAAAAACAAGAATTTTAAAACCGAAGGGGGCTGTTCTTGTTTATTTTGAAAACCGATGGGACCATGAACCAAGCCATGAAAGGGCATCTTGGTCACGTCCTAGACATGTTAAGGAAAGTTTGTAACCATGGCTACAGCCTCTAGGGCAGCCAAGATCAGAATCTTCACCTTAGACAATAAACATGCAAATCGAGACACAAAATGACATGTTGGGGAGTTGCTGTCCAAAACATGATGCAAGGGGGAAAAGGGCTGAAACCAATGGACAAATCCCTTCGTAACACACCCAATATCATGTCTAAAAGCAGCCTTGAGTCCCTGGAAGTCGAGCCAACCCTGTAACCACAAAAACAACAAAGAACGTGAAGTGCATGTGGGAAGAGCCGAAAATTCTGTACAATGTTTTTCGAAAGTTCTTGACATGATTTCGGTTTTGTCATAGATCAAGCACATGTAATGGTTTAAAAATAGATATATAACTTGATTGAAGAGCAAAGAAATAATATAGACATGCCTTGGATTTGTTTGAAACGAAAACAAATCGATTACGACGAACGCGGCGCGGCGGAGACGGAATTCTCTTTTCTTCCTTGTTTTCTCACTTTTCTCTCTTGATGGCTCACGATTATTGGATGAGTTTTCTTCTGTATTTTCGTGCTAGGTGGAGTGAAGAAGGTGGTGAAGGCTTGTGGTCAAATAAGGTGGTGCATGGAGGAGTAAATGATGTCAAGTTGGGGGGAAACATGCATGATGAATGGGTGGTCTTTGTTTTGTTGTTGGGGGAATTAAATAGTGTCAAGTTGGGGATTGTGTGGAGTGGAGAGGACCGAGACTTGTATTCCCAAATTGGTGTAGGATTTGTTTAAGTTTTGCTAAGTAGAATCCTATGTTAGATAAGCTTGATTAAAAGGTTAATTAAGCATAATCTTGATGAATTAAGAAGCCTACAATTAAACTGATGATTAATTAATTAAAGTAGACTTAAATCCACTTGATTTCATTAAAATAAATTATTTCTTAGCTCGGAATAAATTTAGGAATATTTTTGGATCATAAAATTCATCTCCGATTTCCTGTCTCCGGTCCGGTCTCGCGTATATATCTAAAAAGTTAAAATTTGAAATATGCGATTTAAAATCCTTATAAAAATAACGTAAATGATTTAAATGCAATTAAATCAACAAATTCCTAAAATAATAAGCATTTAAAATTAAATAATAGATATTATGAACATATTTACGCATATTGATTTTTTGGGTACTACAACACTCCCCCCTTAAATAAAATTTCGTCCTCGAAATTAGAACTCACAGAATAAATCTGGAAAGCGACTCCGCGTCTCTGACTCTGGCTCCCAAGTAGCTTCCTCATCGGAATGGTTAAGCCACTTGACCTTCACTGCTTTGATCACCTTGTTCCGAAGCTTCTTCTCCTTGCGGTCTAAGATCTGCACTGGTCTCTCTTCATAAGACAAGTTCGAAGAAATCTGCAACGGTTCAAAGTTCAACACATGAGAAGGATTCGCTAAATACTTCCTCAACATCGACACATGGAACACATTGTGTACTCCGGCCAGATTCGGCAGAAGAGCAACACGAGATGCTAATGTCCCAACTCTGTCGAGGATCTCAAATGGTCCGATGAACCTCGGACTAAGCTTTCCTTTCTTCCCGAATCTCATGACACCCTTCATCGGTGCTATCTTCACGACACAAGCACGGAGTAGATCCTCCAAGATCTGAATAACTCTCTCTGATTGACCATCTGTCTAAGGGTGAAAAGCTGTGCTAAACAACAACTTCGTACCCATCGCTGAATGCAGACTCTTCCCAAATGAGAAACTGAATCTCGGATCCCTGTCAGCAACAATAGAGACTGGGATACCGTGCAATCGGACTATCTCACGGATATATAACTCGGCATACTGAATCATGGAGAAAGTCGTCTTAATAGGCAAGAAATGCGCTGACTTGGTAAGACGATCAACAATCACCCATATAGCATTCGAACCTCTAGCCGACTTCGGTAAACCAACCACGAAATCCATGTTAATGTTCTCCCACTTCCACTCGGGAATGGGAAGTGGCTTGAGTAAGCCGGCTGGTCTCTGATGTTCCGCTTTCACAAGTTGACAAGTCAAACACTCGGATACAAATCTCCGGATCTCTCTCTTCATACCGGGCCACCAATATAACATCTGCAGATCCTTGTACATCTTCGTACTCCCAGGATGAATAGAGTACGGGGACATATGGGCCTCGGCTAATATGTCTGCTCGAATAGAATCGCTGCTAGGAACCCATATCCTATCTCGATAACGAACAATGCCATCACTCACTGTGTACAAAACACTGCCCTTCACCTCATCTCTCTGCCTCCACTTCGCCAACTGCTCATCAGATGACTGATCGCTGCGAATACGGTCTAATAAAAAAGACTTAATCGTCAAGGTAGATAGACGGGGAACTCTACCTTGAGTATAAATCTCTAGATCAAACCTCTGAATCTCACTCAGAAGAGGCCTTTGAACTGTCAAATGAGCCATCACTGCGACTTTCCGGGTCAAAGCATCCGCTACTACATTAGCTTTACCAGGATGGTAGCTAATGTCACAGTCATAATCCTTGACTAACTCCAACCAACGCCTCTGACGCATATTCAACTCTTTCTGCGTAAAGAAGTACTTGAGGCTCTTGTGGTCGGTATAGATCTGAGACTTCTCTCCATATAGATAATGCCTCCAAATCTTCAAGGCAAATACCACGGCGGCCAACTCTAGATCGTGGGTAGGATAATTCTTCTCATGTGTCTTCAACTGACGAGAAGCATATGCTAATACCTTCCCATACTGCATCAATACTGCGCCCAAACCGAGCTTCGAAGCATCGGTATACAATACAAAGTATCCGGGCCCTGACGGCATGGCCAATACTGGGGCTGAGATAAGGGCTTGCTTCAAAGTATCGAAGCTCTTCTGACACTCTTCGCTCCACAAAAATTTAACATTCTTCATTGTCAACGACGTGAGTGGAACTGCGATAGAGGAGAATCCCTGAATAAACTTCCGATAATATCCTGCTAGCCCAAGGAAAATACGGATCTCTGATGCATTCTGCGGCACAACCCAATCTCTGACTGCTGCAAATTTCGTTGGGTCCACCTCAATACCACTGCTAGAAACGATGTGGACTAAGAATGCCACCTTCTCTAATCAGAACTCGCACTTACTGAAATTCGCGAATATCTTATGCTTCTGTAGGGTCTGCAAAACTGTGGTTAGATGTCTGCTGTGATCCTCTTGATTCTTAGAGTAGACGAGAATGTCGTCTATGAACACTATCACAAACTGATCAAGATACGGCTGAAATACGCGATACATGAGATCCATGAAGATCGTTGGCGCATTCGTCAAACCGAACGGCATCACAAGGAACTCGAAGTGGCCATAACGAGTCCTAAAAGCAGTCTTGAGAACATCGGCGTCTTTCACCCTCAACTGATGATAACCAGAACGCAGATCTATCTTTGAGAAAACTGAAGCTCCCTGCAACTGGTCAAATAAATCTTCAATCCTCGGAAGTGGGTATTTATTCTTCACTGTAACCCTGTTAAAATCCCGGTAGTCAATGCAAAGCCTCATCGTGCCATCCTTCTTCTTCACAAACAAGACTGGCGCGCCCCATGGTGAAAAACTCAGGCGAATGTACTCCTTGTCGAGAAGTTCCTGAATCTGCTTCTTAAGTTCTGCCATTTCTGTCGGCGCTAATCGGTACGGTGCTTTTGAGATCGGAGCCGTACTTGGCATAAACTCAATAGAAAACTCCACCTCTCGCTCGGGTGGCATACTAGAGACTTCCTCAGGAAAAACGTCTAGAAAATCCCTAGCAATTCGGACATCGGAGGCTGATTGACTGGGTGTCTCGGGAACGGATATAAAAGTTGCCAAAAACACTCCACACCCTCTATGCATGAGCTTCCTAGCCTTGACACAAGGTATAATGCGCAGTAAAAGAAAGTACCTGTCTGGCTCGAATAAGAACTGCTCCATCCCAGGCGGTCGGACTAGAACGGATCTCCGCTGAAAGTCGTTCAAAACTCTGTTCCTTAGTAGCCAGTCCATACCCAGAATGATGTCAAACTCTGGCATTGGCAGTACGATCAGATCCGCATAAACAAGATTGCCATGAAGCTTGAGGTCTATGTCTCGGATCACGTTGGTAGCTGCCATCTCCTCTCCCGAAGGCAGTACTACTGAATAGGCTATATCGAGCCCAATGGTCTTGACCTTGATAAAATTAGCAAAGGTCTCCGAAATGAATGAATGAGTAGCCCCTGAATCTATCAAGGCTTTCGTAGGTGACCCGGCTATAAAAATTCTTCTGAAAGGTTGGAACGTCAAGCTGAACCCAATAATTAATAGAACTAACTTATAGACATGCAAAGGTCAAAGTTCTTCTAACCTAAATTCCCGAAATAACACTGATTAGAGCATGCAATCCTATCATCAATTCTCAATCCAAAATCTCAATTCCCAAAACATTGAATTTCGAATATTAACTTAAAGCTTTAAGATACCTGTCATGAGCATGGTGTCTGGGTTCGTCTTTGCTGCATGGAGAGCAAAGACTCTGCCTTGGGTAGGCAGGCTCCCCTGAGGGCATTGCTGCAGCAAGTGGTCTAGACTACCACATTTGTAACACTTCCCTGACCCATACATACATGCTCCAGCATGGCGGCGTGTGCACCTAGGACAGGCCGGGTGCTCAAAAGTCCTCGGGACTGCGCGTCCCTGCTGCTGCTGCTGTCCTCTGTTCCTGGGTGGGCCGTGGAAAGGCCTCTTATTCTAGGGCTGCTGCTGAGGAGGAGGGCGGTGTGGCACGGGGACTGGTCGCTTGCCCTGGCGATCCCTCTCAATGTCAATCTGATCTTGCTCTGCAGCAAGAGCTCTGGAAACAGATACTTCAAAGGTAGTAGGGCCAGCCACCCTAACATCGCGGCGCAAGATTGGCCGTAAACCATCCAAAAAGTGCCTCAGCTTGGCATCGACATCGTTCGCAATCAGGGGCACAAAATGGCAACCCCTCTCAAACTTACGGATGAACTCCATAACGGTCCAGTCTCCCTGCCTCAGGGTCATGAACTCCGTGGTCAACCTGGCACGCACCTCGTCAGTAAAATATTTGGAGTAAAATACCTCCGTGAAGCGCGTCCAGCTCAGAGTAGTCAAGCTCAAGGCTACGGATGCTCCTTCCCACCATAGGCGTGCGTCTCCTCCAAATAGATATGTCGCACAACGAACTCTTTCCGCATCCCCAAGCTCCATAAACTCAAAGATGACGTCGAGGGACTTGATCCAGCCCTCGGCAATCATGGGATCTGTTGTCCCTGAGAACTCCTTCAGTCTCATCTTCATGAATCGCTCATAGGTCGCCTCAGGTCTAGGCAGCCTAGCTACCACTGCAGCATTGTTCCCCGCAAACTGTGCGAAGAACTGAGTCATACCCGCCATCATCTGGGTATGCATATCAGGTGGTGGAGGAGGTGGTGGTGGACCTCTATCCTCGTAACGGTTCTGAGTCTCATCAGCCTCGCTTTCAGCACCCCTCGAGGGTCAATAACTCGTCTAGGAGGCATACTGTACCATGTAAAATCCTTACGTAACCAACATGCAATATTTCTACTTTTTTTTTTTTGAAATTTAAATAAATACTGCATTATCATAATCTGAACATAAAATATCTCATGAAAACATGTTGTTAAAATATTTCATGTTTTACACAAAAGCGTAAATGTAAAACTTACAGCCCGAAGACGTGACTTCGTGAGCTTCTCGAGGTCAGTAGTAGTACAACCCTTTACAAGAACATAGGCTTTGATACCAACTGTAGTGGCCCGTGTTTCGTACTTGAAAATTTGCGGAATAATTTAAAATTTTCTCTTTAAATAAATAAAATGCCTCGTTCATAAAATATACTAATAAAAGATTCAATGTTTAAAGTAGCAGCGGAATAAAAGCTTTAAATATCTAGATAGCAGCGGAAGTAAATATTTGTTTCAAAGCAACAACTTAAAATAATTCATCGCGATAGAATGAGTTTGCATAAAATAATAAATAAACTGATAAATGAAGTCCTCGGGTTCCAACTACTGTCGACCCAAGATGGCTCACTGGTCCCCGCCCTCGGTACCGACCTCATCAGCACCTACAACAATCAAGTCTAGTGAGTCTAAAGACTCAGCATCCATATATCGTGAATAACGAGTAAAATATATCATAAAGTTTCATGCCGGGTAAAAATATCATGTCGTAAAGCATAACGTGAAAATATCTTGTCATGAGTAATTATAAATATGTGCATAACTGAACTGAAAATCTTAAGTGAAATGCTTGCTCGATAGAGCCCTGTCATGAAATAGCATATAATAATTTTCTGTTGAGAATATGTTCTACGCAAGTGGTCCATAACGTGAAATGAATCGTCTGATCAGACTAAACCACAATATACTGGGCGTTAGAGATCATCACAGCCCTTGGACTGGATATCCGTACCCATACATGAACATGAACCGGTCAGTAGCCACCGGATGAAGTAATAATCCCATGATAAGCTTCAATCCCATGAACGTGAGGTGGCCACAAGCAATATCGCATATATCTCAAAAATGAACATTTTATATTTTTTTGCACGTAATATAATTAAATTCCTGAGTTATTTTAAAATTTGGGTTGGATCATTCCCAGGCTCGCTGCGACCTAATTCTAACATGAAAAACATGCACATAACTTGACTTGACAATGCAAATAACTTATCTTGACCAACGTTTCAAAATCGAACTAAAAACGAGACTATTACGCCCAACAAACTTAATATTTAACCATGACTCTGTACCAACCTGAACCAACATCAAATCTTCATTTAGTCATGATTAAAAAATAGCTAAAATACTGGAAAATAATTACCAAGGACTGTAATACACGAAAATTGTGCATGGAGGCCAAAATCATGAAACGCTCTTTCGAGAGCCACTTTGGCACATTGCACCGTAAATTCTCGTACGACCTCTAAACTTGACCAAATCACAATCCGCCAAAAACATGACCTTCCTAACTCAATAAGGCACTGTTCAGTCCAAGGCCATAGGCTTAAAGCCAACCAAGAACTCGAAACACACCTCTGAACCAAAGGCAAAGTTGCTGTCCAGAAAATTACAGCAGCAACTGTTGCGCTTCCTTGCGTCGTTTTCAAGGCTAATGGCCATTGAGGCTTGAACCACTGACCAGAGCCTCTTACCAACATCCTAAGGTATGGTTTGAACCATGGCTAAGGGCCTTAGGCCAAACAAAATTCCTGCCAACACTTACGACAATACAAGCTTCACCCGGGAACAAACACATTGCACGCGTGGGGGCGTTGCTTGTTTTGCTGTCAAATGAAGGATCCAATGGCTATGAGGTTAACCATGGTCCATGCTAGACATGCTAAGGTGTTGTAAGAGTCATGGTTAAGGGCTAGAAGGCAAACAAAACCCACTTGACACCTAGAAACCGAAACTCAACACACTCAACAAAAACAAGAATTTTAAAACCGAAGGGGGCTGTTCTTGTTTATTTTGAAAACCGATGGGACCATGAACCAAGCCATGAAAGGGCATCTTGGTCACGTCCTAGACATGTCAAGGAAATGTTCTAACCATGGCTGCAGCGTCTAGGGCAGCCAAGATCAGAATCTTCACCTTAGACAATAAACATGCAAATCGAGACACAAAATGGCATGCTGGGGAGTTGCTATCCAAAACGTGATGCAAAGACGGATTAGGCTGAAACAAATGGACAAATCCCTTCCTAACACACCCTTTATCATGTCTAAAAGCAGCCTTGAGTCCCTGGAAGTCGAGCCAACCCTGTAATCATAAAAACAACAAAGAACGTGAAGTGCATGTGGGAAGAGCCGAAAATTCTGTACAATGTTTTTCGAAAGTTCTTGACTTGATTTCGGTTTTGTCATAGATCAAGCACATGTAATGGTTTAAAATAGATATATAACTTGATTGAAGAGCAAAGAAATAATATAGACATGCCTTGGATTTGTTTGAAACGAAAACAAATCGATTACGACGAACGCGGCTCGGCGGAGACTGAATTCTCTTTTCTTGCTTGTTTTATCTCTTTTCTCTCTTGATGGCTCGCGATTATTGGATGAGTTTTCTTCTGAATTTTCGTGCTAGGTGGAGTGAAGAAGGTGGTGAAGGCTTGTGGTCAAATAAGGTGGTGCATGGTGGAGTAAATGATGTCAAGTTGGGGGGAAACATGCATGATGAATGGGTGGTCTTTGTTTTGTTGTTGGGGGAGTTAAATGGTGTCAAGTTGGGGATTGTGTGGAGTGGAGAGGACGGAGACTTGTCTTCCCAAATTGGTGTAGGATTTGTTTAAGTTTTGCTAAGTAGAATCCTATGTTAGATAAGCTTGATTAAAAGGTTAATTAAGCATAATCTTGATGAATTAAGAAACCTACAATTAAATTGGTGATTAATTAATTATAGTAGACTAAAATTCACTTGATTTCATTAAAATAAATTATTTCTTAGCTCGGAATAAATTTAGGAATATTTTTGGATCATAAAATTCATCTCCGATTTCTATCTCCGGTCCGGTCTCGCATATATATCTAAAAAGTTAAAATTTGAAATACGCGATTTAAAATCCTTATAAAAATAACGTAAATGATTTAAATGCAATTAAATCAACAAATTCCTAAAATAATAATCATTTGAAATTAAATAATAGATATTATGCACATATTTACGCATATTGGTTTTTCGGGTACTACAGTTGAAGAGGTTTCAGTCATTTCCACCGCCGATTCTGAGGGGTACTGAGACGTCTGATGATTGTGAGAGTTGGTTGAATGATATTGAAGTGTTTTTTGATTCACTTAATTACTTTGATGAACGTCGAGTTAGATTGATTGGGCACCAGTTATATGAAGTTGCAAAGAGTTGGTGGATCGCAACCAAAAAAGCATTAGAACAGCATGGTACCGTGATTACAAGGAAAATCTTTAAAGCTGAGTTTAATAAAAGATTTCTCCCAGTATCGTACCGAAAAGATAAGAGTACAGAGTTTGTCAACTTGACACAGGGCCAGATGAATATTGAAGAATATGTGGCAAAATTTTCTACTTTACTACGTTTTGCTCCTCAGGTGGCTGGGAATGATAAAGCTGTAGTTGATCAGTTCATCAGTGGATTGAATCCTGAAATATCTGCATTGGTAAATGTGGAGCGACCCTATACTTTTTCTGACGCCTTGAATAGAGCAAAGAGAGCCGAGGCAAGTTTGATTCGACAACAAGAAAGGCTACATGTGATCCAATCTCAGAAACAGCAACAATCTCCAGTCCAATTCCTGCAATCCCCTTTGAAATTGGAGGTTGGTAGTAGTAGTATTGGGAAGAAAGAACAGTTGAAAGCTCGAAAGAAGCAGTTCAAGAAGTTAGGGAGCGGTTCATCTAGCTCCAGTAGTTCTAGCCCGAGTTATACCGGGGTCTATTGTAGAACCTGTGGAGGAAGACATCTCACAGAGCAATGCCAAAGAGTGTATGGTAGTTGCAATATTTGCAAACAGCAAGGACACTTTGCTAGAGTTTTGTCCACATAGAGGTTTCCGAAGATTCCAGAGAGCAGAGTCATATGGATCAGTGACTCAGATCGATAGATCATCTTCTGTGGTTCGCTCTTTCCAACCACCCTCTACTCAGTCCCAACCAGGGTCAGCAGGAAGCCAGAGTGGTGGTAGTAACCGAGGAATGGATCCAGGATGCACTTGAGGATATAGTGGCAGGTAATTGATCTTTTATGATTATTCTGCGTATATATATATTGAGAAATATTAGTACATCCTGTATATGATTTCTGAATGAATTGCATTGATATATGCTTTATCTATTGAGTTCGTATCTGCTGTAACATTTGTCTCATTACCTTTTGGGAAGAGTTTTGATATCAGTGAATTCTGTAAAATATTGTATACTGTAGTGAGATGAGAATGAGATTGGGTTAGCTGGTGTGTACTTTTATTTTCTGATTGTGACTACATTCTCGATATTGATGTGTTGGCCAAGTACAGAGCTATCGCAGACGAGTTCTAGGAAATGGTAAAATTCTGACCTGAAATGGCCGAAAAATGAATATTGTACGATAAGGATTCTGGATTTGGAATACCTTTGATATATGTGATGTTCATGACTCGATGATTATCGAAAGAAATGGAGTGGTTCCTTATGTATTTAATTGATTTACTGGGATGGAGCGTATCATTGACTGATTTGCCAGTGACAGGAGCGTTGCTAAAGTCGTCCCAGGTAAGCTTCCGGGTTTGCCTTTAATCAAGAAGATTGATTTCAGCCTTGATTCGATATCGGGTACTGTTATTATTTTAGAACTTCGTGTCGAATGATACTAATCGAATTGAAAGAATTGAAAGATCAGTTAAAGGATTTACGGCCTGAGAGTTACATCGGAGTGAGTGTTTCTCTTTGGGATTGCTTCAGTTATGTTTATGAACTGATAAACTCAGTGTTCAGAATATTTTGATGATTCTTTGATTTGTTGATCTATGATATTCTGATATATTCGAAGAATATGACTGATTCTGTTAAATATCTGATTACTATTTTGAATATTTTGAGAACTGGAAAGTGGTACACAGAAACTGTTGAATTGTGAATCTTGACTGAGATATATTGTATTCAGGGTAGTTAATATTCGAAGATAGTATACTGATTGATTCTAGTGCAGTTGAGACCGCGATCAGTTGGCTGAGACCGATAATATTGTCAGAAATTACCGTTTTATGAGTTTAGCAGATCAATATCGATGAGTGATGTTTGAATCTGATTGAATATTGTTGTTGTTCTGACTCCGTGTTTGAAACAGATATGTATCCGTGTTTGAAACAGATAGTAAACAGTGGGGAATTTATATTGTACAGTCTGAACCAGAGCTGATTTTGAGAAGTAAAGCAGTTCAGAAAGTCGATCAGGATGTTCAGAGCTAGATATCGACATCAGAGCAGGGCATCGATCAGAATAACAAGTTTATGACAGTGTGTTATATGTTAATAATCGTTTGTGTGCCGAATACTTCAGATCTGAAACGACAAGTAATGTCTGAAGTGCACAATAATTAATGCAATATCTATTCCGATGATTGAAAAGATAGTTTTAATTGAAACAGATGAGATTAGATATGGTTGAGTTTGTACTGAAACGTCTTGTCGATTCCTGAATGGAAATAGGATTACATTTCCAGGGATATCGTGATGAAGCTACCGCATTCCTCTAGGAATTGAGCATTGATTGAGTTAGGAGTGACAGACTGAACCAGTCTGCGAGTGCTAGCTCGTACATGAAGACGTACATATATGATTATATTACTGAGATTTCTGTCAGAAAAGTGATTAGATTACACAGAGTTGATTATATCAGACCATGAATTTTGGTTGACTTTGTACGTTTGGCAAAGTGTACAGTAAGAGTTGGGTACAAGATTATATCTGAGTATTGCATATCATTCACCGACTGACGGACAGCTAGAGTGGATTATCCAGATTTTGGGGAATATGCTTAGAGTTGTAGTGCTTGATTTTAGCACTAGTGGGCAGGATTTATGTCATGTCGTGAGTTTTCGTAAAACAACAGCTATCAGACGAGTATCGAGGTGGCACCATTTGAAACGTTGTACTGTAAGAAGTGAAGATTCCCTCTTTATCGAGATGATATCTCTGAGGTTCCGGGGATTGGACTTGATATGATTAGAGACGTGATTGAAAAATGAGGCTGATTTAGAATAAATGAAGACAGCTCAGAATAGACAGACTAAATATGCCAACGACAGAAGATGACCGTTGATAATTGAGGCAGAAGATTGAATACTGAATTAACTGAAATTAAACAGATTTGATAATAGGTGTTGATGTTGATTTGTTATGAGCTGTTGATTGGTATATACGGATGCTGTATAGCCAGTATTTTGAGATTGATTTTATCAGAGTTACTTCGAGTTATATTATGATATTATATTTCTTGAATTATTATTCCAGAGTGAAATCAGAATCAGTAACAGAAAGATAATTCAGAATGAAGACTATTCTGCTGTTGAAAGTGCAATAGAGTGGTTAGAATATCGAAGAAATTATTTGGAAGAAAGAATCTGAGATGAGACAGAGATCCCAGAATTGTTTTATTGAGGTGAGTTTTATGTTGGCTTCTGTATATAACTCCTTTGGTATCTACGTTGAGATATGATTTGATTGCCTGTGATTTCGGGGACGAAATCGGATCTTAGGAGGGGAGAAATGTAATGCCCGAGATTTTGATTCTGTTAATCTGAGTTTATTGATTATGAATTGATGTGATTATAGCCGGGCCATTCCGAGATCAGATTTGGGCAAAGCATATGGAATTATACAAGTTTGGATCGAAGGTGCTGCGCCCGGGCGGAAGTTTTTGTTCGCCCGAGCGCCAATGAATAAGGCCAGAAACCCGAACATCTCGCGCCCGGGCGTAAGTTTTTATCCTCCCGAGCACCTTTGTTTAAACTGAGAGGGCCGAGCACGTCGCGCCCGGGCAGAAATTCATGACCGCCCGAGCGCCAATCAAAATTGAAGAAGAACGTGACACGTTGCAATCACATGCAAGATGATATATATATATGTAATTGCTTCATTTCCTCAGAACAAAAAGAAAAACGAAGGTCAGGGGAAAGCATTAATTCTTAATACGAAAATTCAAGTTGCGAGAAATCCGCCCGTTAGATTTTGAATCTGACTGCAGTACTGAGTTCCTTTCTACGCAGGCTACAACTGGACGTAAGTTTTACTAAGTTTTGATATGATTTGAAATTAGGATACTCCCAGAATCAGATATGATCCATATATGTTTATCTTGCGATATCATACATTGTATAATCGAAACCGGATCGAAGAACAGATACCATATGAAATTATTATGAATTTTCAGAGTTGATTTGATTGTGATTAGACCGAGTTTATATTAGAATTGTGTTGTCACGAATTATGAGATGTTGGGATTGATATCTGATTGATACTTTATTGCTGGGTATATTGATATTATTCAGATTTGGATCAGATGAGTTGTTGTTTCGTATATACTGATATTTTATTGCCGGTATTGCGAGATGGTACAGATTTGAGATTATGATATGTTATTGTTAATATTATGGGTTGTACTGATATCAATTATGAACCGTGTTATTATATCTGTGATGGTGAAATTGACGGGGTTATTGAGATTGTATTGTTACGTAAGTACCGTGTATCGTATTATCTTAAATCTTATGTGATTATCGATAATTTCTGAAATTGTCATGTGATTATGTATTTGATGTATATCATGACAGTGAAATGAGAAAATAAGTATTGGATATGAATTGACGTTGTAAGAGCTCGAGTGGAAAAGCCGGACGCCAATAAGTACAAAACCAATATTTTGGACAGAACATGTGGCGCCCGAGCAGTAGAAGATTACCGCCCGAGCGCCATTGTAGAATATGTGAGTAATCAAACAGAACATGCCGCGCCCAAGCGGTAAATTCTAACCGCCCAAGCGCGGTACAAAAATAACTCAGGGGCAGAACATCTCGCGATCGGGCGCGAGAAGTCTACCGCCCGAGCGCCGAAACGGTGGGGATAAGAATCCCTTTTTTCTTTCTTTTCCTTCGTCAGTTCATTTCAGCAACTTCGAGGGAAAGTTAGAGAATTCGATTTCTTCCGTCCGAATCGACTTCGAAACGCTGTCTAAACGCGAAACCAATTATATATTCGGAATCGTCGCGTCGAGGGCTTCTGACTGAGGTAAATTTCTTCTGGTTCCAGCAGCTCTAAATATTAAAGTGCTGGAATATCATGTATTTGAAGTTGAAATTCTTGTATGTGGTAGAATAACCGACAATAAACTCATATTCAAAGTCGGAATTGAATTATGATATGATTTGGATTTGATATTAATTTTTGAAGTTTCAAATGATATTTGAAACTCATATTAATGATTTTGGATTATGTTATTGATTGGAATGAGTATGTTATTGATGTAGATAAAGTATTATACCGATATCTTCAGGTTGCATCAACTGGAAACGAAGAATTAAGGTATGTTGCGACCGGGTAACATACGACAGGTATCTGTATTATATGATATATGTTGGATTGGTTTGATTGATTGGAATGAGAATACATGTCTATATGCCTTATTTGTTGAGTTTATGTGGCATACATGACATTGTGATTGGAATATCGATGTATAAAATAAATGTTTTGTTAACACACATCGTTTGATGCATACATCGATACATGACATGCACGTTGAGCTACGATCCTTGGATACCTTGATATGATTTGATTGGATTCTGGGGTTTGTGAACACAATGCTATGTTTGGTATTACATGACCCTTAAAACATAGACATTCGTGGCCCCGACGATTGATATGAGATTTGGGATTTGATGGCGCTTCGTCGACGCTATCATACGAGTATCCCTTATTGAGGCCGGTGTGCCAGCTCGAGCATTGATTTGATAGCGATTCGTTTGATTCTGACATGTGCTCAGTGGATGGGCATTTGACCTGATACCTCCACGACATACATGCATTGCATACCATATATCATTGTTTAGATACTTGTGGTATATATGATGGTTGTTCCATACGGAGCTTTGCTCACCCCCAAGTGGGGCTGTTGTTATCTTTGTGTGTGGACAATGGCAGGTACTCCAGGATATCAGGAGACCGGAGAGGGTACTTCTGGAGGGAGTTACAGTTTGAGTTGAGGTTTATATTTTGTTCCCAGTATATATGTATATGTATTTATATACCGGGGCATGTCCCGAGGATATGAGTTGTTTGTATATGATTGGTTTTGCTTACGTGTGGGCATGTTTATGATGTGAGATTAAATATTATTTTAGTATTTAAATTATAAAATAAATATTTCGGGCTCATTGTAAAGAAATTTTAAACTCGTTTTCCGCTGTAATTAGTTAACCCTAATCAAAGTGCATTGTAATAACGATTAGGAGCTAAGAGCCTCACATGTTATGCCGTCAAAACATCAGTAGATTGATATTAATCAGATTCGTTATTGACTGAGATTGTATCGTTGTATCATTGACATTGATCAGATTATGTCTTGATTTGAGTATTGATCAGAACAAGTCTTGAATTGAGTTGTACATTGACATAGTCTATTCGATATTGTCATTTCAGATTTGATATGGACAGATTTGACTTCGAGACTTCGAATTCGTCAGACCGAGAAGAGAAAGGTATAAGTCAATGTGGTACCGGGAGAACGACTCGAGTAGGATATACTTGAGTTTCCCTAAATCACATACTTATTGTTATTATTTACATTGATTTGATTTGATATGCTTGTTCTATGGATTTATAGAAAGCAGGTATTAGACGAGTATTAGACGAGTAATCTTGTGACATAAGTGCCGGATAGTGATGTAATGGTAACTGACACATTGCACATTGTCACAAGATAGTGATTTGGCGAAAGTGCCAAAGTCTGTGACGGATAGGTCAAGACACCGGATGTTTGGTTATATCGAAGTGGATAGAATTGGAGTTTCTTCTATTACTGATGTTCGATATAGGAATACCAACGTCTGGAAACCGGGATCCCTAGACTAGGATTGAGTCTAGTCATAGACGTGGAA
Source organism: Primulina tabacum (assembly GCF_025594145.1). Taxonomy (NCBI): domain Eukaryota; kingdom Viridiplantae; phylum Streptophyta; class Magnoliopsida; order Lamiales; family Gesneriaceae; genus Primulina; species Primulina tabacum. The sequence continues at coordinate 17,378,601 of NC_134561.1, forward strand.
TTACGAGTCTGAGTGACGATTTTATATTGGTTATGTTTCAGATTTTGATACATGTTACTGATATCTGATACATGCTTTTACATTGTTTATATGATTGCATGTTTCGTTGATTTATACTGGGATGTATTTCTCACCGGAGTTATCCGGTGTGTTTGTATGTGTGCATGACAACAGGTGGGACAGGATCGGGGTCGAGGAGATGAAGAGAGAGATCGTGATTAGATTGGATACTACGGACTTGGATTTGAGATAGGGTTTGGACACTTGATATTTAGTTGTTAAACCTTAGTTTAAATGATTGTATATAGTACAAGACTTGTACTTTATATTATGACATGTATATTTATAATGTATTCCATTACATTCCGCATTTAATACTGTATTTTAAAAAAGAAAAATTTAAATTAGACCCTCTTTATTATAATTGATTAAATTGTCCCAATGATGATTAAGAACATGATTAGCGTCCGGGTCCCCGCAATTGTAGCCGCCACACTACAAGGAATTGTGAACCCAACTGTCAACGCCATCCAGCCACCGCAAGAACCACCACATCATGGCATCAAGTATCACTATGAATCCCTTGGAAGGAATCGAGTCCCAACCTTTGATGGGAATCCTGATCCAAAAGTCAGTCATAAATGGCTTAAGAATGTTGAAACCCAACTTCATTTGTTGGAAATACCTGAAGAGCTTAAAGTGGAAGTGGTGACACCATTTCTAGACGATCAAGCACGCAAGTGGTAGGAAACAGTGTCACCATCATTGGCTGAGGTAGAGCAGATCACATGGAAAACCTTCAGGAGAGAATTTTTGAAGCAATATTAACCAGCAGTATTTCGTCTGCAAAAGTTGAGCGAGTTTGAAAACTTTAAACAAACATCTGACATGACAGTGATGGAATACACATCTAGGTTCAATGATCTTGGAACCTATGTTCAAACAATCATGTCAGATGAAACTTTGAAAATGCAACATTTCAAGAAAGGACTGAACAACCGAATTCAATCTGCTTTGGCCGTATTCAGAACAAACAAGATTTAACGAGCGCAAAAACAGACATCAGGCACCGGGAAGAAGAAAACAAGAACAAGAGGCCATTCATCAGTTAGTCTGCTAAAGGTGGTCCCAAGTTCAAAAGTTCAAATCAATCAAGTGGCCCTTCAAAGATAACCTTTAACAATTCTGTCAAAAAGGAAGGAAAATGGTGCTCTACTTGTTGGCAGAATCACATAGGGGAATGTTATAGGTAGAAGGGCGCTCGTTTCAAATGTGGAAAGGTGGGTCATTGGATTAAAGATTGTCCTGAGAACAAAGATAAAGGGACTGGACCTAGTAAACCAAATGAAAACAAGACTAACGCTCGGGTATATGCCATAACCCAGGAAGAAGCTGATAACACCAAATATGTGGTGGCAGGTATGGTTTTACTCAATGAAATGCCTGCTTATGCCTTGTTTGGTTGTGCTGCTACGCACTCATTTGTGTCTAGAAGATTTGCTAAAAAGCTGAAACTTGAGCATGAAACTCTTAGTAAACCGTTAAAAATTGCAACACCTGCTAGCAAAACTATTGAGACCCATAAGGTATATTGGAACTGTAAAATTTGCATCAGTAAACAGAACTTTGAGGAAGAATTGATTCAACTAAATATGATTGAGTTCGACATCATTCTTGGAATGGACTGGTTAGCTAAACACCATGCTATGGTAGACTACCAAAAGAAAAATGTTAAACTTCAGACTCCGACTCAAAAGGAAATCATATACCCTGGAGAGTCCAAGGAACGAAAATCCATACTATCTGCCTCACAAACCTGGAAGGCTGTAAAATGCGGTGAGGAAATCTACCTAGCAATGATCAGCGAAATCAGAGAAGAAACTACTACAAAGTTGGAAGAAATTCCAGTCGTCCAAGAATTTCCAGATGTTTTTCCCGAGGAATTACCGGGTGCGATACCCGATAGAGAAGTGGAGTTTGAAATCAATTTGGTCCATGGTGCTGCACCAATTTCAAAGACACCATACCGAATGGCTCCAGCCAAATTAAAAGAGTTAAAGGAGCAACTTCGGGAGTTATTGGATAAGAAACAAATCCGACCAAGTACATACCAGTGGGGAGCTCAGTCCTGTTTGTAAAGGAAAAGGACGGAAACATGAGGCTATGCATTGATTATAAAGAGTTAAGCAAAATCACAATAAATAATAAATACCCACTCCCAAGAATAGATGATCTTTTCGATCAGCTAAAAGGAGCCAAAGTATTCTCAAAACTCGATCTAAGATCAGGTTACCATTAGCTAAAAGTCAAAGCAGAGGATAGTTTTAAAACGGCTTTTAGGACAAGATATGGACACTACGAATTCACAATAATGCCTTTTGGTCTAACAAATGCTCCCGCAGCATTTATGGACCTAATGAACCGAGTATTCATGCCATACCTTGATAAGTTTTTGGTAGTTTTCATAGATGATATCCTTGTTCACTCACCAAGTGAGGAAGACCATCGAGAACATCTGCGTCTCACCTTGCAGACACTACGAGAAAAGGAACTTTATGTCAAATTCAAAAAGTGTGAATTTTGGCTAAAAAGTGTTGCGTTCTTAGGCCGTATAATATCTGATTTAGGGGTATCAGTAGACCCTAAGAAAGTAGAGGCAATCAAGGACTGGCCTCGACCAAACACTGTAACCGAAATAAGAAGTTTTCTGGGTTTAGCTGGCTACTATAGAAAATTTGTGGAAGGATTTTATTTGATAGCCATTTCTCTCACCAAACTCACTCAGAAGAACTCATAATTTATTTGGAATGAAGCATGTGAGAAAAGTTTTGAAACCTTTCAAACAAAGCTCGCTTCTACACCAGTACTAACTTCCCGTGAAAGGCAAGAACTTCACAATATATAGTGACGCTTCGAAGGGAGGATTAGTGAAACGTCCTGCCCTTTTTATTGCTTTAAAAGTTCTAAAAAAAATATTTTATTTTTTTTTATCCTCACTTAGCATCGGCCGAACCATAAAATATCTTGACATCATTTTAAAAATAACCATCCAACTGCTATTTAAAAATCCAAAGGAAAATATTTTAAAGCCTAAAATTGTCAAACATTTTACCAAACCTAAAAAGCAATAATTTGAAAAGAATAGCCCATACTAAACCTCTCAAAAATCTCTCAAATGCATAAATAAATAATCTTAAAAACCTTTAATCATAAAGCATGAGTCAAAAGTCATAATGCGGAAAAAGTAGAAGCGCTGGTCCTCGGGTTGTGTGCGCCTTCAGTCCAGTCAAATCACTCATCAAGTCCTCCCTCAATACCACCTGCATCCATCACACCTAGTGAGTCTAAAGACTCAACACACCATAATCTTTATAACGAGTAATACGTAATACAATCAACATATAACGGTGAAAAATATTTGTACTTAAAATATCGTTTTCATGAAGATGCATAAACATAAACATTTTCGTGATGCATAAAACTTCAACATAAACATTTTCGTAACATGCAAACATGAATTTCCTTTTCCTCAACATGACATGACATAAAACCTTAAACATAATCATGAATATTTCCTCATTTTTTCTTTTTTCTTTGTTGAATTCAAATCGTTAATTGTGACTTTCCTCAACATGACATGACATGACGATGGATCCATCTACATAAAACCACAGTACTGGGCGGCGGGGACATCAGCGACACTCTCACCGGTCAACTGAGCCTTGGCCTAACATGATCGAATAGAAATACGATCGTCGGGGCTCCCTCTGGGGCCTTCTCCCATAAATGGGCTCCCTCTGGGGCCTTCTCCCCTCACGATATTCTCATTCTTCCTCAAACCTCATAACCTCATATTCGCAATAATGGAAACACGATCGTCGGGCTCCCACTGGGACCATAACCCTCACGACGTCGCCATCATTAACGAATTAGTCACAATCACTTCACTTCCTTCAACATTTATATTCTCACCACTTTATAAAAATCATGAATAATATAACATTTTATTTTTGAAACCAAGCATGCAACATGTCTTTTAAATGTCTTCCTTAAATCATAAAAATCAAATAGACATTTTAAAAATCATAAATTAATCATGAACATTTCATAAACATTTAAAATGACATTTTAACCTCAAAACATTTACAATAACATTTTGACATGTTAAATCATAAACATATAAAATTCCCTAAACATTTAAAATATCATTTTAACATATAAAATCCCATAAACATTTGAAATATCATTTTAACATAAATAAATTTCCATAAACATCCATAACTATATCAAATAATCATATTAGCACATAAAACACCATTCAGGGCATTGCCATGACGTTTACTAATTTTTAGGTGTAAAAAGACCGTTTTACCCCTTGAGTCGACATTTTACGTTTTCGACTTTTATCTTGATTTCATGACTCTAACATGTCCCAAATAATTATTTAAGTCTACATTAATTTTTCCATATTTTTATTTAGCTTAATTCCATAACTTTTAAATTAATCTTTAAATGTGACGTATTAATGCATTTTAATCCCGAATTATACCAAACCTTATTATAAAATTCCCAAATTAAAAATTTAGACTTCTAATAATTATTTAAGTTCAAACGTAATTTTTCATAATTTTATAAAGCCTAAAACTAGACTTTTCAATTAACTCGTTAATTAGCGTTTCGTGCGGCGATTAAATTCCGAATAAATCCAAAACTCGTTATTTTGATCCCAAATTTTTAACATAGCATTTTTATGATTTATCCTACCCTTCCATGTTGTGAGCCACCCCCGTGGACCCTTGGATTTAATTTTAGCTTTATTATTTTCGTTTTTGACACCTTATCGAATACACCGAGCCATCTCCTAATTTACCCGAGCCACGCCCGAGCCATCTTGAGCCAAAACCTAGCCAACCCACCTAGGGACCCTCCTAACCAAGCCCAGCCCGAAATACCATTCCTGGCCCGCTCAAAAACCTCCTGAACAGAAGGCCCATTTGCATGTGTGTGTGCGTGTAGGGTGCTCTTTATGTATTGGGTTCCCTAGTTGCCTAGGACTCTACCAGCCATCTAACCACCGACCACCCATGACCCTAACCTTCCCTGGACCACGCCCAGACCAAGCCCAGACCAACCCAAGCCCCTAAACCCGATCTGCGAACTCCTGAAGCTTTGACAGCAACCTCCCGCTACACCTTGCTGCCATTGCACCTTCCTCACGTTTTCTGATGCTAGGCCTTTACCCATCGAGCCACCCCTTGAACCAGTCCGTCAAGCACCCTCCTAGGACCCTAAGGACCTAACCTAGCCCAGCCCAGACCCCCTGGCCGAGCCCCTCTCTTCCCTGCACCACAGCAAAAACCTGCGCTTTTCCTTGTGCTTCTCGGGTGGGAGTCCTAGCTTGCTAGGACTCCTCCCCAGCCCTCCTGACTCGAGTCCTAGCGTGGCTAGGACTCTTCCCTCGACTGAAACATCCCCTGACAGAGCCCTAGCCCAAGCCATGAACCTCCAGCCCCCTACCACAAGGAACCCGATCTCCCTATGTGCATGACAGAACCTTTTCCTAAACCAGCTTGCTACGTTTGTTTTCCCATCGTGAACGGTGGTTTTCTAGGGCTTTAACTTACGTAAAAACATACTTTGATCATAGCCTAGTCACGGCAGCCTCTATAGAACACAATAAACATGATTTTTGGCTCAAAACTCAAAAGCTTAATGCATGTAGGTGCAATAATACGAAAATAAACATGAGAACTTGGTGCTTTTCATGCATACGTAATTAAAAATAATAATACGATGTGATAGATGAGAAAAGGAGATATATGGCGTGTCTTTGCGTATTAAACGCACGATTTAACGTTGACGATGCGAGGAACTCTAACATAGGAGACCCTAGGATGGCTTTCCTTCAACACCTTTATTGTTTTACTCCGTGAAAGTGTCGTGTGTGCTTGTGTATGCTGCTGCAAATTTTTGTATGGGTGGAGCGCAAGTGGCGTGGAGAATAAGAGTTTAGGGTAGGGTTTAGCAATATTATATAGTTAATTATTTCACTAACAAGGCTTTAGGCCTAATAAGCTCATAATTAGGCCCATTAGTCTTAATTGGTATTTAATAAAAATATAAAAATAGTTTTGGTAATATAAGTCTGTGAATTTAATAGTCGGGTTGCCAAAAAGTTCGTATTTTTGTTGAAAAACCAACATCGATAAAATTTTACGTCCCGGCGTATAAATTCACCTTGAAACCCCATATTTTCAAAAATAAGAAAAAGCATCACCCTTAATAAAAATATTTTCTATTTTTCAGCCTTCGGTCTCCGTTCCTCGATCGCAACTCGAATAACCTTTTAAAAATATATTTTTATGCAAAAATGTAGAAAAATATATTTTAAACATGCAAATATGCACAACATAATTAATTAATGCAATTAAAACAATTAATTAAAATACAAAAGAATTTAATAATTGCATGTACGTGGTTTGCGTGGACTTTAAAATTTTCGGGGCATTACAATCTTCCCCCTTTAAATTGAATTTCGTCCTCGAAATTCGCTTATCCTTAATAACGCAAAGTTTAGACTTAGTTTTAGTATCCCAAAACTCCACGCTTCCGCTGCGCTTACTTTGATAAAACTTAAACTCTAGAATGTCCTTAAGTCTCTTTATCCCAATTAAATTTTCCTTCTTAAATCCTTATTTTCAAATCGCAACTTAAAAAGACCCAAATACTTAGTGTTATTACTATTATAACCTCGAATTTCAATTTTCTTACAATTCCCAATATCAGATGATGGATGAACATACTTATCGTATCTTACTTTTCTTATTTTATACCCAAAATATTCATCAACTTATCAAATTTCAATCTTAAAATCCCAAACGCATCCGCTAACGCTTAGATTTTTCAAGCCTAATATCGATTCATCCTTAAAAACCCTTGATTAAAATTCCTTATAACACTATGTCCAAGATATCCCAAGGTTCAAAATATTCTTACAAGCCCAAATCATCGAAATTTCTTATCATTTAACCCATTCAGTTTTCACTTATTGCTAAATTAGTCCCCAAATTTCGTAATAATTGCAAAACTAATTCTCAATTTCCCTCAAAAATTAACCTTAATTGGTCCTTAATTTCAAAAATTCTACGATTAACCCATAAGCTCTTAACATTCTTAATTCTTCTCTACGGGTTTCCCATAACATAAATTTCGATAATTTAAACTTATTTACCCAAAATCATTTGCTATAACCTAATTTACCTTTCATCAAAACTTAAAATCCCAATTTATATATTTTTTTACTCCCGAAGTCGTTACAAATCCTTAAATCATTATTCCTTACGTCTAATTCCCAAAAATTAATTCGACTTGTAACCACGAATCATAAATATTTTCTTAGAAAATCTACATGTCCCAAAAGAATTCATAATATTCAGGATTAACTTATACCCCAGAAAGTAGAATGTCAATACTAAAACCCAAAAATCAACATAGTCCAATTCCACCACGAAGCCAAATCAAATAATTTTTCATTTCATATCATATCACGTATACAAATTCTAGAGCATGTAAAACATTTATCCTCATAATGCTATTAAACATGTGACGTAAACATATAGGCCATGTACTTATGCGGGTAACTTAATAAAATCATATAATGCATGTAAACTTACAGACTGAGGCTTGACGACTGATCTTTCTGGCGCTGATGGTGGCACAACCCTTTACAGGAACCTGGCTCTGATACCAACTGAAACGTCCTGCCATTTTTATTGCTTTAAAAATTCTAAATTTTTTTTTTTTTTATCCTTACTTAGCATCGGCCGAACCATAAAATATCTTGACATCATTTTAAAAATAACCATCCATCTGCTATTTAAAAATCCAAAGGAAAATATTTTAGCCTAAAATTGTCAAACATTTTACCAAACCTAAAAAGCAATAATTTGAAAAGAATCGCCCATACTAAACCTCTCAAAAATCTCTCAAATGCATAAATAAATAATCTTAAAAACCTTTAATCATAAAGCATGAGTCAAAAGTCATAATGCGGAAAAAGTAGAAGCGCTGGTCCTCGGGTTGTGTGCGCCTTCAGTCCAGTCAAATCACTCATCAAGTCCTCCCTCAATACCACCTGCATCCATCACACCTAGTGAGTCTAAAGACTCAACACACCATAATCTTTATAACGAGTAATACGTAATACAGTCAACATATAACGGTGAAAAATATTTGTACTTAAAATATCGTTTTCATGAAGATGCATAAACATAAACATTTTCGTAAACATTTTCGTGATGCATAAAACTTCAACATAAACATTTTCATAACATGCAAACATGAATTTCCTTTTCCTCAACATGACATGACATAAAACCTTAAACATAATCATGAATATTTCCTCTTTTTTTCTTTTTCCTTTGTTGAATTCAGATCGTTAATTGTGACTTTCCTCAACATGACATGACATGACGATGGATCCATCTACATAAAACCACAGTACTGGGCGGCGGGGACATCAGCGACATTCTCACCGGTCAACTTAGCCTTGGCCTAACATGATCGAATAGAAATACGATCATCGGGGCTCCCTCTGGGGCCTTCTCCCCTCACGATATTCCCATTCTTCCACAAACCTCATAACCTCATATTCGCAATAATGGAAACACGATCGTCAGGCTCCCACTGGGACCATAACCCTCACGACGTCGCCATCATTAACGAATTAGTCACAATCACTTCACTTCCTTCAACATTTATATTCTCACCACTTTATAAAAATCATGCATAACATAACATTTTATTTTTGAAACCAAGCATGCAACATGTCTTTTAAATGTCTTCCTTAAATCATAAAAATCAAATAGACATTTTAAAAATCATAATTTAATCATGAACTTTTCATAAACATTTAAAATGACATTTTAACCTCAAAACATTTACAATAACATTTTGACATGTTAAATCATAAACATATAAAATTCCCTAAACATTTAAAATATTATTTTAACATATAAAATCCCATAAACATTTGAAATTTCATTTTAACATAAAGAAATTTCCATAAACATCCATAACTATAGCAAATAATCATATTAGCACATAAAACACCATTCAGGGCATTGCCATGACGTTTACTAATTTTTAGGTGTAAAAAGACCGTTTTACCCCTTGACTCGACATTTTACGTTTTCGACTTTTATCTTGATTTCATGACTCTAACATGTCCCAAATAATTATTTAAGCCTACATGAATTTTTCCATATTTTTATTTAGCTTAATTCCATAACTTTTAAATTAATCTTTAAATGTGACGTATTAATGCATTTTAATCCCGAATTATACCAAACCTTAATATAAAATTCCCAAATTAAAAATTTAGACTTCTAATAATTATTTAAGTTTAAACATAATTTTTCATAATTTTATAAAGCTTAAACTAGACTTTTCAATTAACTCGTTAATTAGCGTTTCGTGCGGCGATTAAATTCCGAATAAATCCAAAACTCGTTATTTTGTTCCCAAATTTTTAACATAGCATTTTTATGATTTATCCTACCCTTCCATGTTGTGAGCCACCCCCGTGGACCCTTGGATTTAATTTTAGCTTTATTATTTTCGTTTTTGACACCTTATCGAATACACCGAGCCATCTCCTAATTTACCCGAGCCACGCCCGAGCCATCTTGAGCCAAAACCTAGCCAACCCACCTAGGGACCCTCCTAACCAAGCCCAGCGCGAAATACCATTCCTGGCCCGCTCAAAATCCTCCTGAACAGAAGGCCCATTTGCATGTGTGTGTGCGTGTAGGGTGCTCTTTATGTATTGGGTTCCCTAGTTGCCTAGGACTCTACCAGCCATCTAACCACCGACCACCCATGACCCTAACCTTCCCTGGACCACGCCCAGACCAAGCCCAGACCAACCCAAGCCCCTAAACCCGAGCTGCGAACTCCTGAAGCTTTGACAGCAACCTCCCGCTACACCTTGCTGCCATTGCACCTTCCTCACGTTTTCTGATGCTAGGCCTCTACCCATCGAGCCACCCCTTGAACCAGTCCGTCAAGCAACCTCCTAGGACCTAAGGACCTAACCTAGCCCAGCCCAGACCCCCTGGCCGAGCCCCTCTCTTCCCTGCACCACAGCAACAACCTGCGCTTTTCCTTGTGCTTCTCGGGTGGGAGTCCTAGCTTGCTAGGACTCCTCCCCAGCCCTCCTGACTCGAGTCCTAGCGTGGCTAGGACTCTTCCCTCGACTGAAACATCCCCTGACAGAGCCCTAGCCCAAGCCATGAACCTCCAGCCCCCTACCACAAGGAACCCGATCTCCCCATGTGCATGACAGAACCTTTTCCTAAACCAGCTTGCTACGTTTGTTTTCCCAGCGTGAACGGTGGTGTTCTAGGGCTTTAACTTACGTAAAAACATACTTTGATCATAGCCTAGTCACGGCAGCCTCTATAGAACACAATAAACATGATTTTTGGCTCAAAACTCAAAAGCTTAATGCATGTAGGTGCAATAATACGAAAATAAACATGAGAACTTGGTGCTTTTCATGCATACGTAATTAAAAATAATAATACGATGTGATAGATGAGAAAAGGAGATATATGGCGTGCCTTTGCGTATTAAACGCACGATTAAACATTGACGATGCGAGGAACTCTAACATAGGAGACCCTAGGATGGCTTTCCTTCAACACCTTTATTGTTTTACTCCTTGAAAGTGTCGTGTGTGCTTGTGTATGCTGCTGCAAATTTTTGTATGGGTGGAGGGCAAGTGGCGTGGAGAATAAGAGTTTAGGGTAGGGTTTAGCAATATTATATAGTTAATTATTTCACTAACAAGGCTTTAGGCCTAATAAGCTCATAATTAGGCCCATTAGTCTTAATTAGGATTTAATAAAAATATAAAAATAGTTTTGGTAATATAAGTCTGTGAATTTAATAGTCGGGTTGCCAAAAAGTTCGTATTTTTGTTGAAAAACCAACATCGATAAAATTTTACGTCCCGGCGTATAAATTCACCTTGAAACCCCATATTTTCAAAAATAAGAAAAAGCATCACCCTTAATAAAAATATTTTCTATTTTTCAGCCTTCGGTCTCCGTTCCTCGATCGCAACTCGAATAACTTTTTAAAAATATATTTTTATGCAAAAATGTAGAAAAATATATTTTAAACATGCAAATATGCACAACATAATTAATTAATGCAATTAAAACAATTAATTAAAATACAAAATAATTTAATAATTGCATGTACGTGGTTTGCGTGGACTTTAAAATTTTCGGGGCATTACAATCTTCCCACTTTAAATTGAATTTCGTCCTCGAAACTCGCTTATCCTTAATAACCCAAAGTTTAGACTTAGTTCTAGTATCCCAAAACTCCACGCTTCCGCTGCGCTTACTTTGATAAAACTTAAACTCTAGAATGTCCTTAAGTCTCTTTATCCCAATTAAATTTTCCTTCTTAAATCCTTATTTTCAAATCGCAACTTAAAAAGACCCAAATATTTAGTGTTATTACTATTATAACCTCGAATTTCAATTTTCTTACAATTCCCAATATCAGATGATGGATGAACATACTTATCGTATCTTACTTTCCTTATTTTATACCCAAAATATTCATCAACTTATCAAATTTCAATCTTAAAATCCCAAACGCATCCGCTAACGCTTAGATTTTTCAAGCCTAATATCGATTCATCCTTAAAAACCCTTGATTAAAATTCCTTATAACACTATGTCCAAGATATCCTAAGGTTCAAAATATTCTTACAAGCCCAAATCATCGAAATTTCTTATCATTTAACCCATTCAGTTTTCACTTATTGCTAAATTAGTCCCCAAATTTCGTAATAATTGCAAAACTAATTCTCAATTTCCCTCAAAAATTAACCTTAATTGATCCTTAATTTCAAAAATTCTACGATTAACCCATAAGCTCTTAACATTCTTAATTCTTCTCTACGGGTTTCCCATAACATAAATTTCGATAATTTAAACTTATTTACCCAAAATCATTTGCTATAACCTAATTTACCTTTCATCAAAACTTAAAATCCCAATTTATATATTTTTCTACTCCCGAAGTCGTTACAAATCCTTAAATCATTATTCCTTACGTCTAATTCCCAAAAATTAATTCGACTTGTAACCACGAATCATAAATATTTTCTTAGAAAATCTACATGTCCCAAAAGAATTCATAATATTCAGGATTAACTTATACCCCAGAAAGTAGAACGTCAATACTAAAACCCAAAAATCAACATAGTCCAATTCCACCACGAAGCCAACATGCGTTGAAATCAAATAATTTTTCATTTCATATCATATCACGTATACAAATTCTAGAGCATGTAAAACATTTATCCTCATAATGCTATTAAACATGTGACGTAAACATATAGGCCATGTACTTATGCGGGTAACCTAATAAAATCATATAATGCATGTAAACTTACAGACTGAGGCTTGACGACTGATCTTTCTGGCGCTGATGGTGGCACAACCCTTTACAGGAACCTGGCTCTGATACCAACTGAAACGTCCTGCCATTTTTATTGCTTTAAAAATTCTAAATTTTTTTTTTTATCCTTACTTAGCATCGGCCGAACCATAAAATATCTTGACATCATTTTAAAAACAACCATCCATCTGCTATTTAAAAATCCAAAGGAAAATATTTTAAAGCCTAAAATTGTCAAACATTTTACCAAACCTAAAAAGCAATAATTTGAAAAGAATCGCCCATACTAAACCTCTCAAAAATCTCTCAAATGCATAAATAAATAATCTTAAAAACCTTTAATCATAAAGCATGAGTCAAAAGTCATAATGCGGAAAAAGTAGAAGCGCTGGTCCTCGGGTTGTGTGCGCCTTCAGTCCAGTCAAATCACTCATCAAGTCCTCCCTCAATACCACCTGCATCCATCACACCTAGTGAGTCTAAAGACTCAACACACCATAATCTTTATAACGAGTAATACGTAATACAGTCAACATATAACGGTGAAAAATATTTGTACTTAAAATATCGTTTTCATGAAGATGCATAAACATAAACATTTTCGTAAACATTTTCGTGATGCATAAAACTTAAACATAAACATTTTCATAACATGCAAACATGAATTTCCTTTTCCTCAACATGACATGACATAAAACCTTAAACATAATCATGAATATTTCCTCTTTTTTTCTTTTTCCTTTGTTGAATTCAGATCGTTAATTGTGACTTTCCTCAACATGACATGATATGACGATGGATCCATCTACATAAAACCACAGTACTGGGCAGCGGGGACATCAGCGACACTCTCACCGGTCAACTTAGCCTTGGCCTAACATGATCGAATAGAAATACGATCGTCGGGGCTCCCTCTGGGGCCTTCTCCCATAAATGGGCTCCCTCTGGGGCCTTCTCCCCTCACGATATTCCCATTCTTCCTCAAACCTCATAACCTCATATTCGCAATAATGGAAACACGATCGTCGGGCTCCCACTGGGACCATAACCCTCACGACGTCGCCATCATTAACGAATTAGTCACAATCACTTCACTTCCTTCAACATTTATATTCTCACCACTTTATAAAAATCATGCATAACATAACATTTTATTTTTGAAACCAAACATGCAACATGTCTTTTAAATGTTTTCCTTAAATCATAAAAATCAAATAGACATTTTAAAAATCATAATTTAATCATGAACATTTCATAAACATTTAAAATGACATTTTAACCTCAAAACATTTACAATAACATTTTGACATGTTAAATCATAAACATATAAAATTCCCTAAACATTTAAAATATTATTTTAACATATAAAATCCCATAAACATTTGAAATATCATTTTAACATAAAACAATTTCCATAAACATCCATAACTATAGCAAATAATCATATTAGCACATAAAACAGCATTCAGGGCACTGCCATGACGTATACTAATTTTTAGGTGTAAAAAGACCGTTTTACCCCTTGACTCGACATTTTACGTTTTCGACTTTTATCTTGATTTCAGGACTCTAACATGTCCCAAATAATTATTTAAGCCTACATTAATTTTTCCATATTTTTATTTAGCTTAATTCCCTAACTTTTAAATTAATCTTTAAATGTGACGTATTAATGCATTTTAATCCCGAATTATACCAAACCTTATTATAAAATTCCCAAATTAAAAATTTAGACTTCTAATAATTATTTAAGTTTAAACGTAATTTTTCATAATTTTATAAAGCCTAAAACTAGACTTTTCAATTAACTCGTTAATTAGCGTTTCGTGCGGCGATTAAATTCCGAATAAATCCAAAACTCGTTATTTTGATCCCAAATTTTTAACACAGCATTTTTATGATTTATCCTACCCTTCCATGTTGTGAGCCACCCCCGTGGACCCTTGGATTTAATTTTAGCTTTATTATTTTCGTTTTTGACACCTTATCGAATACACCGAGCCATCTCCTAATTTACCCGAGCCACGCCCGAGCCATCTTGAGCCAAAACCTAGCCAACCCACCTAGGAACCCTCCTAACCAAGCCCAGCCCGAAATACCATTCCTGGCCCGCTCAAAATCCTCCTGAACAGAAGGCCCATTTGCATGTGTGTGTGCGTGTAGGGTGCTCTTTATGTATTGGGTTCCCTAGTTGCCTAGGACTCTACCAGCCATCTAACCACCGACCACCCATGACCCTAACCTTCCCTGGACCACGCCCAGACCAAGCCCAGACCAACCCAAGCCCCTAAACCCGAGCTGCGAACTCCTGAAGCTTTGACAGCAACCTCCCGCTACACCTTGCTGCCATTGCACCTTCCTCACGTTTTCTGATGCTAGGCCTCTACCCATCGAGCCACCCCTTGAACCAGTCCGTCAAGCACCCTCCTAGGACCCTAAGGACCTAACCTAGCCCAGCCCAGACCCCCTGGCCGAGCCCCTCTCTTCCCTGCACCACAGCAACAACCTGCGCTTTTCCTTGTGCTTCTCGGGTGGGAGTCCTAGCTTGCTAGGACTCCTCCCCAGCCCTCCTGACTCGAGTCCTAGCGTGGCTAGGACTCTTCCCCTGACTGAAACATCCCCTGACAGAGCCCTAGCCCAAGCCATGAACCTCCAGCCCCCTACCACAAGGAACCCGATCTCCCCATGTGCATGACAGAACCTTTTCCTAAACCAGCTTGCTACGTTTGTTTTCCCAGCGTGAACGGTGGTGTTCTAGGGCTTTAACTTATGTAAAAACATACTTTGATCATAGCCTAGTCACGGCAGCCTCTATAGAACACAATAAACATGATTTTTGGCTCAAAACTCAAAAGCTTAATGCATGTAGGTGCAATAATACGAAAATAAACATGAGAACTTGGTGCTTTTCATGCATACGTAATTAAAAATAATAATATGATGTGATAGATGAGAAAAGGAGATATATGGCGTGCCTTTGCGTATTAAACGCACGATTTAACGTTGACGATGCGAGGAACTCTAACATAGGAGACCCTAGGATGGCTTTCCTTCAACACCTTTATTGTTTTACTCCTTGAAAGTGTCGTGTGTGCTTGTGTATGCTGCTGCAACTTTTTGTATGGGTGGAGGGCAAGTGGCGTGGAGAATAAGAGTTTAGGGTAGGGTTTAGCAATATTATATAGTTAATTATTTCACTAACAAGGCTTTAGGCCTAATAAGCTCATAATTAGGCCCATTATTCTTAATTAGGATTTAATAAAAATATAAAAATAATTTTGATAATATAAGTCTGTGAATTTAATAGTCGGGTTGCCAAAAAGTTCGTATTTTTGTTGAAAAACCAACATCGATAAAATTTTACGTCCCGGCGTATAAATTCACCTTGAAACCCCATATTTTCAAAAATAAGAAAAAACATCACCCTTAATAAAAATATTTTCTATTTTTCAGCCTTCGGTCTCCGTTCCTCGATCGCAACTCGAATAACCTTTTAAAAATATATTTTTATGCAACAATGTAGAAAAATATATTTTAAAAATATGCACAACATAATTAATTAATGCAATAAAAATAATTAATTAAAATACAAAAGAATTTAATAATTGCATGTACGTGGTTTGCGTGGACTTTAAAATTTTCGGGGCATTACAGTAACTCCCTCCAGAAGTACCCTCTCCGGTCTCCTGATATCCTGGAGTACCTGCCATTGTCCACACACAAAGATAACAACAGCCCCACTTGGGAGTGAGCAAAGCTCCGTATGGAACAACCATCATATATACCACAAGTATCTAAACAATGATATATGGTATGCAATGCATGTATGTCGTGGAGGTATCAGGTCAAATGCCCATCCACTGAGCACATGTCAGAATCAAACGAATCGCTATCAAATCAATGCTCGAGCTGGCACACCGACCTCAATAAGGGATACTCGTATGATACCGTCGACGAAGCGCCATCAAATCCCAAATCTCATATCAATCGTCAGGGCCACAAATGTCTATGTTTTAAGGGTCATGTAATACCAAACATAGCATTGTGTTCACAAACCCCAGAATCCAATCAAATCATATCAAGGTATCCAAGGATCGTAGCTCAACGTGCATGTCATGTATCGATGTATGCATCAAACGATGTGTGTTAACAAAACATTTATTTTATACATCGATATTCCAATCACAATGTCATGTATGCCACATAAACTCAACAAATAAGGCATATAGACATGTATTCTCATTCCAATCAATCAAACCAATCCAACATATATCATATAATACAGATACCTGTCGTATGTTACCCGGTCGCAACATACCTTAATTCTTCGTTTCCAGTTGATGCAGCCTGAAGATATCGGTATAATACTTTATCTACATCAATAACATACTCATTCCAATCAATAACATAATCCAAAATCATTAATATGAGTTTCAAATATCATTTGAAACTTCAAAAATTAATATCAAATCCAAATCATATCCTAATTCAATTCCGACTTCGAATATGAGTTTATTGTCGGTTATTCTACTACATACAAGAATTTCAACTTCAAATACATGATATTCCAGCACTTTAATATTTAGAGCTGCTGGAACCAAAAGAAATTTACCTTAGTCAGAAGCCCTCGACGCGACGATTTCGAATATATAATTGGTTTCGCGTTTAGACAGCGTTTCGAAGTCGATTCGGACGGAAGAAATCGAATTCTCTAACTTTCCCTCGAAGTTGCTGAAATGAACTGACGAAGGAAAAGAAAGAAAAAAGGGATTCTTATCCCCACCGTTTCGGCGCTCGGGCGGTAGACTTCTCGCGCCCGATCGCGAGATGTTCTGCCCCTGAGTTATTTTTGTACCGCGCTTGGGCGGTCAGAATTTACCGCTTGGTCGCGGCATGTTCTGTTTGATTACTCACATATTCTACAATGGCGCTCGGGCGGTAATCTTCTACCGCTCGGGCGCCACATGTTCTGTCCAAAATATTGGTTTTGTACTTATTGGCGTCCGGCTTTTCCACTCGAGCTCTTACAACGTCAATTCATATCCAATACTTATTTTCTCATTTCACTGTCATGATATACATCAAATACATAATCACATGACAATTTCAGAAATTATCGATAATCACATAAGATTTAAGATAATATGATACACGGTACTTACGTAACAATACAATCTCAATAACCCCGTCAATTTCAACATCACAGATAAAATAACACGGTTCATAATCGATATCAGTACAACCCATAATATTAACAATAACATATCATAATCTCAAATCTGTACCATCTCGCAATACCGACAATAAAATATCAGTATATACGAAACAACAACTCATCTGATCCAAATCTGAATAATATCAATATACCCAGCAATAAAGTATCAATCAGATATCAATCCCAACATCTCATAATTCGTGACAACACAATTCTAATATAAACTCGGTCTAATCACAATCAAATCAACTCTGAAAATTCATAATAATTTCATATGGTATCTGTTCTTCGATCCGGTTTCGATTATACAATGTATGATATCGCAAGATAAACATATATGGATCATATCTGATTCTGGGAGTATCCTAATTTCAAATCATATCAAAATTTAGTAAAACTTACGTCCAGTTGTAGCCTGCGTAGAAAGGAACTCAGTACTGCAGTCAGATTCAAAATCTAACGGGCGGATTTCTCGCAACTTGAATTTTCGTATTAAGAATTAATGCTTTCCCCTGACCTTCGTTTTTCTTTTTGTTATGAGGAAATGAAGCAATTACATATATATATATCATCTTGCATGTGATTGCAACGTGTCACGTTCTTCTTCAATTTTGATTGGCGCTCGGGCGGTCATGAATTTCTGCCCGGGCGCGAGGTGCTCGGCCCTCTCAGTTTAAACAAAGGTGCTCGGGCGGATAAAAACTTACGCCCGGGCGCGAGATTTTCGGGTTTCTGGCCTTATTCATTGGCGCTCGGGCGAACAAAAACTTCCGCCCGGGCGCAGCACCTTCGATACAAACTTGTATAATTCCATATGCTTTGCCCAAATCTGATCTCGGAATGGCCCAACTATAATTACATCAATTCATAATCAATAAACTCAGATTAACAGAATCAAAATCTCGGGCATTACATTTCTCCCCTCCTAAGATCCGATTTCGTCCCCGAAATCACAGGCAATCAAATCATATCTCAACGTAGATACCAAAGGAGTTATATACAGAAGCCAACATAAAACTCACCTCAATAAAACAATTCTGGGATCTCTGTCTCATCTCAGATTCTGTCTTCCAAATAATTTCTTCGATATTCTAACCACTCTATTGAACTTTC
Organism: Primulina tabacum; assembly: GCF_025594145.1. Classification (NCBI taxonomy): domain Eukaryota; kingdom Viridiplantae; phylum Streptophyta; class Magnoliopsida; order Lamiales; family Gesneriaceae; genus Primulina; species Primulina tabacum. Next base: position 17,397,412 of record NC_134561.1, read on the forward strand.
AACAGCAGAATAGTCTTCATTCTGAATTATCTTTCTGTTACTGATTCTGATTTCACTCTGGAATAATAATTCAAGAAATATAATATCATAATATAACTCGAAGTAACTCTGATAAAATCAATCTCAAAATACTGGCTATACAGCATCCGTATATACCAATCAATATGTGAGGCCCGGGGCCGAAGAGGGCGGGGGGTGATCGCCGGTGCCATCAGTAGTTGCACGGACAATGAGCGGCTCCTGGCAGGCTTCTAGGTGAAGGGAACATGAATGAACCGAACCCACACGGGAATGAGAGGGATTCCGAGACTGTTCAATGTTAATGGACTGTACAGTTGAAGAGGGCTTAAAAGATTTGATTTGTACTACTCATATCACGAAGGTGCATCTTCTTTTCGGTAGCTCATCACATAAGAACTCCAAAGTTAAGCGTGCTTGACTTGGGGCAATTTTGGGATGGGTGACCTCCTGGGAAGTTTCCCAGGGTGCTTGTGAGTGAGGACATAAGCACGCTGGAAAGACTCGTCTTGATACAGTGAGGACAGTCGTCGAATCTGGGGCGTTACAAGTGGTATCAGAGCCGACCTCTCTTAGTACGGTGTGGTTCGGGGACGAACCAAGCGGAAGCTGGTGGGCATGTGAGGCCCGGGGCCGAAGAGGGCGGGGGGTGATCGCCGGTGCCATCAGTAGTTGCACGGACAATGAGCGGCTCCTGGCAGGCTTCTAGGTGAAGGGAACATGAATGAACCGAACCCACACGGGAATGAGAGGGATTCCGAGACTGTTCAATGTTAATGGACTGTACAGTTGAAGAGGGCTTAAAAGATTTGATTTGTACTACTCATATCACGAAGGTGCATCTTCTTTTCGGTAGCTCATCACATAAGAACTCCAAAGTTAAGCGTGCTTGACTTGGGGCAATTTTGGGATGGGTGACCTCCTGGGAAGTTTCCCAGGGTGCGTGTGAGTGAGGACATAAGCACGCTGGAAAGACTCGTCTTGATACAGTGAGGACAGTCGTCGAATCTGGGGCGTTACAAGTGGTATTAGAGCCGACCTCTCTTAGTACGGTGTGGTTCGGGGACGAACCAAGCGGAAGCTGGTGGGCATGTGAGGCCCGGGGCCGAAGAGGGCGGGGGGTGATCGCCGGTGCCATCAGTAGTTGCACGGACAATGAGCGGCTCCTGGCAGGCTTCTAGGTGAAGGGAACATGAATGAACCGAACCCACACGGGAATGAGAGGGATTCCGAGACTGTTCAATGTTAATGGACTGTACAGTTGAAGAGGGCTTAAAAGATTTGATTTGTACTACTCATATCACGAAGGTCCATCTTCTTTTCGGTAGCTCATCACATAAGAACTCCAAAGTTAAGCGTGCTTGACTTGGGGCAATTTTGGGATGGGTGACCTCCTGGGAAGTTTCCCAGGGTGCGTGTGAGTGAGGACATAAGCACGCTGGAAAGACTCGTCTTGATACAGTGAGGACAGTCGTCGAATCTGGGGCGTTACACAATAGCTCATAACAAATCAACATCAACACCTATTATCAAATCTGTTTAATTTCAGTTAATTCAATATTCAATCTTCTGCCTCAATTATCAACGGTCATCTTCTGTCGTTGGCATATTTAGTCTGTCTATTCTGAGCTGTCTTCATTTCTTCTAAATCAGCCTCATTTTTCAGTCACGTCTCTAATCATATCAAGTCCAATCCCCGGAACCTCAGAGATATCATCTCGATAAAGAGGGAATCTTCACTTCTTACAGTACAACGTTTCAAATGGTGCCACCTCGATACTCGTCTGATAGCTGTTGTTGTACGAAAACTCACGACATGACATAAATCCTGCCCACTAGTGCTAAAATCAAGCACTACAACTCTAAGCATATTCCCCAAAATCTGGATAATCCACTCTAGCTGTCCGTCAGTCGGTGAATGATATGCAATACTCAGATATAATCTTGTACCCAACTCTTACTGTACACTTTGCCAAACGTGCAAAGTCAACCAAAATTCATGGTCTGATATAATCAACTCTGTGTAATCTAATCACTTTTCTGACAGAAATCTCAGTAATATAATCATATATGTACGTCTTCATGTACGAGCTAGCACTCGCAGACTGGTTCAGTCTGTCACTCCTAACTCAATCAATGCTCAATTCCTAGAGGAATGCGGTAGCTTCATCACGATATCCCTGGAAATGTAATCCTATTTCCATTCAGGAATCGACAAGACGTTTCAGTACAAACTCAACCATATCTAATCTCATCTGTTTCAATTAAAACTATCCTTTCAATCATCAGAATAGATATTGCATTAATTATTGTGCACTTCAAACAATACTTGTCGTTTCAGATCTGAAGTATTCGGCACACAAACGATTATTAACATATAACACACTGTCATAAACTTGTTATTCTGATCGATGCCCTGCTCTGATGTCGATATCTAGCTCTGAACATCCTGATCGACTTTCTGAACTGCTTTACTTCTCAAAATCAGCTCTGGTTCAGACTGTACAATATAAATTCCCCACTGTTTACTATCTGTTTCAAACACGGAGTCAGAACAACAACAATATTCAATCAGATTCAAACATCACTCATCGATATTGATCTGCTAAACTCATAAAACGGTAATTTCTGAAAATATTATCGGTCTCAGCCAACTGATCGCGGTCTCAACTGTGCTAGAATCAATCAGTATACTATCTTCGAATATTAACTACCCTGAATACAATATATCTCAGTCAAGATTCAAAATTCAACAGTTTCTGTGTAACACTTTCCAGTTCTCAGAATATTCAATATAGTAATAAGATATTTAAAGGAATCAGTCATATTCTTCGAATATATCAGAATATCATAGATCAACAAATCAGAGAATCATCAAAATATTCTGAACACCGAGTTTATCAGTTCATAAACATAACTGAAGCAATCCCAAAGAGAAACACTCACTCCGATGTAACTCTCAGGCCGTAAATCCTTTAACTGATCTTTCAATTCTTTCAATTCGATTAGTATCATTCGACACGAAGTTCTAAAATAATAACAGTACCCGATATCGAATCAAGGCTGAAATCAATCTTCTTGATTAAAGGCAAACCCGGAAGCTTACCTGGGACGACTTTAGCAACGCTCCTGTCACTGGCAAATCAGTCAATGATACGCTCCATCCCAGTAAATCAACTAAATACATAAGGAACCACTCCATTTCTTTCGATAATCATCGAGTCATGAACATCACATATATCAAATGTATTCCAAATCCAGAATCCTTATCGTACAATATTCATTCTTCGGCCATTTCAGGTCAGAATTTTACCATTTCCTGGAACTCGTCTGCGATAGCTCTGTACTTGGCCAACACATTAATATCGAGAATGTAGTCACAATCAAACAATAAAAGTACACACCAGCTAACCCAATCTCATTCTCATTTCACTGCAGTATACAATATTTTACAGAATTCACTGATATCAAAACTCTTCCCAAAAGGTAATGAGACAAATATTACAACAGATACGGACTCAATAGATAAAGCATATATCAATGCAATTCATTCAGAAATCATATACAGGATGTACTAATATTTCTCAATATATATATACGCAGAATAATCATAAAAGATCAATTACCTGCCACTATATCCTCAAGTGCATCCTGGATCCATTCCTCGGTTACTACCACCACTCTGGCTTCCTGCTGACCCTGGTTGGGACTGAGTAGAGGGTGGTTGGAAAGAGCGAACCAAAGAAGATGATCTATCGATCTGAGTCACTGATCCATATGACTCTGCTCTCTGGAATCTTCGGAAACCTCTATGTGGACAAAACTCTAGCAAAGTGTCCTTGCTGTTTGCAAATATTGCAACTACCATACACTCTTTGGCATTGCTCTGTGAGATGTCTTCCTCCACAGGTTCTACAATAGACCCCGGTATAACTCGGGCTAGAACTACTGGAGCTAGATGAACCGCTCCCTAACTTCTTGAACTGCTTCTTTCGAGCTTTCAACTGTTCTTTCTTCCCAATACTACTACTACCAACCTCCAATTTCAAAGGGGATTGCAGGAATTGGACTGGAGATTGTTGCTGTTTCTGAGATTGGATCACATGTAGCCTTTCTTGTTGTCGAATCAAACTTGCCTCGGCTCTCTTTGCTCTATTCAAGGCGTCAGAAAAAGTATAGGGTCGCTCCACATTTACCAATGCAGATATTTCAGGATTCAATCCACTGATGAACTGATCAACTACAGCTTTATCATTCCCAGCCACCTGAGGAGCAAAACGTAGTAAAGTAGAAAATTTTGCCACATATTCTTCAATATTCATCTGGCCCTGTGTCAAGTTGACAAACTCTGTACTCTTATCTTGTCGGTACGATACTGGGAGAAATCTTTTATTAAACTCAGCTTTAAAGATTTTCCTTGTAATCACGGTACCATGCTGTTCTAATGCTTTTTTGGTTGCGATCCACCAACTCTTTGCAACTTCATATAACTGGTGCCCAATCAATCTAACTCGACGTTCATCTAAGTAATTAAGTGAATCAAAAAACACTTCAATATCATTCAACCAACTCTCACAATCATCAGACGTCTCAGTACCCCTCAGAATCGGCGGTGGAAATGACTGAAACCTCTTCAACTGTAGTACCCGAAAAACCAATATGCGTAAATATGTGCATAATATCTATTATTTAATTTCAAATGATTATTATTTTAGGAATTTGTTGATTTAATTGCATTTAAATCATTTACATTATTTTTATAAGGATTTTAAATCGCGTATTTCAAATTTTAACTTTTTAGATATATATGCGAGGCCGGACCGGAGATAGGAAATCAGAGATGAATCTTATGATCCAAAAATATTCCTAAATTTATTCCGAGCTAAGAAATAATTTATTTTAATGAAATCAAGTGGATTTAAGTCTACTTTAATTAATCAATCACCAATTTAATTGTAGGCTTCTTAATTCATCAAGATTATGCTTAATTAACCTTTTAATCAAGCTTATCTAACATAGGATTCTACTTAGCAAAACTTAAACAAATCCTACACCAATTTGGGAAGACAAGTCTCCGTCCTCTCCACTCCACACAATCCCCAACTTGACACTATTTAATTCCCCCAACAACAAAACAAAGACCACCCATTCATCATGCATGTTTCCCCCCAACTTGACATCATTTACTCCACCATGCACCACCTTATTTGACCACAAGCCTTCACCACCTTCTTCACTCCATCTAGCACGAAAATTCAGAAGAAAACTCATCCAATAATCGCGAGCCATCAAGAGAGAAAAGAGATAAAACAAGCAAGAAAAGAGAATTCAGTTTCCGCCGCGCCGCGTTCGTCGTAATCGATTTGTTTTCGTTTCAAACAAATCCAAGACATGTCTATATTATTTCTTTGCTCTTCAATCAAGTTATTTATCTATTTTTAAACCATTACATGTGCTTGATCTATGACAAAACCGAAATCAAGTCAAGAACTTTCGAAAAACATTGTACAGAATTTTCGGCTCTTCCCACATGCACTTCATGTTCTTTGTTGTTTTTATGATTACAGGGTTGGCTCGACTTCCAGGGACTCAAGGCTGCTTTTAGACATGATAAAGGGTGTGTTAGGAAGGGAGTTGTCCATTGGTTTCAGCCTATTCCGCCTTTGCATCACGTTTTGGATAGCAACTCCCCAGCATGCCATTTTGTGTCTCGATTTGCATGTTTATTGTCTAAGGTGAAGATTCTGATCTTGGCTGCCCTAGAGGCTGTAGCCATGGTTAGAACATTTCCTTGACATGTCTAGGACGTGACCAAGATGCCCTTTCATGGCTTGGTTCAGAGTCCCATCGGTTTTCAAAATAAACAAGAACAGCCCCCTTCGGTTTTAAAATTCTGGTTTTTTGTTGAGTGTGTTGAGTTTTGGTTTTTAGGTGTCAAGTGGGTTGTGGTTGGCTTCTAGCCCTTAACCATGACTCTAACAACACCTTAACATGTCTAGCATGGACCATGGTTAACCTCATAGCCATTGGATCCTTCATTTGACAGCAAAACAAGCAACGCCCCCACGCGTGCAATGTGTGTGTTCCTGGGGAAACTTGTATTGTCGTAGGTGTTGGCAGGAATTGTGTTTGGCCTAGGGCCCTTAGCCATGGTTCAGACCATACCTTAGGATGTTGGTAAGAGGCTCTGGTGGGTGGTTCAAGCCCCAATGGCCATTAGCCTTGAAAACGACGCAAGGAAGCGCAACAGCTGCTGCTGTAATTTTCTGGACAGCAACTTTGCCTTTGGTTCAGAGGTGTGTTTCGAGTTCTTGGTTGCCTTTTAGCCTATGGCCTTGGACTGGACAGTGCCTTATTGAGTTAGGAAGGTCATGTTTTTGGCGGTTTGTGATTTGGTCAAGTTTAGAGGTCGTACGAGAATTTACGGTGCAATGTGCCAAAGTGGCTCTCGAAAGAGCGTTTCATGATTTTGGCCTCCATGCACAATTTTCGTGTATTACAGTCCTTGGTAATTATTTTCCAGTATTTTAGGTTTGTTTTAATCATGACTAAATGATGATTTGATGTTGGTTCGGGCTGGTACAGAGTCATGGTTAAATATTAAGTTAGTTGGGCGTAATAATATCGTTTTTAGTTCGATTTTGAAACGTTGGTCAAGATAAGTTATTTGCATTGTCAAGTCAAGTTATGTGCATGTTTTTCATGTTAGAATTAGGTCGCAGCGAGCCTGGGAATGATCCAACCCAAATTTTAAAATAACTCAGGAATTTAATTATATTACGTGCAAAAAAATATAAAATGTTCATTTTTGAGATATATGCGATATTGCTTGTGGCCACCTCACGTTCATGGGATTGCAGCTTATCATGGGATTATTACTTCATCCGGTGGCTACTGACCGGTTCATGTTCATGTATGGGTATGGATATCCAGTCCAAGGGCTGTGATGATCTCTAACGCCCAGTATATTGTGGTTTAGTCTGATCAGACGATTCATTTCACGTTATGGGCCACTTGCGTAGAACATATTCTCAACAGAAAGTTATTATATGCTATTTCATGACAGGGCTCTATCGAGCAAGCATTTCACTTAAGATTTTCAGTTCAGTTATGCACATATTTATAATTACTCATGACAAGATATTTTCACGTTATGCTTTCGACATGATATTTTTACCCGGCATGAAACTTTAGGATATATTTTACTCGTTATTCACGATATATGGATGCTGAGTCTTTAGACTCACTAGACTTGATTGTTGTAGGTGCTGATGAGGTCGGGACCGAGGGCGGGGACCAGTGAGCCATCTTGGGTCGGCAGTAGTAGGAACCCGAGGACTTCATTTATCAGTTTATTTATTATTTTATGCAAACTCATTTTATCGCGATGAATTATTTTAAGTTGTTGCTTTGAAACAAATATTTACTTCCGCTGCTATCTCGATATTTAAAGCTTTTATTCCGCTGCTACTTTAAACATTGAATCTTTTATTAGTATATTTTATGAACGAGGCATTTTATTTATTTAAAGAGAAAATTTTAAATTATTCCGCAAATTTTCAAGTACGAAACACGGGCCACTACAGTTGGTATCAAAGCCTATGTTCTTGTAAAGGGTTGTACCACTACTGACCTCGAGAAGCTCACGAAATCACGTCTTCGGGCTGTAAGTTTTACATTTACGCTTTTGTGTAAAGCATGAAATATTTTAACAACATGTTTTCATGAGATATTTTATGTTCAGATTATGATAATGCAGTATTTATTTAAATTTCAAAAAAAAAAGTTGAAATATTGCATGTTGGTTACGTAAGGATTTTACATGGTACAGTATGCATCCTAGACGAGTTATTGACCCCCCGAGGGGTGCTGAAAGCGAGGCTGATGAGACTCAGAACCGTTACGAGGATAGAGGTCCACCACCACCTCCTCCACCACCTGATATGCATTCCCAGATGATGGCGGGTATGACTCAGTTCTTCGCACAGTTTGCGGGGAACAATGCTGCAGCGGTAGCTAGGCTGCCTAGACCTGAGGCGACCTATGAGCGATTCATGAAGATGAGACTGAAGGAGTTCTCAGGGACAACAGATCCCATGATTGCCGAGGGCTGGATCAAGTCCCTCGACGCCATCTTTGAGTTTATGGAGCTTGGGGATGCGGAGAGAGTTCGTTGTGCGACATATCTATTTGGAGGAGACGCACGCCTATGGTGGGAAGGAGCATCCGTAGCCTTGTGCTTGGCTAATCTGAGCAGGACGCACTTCACGGAGGTATTTTACTCCAAATATTTTACTGACGAGGTGCGTGCCAGGTTGACCAGGGAGTTCATGACCCTGAGGCAGGGAGACTGGACCGTTATGGAGTTCATCCGTAAGTTTGAGAGGGGTTGCCATTTTGTGCCCCTGATTGCGAACGATGTCGATGCCAAGCTGAGGCACTTTTTGGATGGTTTACGGCCAATCTTGCGCCGCGATGTTAGGGTGGCTGGCCCTACTACCTTTGAAGTATCTGTTTCCAGAGCTCTTGCTTCAGAGCAAGATCAGATTGACATTGAGAGGGATCGCCAGGGCAAGCGACCAGTCCCCGTGCCACATCGCCCTCCTCCTCAGCAGCAGCCCCAGAATAAGAGGCCTTTCCACGGCCCACCCAGGAACAGAGGACAGCAGCAGCAGCAGGGACGCGCAGTCCCGAGGACTTTTGAGCACCCAGCCTGTCCTAGGTGCACACGCCGCCATGCTGGAGCATGTATGTATGGGTCAGGGAAGTGTTACAAGTGTGGTAGTCTAGACCACTTGCTGCAGCAATGCCCTCAGGGGTGCCTGCCTACCCAAGGCAGAGTCTTTGCTCTCCATGTAGCAAAGACGAACCCAGACACCATGCTCATGACAGATATCTTAAAGCATTAAGTTAATATTCGAAATTCAATGTTTTGGGAATTGAGATTTTGGATTGAGATTTTGAACATAGAATTGATGATAGGATTGCATGCTCTAATCAGTGTTATTTCGGGAATTTAGGTTAGAAGAAATTTGACCTTTGCATGTCTATAAGTTAGTTCTATTAATTATTGGGTTCAGCTTGACGTTCCAACCTTTCAGAAGAATTTTTATAGCCGGGTCACCTACGAAAGCCTTGATAGATTCAGGGGCTACTCATTCATTCATTTCGGAGACCTTTGCTAATTTTATCAAGGTCAAGACCATTGGGCTCGATATAGCCTATTCAGTAGTACTGCCTTCGGGAGAGGAGATGGCAGCTACCAACATGATTCAGTATGCCGAGTTATATATCCGTGAGATAGTCCGATTGCACGGTATCCCAGTCTCTATTGTTGCTGACAGGGATCCGAGATTCAGTTTCTCATTTGGGAAGAGTCTGCATTCAGCGATGGGTACGAAGTTGTTTTTTAGCACAGCTTTTCACCCTTAGACAGATGGTCAATCAGAGAAAGTTATTCAGATCTTGGAGGATCTACTCCGTGCTTGTGTCATCGATTTCTCAGGGAGCTGGGAATCGAAGTTGCCATTAGTGGAGTTTACCTATAACAACAACTTTCAGTCGTCTATAGGTATGGCTCCTTATGAAGCACTGTACGGAAGGAAGTGTAGATCGCCTATTCATTGGGATGAAGTAGGCGAGAGATCAGAGTTAGGACCAGAGATCGTTCAGCAGACTGCTGATCTAGTAGTCGTAATTCTTGACAGGATGAGGACTGCTCAGAATCGACAGAAGAGTTATGCCGACCGGAGGAGGAGAGATCTAGAGTTTTCCATTGGCGATTATGTTTTCGTGAAGATAGCACCGATGAAGGGTGTCATGAGATTCAGGAAGAAAGGAAAGCTTAGTCCGAAGTTCATCGGACCATTTGAGATCCTCGACAGAGTTGGGACATTAGCATATCGTGTTGCTCTTCTGCCGAATCTGGCCGGAGTACACAATGTGTTCCATGTGTCGATGTTGAGGAAGTATTTAGCGAATCCTTCTCATGTGTTGAACTTTGAACCGTTGCAGATTTCTTCGAACTTGTCTTATGAAGAGAGACCAGTGCAGATCTTAGACCGCAAGGAGAAGAAGCTTCGGAACAAGGTGATCAAAGCAGTGAAGGTCAAGTGGCTTAATCATTCCGATGAGGAAGCTACTTGGGAGCCAGAGTCAGAGACGCGGAGTCGCTTTCCAGATTTATTCTGCGAGTTCTAATTTCGAGGACGAAATTTTATTTAAGGGGGGAGTGTTGTAGTACCCGAAAAATCAAATGCGTAAATATGTGCATAATATCTATTATTTAATTTTAAATGATTATTATTTTAGGAATTTGTTGATTTAATTGCATTTAAATCATTTACGTTATTTTTATAAGGATTTTAAATCGCATATTTCAAATTTTAACTTTTTAGATATATACGCGAGACCGGACCGGAGACAGGAAATCGGAGATGAATTTTATGATCCAAAAATATTCCTAAATTTATTCCGAGCTAAGAAATAATTTATTTTAATGAAATCAAGTGGATTTAAGTCTACTTTAATTAATTAATCATCAATTTAATTATAGGCTTCTTAATTCATCAAGATTATGCTTAATTAACCTTTTAATCAAGCTTATCTAACATAGGATTCTACTTAGCAAAACTTAAACAAATCCTACACCAATTTGGGAATACAAGTCTCGGTCCTCTCCACTCCACACAATCCCCAACTTGACACTATTTAATTCCCCCAACAACAAAACAAAGACCACCCATTCATCATGCATGTTTCCCCCCAACTTGACATCATTTACTCCTTCATGCACCACCTTATTTGACCACAAGCCTTCACCACCTTCTTCACTCCACCTAGCACGAAAATACAGAAGAAAACTCATCCAATAATCGTGAGCCATCATGAGAGAAAAGTGAGAAAACAAGCAAGAAAAGAGAATTTCGTCTCCGCCGCGCCGCGTTCGTCGTAATCGATTTGTTTTCGTTTCAAACAAATCCAAGGCATGTCTATATTATTTCTTTGCTCTTCAATCAAGTTATATATCTATTTTTAAACCATTACATGTGCTTGATCTATGACAAAACCGAAATCATGTCAAGAACTTTCGAAAAACATTGTACAGAATTTTCGGCTCTTCCCACATGCACTTCACGTTCTTTGTTGTTTTTGTGGTTACAGGGTTGGCTCGACTTCCAGGGACTCAAGGCTGCTTTTAGACATGATATAGGGTGTGTTAGGAAGGGATTTGTCCATTGGTTTCAGCCCTTTTCCCCCTTGCATCACGTTTTGGACAGCAACTCCCCAACATGTCATTTTGTGTCTCGATTTGCATGTTTATTGTCTAAGGTGAAGATTCTGATCTTGGCTGCCCTAGAGGCTGTAGCCATGGTTAGAAACTTTCCTTAACATGTCTAGGACGTGACCAAGATGCCCTTTCATGGCTTGGTTCATGGTCCCATCGGTTTTCAAAATAAACAAGAACAGCCCCCTTCGGTTTTAAAATTCTGGTTTTTTGTTGAGTGTGTTGAGTTTCGGTTTCTAGGTGTCAAGTGGGTTTTGGTTGGCTTCTAGCCCTTAACCATGACTCTTACAACACCTTAGCATGTCTAGCATGGACCATGGTTAACCTCATAGCCATTGGATCCTTCATTTGACAGCAAAACAAGCAACGCCCCCACGCGTGCAATGTGCGTGTTCCCGGGTGAAGCTTGTATTGTCGTAAGTGTTGGCAGGAATTGTGTTTGGCCTATGGCCCTTAGCCATGGTTCAAACCATACCTTAGGATGTTGGTAAGAGGCTCTGGTCAGTGGTTCAAGCCCCAATTGCCATTAGCCTTGAAAACGACGCAAGGAAGCGCAACAGCTGCTGCTGTAATTTTCTGGACAGCAACTTTGCCTTTGGTTCAGAGGTGTGTTTTGAGTTCTTGGTTGGCTTTTAGCCTATGGCCATGGACTGGACAGTGCCTTATTGAGTTAGGAAGGTCATGTTTTTGGCGGTATGTGATTTGGTCAATTTTAGAGGTCGTACGAGAATTTACGGTGCAATGTGCCAAAGTGACTCTCGAAAGAGCGTTTCATGATTTTGGCCTCCATGCACAATTTTCGTGTATTACAGCCCTTGGTAATTATTTTCTAGTATTTTAGGTGTATTTTAATCATGACTAAATGATGATTTGATGTTGGTTCTGGTTGGTACAGAGTCATGGTTAAATATTAAGTTTGTTGGGCGAAATAGTCTCGTTTTTAGTTCGATTTTGAAGCGTTGGTCAAGATAAGTTATTTGCATGGTCAAGTAAAGTTATGTGCATGTTTTTCATGTTAGAATTAGGTCACAGCGAGCCTGGGAACGATCCAACCCAAATTTGTAAAATAACTCAGGAATTTAATTATATTACGTGCATAAAAATATAAAATGTTCATTTTTGAGATATATGCGATATTGCTTATGGCCACCTTACGTTCATGGGATTGCAGCTTATCATGGGATTATTACTTCATCCGGTGGCTACTGACCGGTTCATGTTCATGTATGGGTACGGATATCCAGTACAAGGGCTGTGATGATCTCTACCGCCCAGTATATTGTGGTTTAGTCTGATCAGACGATTCATTTCACGTTATGGGCCACCTGCGTAGAACATATTCTCAACAGAAAATTATTATATGCTATTTCATGAAAGGGCTCTATCGAGCAAGCATTTCACTTACGATTTTCAGTTTAGTTATGCACATATTTATAATTACTCATGACAAGATATTTTCACGTTATGCTTTACGACATGATATTTTTACCTGGCATGAAACTTTATGATATATTTTACTCGTTATTCACGATATATGGATGCTGAGTCTTTAGACTCACTAGACTTGATTGTCGTAGGTGCTGATGAGGTCGGGACCGAGGGCGGGGACCAGTGAGCCATCTTGGGTCGGCAGTAGTAGGAACCCGAGGACATCATTTATCAGTTTATTTATTATTTTATGCAAACTCATTTTATCGCGATGAATTATTTTAAGTTGTTGCTTTGAAACAAATATTTACTTCCGCTGCTATCTCGATGTTTAAAGCTTTTATTCCGCTGCTACTTTAAACATTGAATATTTTATTAGTATATTTTATGAACGAGGCATTTTATTTATTTAAAGAGAAAATTTTTAATTATTCCGCAAATTTTCAAGTACGAAACACGGGCCACTACATCAACATTGTTTCCATCGGAGTTTCTGACACATCCATCTGATAAACCGAAGTACCACCTGATTCTGGAATTCTTCGAGAATGTATATCTGATTACCAAAAGAATTAGTAACCAAATACGACAAACCTGTTTCAGTCCTTCTCTGATCATCTTACTGCTGATCAAGAATCGGTTCTGATTCATTCTCAATAATCACATTACCATCTCAAAATCAGATAAAGCAGGTAGACATGTATTAAAGCAGTAAATCATGCTAGCAGTCAAAAGCAAGGAAAGAAAACTCAATCTACCCCGCTCACTAGCTCATATCTCAGTCTAAAGGATCTATCGTTCTGATACCACCTGTTGTGGGGACCCGGACGCTAATCATGTTCTTAATCATCATTGGGAAAATTTAAAATAAGGTTTAACAACTAAATATCAAGTGTCCAAACCCTATCTCAAATCTAAATCCGTAGTCTCCACTCTAATCACGATCTCTCTCTTCATCTCCTCGACCCCGATCCTGTCCCACTTATTTTCATGCACACATACAAACACGACAACAGCCGGATAACTCCCGTGAGAAATACATCCCAGTATAAATCAACGAAACATGCAATCATATAAACAATGTAAAAGTATGTATCAGATATCAGTAACATGTATCAAAATCTGAAACATAACCAATATAAAATAGTCACTCAGACTCGTAATTCCACGTCTATGACTAGACTCATAATATTAACAATAACATATCATAATCTCAAATCTGTACCATCTCGCAATACCGGCAATACAATATCAGTATATACGAATCAACAACTCATCTGATCCAAATCTGAATAATATCAATATACCCAGCAATAAAGTATCAATCAGATATCAATCCCAACATCTCATAATTGGTGACAACACAATTCTAATATCAACTCGGTCTAATCACAATCAAATCAACTCTGAAAATTCGTAATAATTTCATACGGTATCTGTTCTTCGATTCGGTTTTGATTATACAATGTATGATATCGCAAGATAAACATATATGGATCATATCTGATTCTGGGAGTATCCTAATTTCAAATCATATCAAAACTTAGTAAAACTAACGCCCAGTTGCAGCCTGCGTAGATAGGAACTCAGTACTGCAGTAAGATTCAAAATCTAAAGGACGGATTTCTCGCAACTTGAATTTTCGTATTAAGAATTAAAGCTTTCCCCTGACCTTCGTTTTTCTTTTTGTTCTAAGGAAATGAAGCAATTACATATATATATATATCATCTTGCATGTGATAGCAACGTGTCATGTTATTCTTCAATTTTTATTGGCGCTCAGGCAGTCATGAATTTCCGCCCGGGCGCGACGTGCTCGGACCTCTCATTTTAAACAACAGCGCTCGGGCGGATAAAACTTCCTCCCGGGTGCGAGATGTTCGGGTTTCTTGCCTTATTCATTGGCGCTCGGGCGAACAAAAACTTCCGCCCGGGCGCAACACCTTCGATCCAAACTTGTATAATTCCATATGCTTTGCCCAAATCTGATCTCGGAATGGCCCGGCTATAATCACATCAATTCATAATCAATAAACTCAGATTAACAGAATCAAAATATCGGGCATTACAACAATAGTAGCTATTGCCATCATGTCTTCTCGACTAAAATTCACCCTTGGTGGTAATGGTGGATTTTCGTTTTCGTTTTGATTGACTCTTCGGGGGTTACGGTTGTTTCTGGGTGGTCTGCCTACCATTTCCTATAAAAATATATTTTATTAATTTTTTTTAAAAAAATACATAATCAAAGAAATATTTTGATTAATTTTTGAAATGCATACACTTAGTCCTTTAATATCAAAATGATTAGCCTAATTGGCCTAAATACAATCGATGCTTATCATAGGAATTATTCTACTCGTCCAGCACTTCACCATCTCCTACAGCTTCGTTAATTTCTTCTTCCATGGGATTTCCTTCTTGGTCTTCTTCGAGTTCTCCCATGAGATCTTCCATGTTGACCATATCATTTTGAAGTTGATTGATGTATTGTTCCAATAGAGCATTTTGATTTGTCAGAGTTTCACTTCCGCTTGCAGCTCTTGAATTTTGGATTGGTTTACATTCTCATTGACTTCATGTTCTTCGATTTGTTCTTCAAGGTGGCGTTGTGTCTTGAGACGACTGTCATCCCAAATCTGTAGTGTAAAAAGTCTAACTTGCGCTTTGTTCAACTCTCGTTTGGTGATCTCGTGCTGCCATTCTGATTCTTAATGATAGGCGGTATAGGTCTGACGTCTTCTCGTAACTTCCTCACTTCTTCGCGTGCCTCGTAAAGGTCATTGTCCATGCATTTATTATTTCCATCTAGTTGATAATTATCCCTCTCAAGATTGTCATTTTTCATCTTCAGCGTTTCTATTTTTGCTTCCTTTGCCTGAAATTGTTTTTGGTGTTCGGCTAAAATGATTTGAGGGTCCATGTTTGTTTTCCTATAAAGGTTAAAAGAAATGAATTTTATTGACAGGTTTATAAAATCCTCATAAATTTTTCTACGTAAAGGCGACAATTTAAGGCAAATAATAAAGTTCTTATTCATAAATAAGTTATTACACTTATTTCTTTTGAAAACATATTTTTATTAAAATCATAATCCCATATTAGCCTAGTCTATCATGTCTCCATAGTCGATGTCACTATCGTCGTTGACCACTTCCATCGGTGCTTCTTCCTCTTCTTTCATGTTCTCTACCACTAATGAAGTTTGGTGAGGTAACGTTCTTGCTTGTTATTAAACTCTTCTTGACACTGATGAGCTCGAGTAGCACTGTCTCTTTCTGTCTCCACTCTCTCTAGCAAGTCCTTGTTTAGTGTAGCTAGGCGCTCGATACGGTCTGAATCAGTAGGTATATGAAGAAGTTGGCTCTCAGCCAAGTCTAGAGGATTAGTGAGTCAGTGTACATCTCTCTCGAGTATGTTCCTGATCTCGCTAAGTTCATGTTTCTCTTGTTTTTCCCTAGCAAGTTGCGCCTTCAGAGTCGCAATTTTCCTAACTTGATTATCTATCGTGAGCTGGCGCATGCAAAGGGCCACTTGAGCATGAGTACTTGGAGCAGCCATTCCATAGAATAAATCGAGGTAAAATATCAAAAGAGTAACAAAGGATAGAAAGGCACAAAAGTTTAATGGGCACACAATTTTCTTGGAGTTATTGATACTAAGAATTTTACATAATGATTAGAAGAGATGGAATTCGAAATTCTCGAAGAAGATTATGGAAATGATGGATGTTTTTTTTAGGTGGGAATGCACTAGGCTTTTGCATAAATTTGACTTCATCAAAATTTTTCTGTCAAAATCCCAGCGGGATTATGAACCTGGCGGCTCTGATACCACTTAAATATCACGCCCCAAAATCGAGGCGTCGGTGACATCCGACATTGTTTAACAATTACTTGAAAACAATAAAGTCTCGTAGCAAATGGCCAAAATCCAGTCTGTTTCATATAACAAAATATTGTCTTTACAATGACAACGGAATAAAAATTACATTAGATATTCGGAAGAGAAATACAAAAAAAATAGTATGCTCTTGATTCTCGTTCTTTTCATTTGATCGTCATTCTTATCTGAAAGTTGTAAGAACTGAGTGTATTGAGAAACACTCAGCAAGTGGGGGCCGATCGATTTCCAATGATACATATAGAAATTAATTTTTAAAGCATTTCTTTAACAAACATTCAAAAGTTATTACTGTTGACTTATTATATCATAACCAAATCAAATATGAGACAAAGATTATCAGACGATTCAGAGCAAATCAGAAGCAAATCAAAACAAACACAACACTGTTACTCATCTCATTTTCTATTATCAAATTGTCCCTAATATGTTAGTCTTTTAAGGGGCGATACCGTAACACATTTTTATACCCACTAATGGGGGCCAGACAGAACACAGTTTTATACCAACTTATGGAGGCCAAAACACAGTTTTATACCCACTGATGAGGGCCAAACATAATTACAATTATTGTTCCATATATAATTTGATTTGTAACAGTGTATTACAGAATTCAGATTTATCGAACAAAACTTATCAGAAGTTTGAAAGGAATTCAGCGGAGTCAAAGAATATCGATATCCAGAAAGAACAAACCAGAAAGACATATCATCGATCGAAATTTTAAAAAGGAAAGACTATATTTTTCGAAAGGAATGGTCGCACACATATGCATGTCATCATATATATATATATACAAGTTTAAAATTAAAAATAAATACGTAACAAAAACCCACTTATAGCGTTCTCGAAGTTACGGTTCGAAATTTGCAGAACTTGGTCGTACGAAACTTGCTGAATTCGGACCAAGTGGTGACCGAATTTTGGATAGAGCTTCCCTACAGTATTGACAATGATTCCAGCACGAAACTCCAAATCTTCCTCCTTCCTCTTTGCTAGTGGCGGCCGAAAGATTTTTGTTTTGTAGAGGGGAAGGGCAAAAATTTGGGAGGTTTTTTGAAGGATCTTTGAAATGAATTTTGTGTGAGATTTGAGTTACTATTTATAGAAAAAATTGACCTTCCAACCTGCTACTTCTTAAATTAAAATTCACCCAAGTGTAGGTTGTCTGCAAGTAATATATTTCATGAGTACGAGATCGATCCACAGATAGGTTATTTTTTTAAGTTTAAATTTATTAATTTATAACTTACCAAATTCAATAATGAAGTTTACAAATTATAAATTTGTCAAGGCTCAAAGATTTATTCTTGGTTTATGTAATATTGTTTAACTAAAATTAAAACAAAGGAAATCAACATAATTAATGGTTCCAAGAAAATTAAATACTTAAACACACACATAATATAATATAGTTCACACTATAGAAAATACCGAATTAACCGATATTTTATATATGGTACCTATGATTATATATATAACTATATAAATATATAATTGCATAAAGTAAATGTTAAATTAAATCATTATATTTTATTTAGAACAACCGGCAGAGTCACGCTATTGCCTAAAAGAAATATATGATTTAATAAGTTAGTTGCGATAAAATAAAAGTTAGTTGCGAGAAAGTAAAAGTTAAATGCGAAAAATAAAAGTTAGTTGCGATAAAGTAAAAGTTAGTTGCAGTTAGTTGCGATAAAGTAAATTTTAGATTGTTAGATGTTAGTATTAAATCATAATATTGAATTTAGAACAACCGACAGAGCCATGCTATCGTTTAAATAAAATATATGATATAATTATATATATATATATATATATATATATATACAATATAACAATAATAATAATAGATGAAATATTTATTGTTTCAAAATTAAACAACAAATCAAGATAACCACTTCAATGATATCAATCATTTGATGTAAATTGATAACAACAAATAATTCATTTTTATACCTACAATAAAAAGAAGTTAGCTAAATGAAATGAAATAAAGAAAGAATATACAAAATATAAACAATCTTACTTCATTAAGAATTCATCCTCTTCACCTTGACATAATAGATTTTGTCACGCCCCGTGTCCGAAGCGTTGGTGACATCCGGCATTGTTTAACAATTTCTTGAAAACAATTAAGCCTCGTATCGAAATGCCAAAAACCAGTCTTTCTCATATTTAAAACATTGTCTTTATATTGACAATAGAATAAAATACATCAGAGTTGCAAATGCGGAAACTGAACAAAAGAAAAATGAAGTCTTGATTTCTTGTATCTTTCTCATCGGCTACCATCCTCAGAAGGCTTCTTGTTCCTTCTCATTCAGTTGCTCTTCATTTTAATCTGAAATTTGTAAGGGGTGAGTGTTTTGGGAAACACTCAGCAAGTGGGGGTCGATCGATTTCCAATGATACATATAGAACTTAATCTTTAAAATATTTCTTTAACAAACTTTCAAATCTTAATACTTTTAACTCATTATAACAGAAACGAAACAATTATGGCACAGAGGTTATCATACG
Source organism: Primulina tabacum (assembly GCF_025594145.1). NCBI lineage: Eukaryota > Viridiplantae > Streptophyta > Magnoliopsida > Lamiales > Gesneriaceae > Primulina > Primulina tabacum. The sequence continues at coordinate 17,416,571 of NC_134561.1, forward strand.
ATTAAGAGCAGTTCAGAAACAGATCAGAACAATTCAGAATAGAATAGATCGGAGCAGACATAACACTGTTACTCATCTCATTTCCATGGTCAAATTGTCCCCAATATGTTAGTCCTCTAAGGGGTGAGGCCAGAACTCGATTTTATACCCACCGGTGGGGGCCAGACAGAAATGGTTTTATACCCACCATTGGGGGCCAGACAGAATCACAATTCTCGTCCCATTTCAAATTGAATCGTAACAGTGTAACAAAGATTTCAGATTTTTATCGAACAGAACTTATCAGAATTACAGATATCAAAATTTCAGACGGATACAGCGGAATCAACAAATTTCGAAGAACAGAAAGAGCATATAATCGATCGAAATTTTAAAAGACGGACATCATGCTGTTTTCAAAAATGAGGACACACATTCATGCATGTCATAACTTATATATTCAAGATTTAAAAATACAATCGAATATACATATCAAAAACCCATTTACCGATTCTCATACAAAGTTCCTTTCGAAAATTGAGCAGCACTTCATCGTGACTTTAACAAATGCGATCTTCAATCGAGCAGCACTACGATTATTCCTTCGAGCAGACTGAGACACAATTTTAGCAGCCCTTCGACGTAAATTTTGATCGCCTGCACTGCAAGAATTTCCTCCTTCTTCCTTGACTTCGGCCGAGGCTTGAGGGGTGAGGAGAGGGCCGAAAATTTGGGAGAGTTTTTGAGGGATTTTTGAAGTGCATTCTTGTATGTGACTTTAGGTGGTATTTATAGAAAATTCTTGCCCCTTCACCTTGCCTTGGTCGACCACTTGGAGCACAAGAAATGCCATGATGGTGTGATTAATTGTAGACCAAAATTCCATGTGTTCTCCAAGTTCAAGACAAGTTATAATGGTGGGTTCAAAAGTTCATGCATCCTTAAATGTCACCTTGATTTTCTAAAGGTCATTTCCTGCATCATCAATATGTCCTAGCTCTTAGCTCCTCCCGCAGCTCCTTCATGGGTTAACGCGAAGGTCATTTCTTGCACATTTAATTTGTCCGAACTCTTGGATCAACTTATAGTTCCCTTTTTGGTTTTGTTATGACAAACATGGTTAAGCTTCTTTGAGCTGGAAGATCGAGCTCATGAGCTAGGGGTTTTCTCCCCAAGAATAAATTAGCTTCCTTGAGCTGAGGGTTTTAGCTTTTGAGCTGAGGGTTTCTTGTCCAAGAATCTTGGAGCTTCCTTGAGCTGAGGGTTTTAGCTTGTGAGCTGAGGATTTCCTCTTCCGAGCGACGTACCCTTAATTCTCAAGGTTTTACATTGCCTCTGCTTCTTTTTGAGCAACTTTCCGAGCTTTTTGAGGTGCTTTACTTCGAAAAATCCGGGTTCTCACATCCCACCCTCCTTATTGGAAGTTTTGTCCTCGAAACTTTAGTTAGCTAGATCAATAAAGTGATGAGGGTGCCGGGTGTGCATACTTTCTTCAAATTCCCAAGTTGATTCTCATTCCATATGATTTGACCATTCTATCTTGACATATGGAATTGTTTAGTGTCTCAGCACTTGGTCTTTGGTGTCCATTATTCAAATAGGGACTTCTTTCCTTCTAGTAGCGATGCAACTTTAAAATTCTGACTTGGATCTGAGACATACTTCCTTAGCTGTGAGACGTGGAAGACGTTGTCAATCCTTGATATGCCTGGTGGTAAAGCCAACCGATAAGCTAGGTTTCCCACTTTTCCCAGTATTATGAAGGGTCGACATACCTTGGAGTTAGCTTTCAAGATTTGCTGAATCGAACCACTCTTTTCATAGGGAAACATTGTCGTAAGCTTTCTCACCGATTTCAAACTCCAACGGTTTTCACTTTAAATCAGCCCAGGTCTTTTGTCGATCATGAGCTGCCTTGCGTTTTTCCTTGATAATAGCTACTTTATCAACAATTCAAGTACCATGATATTTCAATACTTCCATGATAATTATTGTTATCGGCAAATTCAATCAAGGGGGGTGTTTATTTAATTCCTCCGAGGTCCATGGCACACGCCCTAAAACATCTTCAATAGTTCGATCCACCGTCTTTGCCTCATGTTTAATTCCTTTTGTGTGAACAGTATTTGAGGCTTTGATGATCGTTAAATTTTACACATTTGACACCAAAGAAATTGATTCTCTGGATCTTTGGCTCAAATATAATTGTGGCTAATTTACTATCATGTGTTGGATAATTTTTCTCAGGTGGTTTTAATTTCATCGATGCATAGGCAATTACTTGCCCTCTTGAATGAGAACACATCACAATCCTCTTTTGATGCATCATTGTAAATTCTGAAATTCTTGCCTTCTTCGGGAAGTACTAATACTAGCGTAGAAACTAGTTTCTTTTTCAAGATCTAAAAACTCTTCTCACATTCTTCACTCTAATTGAATTTAGAGTTCTTTTGAGTGAGCTTGGTGAGCGGAAGAAAATCCTTCAACACATTTTCTTAATAGCCAATTAATCCCAAAAACTTCAAATTTCTATTCCAGTATTCGCTCAAGGCCATTCTATGATTGCCTCCACCTTATTGGTGATCCACTGATATGCCCATTTCAGAGATTATATGACCGAAGAATGTGACATTTTTTTTTAATCATAATTCACATTTCTTAAATTTAGTATTTATTTATTTTCCTCTGAGTATCGGTAGAGCAAGACGAAGATCTTCCTTGCGGTCTTACTAACTTGTTGAATATGCAAGAATGTCCTCAATAAATGCTACCACAAACTTGTCGAGAAATTTTCTTGAACACTCTGTTCATGAGTTCTATGAATGTTGCTGGAGCATTGGTCAGGCCAAAAGGTATTATCGTGAACTCATAGTGTACATACCCTTTTATTTTATTATTATTTTTTGGCTGTTTTAGGAATATTCTTTGCCTTGGCCTTCAATTGGGGTAGTTTGATTTTAGATAGAGCTTTGAAAAGATCTTAGCTCCTTTTAACCGATAGAAAAAGTCATCTATTCTTGAAAGATGACATTTGTTCTTGATCCTATTGAGTTCTTTGTAGATCGACACACTATCTTGTGCTTTCACCATTCTTTTGTGTCTGAAGCTCCCCAAGGAGAGGCACTTAGTCTGATTTATTTTTGACTAACAAATCTTGGAATTGATCTTTTAGCTTCTTGAGTTCAACTGAAGCCATTTGCTAGGGTTCCTTAGATTTTAGTGTAGCACGAGCTATCAAGTTACTTTCGAATTCTACTTCACTGTCTGAGATAATTCAAAGTAACCTTTCCGAAGCTCGCTACCACAGGAATATTTTATATCTTGAGCTTAATTCCTTCTTTTGCTTCTCTCATTATTGCTAGTTAGACTTCTTCGCCATACTCCATGCCTTTCTAGATCTGAGAAGCAGAAAGGAAGGATTTCTGTTCCTTATCCTTGCCATAAATTATGATTTATTCTTGGACTGGAGTTTGGCATTCTTACCCCGACCATTTACCGTTGCATGATTCTTGTCCAACCAACCAATTCTCAGAATGACGTTGAAATTTACCATAGTACACTAAATAAAATCGGCACTAAATATATGTGTATCCATACTTATTTTATTCTATCTTAAAATTATCACGATTAATATCTCAAAACTTAAACCAATATAGAATCTTAGAACATAACTCCTTATCAGCCTATTGACTTATGTCCCAATAACCTAGTTAAAATTTCTTTCAATTTTGTACGGAAGAAAATAATTCATCAAGCAATTATTCTTTTACTAAATCTGTCTTTAATCAAAACTTTGAGCCTAACATGCTTTAATACAAACAAGTTTCGTTGGATGTCTTTCTCCACAAATCTTTCCCTTATTTTTCTTTTTACTATAAGAAGAGTCAGGACCTATTATGCGTGTTACATTTCCCTCGATGTCCACCAATATCTCATAACTCTCTTTATTTACCTAAGGTAATGACCTTAATCTCTTAACTTAAGTTATTGTTTCTTACCTCTATTAAATATTCCAAAATCATACATATTTAAATTTATCGCTTAATATCCCAAATTTAAATGTCCATACCGTTAATTATTGACATAAAAACCAACTTTCATATCTGAATATCAAAAATTATTTAATTCTTATCTCATATTTTCATAAATATTATTATCTCCGAATCAAACATTTCATCTTAAGTCGGAAACTTATCTTCGATAAGTAAATTCCAAAATGTAAGTCAACTTATATCAGAGTAGTTTTATTCCCAAAAATATAAGTCAAATTATCTTTGATAGGTATGTTCCCAAAAATATAATTCAACTTATCTCTGTACATTCTCAAAGAAATGTTACACTTCTTTCTTTCATATAATTTAACTATAATATCAGTCCAGCCTACCTTATCATCTCTACATCATCACTGTTCTTTTTCCACTATTTCCATAGGTGCTTCTTCTTCTTTTTCTTCTTCTTCCATGTTTTCCATGACAAGGTGCATATAGTTATGTTGTTCTAGCATTCTATCCATATCACCATGAAGCTTGGCGATGTAACGTTCTTGCTTGCTAGAAATGTCTTCATGTTGATAAAGAGAGCGGTTAGCAAGATCCTTCTCAGTTTCGATCTTTACTATCAACTTTCGATTAGGGGTCGTATCACGTGAGATGGGTTACGTAGTGTTAGGGCGAGCTGGCTCTTTGATCTATCATGGCGATAGGTGAGACGTTGTATATCAGTTTGAAGTACGATCTTAATCTTTACGAGTTCTTGTTCTCTTGTTTTTCTATAGCGACTTGATCCTTAAGGGTTGCAATCTCTCGTGTTTGGGTTTCAATGGTATGTTGACGCTTGCGAAGGACGGATTGAGCACGAGCACGAAGGCATCCGTTGAGGTAAAATTTCAGAATCAAATAAAAGATAGAAAGGCATAAACAATGTTGTAATGGGATTTTCGATACTAAGAATTTGCAGGACGATTGAAGGAAATAGATTTCAAATTTCTCAAAGAATTTTGGAAAGAATGAGAGTTTGTTTCAGAATTTACTAGGCTTTTGCCAAAATTTGACTTCTTCAAATTTTGTCTGTCAAAATCCCAGCGGGATTATGAACCTGGCGGCTCTGATACCACTTAAATGTCACGCCTCGTGTCCGAAGCGTTGGTGACATCCGGCATTGTTTAACAATTTCTTGAAAACAATTAAGCCTCGTATCGAAATGCCAAAAACCAGTCTTTTTCATAATTAAAACATTTTCTTTACATTGACAATAGAATAAAATACATTAGAGTTGCAAATGCGAAAACTGAACAAAAGAAAAATAAAGTCTTGATTTCTTGTATATTTCTCATCGGCTACCATCCTCAGAAGGCTTCTTGTTCCTTCTCATTCAGTTGCTCTTCATTTTAATCTGAAATTTGTAAGGGGTGAGTGTTTTGGGAAACACTCAGCAAGTGGGGGTCGATCGATTTCCAATGATACATATAGAACTTAATCTTTAAAACATTTCTTTAACAAACTTTCAAATCTTAATACTTTTAACTCATCATAACAGAAACGAAACAATTATGACACAGAGGTTATGATACGATTCAGAGCAGTTCAGAAACAGATCAGAACAGTTCAGAATAGAACAGATCGGAACAGACAGAACACTGTTACTCATCTCATTTCCATGGTCAAATTGTCCCTAATATGTTAGTCCTCTAAGGGGTGAGGCCAGTACTCGGTTTTATACCCACCGGTGGGGGCCAGACAGAAATGGTTTTATACCCACCATTGGGGGCCAAACGGAAATGGTTTTATACCCACCATTGGGGGCCAGACAGAATCACAATTCTCGTCCCATTTCAAATTGAATCGTAACAGTGTAACAAAGATTTCAGATTTTTATCGAACAAAACTTATCAGAATTATAGATATCAGAATTTCTGACGGATACAGCGGAATCAACAAATTTCGAAGAACAGAAAGAGCATATAATCGATCGAAATTTTAAAAGACGGACATCATGCTGTTTTCAAAAATGAGGACACACATTCATGCATGTCATAACTTATATATTCAAGATTTAAAAATACAATCGAATATACATATCAAAAACCCACTTACCGATTCTCGTACAAAGTTCCTTTCGAAAATTGAGCAGCACTTCATCGTGACTTTAACAAATGCGATCTTCAATCGAGCAGCACTACGATTATTCCTTCGAGCAGACTGAGACACAATTTTAGCAGCACTTCGACGTAAATTTTGATCGCCTGCACTGCAAGAATTTCCTCCTTCTTCCTTGACTTCGGCCGAGACTTGAGGGGTGAGGAGAGGGCCGAAAATTTGGGAGAGTTTTTGAGGGATTTTTGAAGTGCATTCTTGTATGTGACTTTAGGTGGTATTTATAGAAAATTCTTGCCCCTTCACCTTGCCTTGGTCGACCACTTGGAGCACAAGAAATGCCATGATGGTGTGATTAATTGTAGACCAAAATTCCATGTGTTCTCCAAGTTCAAGACTAGTTATAATGGTGGGTTCAAAAGTTCATGCATCCTTAAATGTCACCTTGATTTTCTAAAGGTCATTTCATGCATCATCAATATTTCCTAGCTCTTAGCTCCTCCCGCAGCTCCTTCATGGGTTAACGCGAAGGTCATTTCTTGCACATTTAATTTTTCCGAACTCTTGGATCAACTTATAGCTCCCTTTTTGGTTTTGTTAGGACAAACATGGTTGAGCTTCTTTGAGCTGGAAGATCGAGCTCATGAGCTAGGGGTTTTCTCCCAAAGAATAAATCAGCTTCCTTGAGCTGAGGGTTTTAGATTTTGAGCTGAGGGTTTCTTGTCCAAGAATCTTGGAGCTTCCTTGAGCTGAGGGTTTTAGCTTGTGAGCTCAGGATTTCCTCTTCCGAGCGACGTACCCTTAATTCTCAAGGTTTTACATTGCCTCTGCTTCTTTTTGAGCTACTTTCCGAGCTTTTTGATGTGCTTTGCTTCGAAAAATCCGGGTTCTCACAGATTTAGTTTTCCATGAGCTTACTTTTGATCAACAATCATATTTGGGAAAATGAAAAATATATTGGAACTTAGAACTTTTATACAAACACACTATATTTTACAATGGGATATAATGATCCTCAAGCTAGCACAAGGCCTCTAATTATAGGCCAAATGAGATAAAGGGTCAAAATTTTTATTAATGCCATGTAGTTGTAATAGTAGTTTTTATCTCCTCGAACTTCAATTTCATGGCCCTTCTTTCAATGCTATGTTCCACGACTTTAATATCCGAATTTGACTCTCCATTTGAATTTTGTAGCTTGAGTTATCATTATTTTACCAACACGTAGAAAACCTGAAAATAAAACATATTTATTAAGATATTTAAATATAAACAAACAATACTAAAATAACATAATTTTATAAATTTTATGAAACTTAAATTTTAAAATACACGTTTTAACATATAATAAATTATTAATTTTAAGTTTAATCACACCTCCACACTATCTTATTACTAGTCCCTTAGTAATAAAATAAAATTTATCAGAAAATCACAACCTAGATTATTTATTTCTTTTATATATTCAAATATACAAACATATTCATTTTTAAAAAAAATCATATATCGATTTATTTTTCGTTTAATATAATAATATAAAATTTGATGTGTTTTTATTATTATTCTTATTTCACATAATATATAAAGTAACAATATATATAATTTTTAAATTTCTAAATTTTTTATAATAATATAGTCAAAAAGATAATTCACACCACCATCATGACATGTATAATAACAAGAATATTATTGTAAAAGACTCAACTACATATATTCTTTCAGGTCAAAATATTTAATGAATAGCTAGTTTTCACTCATGGAGTTAGAATGAATATTAACTCTCATTGAAAAAGGCTAAGTGTTAAAGCAGACAATTAAATAAACTAATATTGAAAACAAAATAGGAAAATTTACAAAGAATAAAATCCTCTTTTTTTGTTTTTTTATCTTTTTTTCTTTTTTTTAATAACGTGGCTGCAAAATTTTACAATAACATAAAATTTTTTTATTCAAACATTCTACCATAAATATCAATATATATATAAAAACATTTATATAACGGATACATCCGACTACCTTTGAAACTTCTCTAGCACAAACATCTATTATACATTTTATATTAGTTGATAAAAAATATATATATATATATATAAATATATAAATTGGTACATATGAAAATTAATTTTTCTTGTAGTCTGTAATTTGAATATAATGAATATTAAAATCTAGTGTATTGTGATTTTCCAATAATTATTAACTAATGCGTCTCAGGTGCATTTTACTGACACCTTACTCGACATTGAATAAAAATAATTATTATAATTACTATATATAAGTATATATTTTTATTTTCATATAATGAAAAAACTAAGAGGAGAAGAAGAAGAAATTATCCATACCTTAAAAAAAACATTAAAACATACCGTTGAACCACAAGTTTAGCATCACACGAATTTTCTTTTCTTACTCTTGGATGTTGGCCAATTAAGTTGAGATAAGAATGGATCTGGTTCATGACTAAATCCTTGCAGTAAATCAATAAGTTCATCTTCACTTGTAGCAGAAACTAACATCCTTCGTGAAGCCAATGAAAGAAATCCCTGTTCCACAACATCATCAAGAAACGATAACAGTTTATCATAATAGTTGTTAATATTTAACAAACCAATTGGCTTATGATGGATATTTAATTGTGCCCAGCAAACAGTATGAAATATTTCCTCTCAAGTACGAAACCTCCTGGCAAAGCAGTGAAAGCATCTGAATGTTCAATCATTTGAGTAATTCGTTCATACACGTTGTCCACTTTCATTTCTTCTCCTATTGTTGGTCCAGTAAGACTGGCTAAGGTAATCGGAATAATGCCTAAGACTTCACTTCCACCTGCATGCGCAACTTTTGCAACTTTTCCCATGAGACCAACTTCACCACCACTATATACCAAATGAATCTTTTTTTTAGCAAGTGTTATGCCAAGCTTTTCTGCTACTTCTTCATAAATTGAATCTTTTCCTGCACTAGATCCACAAAATACACAAATATTTTTTTTATTTTACTTACCGTGGTTGTTGACATGTTTAGAAATATGTTTTCTATAATTGTTAGATCACAACATATGAATTTATAAGCGTACCATGCCAAAATTCAATATTTGAACAGGAAATTATTATTAATAAAAGAAAATAAAAATGAAATAAAATTAAAACACATATATACAGCGTAGTTGTGATTTTGGCTCACATCTTCCTCTGATTTTATGTTCAGTAACGGCTTCAACGCCTTCTATGAGTCGAGGATATGCTTCCCATCCAATTTTCTTATAAATTGGCAAACAAGGTCTTTTAACGTCAGATTCCCAAGACTAAATTGTGTGTGTATATAATAACTTATCAAAATAGATATGTGTTACAACAGTAGGATCTTTGTAAGGCTGATTCCACCGTCCTTATTGATAATCCTCATGTTGAAATTGCCACCATAGTTTAAGAAGTTCATTTTGCACTATTCACTAGAATGCGTATCAAGAACCTCTAGAAAATTATCCAAAGACTCTTTACTCAGAACATTCTTAATGAATAAAATTTTATCTTCTCTATTTATTGATTCATTCCAAATTTTTTGCATTTCCCCTTACAAGTCCACCTTGCACATTTATGACATCCACCTATACGTTTAGCTCTTCGCTTTTTTGCATATGTGCTTTTACCAAATCCTGGCATATGTCTTATTATTATTTCACTTGCTTCCCCAACCAATCGGACTTTTTCTTCAATTATCAAACGAACATCATTCGGTATGCCATAAGATATCATCAACCTTAGTCGCTCACATTTAGCTTTATATGTTTTTTTCAGCGCATTATAAGATACACAAGCAAAATATTTACGAAGATTCATAATACACACATCCATATTATTTTATTTTTATTATTATTATAATATATATATTTCAATTATTTTGGGAAAACTGAAGAAACAGACTTAACAGTCACGGAGTACCGTTATCCGCCGCTTAACCGAGAAATGTACTAGAATTTGCAAAAAAAATGAAAATATCAAACAACTATTGTGGATCATATAAATGCATAAACTCGTCATTAAGAATTTCATTTTCTATAAAAGGCTTAAGTCTTTGCCCATTAACTTTAAACACGTCATTATTTTTAGGATTTTCAATATCAAAAGCACCATGAGGATAAAAAAATTTAACTATAAATGGTCCTAACCACCTCGATCTTAGTTTTCCTGGAAATAAATGCAAACGAGAATTATAAAGTAGAACTTTTTGTCCAATTTCAAATGACTATTTCATAATATTTTTATCGTGAAAGGCTTTAGTTTTATCTTTATAAATCTTTGAATTTTCATATGTATCATTTCTTAATTCTTCAAATTCATTTAATTGCAATTTTCTTAATTTAGATGCATCATCTAAATTAATATTAAATGCTTTAATTGCTCAATAAAATTTATGTTCAAGTTAAACCGGTAAATGACAATGTTTACCAAAACTAACCTATATGGTGACATCCCTAATGATGTTTTAAATGCAGTTCTGTATGCCCATAATGTATCAATTAATCTTAAAGACCAATCTTTTCAATTTGGATTAACTGTTTTTTCTAAAATTTGTTTGATTTCTCTATTTGCAAGTTCAACTTGACCATTACTTTGAGGATGATATGTGGTAGATATTTTATTTGTAACGCCATATTTTCTTAACAAAGAAGAAAATGATTTTTTTATAAAATTACTTCCCCCATCACTAATTATTGCTCTAGGTATTCCAAATCGGCTAAAAATATTTTTTTAAAAAAATTTTATAACAACTTTATGATCATTAGTTCTACATGCAATTGCTTCAATCCATTTTGAAACATAATCAACAGCGACTAAAATGTAGGTAAATCCAAAAGATAATGGAAATTGACCCATAAAATCTATTCCCCAACTATCAAATATTTCAATAATTATGATTGGATTTAAAGGCATCATGTTTCGTTTTGAAATTGATCCCATCTTCTGACAGTTTTCACAAGATTTGCAAAATAAATGCGTATCTTTGAATAAAGACGGCCAATAAAATCCACATTGTAAAATTTTTGTAGCTGTTTTATTGGATAAAAATGACCTCCACATGCTTCAGAATGACAAAAATTTAATAACATTACTTACTTCATTGTCAGGTATGTATCGTCGAAAAATTTGGTCAGGACAATACTTAAACAAGTAAGGATCATCCCAATAAAATTTTTTTACTTATATCAAAAATTTATTCTTATCCTGTGAATTTCAATCAGAAGGCATTTTATTTGTCACAAGAAAATTTACAATGTTAGCAAACCATGGCATAATAGTAGCATAAAACAAATGATCATCTCGAAAATTTTCATTTATTGGTTTTTCATTATGAGATGATTCAATCATTAATCTAGATAAATGATCGGCTACAACATTTTCTTTTCCTTTTTTATCTTTATTTATAATATCAAATTCTTGTAACAATAAGATCGACCGTATTAATCTTGGCTTCGCATCTTGTTTATTTGATAAATATTTTACGACAGAATGATCAGTGTAAACAATAGTAGTAGAGCCAATTAAATAAGATCGAAACTTATCTAATGAAAATACTATTGAAAGTAATTCTTTTTCAGTAGTTGAATAATTTATTTGGGCACTATTTAAGGTTCTACTAGCATAATAGATTGTATAAGGTTTTCCTTCTTTTCTTTGTCCTAACACAGCTCCTATAGCATAATCACTTGCATCACACATTAATTCAAATGGTAAAGACCAATATGGAGGTTGTAAAATAGGTGATGTAATTAAAAGATTAATTATTTTTTTAAAAACATTTTCACATTTCTGAGTCCATTCAAATTGTGTATCTTTTGTTAAAAGATTTGAAATTGGTTTAGATATTATGCTAAAATTTTTTATAAAACTTCGATAAAATCCTGCATGACCCAAGAATGATCGAACTTCTTTGACCGTTTTTGGTGATGTTAAATTAGCAATAACATCAACTTTGGCTTTATCAACTTCAATTCCTTTTTCAGATATCACATGTCCTAAAATAATCCCAGATTTAAACCATATAATGACATTTTTCCCAATTTAAAACAAGATTTTTTTCTTCACATCTTTTTAATACTTCTTCTAGGTTTTTAAGAAAATTTTCAATTGAGTTTCCAAAAACAATTATATCATTCATAAAAACTTCTACAAATTCTTCAATCATATCACTGAAAATACTTAACATGCATCTTTGAAAATTATCCAGAGCATTACATAAACCAAATGGCATTCTTTTAAATGCAAAAGTTCCGAAAGAGCAAGTGAAAGTAGTTTTTTCTTGATCTTCTAATGATATAGGTATTTGATAATACCCCGAATACCCATCAAGAAAACAGTAATAAGAATTACCTGCTACTTTTTCTAGAATTTGATCTAAAAATGGTAGTGGGAAATGATCTTTTCTAGTTGCATCATTTAATTTTCTATAATCAATATACATACGCCAACTAGATGGAATCATAGTTTGTAATAACTCTCCCTTTTCATTTTTTATAACAGTGATGCCTGATGTTTTAGGTACTACTTGTGTTGGGCTTACCCATTTACTATCTGAGATTGGATAATAATTCCGGCATCTAATAATTTTAATACTTAATTCTTAACAACTTCCTTCATATGTGGATTTAACCTTCTTTGTGGTTGTTGATATGTTTTAGCATTTTCTTTCAAGTGAATTCTACGTGTGAAAATTAAAGGATTTATACCTTTTATATCTTTCAAAGTCCATCCAATTGCATTTTTATATTTTTCTAGTAATTTAATTAAATCTTCTTCTTGATTTGATAGAAGAGTGGAAGAAATTACAACAGAAAATGTTTTATTTTCACCAAGATATACATATTTCAATTCTAATGGTTAAAATTTTAATTCAAGTTTTGTATCATCATCTTCTTTAACATTATTTTGAGACTCAAAACTTTCCATTGAAAAAACTTCTAATTATTGATTTTCTTCTTGTATATTTTCTTCCACAATTGTTTCAATTTCATTATCATATTCCTTTTCATTTATACTTGGTTGTTTACATAAATTGAACACATTAAGTTCTAGAGTCATATTTCCAAAAGACAATTTCATTATTCTATTTCGACAATTAATTAAAGCAATTGAAGTTGCTAGAAATGGTCGTCCCAATATTACTGGAATTTCATCATGTACTTCTATTGATTGTGTATCCAAGACAATAAAATCTACAGGATATATGAATTTACCAACTTGAATCAACACATCTTCTACAATACCTCTAGGTATTTTGATTGACCTATCCGCCAGTAAGAGAGTAACAGAAGTGGGTTTTAATTCTCCTAAATTAAGTTTTTCATAAACTGAATAAGGAAGTAAATTCACACTTGCTCCCAAATCTAACAAAGCTTTTTTAATTTTATTTTCTCCAATAATACATGAATTTTTTGAACAACCAGGATCTTTATATTTTAAATTAGAATTGTTTTGAAGAATAGAACTTACTTGTTCGGCCAAAAATGCTTTCTTCTTCACATGCAATTTTCTCTTCACAGTACATAAGTCTTTTAAAAATTTTGCATAGGAAGGTACTTGTTTAATAGCATCTAATAATGGAATATTTATCTTTACTTGTTTAAAAACTTCATAGATATCAGAATCACTTTTTTGTTTTTTATGATTTGTTAATGCATGAGGAAATGGTGGAGGTTTATTTGACTCATTTACTATTTTTGATGATTTAACATTCACCATATTATTCTTAGAATTTAAGGTACCATCATTCTCAAAAGTATCAGGATTATCATCCTTACTCTTTGAATTTAAATGATACTTGTTTTCATTGCTATATGGATCATTAACTATTTTACCACTTCTAAGGGTAATAATAGATTTTATTTGATCAATTTTATCATTATTTAATTCTTGATTTTGAGTTTTAGGATTAGGTTGAGGTTGAGATGAAAATTTTTCTTTTTCATGAATATTAAGTGCATATGAAAATTTTGCAAGAGTTTCTTTCAAATCACCAATAGATTGACTGTTTTGAATATTGATAGACTCTTGCTTTTGGATAAACACATGAATTATATCTTCAAAGTTTTTCTTGGAGGTGTAACATATGGAATATAACCTTGATGATTTTGGTTATGTTGTTGTGAATGTTGTGCATTATTATGATTCCTCCAACTAAAATTAGGATGATTTTTCCATCCAAGATTATTTGATTGTGAATAAAGATCTAATATTGGTTTTTTATAATTGTTAACATAATTTGCTTGCTGATGGAGACATTCTTTAAATGAAGGTAATGTTGGACAATGTTTTGTAGAATGATCATGTGTATCACATTTATGCAAACAATTTCTTGAATACTTTTTAATTGACCATTCTTTTTCATTTTTAATGACTCAATTTTTCTTGCTAAAGATGCAAGTTTAGCTTGAATATATAGATACCACACCCATTTGTTGAATTATTGATTTTAGTTGTTGGTGGTTCTATTGTGCCTATATTATCCCAATTTTGAGCATTTTCTGCTAATGAATCCAAATACTCCATAGCTTCATTTGGGTTTTCATCTTCAAAAGTTCCATTACACATGAATTCTATCATTTGCCTATCTTTAGGTATAAGACCTTCATAAAAGTGAGAAACTGTAAGGCCCGAGAATTTGATTACCGTAATCTGAGATTAATCTGAAATGATTTGGCAATAATTAATACGATTATTGATTTTTAATCGAGATAATTACGAAAGGGCTAACCGAGACATGAAATAAGATAGCGTGTGAAAATGGATGTGCGAGGACCGCAGCATCGGCGCACATGCGCGACCAGATGCGCGCACATGCGCCAAACAGGCAGAAGACCTCGCGCATATGCGCGGAAGATGTCGCGCATATGCGCGAAGCCTATGCGAGTGACTCCAGAGAGTCTCGCGTATATGCGCGGAGATGAGTCGCGCATATGCGCGAGGTGATGTGCAGGATATATGCGGAGACAGTAGGTCTCGCGCATATGCGCGATGTCAGTGCGCGCATATGCGCGAGTAGTCCAGGAGCCGGACAGTTCTTCCGGCGCATATGCGCGGATTTTGGGCGCGCATATGCGCGTGGCATGCAAAACGTAAGATTGCCACTTGGCTTATTGCATGAACGTGTATATATATATATATATATATACATACAAACTTTAATCTTCAGAAGAAATCGAGAGAGAAGCGAGGAAATTGCCAAAAATCCTTATGCCTTTTGTGAAAGATCCGTCCGTCTGATTTTGAATCCGACTTCGGTACCGAGTTCCTAGCGACGCAGGCTACAACTGGACGTAAGTTTTGTTACGTTTAGACATGTTCTGAAATTATGATGTTGTCAGAATTAAATGGAATTCATATATGATGTTCTTGACATGTTAGACATCATAAAATCGAAGTCAGATTAAAGAATAGACTGTTTATGAAATTGTTATGAATTTCAGAGTTGATTTAGTTGAGATTCTATATCAGAATTGTGTTATTATTCAGATTATTAGTTGTACTGATACTGGTTATGAATTCTGGTATTATATATGTGATGTTGAGATAGACGGGGTTATCGTGACTGTATTGTTATGCCGTCGAAACATCAGTAGATTGATATTGATCAGATTCAGTATTGATTGAGATTGATCAGATTCAGTAATGATTTCGATTGTATCGTGATATCATTGATATGAATTAGATTGTACCTTGTTCAGATATGGATCAGATTATATACCGATTTGAGTATTGATCAGAACAGGTCTTGAATTGAGTTATATACTGATATGGTATTTATATGATTGTCATTATCAGATTTGGATATGGACAGATTGGGATACGAGACTTCGTCTTCATCAGATCGTGAAGAGAAAGGTATAAATAGATGTTGATTCGGGATTGCACAACTCGAGTTAGGTTTGACTTGAGTTTCCCAAAATCACATACTTTATTTTATTGCATTGATATTTGCAGATTATCAGATTGATATGTTTAGTCTATTGAATTATAGCAGAGCCAGAGTTTGAGTCTAGGGCAGATCAGCCTAGCTAGGGCAGAACCGCCGAGTCTTTGTCAGAACCGCGTAGACTCTAGACTTACGGTGTATCGATGAGCTTAGATGTAGATCGACGTCTATTGTAGACATTCGATACAGCATACCAAAGTCTAAATTAGATCGGGATCCCTAGATTAGAATAAGAGATGAGTTGAGTCTTAGATATCGAGACTAGAACTTGATTTACAGATCCGTATTGATTTATGTTTCGTAGATTACGATTCATGTTTTATTTACGGATTGGTATTGATACATGTTATTGACTATGCTACATGTGATAAGATATAATTCATGCTTTTATGTTAATTCAGTTAACTGCATGTATACATTATTTATACTGGGATTTATTCTCACCGGAGTATCCGGCTGTTGTCTTGTTTGTATGTGTGCATGACAACAGGTGGGGCAGGATCAGGGTCAAGAGGATGATGAGAGATCGAGATTAGAGTGGTGATTCCGGACTTGGATGTAGACTCGGTTTAATACTAGAAATTAGTAGTTGAACCTTAGACTAGTTTGAATAATTGTTGTACATTATTGTACTTTTATACTGAGATGTATAATAGTTAAATTCCATTACGTTCCGCACTTATGTTTAAAAAGAAAATTTTTTTGAGACCCTGTTTATCTTAATTGATAATTAAATCCCAAAGAGGATTAAGAAGATGATTAGCGTCCGGGTCCCCACAGAAACTATTCTTCATTTTTCAAAACCATGATGTGGGCATGTATTAAGTAATTCTTTTTATCTATCACAACATTGATAAAATGTTTCTCCTTGTTTTTGAGAAAAATTTGTAATTTGTCTTTTAAAAAAGTTTGTTCTATGGAAAGGAATTTTTTTTGAGAAATTGTTGTTGCATTTCTGCCCATGATCTTATTGAACTTGATCTTAAATTTTGTAGCCATGTTTTAGCTTTATCTTTTAAAGAAAAAGGGAAAAGCTTTAATCGAACTATATCCATGCTACAATTTTGATCATTATAAGTGTTACAAACTTCCTCAAATTCTCTAAGATGTAAATATGGATTTTCAGAATCTAAGCCATGAAAATTTGGTAAAAGTTGAATAATTTGAGGTTTAAAGTTGAAATTAGATGCATCAGAAGGAAAAACTAAAAAAAAAATGAGGCAGTAGTTCTAATAGGGTTCATATGGTGCCTAAATGTTCTTAATTGCTCATGTTCTTGATTATTCTTATTATTATTATTATTATTATTAATATATTATTATTATTATTATTATCTTGATTATTTGAATTATCATCCATGTTTAAATTATTTTCAGATACTCGAATAAGTCTACAACATTTTTTACAACTCCAAAACGCATACAAGTAAAAACAACAAAATACTTATAAATAAAACATAAATAACAAATATAGACTTAATTTATACCTCCCCGGAAACGGCGTCAAAAACTTGCTACTTCTTAAATTAAAATTCACCCACGTGTAGGTTGTCTGCAAGTAATATATTTCGTGAGTACGAGATCGATCCACAGAGAGGTTATTTTAAGTTTAAATTTATTAATTTATAAATTACCAAATTCAAGAATGAAGTTTACAAATTATAAATTTGTCAAGACTCAAAGATTTATTCTTGGTTTATGTAATATTTTTAACTAAAATTAAAACAAAGGAAATCACCATAATTAATGGTTCCAAGAAAATTAAATATTTAAATACACACATAATATAATATAGTTCCCACTATAGAAAATACCGAATTAACCGATATTTTATATATGGTACCTATGATTATATATATAACTATAAAAATATATAATTGCATAAAGTAAATGTTAAATTAAATCATTATATTTCATTTAGAACAACCGACAGAGCCACGCTATTGCCTAAATGAAATATATGATTTAATAAATTAGTTGCGATAAAGTAAAAGTTAGTTGCGGAAAAGTAAAAGTTAAATGCGAAAAATAAAACTTAGTTGCGATAAAGTAAAAGTTAGTTGCAGTAAAGTAAAAGTTAGATGCGAAAAGTAAAAGTTTGTTGCGATAAAGTAAATGTTAGATTGTTAGATGTTAGTATTAAATCATAATATTGAATTTAGAACAATCGGCAGAGCAACGCTATCGTCTAAATGAAATATATGATCTAATTATATATATATATAATATAACAATAATAATAATTGATAAAATATTTATTGTATCAAAATAAAACAACAAATCAAGATAACCACTTCAATGGTATCAAGCATTTGATGTAAACTGATAACAACAAATAATTCATTTTTATACCTACAATAAAAAGAAGTTAGCTAAATGAAATGAAATAAAGAAAGAATATACAAAATATAAACAATCTTACTTCACTAAGAATTCATCCTCTTCACCTTGACATAATAGATTTAGTTTTCCATGAGCTTACTTTTGATCAACACTCATATTTGGGAAAATGAAAAATATATTAGAACTTAGAACTTTTATACAAACACACTATATTTTACAATTGGATATAATGATCCTCAAGCTAGCACAAGGCCTCTATTTATAGGCCAACTGAGAGAAATGGTAAAAATTTTTTATTAATACCATGTAGTTGTAATAGTAATTTTTGTCTCCTCCAACTTCAATTCCATGGACCTTCTTTCAATGCTACGTTCCACGACATTAATCTTCGAATTTGACTCTCCATTTGAATTTTTTAGCTTGAGTTATCATTATTTTACCAACACGTAGAAAACCTGAAAATATAACATATTTAGTAAGATATTTAAATATAAACAAATAATACTAAAATAACATAATTTTATAATTTTTATGAAACTTAAATTTTAAAATGCAGGTTTTAACATATAATAAATTATTAATTTTAAGTTTCATCACAACCCCTCCTTGGCCGACCCCTTGATTCACAAGAAAATAATTTATTGTAGTTAAAAATTTATACAAGTATCAAAGGTCAGCTTGGTTTTCTATAGGGACGATTCTTGCACAATAAATTGGTCCAAGGCTCCTAGCTCTTCCCTTAGCTCCCTTTCTTGGTTAACTCAATGGTCATCTCTTGCACAATAAGTTTGTCCAAACCTTTAGCTCCTTTAACTCCTTCCTTGGTTAATTCAATGGTCATCTCTTGCACAATAACTTTGTCCAAACCTTTATCTCCTTTAGCTCCTCTTCTGGGTTTAACTCAATGGTCATAAATATGTCCAATCCTTTAGCTCTTCTCCTAGCTCCATTTTTGGTTCTTTTAGGACAAAAAAAAAAAAAAAACATCTTCCTTGAGCTGAAATCTTGAGTTCATGAGCTGGGGTTTTAGTCCTCGGACGATGACTCTTCCATTGTTGCGTTTTCTTATAGTATAGATCCCTTTCTTAGCTAGTCTTCGAGCTTTAAAGTTACTTTCTCGAGCAATGTTAGCTGAAAAATATAAGTTTATAGTTGAGTTTTATAACTAAGCTTAATGTTTTGAACTTCATTTTAAGTTTTATTACTTACATGTTTTGGTTTGAAATTCCGGATCCTCACGATTTCGACTCATATTATCGAGAGAACTTATGTCGACCGTCCATTAATGTTCAACATCGATGGATAAGGCTTGACATGTAAAGATGAACTGTAACGTACCGTAGTTTTAAACTATTTAAAATTTGCGAAAAAATAAAAATTTTCTTAAATACAAATAAACTTACAAATTTGCATTGAAATAACTTGCTCATCTACAAACATTTGCAATAAAACAACCACAACCAAGTTTCCAAAAAGTAATAATCGTTTAAACATCATAAACCACTTCATAAAAAAAATCAGAGTATCAAAATTGTCATGCATGAAATCTTAAAACATTTGCGGTCCTCGTGTTTAGCCTCATGCGCAGTCCAAGCCAGCTCATTGGTCCCCACCCCTCGTGTAACGCCCCGAAAATTTTAAAGTCCACGCGAACCACATGCATGCAAATTATTAAATTATCCTGTATTTTAATTAATTGTTTTAATTGCATCAATTAATTATGTTGTGCATATTTGCATGTTTAAAATATATTTTTCTACATTATTGCATTAAAATATATTTTTTAAAGGTTATTCGAGTTGCGATCGAGGAACGGAGACCGATGGTTGAAAAATAGAAAATGTTTTTATTGGATAATTGTTTTTAATTATTTAAAATATGTGTGATGTTTTTTATTATTTTTGAAAATAAGGGGTTTTGAGGTGAATTTATACGCCGGGACGTAATTTTTATCGGTGTTAGATTTTTAACAAAAATGCAAACGTTTTTGCAACCCGGCTAATAAATTCACAAACTTCTTTAAGCAAAATTATTTTAAATATTTTAATTAATTACTAATGGGCTAAGTAGGCTTAATTAAGTTGTTAATGGGCCTAAACTAGCAATTAGAATTTAATTAGGATTTTAAGCGTTATTTAAAAGCTAAAACCTACCCCAACCAATCATTGTCACGGCCACACACCCACAAACAAATCAAACTCTCCCCTTACAAAATTCTTCACGGCACACACACAATTTTGAAAAGGAATTTTCGAAGGTTGCAAAGAAAAATTCAAGCCAAGGATCTTCGGGTCATCGTTCTTCAATCGTCAACGAATAATCGTGCGTTAAATACGCAAAGGCACGCCATATTCTTTCTTTCAAACATCTATCACACCATAGTATTTTATTTAATTGAATTTGCATGAAAAACAAGTGCATCATGAAACAATTTTCGTTTTTGTGGCATATGTCAATTTTAAAGCTTGTATTTTCATCCAAAATCATGTTTAATATGATATAAAGGGGCTGCCATGATTAGGATAGGGTTGAGGGTTGATTTTACATGTTTTAGAGAGTCCCAATTTACCCCAATAGGCTGGAAACGTGAATAAGGACAAGCTGGATGCCATCGGGTAGCATGGGGTTTGAGGGTTATGGACTTGGATGCTTGGCTTGGCTTTGGTTGGGACCAGGGCTTGGCTAGGGTCCTTGAAGGGTCGGGGGCAGGGTCCTAGCCATGCTAGGACCCGAGTTATGAGGGCTGGGAGGAGTCCTCTAGGACTCCACCCGAGAGCTTTAGGGAGAGTAGCGCAGGTTGCAGAAGTGGTGCAGGGAGAGATGGCTCGGCCAGGGGGTTTGGGCTGGGCTAGGCTGGGTCCTTAGGGTCCCATGAGAGTGCTCTAGGGTCTGGGCAGGGGCTGGGGCGGCTCGGGTTGCTGCTGGCTCGAGAGGAACGTGAGAAGCAAGGGAGCACCATAAACACACGTAAGTTGCTGTCATGTAGTCCAGTGGTTCGCAGCTCGGGTTCTAGGGGCTGGGTTGGTCTGGGTCGAGTCTGGGCGTTGTCCAGGGTTGGTGAGGGTCCTAGGTGATCGTTGGTTAGGTGGATAGAGGAGTCCTAGTTGGCTAGGAGTCTTGGTAAGGTGGTAAGTGTCACGCACAAAACATGCAGATTTTGGGTTCAGTTTCAGGAAGGTTTTTGAGCGGGCCAAGGCTGGTTTTTCGGGCTGGGCTTACACAGTAGGGTCCCTAGATGGGTTGGCTAGGTTTTGGTTCAAGGTGGCTCGGGCGTGGCTCGGGTAAATTAGGAGATGGCTCGGTGTGTTCGTCGAAGGGTCAAAAACGAGATTTTAAAGAAAAAAATTGAATCCATGGGTCCATGGGGGTGGCTCATGACTTGGAAGGGTAGAATAAATCTTAAAAATGCTATGTTTAAAATTTGGGATCAAAATAATGAGTTTTGGATTTATTCGGGATTTAATCGCCACATGAAACACTAATTAAATAACTAATTGAAACACCTAGTTTTATGCCTTATAAAATTATGAAAAATTAGTGTTAAGCTTAAATAATTATTAGAAGTCTAAGTTTTCAATTTGGGAATTTTATATTAAGATTTGTTTTAATTCGGGATTAAAACGCATTAATACGTTATATTTAAATATTAATTTAAAAGTCGTCGAATTAAGCTAAATAAAAATATGAAAAAATTCATGTAGGCTTAAATAATTATTTGGGACATGTTAGAGAAGAAATTTAGAAAATTTCAAAAACGGGAAATTTTATGTCTAGGGGTAAAACGGTCATTTTACACCTAAAAATTAGTAAACGTCATGGCAGTGCCCTATTTGCTGTTGAATATGCTAATATGATTATTTCACATGTTTATGAATTTTTATACGTTGATATATGATTTTTAAAATGTTCATGGATGTTTATGATTTTTAATATGTTAAGTTATGATTTTTAAATGTCTATGATTTTTTTTTATGATTTAAATTGGACATTTAAAAGATATGTTGCATGCTTGGTTTCAAAATAAAAATGATATTATATGCATATTTTTATAAGTGATGGAAATACGACATGTTGAAGGATGTGAAGGGATTGTGAATACTGAATATGTTGGAAATATCGTGAGGGTTATGGTCCCAGTGGGAGCCCGACGATCGTGTTTCCTTGGATACGGATATGAATACGAATACGAATATGATGAATATGATTGGAGATGTCGTGAGGGAAGAAGGCCCCAAAGGGAGCCCATTTAGGGGAAAAGGCCCCAGAGGGAGCCCCGACGATCGTATTTCCAATGCCATGATATGTTAATACGTAGGCCAGGGCCCAGTTGACCGGTGAGAGTGTTGCTGGTGTCCCCCGCCGCCCAGTACTGTGGTTTCTTTAGATGGATCCATCGCCCAATACGATCAAGAATACGAGTCACAATCACGATCTGAATTCAACAAACACGAACATGAACATGAATATGAATATGAATATGGACACGAATATGGATATGAATATGAATATGTTTATGTTTATATGAAAATATTTTTATGAAAATTTTTTTATGCATCATGAAAATATTTACGAAAATGTTTAAGTTTATGCATCTTCATGAAAACGATATTTTAAGTACAAATATTTTTTCACCGTTATATGTTGACTGTATTACGTATTACTCGTTATAAAGATTATGGTGTGTTGAGTCTTTAGACTCACTAGGTGTGATGGATGCAGGTGGTATTGAGGGAGGACTTGATGAGTGATTTGACTGGGCTGAAGGCGCACACAACCCGAGGACCAACGCTTCTATTTTTTCCGCATTATGACTTTTGACTCATGCTTTATGATTAAAGATTTTTAAGATTATTTATTTATGCATTTGAGAGATTTTTGAGAGGTTTAGTATGGGCTACTCTTTTCAAATTATTGCTTTTTAGGTTTGGTAAAATGTTTGACGATTTTATGCTTTAAAATATTTTCATTTGGATTTTTAAATAGCAGTTGGATGTTTATTTTTAAAAATGATGTCAAAAATATTTTATGGATTGGACGATGCTAAGTGAGGTTTTGAAAAAAAAAATTTCTAGTACTTTTAAAGCAATAAAAAGGGCAGGACGTTTCACCTCGTCTCCTCAAAGTCATCATCACTTGCATCGATCAAGTCTAGTGAGTCTATAGACTCAGCATGTATAAACTGGAAATAACAATTAATACGTAATAAAACCACATGCATCTTTAAAATAGAGCGTACATACTTGAAACTTGAACGTAATAACATAAACATTCTTGAAACTTGAACGCAATAGAATAAACGTAGACTGCCATCATCATAAAGCTTTTCTTAAACTTACTTGCATCATACATACTTGAACATACATAACATCATTTTGTGTAGAGATATGTTTCAAAGCAAGTGACCCGTACATAAATGTGCCTGATCAGACTAAACCAAAGTACTGGGCTGGCAGGGATATCCACTACCACATACATAAGATCCCCGTTCATACTTTATCGGGTGGATTGGTACCTGGTCATACTTTACCGCTTTCCAATCCTGATCAAAACCCGGTCATACTTTACCGGGGGTGAGAGGGCCTCGGCCACGTTCACCGACTTCCAAAACCGTTCATAATTTGGTCACAAGACATTTAGTCTACCTCAAAAACTTAAAAGTATTTTCTTTTGCACGTCGAACATACTTACTTGGCGTTGATGGATTCGTTGGATCTCGCTTGGGGCCACTGCTGCACATACTAACATGAGTTCGAACCCTTATTTTTCATAACTTAGGCGTAGGTGCTCGTGCTCACCAACGAAGTAAATAAATAGCTTATGACATTCTAGATCACTCGGGATTTGATCTCGTTTAATCATCGTACTAAACCATGACATAAAACCCCAAAGCAAATCCTATAGTTTATATTCATAATCACAAAACAAATCCTATATTTTATATTCATAAAAATTAAAAAAAAATTTAAAAAGGGTTACACGGACCTCGTGCAAGGGTCCGGGTAGGGATCCAGGTAGGTGCTGGAAATTCGAATTTTTAAGGAAAAAGTGCACGGACACCGTGCCAGGGTCCGGCTACGGGTCCGTGTAGGTGTTGGAAACGCGAACTAACGGGAAAACACTAGTCCCAAGGCTTATTCCTCCTAACTCGATCATACGGACCATGAACCATTGCCTCGAGTCCCATCCTAGGAAGCTATGACACTTAATAAAACTCACACAAACACCCCAAAACAACTACGCATCACAAACGACGCAACCCAATCCGTGAACACGACATTTGACCCCATATCAATTCCTACGACTTCTAATTCAACCGAGTGCCTAACGACACGAAACGAAACGAAACACCAAAAATCATCCCAACATCATTCTCCATGTACTTAAACGCAGCAGCGATCACCCGTCGATCCCCAACGAAGCCTTCAACAATAAAACTTTAAGAACACATCAAGAACGCATTTTCAGAAAAACACAGTTTGAGCAGCTCCACAAAAACGATCAAAACTGTAGAACCCGTAAATCAGTAGACGTATAAGCCATGCATAATTCTAGATTTTTAAATTTAATTGACTTCATTGCATGATTATTTTAAATGCATTTGTTTGAAGTTAATTATTTATTATTTCAGTTCAGTAGATTGATTTTTAGCATTTCAGTATTTTCAGTGAGGCCGGACCGGAGTTGGAGTTTTGAGATAGAATTTAAGATTTGAGAAATATTTCCAGAAGTTAATTTAGCTAGTAACTAAGTTCATTTAAGTTAGAAAGGAAGGTTTGAAGATTTAATTTAATTATTTGAGGTGATTAAGAAATGAACTCATTTAAGTTATTAAATTAAGGGGTTAGCTCACTAAATTATTTAAAGGATTAGTAAGGCTTTCAAGGATTATTAGTTGACTAGATAATCAATATTTCCCTTTATTTTATCATGCATTTTTCGGCCACCCTTAGTGCTAGAAGATTCATTTTCCAACTCACCAACTTTGACCAATTCTTTGCATGTAATTAGTAGGATAATTCTAGGATTTTTGGGAGCACAATTTAATTAAATAAATGGACATATTCTAGTCTAGAATCAAGCTAAATTTCGGCCACCACCTCCTAGAACCATCCACCAACTCATTTGATATCAATTCAAAATTCAAATTCAAAAGGGGAGTGGACTTGGTCTTGATATGATCCTATTTTTGTGCACCCTTCTCCTCACCTTCATAACCATCACTCCCCCCTCCACCTCCACCGAAAATAAGACCCCTTTTCAGTAGAAAAAACGTGGATAGCAGCTAGGGAGAAAGGGAGAAAAATCGAGAGCCAAGAAAGGTAGAGAAGCAAGCCACTCCGTCTCCTCCGCGCCGTCTCGTCTCTTCTTTTCGTTTTCTTTCGAAACGAAACCAGGCATGTCTAGATTTCTTTCAAACCTCAATCAAGTCATATTATCATTTATTTTTCAGTACATGATCATGTTTTAGCAAGTAAAAATCGAGATCCATGTCAAAACATTTTGAAACAACACATGCAGAATTTTCGAATTCCTTGGCAAGCTTCACGGTTTCTTTTGTTTTGTGAGTTTCAGGTATTGGATCGACTCCAGGCTCCCAAGGCGGCATATATACATGTATTAGGATGCATTAGGACCATTTTGGTCCATTCAAACCAGCCCCATACTTGCTGGAAAACCGAAATGACAGCAAGTTCCCCATAAGTGCAGAAATGTGATTCGAAATTTCAGTTTTGTGTCAAGGGTTGTGGATCTGATCTTGGCTGCCCCAAGGGCCTTTAGCCATGGTTGGATCACTTCCCTAGCATGTCTAAGACGTGACTAAGTCGCCCTTTTGGTGGCTTGGTCCATGGCTCACCGGTTTTAAAAAAATCAACAAGAACAGCCCCTTTCCCCATTCGGCCCTTCCATTTTTCAGCATATGGTTCGTTTCTTTTGTGGCTTGGTGTGGATCTGGGTTGGCCTATGGCCCTTAGCCACGGTTCATATCATGCTCCTAGATGTCTAGATCGTGCCATGGTCAATCAAATGGCCACTGGAACGATGCAAGACATCGATCATAGCATAAACACTACACACGCATACACGTTGCTCTCGGTTGGACCCTTCGGTTAAGATTTGGTGTGATGCGGATTGTGGCTGGCCTAGGGCCCTTAGCCATGGTTCAAATCATTCCTTGGGATGTTGGTAAGAGTCTCTGGTCGGTGGTTCACGCCCCTAATGGCCGATAGTCTCGAAACCAATGCAAGTCTTGTAGTGCGCAGCTGCTGTATTTTTTTTGACAGCAAGTATGCTGCTGTTCAGAAGCGTTGTTTGAGTTCTTGGTTGGCTTTTAGCCCATGGCCTTGGACCGGTCAGTGCCTCATTGAGTTGGGAAGGTCATGTTTTTGACCGTTCGTCATTTGGATCATTTTTGAGGTCATACGAGAATTTACGGTGCAATGTGCCAAATTGACTCTCGAAAGAGCGTTTCGTGTTTTGGCCTCCATTTCACCTAGATTTCGACCCTATCATTTTAGGAACATTATTTTATGATTTTTCAGCGTATTTTAATCATGACTATACGTCGGTTCAGTGTCGGTTCAGGTTGGCTCAGAGTCATGATTAAATGCGAAGTCATTAGGCGTCATAGTCGCATCTTTTGAACGTAAATTGCATAGTTGGTCATGTTTAAGCTATTGCATATTTTTCATGGCACAGTTAGGTTGCAGCGAGCCTGGGAACGATCCAATCCAATCCAGTTGGTAAAATTACAGGAATTTTCATTATGCCAGTTAATTATTTTACGTGCATTAAATAGAAAATGATTATTTTTGAGATTTATGCGATATGGCTTGTGGTTCATTCACTATGTGGGAGTGTTATTTTATACGGTCGTCAGTGACCGATCAGTTCAGTATGGTACCACCCGGTCGCCAGTGACCGGCCAGCTCAGTTCAGTTTCAGCCTCCCCGGTAGCCAGTTACCGATCAGTTCAGCTTAGTGCAGTGGCCACAGGCGTAAAACATAATCTCAACAGAAAATTTTATCAGTTATTTCAGTACAGGCTCCAAGGAGCAAATATTTTTACAGTGACTTCCAGTTCAGTTATGCACGTATTATAATTGCTCAGTACAGATTATTTTCAGTATGCCTCAGGACAGGATATTTTATCACATGTATATTTTAAATTCAGATTTTTACTCGTTACCTGCGATTTATGCATGCTGAGTCTTTAGGCTCACTAGACTTGATTGTTGTAGGTACTGATGAGGCCAGGGCCGAGGGCGGGGACCAGTGAGCCAGCTTGGGTCGGCAGTAGTGGCACCCGAGGACCTCAGTGCAGCAGTTGTTATGTTTTTCCGCAAACAATTTTATCAGTTGTTGGATATTTTTAAATTGTCATTTTTGGCAAACTTTATTTTCTTCCGCTGCAATTATTTTGAAATATTGAACTTGTTTCACCAGTGATTTTATGAGCGAGGCCATCAAGTTCTTTTTTAAAAAAAAAAAAAAAAATTTTTAATTTTCCGCAAATTTTCAAGCAAGTAGTTCGAGGGCCTTTGCAACAACTCTCTCATTTCTTATCCAAATATTTCTAATTTATTGTCAAATCGAAGGTATCAAAAAGTTCAACCTTTTATATGTTGAAAGTTTCTCCAGAAAATTGACCAAAAAGTCGCAGTATTTAAAATGACACCAAATTTTGAGTTTTCAGATCTAAAATCGTTTCAAAACCGATCCAACAAATTTTTGCTCAAACTTTTTACAACATACATGGATTTTACGCACAATAAACATAAGAACATATAATATAACAAGATCGATGTAGAAACAAAAGATTATACATGCCTTTAATCTTTAAAGTTACCGAAACGACGACACCGAAGCGGGAAGGATGCGGGGATTGATCCGGGACGAACGTGACACGATTTCTCTTGAAGAAAAGGGCGAGAATTTCTGAAATCTTTGAAGGGAGGGGCGAATTCTGAGTTTTCTTTATGAACCCTAGGTTTTTACCTCTCATAATCTGAAATAGAAGTGCAAAAATTGTGTGTGTGTTTTACGTGAGTGTGTGTGTGGGAAAAAGGGTGTGTGCGTGTGTTTGGGTAATTAGGGGGAAAGTTATTTCTTAATTACACAACAAAGAATGTTAATTAAAATACTAATTGAAATATTAACCCACCTTTAACTTCTAATAAAATTCTCTAATTTAAAATAAAATGCACAAGTACGAAATCTTTAAAAGTTTAAAATCATGAAATCACCTAATAGTTAAATTAGGCTTTAAATTGCTAAAAATTAAATAAATCTTTTAAAATGCCCCAACCCTAACTTAAAATAAAGTACCACTTTTTAAAATTGCCAAAATCGGTGCCAGTCTCATTTCCTCTATCCCGCATCGAATAATCGCCTGAAACATAAAACTAAAGAAAACATTTAACGTGCACCACAAAAACTTAAATAATTAAAAATAATGCAAATTAAATAGATCATGCATCGCTATAAATCATTTTAAACTTAAATTAATAATTTAACAATTAAATAAATGCATTTTACGTGTACTGATTTTGGGCTCTACAGTTCCTCCCCCACTTAAATAAATTTCGTCCTCGAAATTAAATCTTATCAAAAAATTCCGGATAGCGACTTCTCATATCTGCTTCTGTCTTCCAAGTGGCCTCCTCCACTGCTTGATTCAGCCATCGAACTTTGACCAGCTTGTTCACCTTGTTCCGAAGTCTCCGCTCCTGTCTGTCTAGGATTTGGACAGGTCTTTCCTCATACGACAGATCTGGAGCAATCTATAATGGCTCATAGCTCAAAACATGCGAAGAATTCGCTAAGTACTTCCTCATTATCGAGACGTGGAACACATTATGTACACCGTCCAGATTCGGCGGTAGGGCTACACGATAGGCTAGTGTCCCAACTCTGTCAAGAATCTCGAACGGCCCAATAAATCTCGGTCTAAGCTTGCCTCTTTTCCCAAATCTCATAACACCCTTCATGGGTGCTATCTTCACGAAAACGTGATCACCTACGCCAAACTCGAGATCCCTTCTCCTCTTGTCAGCATAGCTCTTTTGACAATTCTGGGCGGTCTACATCCTGTCTCGGATCTTGACCACCACATCTGTGGTCTGCTGAACGATCTCTGGACCAAGTTCTGACCTCTCACCGACTTCGTCCCAATGAATCGACGATCTGCACTTCCTTCCATACAATGCCTCGTAGAGAGCCATACCCTATAGATGATTGAAAACTGTTGTCGTAGGTAAACTCCACAAGAGGTAGCTTCGATTCCCAATTTCCATGGAAATCGATCACACAGGCTCGCAAAAAATCCTCCAAAATCTGAATCACTCGCTTAGACTGGCCATCTGTCTGAGGGTGGAAAGCTGTACTGAATAGCAACTTCGTCCCCATGGCTGCGTGAAAACTCTTCCAGAAGGATGAAGTAAACCTCGGGTCCCTCTCGGACACAATAGAAACTGGGATCCCGTGCAATCTAATTATCTCCCTGATATAGAGCTCCGCATAATGCGTCATGGAGAAAATCATCTTCACTGGCAAGAAGTGTGCCGACTTGGTAAGTCGATCCACTATAGCATTGGATCCTCTGACTGAACTCGGCAAACCAACAACGAAATTCATGGTGATATTCTCCCATTTCCACTAGGGGATAGAGAGTGGCTTGAGCATTCCTGCTGACCTCTGATGCTCTGCCTTCACTTGTTGACAAGTGGGGCATTCAGACACAAATCTGCAAATGTCACGCTTCATACCTTGCCACCAATGCAGGATCTGAAAATCCTTGTACATCTTAGTACCTTCTAGGTGGATGGAATACGGAGATGTATGTGCCTCTGTCAGAATATCCTCTCTGATCGAATCAACACTAGGCACCCACATTCTACCTTTGTACCTCAAAATACCATCAGACACAGTGTAGAGTACACTGCCCTTGGCTTCATCCTTCAGTCGCCATTTCTGAAACTGCTCATCTGAAGACTGACCTCGATGGATTTGGTAAAACAAAGAAGACCGAACTGTCAGATTAGACAACTTAGGAGCTCTGCCCTTAGGGTAAACCTCTAACCAAAATATCTGAATCTCTGACTGAAGAGATCTCTGTACTGAAACCTGTGCTACGACTGCAACTTTTCTGTCAAGGCGTCTGCCACAACATTAGCTTTCCCCGGATGGTGGCTAATTTCACAATCGTAGTCTTTCACTAACTCTAAACACCGTTTTTGTCTCATAATTAGCTCTTTCTGCGTGAAGAAATACTTGAGACTCTTGTGATCAGTGAATATTTGGCATTTCTCGCCATAAAAATAATGTCTCCATATTTTCAACGCAAAGACGACATCAGCTAAATCAAGATCATGAGTCGGATAATTCTTCTCATGCACCTTCAACTGTTTGGAGGCATAAGCTATAACCCGACCATACTGCATCCAAACTGCGCCTAACCCGAGTTTAGAAGCATCGCTGTACAACACAAAATTTCCTTGACCTGCTGGCATTGCTAACACTGGTGCTGTAATAAGAGCTTGCTTCAAAGTATCAAAGCTCTTCTGGCACTCATCACTCCATGCGAATTTAGCATTCTTTTTAGTCAATGAAGTGAGTGGCACTGCTATCGAAGAAAATCCCTGAATAAATTTCTTGTAGTAGCCCGCTAGGCCTAGGAAACTGCGGATTTCTGAAGCATTCTTCGGTTCAACCAATTCCTTAAATGCTGCTACCTTAGCTGGATCCACCTCGATACCACTGCTAGATATTATATGACCCAAAAACGCTACTGCAAAACTGTACCCAAATGCTGACTATGCTCCTCATGGCTCTTCGAGTAAATGAGAATGTCGTCAATGAATACTATGACGAACTGGTCTAGGTAGGGCTGAAAAACTCGATTCATCAAGTCCATAAATATTGCTGGAGCATTCGTCAGTCCAAACGGCATCACTAAGAACTCATAATGCCCATATCTGGTTCTAAAGGCCATCTTATGAACATCTGCATCTTTTACCTTCATTTGATGATACCCTGATCGAAGATCTATCTTAGAGAACACTGTAGCTCCCTGCAACTGATCAAAAAAATCCTCGATCCTTGGAAGTTGGTATTTATTCTTGATCGTTACCTTGTTCAGTTCTCGGTAATCGATACACAGCCTCATGCTCACATCTTTCTTCTTTACGAAGAACACTGGTGCGCCCCATGGTGAGAAACTAGGGCGGATGAATTCTTTATCTAGGAGCTCCTGAATCTGTTGTTTGAGTTCTAACATCTCAGCTGGAGCTAACCGGTATGGTGCCTTGGAGAATGGCACGGTGCCTGGCATAAGATCAATGGCGAACTCCACCTCTCTCTCTCTGGTGGAAGGCCTGTGACGTCATCTGGAAAGACGTCAGGAAAATCTCTGACTACTGGTACATCAGATATAGACGGAGTTCGTACGTCAGGCGCTGAAACAATGCTGGCCAAGAAATCCTGACAGCCCTTATGAATGAGCCTCCGTGCCTGCATGCAAAAGATCATGCGAGGGAAACTTCTCCAGCTATCTGGCTCAAAGAGAAACTGCTCCATGCCCAAAGGTCTTACTAAAACTGACTTTTTCTGGAAATCAATGAGAAATCTGTTCTTCGTCAGCCAGTCTATTCCCAAGATGATATCAAATTCTGGCATAAGCAACAGGATTAGATCGACATACACCAGGTGACCTTGCAGTTCGAGATAGATGTTTCTGACGACGCTAGTAGCTGATAATTCTTCCCCTGATGGGACTGACACTGAATAGCTCAAGTCGAGTCCAATAGACTTGACGTCCAGATGATTCGCGAACGTCTCCGAAACATCCAGATGATTCGCGAACGTCTCCGAAATAAAAGAGTGAGTGGCCCCTGAATGTATCAAGGCCTTCGTGGCTACTCTCTTTATGAAAATATTTTTTGAGAAGCCTTATCACAACACACAAAACTTATATCCCAAAAATTCTAACCTTAACCTCAAACATAATAGAAAATCTCAACGCAAGTCACCAAAATACTAATTAGCACACTAATAATTCAAAATCAATATGAAACATGCACGACAAAATTAATATTGTGCTGAATTAAATAAGTTTACCGGTCAATAGGGTCGTGTCTGGGTTTGCCTCCTCTGCCTACATGGCGAACACTCTACCTTGGGTCGGTTGTCTCCACTATGGGCAGTCCTTCAACATATTATCGCCGGCTCGGCATTTAAAACACATGTCCGATCCATATAAACATTGTCCCGGATGCTGGCGGTTGCACTTCGGACACACTGGGTACTCAACGGGTCTCTGAGGAGCCTTCTGTTGAGGAATAGAACCCTTGCCTTTCAATGGTCCCTGAAATGGCCTCTTCCCCTGCTGCCTCTGGAAAGGCCTCTTAAACTGGGTTCGCTGCTGCTGCTGCTGTGGTGCCTGATAGGGCCTCTTGCCCTGCTTATCATTCTCGATATCCCTTTGTTCCTGCTCTGCCTCCAAGGCTCTAGATACGGCAACGACATAGGTAGTAGGACCAGCAACCCTGACATCACGGCGCAAGATCGGCCGGAACCCATCCATAAAATGCCTCAGCTTCTCCCGAGCATCATTCGCAATTAGGGGTACAAAGTGACACCCCCTCTCGAACTTCCTAATGAAGTCTGCCACGCTGCTGTCTCCTTGTCGCAGCGACATGAACTCCCTAGTCAATCTGGAGCGTACTTCCTCAGTGAAGTACTTGGAGTAAAAGACCTCCTTGAAACCGTTCCAAGTCAAAGTCTGCAAATTAACCGACACAGATGCATTTTCCCACCACAGTATGGCATCTCCAGTCAACAAGGAGGTGTCACATCCAATTCTGTCTGCATCCTGCAGCTCCATAAATGCAAAAATGACTTCAATGGACTTAATCCATCCTTCAGCTACCATCGGGTCAGTAGTCCCCGAAAACTCCTTCGGATCCATCCTACTAAACCTCTCGTAAACTGCCTCCGGTCTGGGTCTCGCCCCTGTATCCACTGCAGCATGGTTCCCCGCAAATTACGCGAAGAACTGCGTCATCCCTACAAGCATCTGAGCCTGCTTATGTGGGGGTGGACGAGGAGGAGTGACCCTCTCCCCATCCTGGGCTTCCCTATTCTCATCGCCTGCTTCACGCACAATCCTACGTTTGGGAAGCATACTGTTCCAACATTTACCCAACATGTAAACCCAACATGCATGAACATAATACTAATATCATAAGATGCACGTAAATTGAACTCAAACATGCACATGCTGAAATCATGACTGGATACATATTACATGAATGAATTTAAAACTTTAAAACTTACAGACTTGAGGTGTGACTTCGTGGGCTTCTCGCAACTGGCAGTAGGCATAACCCTTTACAAGAACACCGTTCTGTTACCAACTGTAACGAAACGTACTTTTAAACTATTTAAAATTTGCGGAAAAAAAAATTTTCTTAAATACAAAAAAACTTTCAAATTTGCATTAAAATAACTTGTTCGTCTACAAACATTTGCAATAAAACAACCACAACCAAGTTTGCCAAAATTAATAATCGTTTAAATATCATAAACCACTTCATAAAAAAATCAAAGTATTAAAATTGTCATGCATCAAATCTTAAAACATTGGCTGAAACGTCTGCCCTTTTTTATTGTTTTAAAAGTACTAGAAATATTTTTTTTAACCTCCCAAGCATCGGCCGAACAAACAAAAATTACATAAAATATTTTGAACCTCATTTTAAAATATAACAACCAACTTTATAATTGAGAAATACATCCCATACTATATTCTCTCAAAAACCTCTCAAAACATTAATAAAAAGTCATAAAATATTTTTAACATAACTTGAAATCATAAATCATAACTAGTGCGGAAAACTAGCGTCGGTCCTCGGGTTATGTGCACCTTCAGTCCAACAAAGTCAACCATCAATACCTTCATTAACATAATTATCATAATCACCTGCATCAATCACACCTAGTGATTCTAAAGACTCAACACGTCATATTCTTGATAACGAGTAATACGTATAAAACCACAAGCAACACTGAAAAATACTTGTACTTAAAATATCGTTTTCATGAAGATGCATAAATTTCAAACATGGACATTTTCGTAAACCTTTTTATAAAGCATAAACTTTAAATAGAAACATTTTCATAATGATACATCAACTTTAAGAATAAACATTTTCATGACATGCATCACATAAACCTTAACCTTTTCCTTTTTTTTTCCTCAACATGACATAACATAAACCTTTTTCATGATCATAAATATTTTTCCTTTTCCTTTTCCTTTGTCGAATTCAGATCGTTAATTGTGACTTTCCTCAAACCTCAAAAAGTCGATGGATACATCTACGTGAAACCGCAGTACTGGGCGGCGGGGGACACCAACAACACTCTCACCGGTCAACTGGGCCCTGGCCTATCCTCTTTCGAATAGAAATACGATCGTCGGGGTTCTCTCTGGGGCTTTTCCATAAATGGGCTCCCTCTGGGGCCTTTTCCCCTCACGATATTCCATTCTTACCGTTACCACATATCGTTACCTCATACCGTTACCTCAATAGCCACAATTACTTCACTTCCTTAAACTTTTAACATTCTCATCACTTTAAAATCATGCATAACATATAATTTTGTTTTGAAACCAAGCATGCATTATGTATTTTAAATGTCAACCTTAAATCATAAAAATCAATGGATATTTAAAAATCATAATTTAATCATGAACATTTCATAAACATTTAAAAATAACCGTAATATCATAAAAATAGCATTTAGAGCACTACCATGACGTTTACTAATTTCTAGGTGTAAAATGACCGTTTTACCCCTAGACGTAAAATTTCCCGTTTTTGACTTTTTCTTAATTTCATTGACTCTAACATGTCCCAAATAAGTATTTAAATTTACATGAATTTTCTCATATTTTATTTGCCATAAATTGATGACTTTTAAATTAATCTTTAAATAAGACATATTAACGCGTTTTAATCCCAAATTAAACCAAATCTTAATATAAAATTTCCAAATTAAAAACTTAGCCTTTTAATAATTATTCAAGCTTAAATATAATTTTTCATAATTTTATAAAGCATAAAACTAGGCGTCTGAATTAACTCGTTAATTAGCGTTTCGTGCGGCGATTAAATCTCGAATAAATCTAAAACTCATTATTTTGATCCCAAATTTTATACATAGCAGTTTTATGATTTATTCTATTCTTCCAAGTCATGAGCCACCCCCGTGGACCCATGGGTTCAATTTTAGCCTTCTAATTTTTGTTTTTGACACCTTATCGAACACACCGAGTCATCTCCTAATTTACTCGAGCCAAGCCCAAACCACCTTGAGCCAAAACCTAGCCAACCCACCTAGGGACCCTATTGACCAAGCCCAGCCCGAAAAAACCAGCCCTGGCCCGCTCAAAAACTTCCTGAACAGCAGGCCATTTGCATGTGTGTGTGCGTGAAGGGTGTTCTTAATATATTGGGTTTCCTAGTTGCCTAGGACACTACCAGCCGTCTAACCACCGACCACCCATGACCCTAACCTTCCCTGGACCACGCCCAGACCAAGCTAGCACCTGGACCCTGCACACGAGGAACTGAATCAGAAGACAGTAGCGCGCGACTCCCTCTTCTCCCACGTTACAGGTTTCGCTCGTGCCCTCCTTGAACCAAACTACACCAGCCCCTGACCCTACCTTGGACCACCCTCTCTAGACCCTAAGGACCAGCCTGGCTCGTCCAAGCCAGCCATGAGCTGCCCCCCAGCAGCCTTCTTCCCCTGCGTGCTTTTGAAGAGTCCTTGCACCAACGGACTCTTTCTATCTTGCTGCCCCTTGAGTCCTAGCCATGATAGGACACTACAAGCCCTCACACCTGACCATCCTCGAGCCCCAGCTAGCCCTGACCAAGCCCCATGACTCCATGCATTGAAACGAGGCAACAAGCCACATACATGCACACAACCTTCAAACTCTCGGCCCTTCCTACTAAATTTTTGCCCACCGTTTCTAGCCTTGTTTTCTCAATTATTTATCATGTTTTGGCAATAA
The DNA here is from genome assembly GCF_025594145.1 of Primulina tabacum. Lineage (NCBI taxonomy): Eukaryota > Viridiplantae > Streptophyta > Magnoliopsida > Lamiales > Gesneriaceae > Primulina > Primulina tabacum. The sequence continues at coordinate 17,453,035 of NC_134561.1, forward strand.
ATCATTCCATATTAATACCTTATCCATGGCAGCCCCTTAGGTACATGAAATTCATGGTTTTTGGATCAAAATACATGTTTTAAAAAATCATATAAGGTGTATATACGAAAATCTTCAAAGGTGCAACTTATTTTCATGCAATTTCAACATAAAATATATAATATGGTGTGATGATGAGTAAAAGGAGAATATGGCGTGCCTTTGCGTTATATACGCACGAACAACCGTTGACGTCGAAGAACGGAGTGAAACCTTTGGCTAGAATTCCCTTGAACCTTCGAAAATTCCTTCTACTTGGTGGTGTTGTGTCTTGTGTGTTGTGCTTGCTGGGAGAGAAATTCTGAATTTTGGGAGAGGGCGGCGTGAAAGTGAGGGTAGGGTTTTAGGTGATTAATAATTTTAAATAGCTAATTAATTTGTTAACTAGGCTTAGGCCTATTAAGACACTAAGTATGTAAATTAAGCCCATTAGAACTTAATTAAAATTTTAAAAATAATTTTGCTTAAATAATTTGTGAATTTATTAGCCGGGTAGCTAAAACATTCGCATTTTTGATGAAAAACCAACACCGATAAAATTTACGTCCCGGCGTATAAAATCACCTAAAAACTCCTTATTTTCAAAAATAAGAAAAAGGATCACCCATATTTTAAATAATTAAAAACAATTTTTTAATAAAAACAATATCTATTTTTCAGCCCTCGGTCTCCGCTCCTCGATCGCAACTCAAATAACATTTTAAAAATACCTGTTAATGCAACCATGTAGAAAAATATATTTTAAACATGCAAATATTCACAACATAATTAATTAATGCAATTAAAACAATTAATTAAAATACAAAGGAATTTAATAATTGCATGCATGTGGTTTGCGTGGACCTTTAAATTTTCAGGGCGTTACATTGGCGGTCCACGTGTTTAGCCTCATGCGTAGTCCAAGCCAGCTCATTGGTCCCCACCCCTTGTCTCCTCAAAGTCATCCTCACCTGCATCGATCAAGTCTTGTGAGTCTAAAGACTCAACATGTATAAACTTGAAATAACAAGTAATACGTAATAAAACCACATGCATCTTTAAAATAGAGCGTACATACTTGAAACTTGAACGTAATAGCATAAACATACTTGAAACTTGAACGCAGCAGCATAAACGTAGACGTGCCATCATCATTAAGCTTTTCTTAAACCTACTTGCATCATACATACTTTAGCATACATAACATCATTTTGCGTATAGATATGTTTCAAAGCAAGTGACCCATACATAAATGTGCCTGAGCAGACTAAACCACAGTACTGGGCTGGCAGGGATGTCCACTACGACATTCATAAGATCCCCGGTCATACTTTATCGGGTGGATTGGTCCCTGGTCATTTTTACCGCTTTCCAATCCTGATCAAAACCCTGTCATACTTTACCGGGTGGATTGGTCCCTCGGCCACGTTCACCGACTTCCAAACCCATTCATAATTTGGTCACAAGACATTCAGCATATTCTTTTGCACGTCGAACATACTTACTTGACATTGAGGGATTCGTTGGATCTTGCTTGGGGCCACTGCTGCACATACTAACATGAGTTCGAACTCTTATCTTTCATAGCTTAGACGTAGGTACTCGTGCTCACCACCGAAGCAAATAAATAGCTTATGAAATTCTAGATCACTCGGAACTTGACCTCGTTTAATCATCGTACTAAATCATGACATAAAACCCCAAACCAAATCCTATATTTTATATTCATAACCACAAAACAAATCCTATATTTTATATTGATAAAAATTAATTTTTTTTAAAAAGGGGTACACGGACCCCGTGCAAGGGTCCGGGTAGGTGCTAGAAATTCGAATTTTGAAGGAAAAAGTGCACGGACCACGTGCCAGGGTCCGGCTACGGGTCCGTGTAGGTGCTGGAAACGCGAACTAACGAAAAATCACTACACCTAAGGCTCCTAACTCGATCATACGGACCATGAACCAATGCCTTGAGACCCATCTTTGGATGCTATGGCACTTAATAAAACTCAAACAAACACCCCAAAAGAACTAAGCATCACAAACAATGCAATCCAATCCGTGAACACGACATTTGACACCAAATCAATTCCTACGACTTCTAATTCAACCGAGTGCCTGACGACACGAAACGAAACACCAACAATCATCCCAACATCATTCTCGATTTACTTAAACGTAGCAGCGATCACCCGTTGATCTCAACGAAGCCTGCAACAATAAAACTTCAAGAACACATCAAGAACGCATTTTCAGAAAAACGCAGTTTGAGCAGTCCCACAAAAACGATTATAACTCACTCATTTCTTATCCAAATATTTATAATTTACTGTCAAATCAAAGATGTCAAAAAGTTCTAAGTTTTATATGTTGAAAGTTTTTCCAGAAAATAGACAAAAAAGTCTCAGTATTTAAAATGACAGCAAATATTGAGTTTTTAGATCTAAATCGTTTCAAAACCTATCCAACAAATTTTTTCTCAAACTTTTTACAACATACATGGATTTTTACGCATAATAAACATAAGAACATATAATATAATATACATGCCTTTAATCTTTAAAGTTACCGAAAGACGACACCGAAGCAGGAACGATGCGAGGATTGATCTGGGACGAAAGTGACACGATTTCTCTTGAAAAAAAGACGAGAATTGCTGAAATCTTTAAAGGGAGGGGCGGCTGCTGAGTTTTCTATATGAACCCTAGGTTTTTACCTCTCAAAATCTGAAATAGAAGTGTAAAGAATTGTGTGTGTAAGTTTTACGTGAGTGTGTGTGGGAAAAATGTGTGTGCGTGTGTTTGGTAATTAGGGGGAAAATTATTGCTTAATTACACAACTAAGAATGTTAATCAAAATACTAATTGAAATATTAACCCACCTTTAACTTCTAATAAAATTCTCTAATTTAAAATAAAATGCACAAGTACTAAATCTTTAAAAGTTTAAAATCATAAAATCACCTAATAGTTAAATCAGGCTTTTAAAATGCTAAAAATTAAATAAATCTTTTAGAATGCACCATCACTAACTTAAAATAAAGTACCACATTTTAAAATTGCCAAAATCGTCGCTGGTCTCATTTCCTCGATCCCGCATCGAATAATCGCCTGAAGCATGAAACTCAAGAAAACATTTAACGTGCATAACAAAAACATAAATAATTTAAAATAATGCAAATTAAATAGATCATGCATCGCTGTAAATCATTTTAAACTTAAATAAATAATTTAACAATTAAATAAATACATGGATTTTACGTGTATTGATTTTGTGCTCTACATCAACGACGTCATATTATTGGGTCCTAATCAAACGTGAGACAAAAATTAACGTAAAGGGTTGCATGGAGATGCAATTGGAAACTACCTTTTAGGAATTATGATCGGCTGATATTATTCGGGATCATAATTTGCTAATTAAACCTGTCGTACCTATTGAGGAAAGGAGTTTCTCGTTTTCACTATAGGGTAATAAAAAATGTCAAAAGCAGTGGGAGTACAAATTTATGAAGTAAAAGTCCACAATTTATATCTTACTAAATATTTTAAAAATAGTCATTAACATTTATCTGTTTTTACTTTTCAGTACAAATTTGACAATGTCTTCGATTCGCAACCCGTTATTTCCAATACTCGATAAACACATTTTAATTGGACCTAATTACCTCAGTTGGCTAAGAAACCTAAAAATCGTCTTGAATTCGGAAAGGATAGCATATACACTGACTGAGTCGCCCCCTGTTGAGGTTCCGACTAGCTGCACTCCTGAGGAATTGCACACTTACAATGATTGGTGTGACCATGACTTGAAATCCAAGTGTTATATGCATGCTTCTATGAAAGATGAGCTGAAGAGGCGTTTTGAGGATGTCAAAAGTGCTGCTGATATTCATTTGCATCTCAAGGAGCTCTTTGGTGAGAAAACACAGCCTCTTAGGCATGCTACTGTCAGGGAGCTAATCACATTACGCATGTGATATGGGGCCTCGGTCCATGAGAATGGCCTAAAGATGATTGGGCTTGTGGACAAGCTCGTTGGCATGGATCTTATGTTGTCATCGGAGTTGACCAATGACGTGTTGCTCTTGTCGCTGCCCAGCTTATTTGATCCTTTTGTGGTGAATTTCAACATGAACAAGCTGGAGCCTACCCTTGAGGAGTTGGTGAATATGCTTGTTAACTTTGATTCCCCCATCAAGAAAGAGAAGTCGGTTCTTTATGTGGGTTCTTCATCTGGTACGAATACTGGTCCACATGGGAAGGGAAAGGAGCATTCTTTCCAACATCCAAAAAAGAACGTGCAGTTGAATAGGCAAACTCTGAGTCCCGCTGTGGCAGCCACACAAGTTAAGGCTAACAAGACTGCTGATATCTATCATCACTTAAAGAAGCCTGGACATTGGAGGCGTAACTGCAGAGAATATCTTGCCCAGAAAGGTTCTGAAAATGGTATGTTCTACATTGAAGTAAACAATTAAATTAACTCTACTTCTTGGGTATTAGATACCACCTATGACTCATATCTCTGTAATGATTTGTTGGTGATGGGAAGAGGTAGGAGACTAAGGAAATGTGAGACCTTCTCGAGGATGGGCAATGGGGCAAGAGTTGCAGCCAAGGTGATTGGAGATGTTTACTTACTTTTGAACAATGATTTTAAGTTAATTTTAAGAGATGTTTTGTTTGTACATGAATTAGTGAAAAAAATTGTTTCCATTTCTATTCTTGACAAAGATTCATATTCTTGTTTATTTAGCAAATGTGTTTGCAAAATTTACAAGATTGAAATGTTTGGTTGGTACGGGTGAACTAGCAAACGATCTCTACAACTTAAAATTGTAAGATATTCCACTAAACAATGTCCAAGCAATAATAACAAAAAGCAATAAAAAACAAGATACTTTAAATTCGGCACAATTATGGCATATTCGATTAGGACAATTTCCCTAATAAAGATGAACAAACTAGTGGGAGTAGGCATGTTTGATATGTCTGATATTAAATATCTCCCAAAAATGTCCATTTAAAAGCAGTTGATAAGACATCATATGAGATATGGATGGGTAATGTGGGGACCCGAACCTAATTCGTTTTCTTAATCATTATTAATAATCAATATAACAATTAAGAAATGTGGGACATAAAATTTTTTTCTTTAAAATGTAGGCGCGGAAACGTAATATACTCAATCTAATATACATGTCAGTATACTGGTACAAATCTCGTACGATATTTATTCATTTAAAACTAAAATCCAGTGACCATCTCAAGTACTGAAAAGCCTTCTATTCTAAGTCCGGATCTCCACGCTATTTGTAATCTCTCATCCTCTTCCTGATCCTGATCCTGCCCCACCTGTCGTCATGCACACATACAAACAAGACAACAGCCGGATAACTCCGGTGAGAAATACATACCAGTATAAACAATGTATACATGCAATCAGATAAAAGCATATATCAAAGCATGAAACATATAAAAATATCATGTATCAAATCAGAAGACATATATCGATATAAAGCCGTAAATAAAACTCTAAACTCGCCATCTTAGACTCGACTCATCTTTAATCTAGGGATCCCGGTATCTGGATATGGGCACCTATATCGAATTTCAGCAATAGGAATGAATCAACTCCTAAGCGACATCGATATAAACCAAACATCCAGTGTCTTGGCGAATCAGCCAAAGACTAGGCACATCAGCCTATAACTTGACACCTGATCTGCTATAAATCAATAGACTAAGGATATCAATCCCAAGAATTGCAAATATCAATGCAATATAATTCAGTATGTGATTTTGGGAAACTCAAGTTGAATCAAACTCGAGTTGTGAAATCCCGAATCAACATTGATTTATACCTTTCTTTATATCAATTTGACTCTGTCGAAGTCTCGGATTCAAAGCCTGTCAATATCAATCTGGCAATGACAATATCGAGTGTACTGTATCAATATACAACTCAATCAATACTGGATATAATCAGATCTGAATCAATTTCTGTTTCAACAGCATAACTGTACAAATCTGATATCAAATCTCAATCAATTCAACTTCGAAATTCATAAAAAATTCATACGATAACCTTTCTTCAATCTGGTTTCAATTATACGATGTCTAATATATCAGGAACCTCATATATAAATCATATCCGATTCTGGCAGTATCATAATTTCAAATGATAACAAAACGTAACAAAACTTACGTCCAGTTGAAGATCTCGTCGATAGAAACACGGTACCGCAGTCGGATTCAAAATCAGACGGGCGGATCAAAATCTAAAGGCGTAAGAATTCTTCAATTCTTTCTCGTGCTTCCTTTTCTTCGTTTTATATGAATTCTGAAGGCATGATACGTATATATATATCAGCTGCATGTTAATGATACGTGTCATCATTTTCCACCACTTTCAGGCGGCGTTCGGGCGATTAATCTTTACCGCTCGGGCGCGGAAGTTTCTGTCGAGATACTCAGCTGATCATCTCCTGGTGCTCGGGCGGTAATATTCTACCGCTCGGGCGCCAAACATTCTGTCCAAGAAGTAAACTCATGGTGCATTGGCGCTCGGGCGGTTCTTTTCCACCGCTCGGGCGCCAGATGTTCGGTCCAACATCTTGGCGCTAGATGTTCGGTCCAACATCTTGGCTTATACTTTAACGATGCCCTGCTTCTTCATTTCAGTTCCTATAACCTCAATTCTGTCAATTAATCAACGTCTGATTACAGTAATTAAATCTTGGGCATTACATTTCTCCCCTCCTTAGATATGATTTCGTCCCTGAAATCACAGGCAATCAAACAAATATATCAAATCAGATACAATAAGGAATGGAGAATAGAAGCTAAATAAGAATACTCACATCAATGAAACAACTCGGGAAATCTTTGTCTCATATCTGACTCCGTTTCCCATGTAGCTTCTTCAATGCCATGCCGACTCCATTGAACTTTCTCAAGTGGAATTTTCTTCGTTCGGAGCTGCTTTTCCTTTCGATCGAGAATCTGAACCGGCTTCTCGAAATAACTCAGCGTCTCAACCAGTTCGGCCTCGTCCGGCTGAACAATATGTGAAGCATCTGGCATGTACTTCCGCAATAATGATACATGAAAGACATCATGTATTCCAGATAATGAAGGCGGCAAAGCGAGTCGATAGGCACGATCTCCTATCTTCCTGAGAATCTCATACGGCCCAATGTATCTTGGAGACAACTTTCCTTTCTTGCCAAATCTGACAACTCCTCGGAAAGGTGAAATCTTCAAAAATACTCGGTCTCCTGTCTCAAATACCAATGGTCTACGTCGAACATTGTCATATTTGGCCTGTCTATCTTGAGCTGCCTTCATTCTTTTCTGTATCAGCTTCACTTTCTCCGTCATATCTCTGATCAGGTCAGGTCCAATCTCAGGAACTTCAGAGATATCATCCCAATATAAAGGTGATTGACACTTCTTTCCATACAACGCCTCGAAAGGAGCCATCTCAATACTTGTCTGATAGCTATTGTTGTACAAAAATTCACAAAGTGGCAATACAACTTGCCAACTAGTGCTGAAATCAAGCACTACAGCTCTAAGCATATCTTCCACTGTCTGGATAGTCTGCTCCGATAGTCCGTAGGTCTGTGGATGATATGCGGTACTCAGATGCAACTTCGTACCTAAAGCCTGTTGCAAACTCTGCCAGAAGTGCGAAGTAAACCGAGGATCACGGTCTGAAACAATCGACTTCGGCATTCCGTGCAATTTGACCACCTCTTTGACATAAATTTTTTCCATCTGGTCATGTTGGTACGTCATCTTGTACGGAATAAAACATGCTGATTTGGTCAATCTGTCAATCACGACCCAAATCGCATCACAACCTCGGGAGGATCTCGGTAACTTCGTCACAAAATCCATGAAAATGTGATCCCATTTCCATTCAGGAATAGATAAGCTCTGTAATAGTCCTCCTGGTCTCTTTCTTTCTGCCTTCACCTGCTGGCAATTCAGACAGTTTGATACAAATTCAGCAATATCAGCTTTCATCTGTTTCCACCAAAACTGTCTTTTCAAATCGTTATACATTTTTCTGCCACCAGGATAAATACAGAATCGACTGCTATGCGCTTCGGACAATATCTGTCGTTTCAAATCGGAAACATTCGACACAACAAGACGATTATTCACATACAATACACTATCCCGTACCTGATACTCTGATCTATGCCCTGCTCTAACCATCGTTACCGAATTCTGAACATTCTGATCATTTTTCTGAGCCGGTTTAACTCTCAAAATCAGCTCTGGTTCGACTTGAACAGCATATAATCTCATCGGTCTACAATCTGTCTCAAATGATAATCCAGACAAACAGCAATCTTCAATCATATTCGAAACACCAATCGTCGATAAGGATAAAGAACATACCTTTCGACTCAGTGCATCAGCTGCTGCATTGAATTTCCCTTGATAGTACTTGATTTCACAATCAAAATCCTTTAATAAATCAAGCCATCTTTGCTGCCTCATATTCAATTCGGACTGTGAAAACAGATATTTCAGACTTTTATGATCAGAATAAATCTCAAACTTCTCACCGTACAGGTAGTGTCGCCATATCTTCAATGCAAAAACGATGGCAGCAAATTCAAGATCATGAATTGGGTAGCGAGTCTCGTGTGGCTTCAACTTTCTCGAAGCATAAGCGATAACATGGCCTCGCTGCATCAATACGCATCCCAATCCCCTGTGAGAAGCGTCACAATATACCACAAAATCACCAGTACTTGAGGGGATAGTCAGTTTCGGAGCACTGGTCAGTCTCTTCTTTAACTCCAGAAAACTGGACTCACAGTCTTCTGACCATACAAACAGAGCATTTTTCTGAGTCAACTGAGTAATCGGTTTAGCAATACTCAAGAAATCTTTAATGAATCGACGATAATATCTTGCCAAACCCATAAAACTGCGAATCTCTGGCACTGATGTCGGTCTCGACCAAGAAATCATGGCTTCAACCTTACTAGGATCAATAGAAATACCATCTCCGGATATAATATGACCCAAAAATACAACATGTCTCAGCCAAAATTCACATTTCGACAGTTTTGCATACAATTTCTCAGCCCTCAGAATTCGCAAAACAGTTCTCAAATGCTCGGCATGTTCAATCATACTCTTCGAATAAATCAATATGTCATCAATGAATATAATAACAAAATCATCAAGATATCTTTGGAATATGCAGTTCATCAGACCCATAAATACAGCTGGAGCATTCATCAAACCAAACGGCATAACAATAAACTCATAATGTCCATACCTGGTTCTGAACGCTGTCTTCGAGATATCAGAGTCCCTGACTCTCAGCTGATGATATCCAGATCTCAGATCGATCTTGGAATATGCAGAAAAACCCTGCAACTGATCAAACAAATCATCAATACGAGGCAAAGGGTATTTGTTCTTTACCGTAGCCTTGTTTAGTTGCCGGTAGTCAATACAGAGTTCATAGAACCGTCTTTCTTCCTCACAAACAGTACTGGAGCACCTCAAGGAGACACACTCGGTCTGATATATCCCTTGGCCAGTAGATCCTCCAACTGTTCTTTCAACTCTTTCAATTCTATCGGTGCCATTCTGTACGGAGCCCTCGAAATCGGAACTGTACCCGGCATCAACTCAATGCTGAAGTCGATTTCTCGAATCGGAGGCAAACCAGGAATCTCATCTAGGAAGACATCAGCAAACTCGCAAACCACTGGCAAATCGACCAATGATGGACTCGATTTCAGTAAATCGACTGAATAGACAAGGAATCCCTCCGCTCTTTTCTGCAACAATCGAGTCATAGACAATATGGATATCAAAGGAATTCTAGATCGAGAAACCTTACCGTAGAATTTCCACTCATCGGCCATATCCGGTCTGAATCTCACAATCTTGTGGAAACAATCGACAGTAGCTCTGTACTTGGTCAACATATCGATACCGATAATACAGTCGAAATCAGACAACCCAAGCACAATACAGTCTAACTCAATCTTATGCCCGTCATACTGTAGCATACAATGTTTCACAGAATTCACCGATATCAAACCTGTCCCCAAAGGAGAAGAGACAGACACTACAGACGATAATGACTCAATAGGCAATGCATGACTCAATGCAAATCTCTCAGAAATAAACGTATGAGAAGCACCGATATCAATCAATACATAAGCAGGGTAACCAGAAATAAAACAGTTACCTGCTACGATGTCATCTAGTGCTTCCTGAGCTTGCTCCTCTGTTAAAGCAAATACTCGGGCCTGCTGTCTTGGAAGCTGGCTCCCTGTCTGGCTTCCTTCTGGCCTCGACTGTGACTGAGAAGTCGTCGGTGGTGGCTGAAAGGAATGTAAAGCGGATGATCATCCATCTGTCTGAGCCACTGATCTAGATGACTCTACTCCCTGGGATCTCTTTGCACCTCTCTGTGGACACACCCTAGCAAAGTGTCCGGACTGTCTGCAGATATGGCAAATACCAAATACTCCTTGGCATTGCTCCGTGGGATGTCTCCCTCCGCAAGTCTTGCAATAAACCCCAGTATAACTCTGTTTGGATCCACTGGAGCCAGAAGAACTGCTCCCTGATTTCTTGAACTGCTTTCCTCGAGCTTTCAAGAAATCCTTCTTTCCGCTACTACTGCTGCCACCCCCAAATCTGGGAGGAGGTTGCTGTGGCCTCGGTGCTGGAGGAACATATGAAGCTTCCTTCTGTCTCATCAGACCATCTTCAGCTCCCTTAGCTCGATTCAGAGCATCAGTGAAATTGTTCGGTCGCCCAGTGTTCACTAATGTAAAAATCTCAGGATTCAAGCCATTGATAAACTGATCAGCAATAGCTTCCTCATTTTCGGCCACATGTGGAGCAAATCGTAGAAGGGTAGAGAACTTGGTCACATATTCCTCAATGTTCAACTGTCCCTGCTTTAAATTGGCAAACTCTGCCCCCTTGTCTTTCCTGTACGACACTGGAAAGAATATCTGATAAAACTCAGTTCTAAATACATTCCACGTAATAGTCGTACCTCGATGCTCCAATGCTCCTTTTGTTGTAATACACCAGTTCTTGGCAACCTCATGCAACTGGTGTCCTATCAGTCGAACTCGTCGCTCATCTGTATAATCCAACGAATCAAACAGCATTTTTATGTCATCTAACCAGCTCTCACAGTCCACAGAAATCTCTGTCCCTTTCAGGACTGGCGGTTTGAACGACTGAAACCTTTTTAACCGTGTCTACATCGGAGTTGCGGTCACATCCATCGGAGGATTCGAAGTGCAACCCTGTTCTGGTATTCTTCGAGGAGGCATATCTGATTACCAAAAGGATTAGTAACCAAATATAACAAACCTGTTTCAGCCCTCCTCTGATCATCTTACTGCTGATCAAGAATCGATTCTGATTCATTCTCAATAACAAACGTTACCAAATCAAATCAGATAAACAAGCAAACATGCATTTTAAAGCAGTAACACATGCTAGCAATCAAAAGCAAGGAAAGAAAACTCATTCTATCCCGCTCACTCGCTCCTATCTCAGTCTAAGGTACCTAGTGCTCTGATACCACCTGATGTGGGGACCCGAACCTAATTCGTTTTCTTAATCATTATTAATAATCAATATAACAATTAAGAAATGTGAGACATAAAATTTTTTTCTTTAAAATGTAGGCGCAGAAACGTAATATACTCAATCTAATATACATGTCAGTATAATGGTACGAATCTCGTACGATATTTATTCATTTCAAACTAAAGTCCAGTGACCATCTCAAGTACTGAAAAGCCATCTATTCTAAGTCCGGATCTCCACGCTATTTGTAATCTCTCATCCTCTTCCTGATCCTGATCCTGCCCCACCTGTCGTCATGCACATATACAAACAAGACAACAGCCGGATAACTCCGGTGAGAAATACATCCCAGTATAAACAATGTATACATGCAATCAGATAAAAGCATATATCAAAGCATGAAACATATATCAAATCAGAAGACATATGTCATTATAAAGCTGTAAATAAAACTCTAGACTCGTCATCTCAGACTCGACTCATCTCTAATCTAGGGATCCCGGTATCTGGATATGGGCACCAATATCGAATTTCAGCGATACGAATGAATCAACTCCTAAGCGACATCTATATAAACCAAACATCCACTGTCTTGGCGAATCAGCCAAAGACTAGGCACATCAGCCTATAACTTGACACCTGATCTGCTATAAATCAATAGACTAAGGATATCAATCCCAAGAATTGCAAATATCAATGCAATATAATTCAATATGTGATTTTGGGAAACTAAAGTTGAATCAAACTCGAGTTGTGCAATCCCGAATCAATATTGATTTATACTTTTCTTTATATCAATCTGACTCTGTCGATGTCTCGGATTCAAAGCCTGTCAATATCAATCTGGCAATGACAATATCGAGTGTATCGTATCAATATACAACTCAATCAATACTGGATATAATAAGAACTGAATCAATTTCTGTTTCAACAGCATAACTGTACAAATCTGATATCAAATCTCAATCAATTCAACTCTGAAATTCATAACAATTTCATATGATAACCGTTCTTCAATCCGGTTTCAATTATACGATGTCTAATATAACAAGAACCTCATATATGAATCATATCCGATTCTGGCAGTATCATAATTTCAAATGACAACAAAATGTAACAAAAATTACGTCCAGTTGAAGCTCTCGTCGATAGAAACACGGTACCGCAGTAGGATTCAAAATCAGACTGGCGGATCAAAATCTAAATGCGTAAGAATTCTTCAATTCTTTATCGTGCTTCCTTTTCTTCGTTTTATATGAATTCTGAAGGCATGATACGTATATATATATCAGCTGCATGTTAATGATACGTGTCATCATTTTCCACCACTTTCAGGCGGCGCTCGGGCGGTTAATCTTTACCGCTCGGGCGCGGAAGTTTCTGTCGAGATACTCAGTCGATCATCTCCTGGCGCTCGGGCGGTAATATTCTACCGCTCGGGCACCAAATATTCTGTCCAAGAAGTAAACTCATGGTGCATTGGCGCTCGGGCGGTTCTTTTCTACCGCTCGGGCGCCAGATGTTCGGTCCAATATCTTGGCGCCAGATGTTCGTTCCAACATCTTGGCTTATACTGTAACGATGCCCTGCTTCTTTATTTGAGTTCCTATAACCTCAATTCTGTCAATTAATCAACGTTTGATTACAGTAATTAAATCCCGGGCAATACAGGTAAGCCTCCAAAATATTCTTATCTTAGAATATGGGGATGCCCTGCTTATGTGAAGCAGGGAGTGGGAGATAAATTGGATAGTCGATCCATTTTATGTTACTTTATGGGATATCCAAGGAATTCAGTTGCATATTAATTATATCATCCCCGAGAAACAAAGGTGTTTGTGTTAGAGTATGTGCCCGGCAAGCCAACTTGTGGCTCGGGCTTTATTGAATATAATGTAAAACAGTCTTTATTTTAATAATATTTTACGATTTTATTTGATTATGGCATTATTCTTTATCTGTATACCCATGCAAGCTGTATAGATGAAGTCCTTGAATATATAATAGGTACCATGAGGTCTGCGTCGCAACGTAAGATCATGAAACTCATTAGGAAGTGTACCGTATATTAAAAACAGGTTTCTAGTCAAATCACCCGCCTACAAAAAGGATAAAGGTCGCTCGAGTTCGAGACTAGCATCTGTGATTTAAATGTCGTGTTTCATAGGCAAGGGCATGGAGATGTCAATTCACACAGATGGGTGATCATATTATAATGCACTGAACAACCCTCCCTCGAACTGTCCAAGTGGTTCTCACTTATCGAGTGGAATAGTCTGCAGTTATGGTTGTACACCATTAGTCCTTTGACGCGGGACAATGTAAGAGCTATTCGTACTAGCATGAACTTTGATCCGTTTACCGACTCCATCGAGGGTCATCTGGTGGCGAGGTTGGGTGTTGTTTCGAAATACGTTTGTAATGCCCGAGATCTTAGTTTGATACTTTTGAGTTATCTCATATTATGAATAAGGGAATGGAAGAACAGACATTGAGAGGCGATGTTACAATTCGAGTTTTGGCGGTACAGTAGAGTCAGTGCACCCGCGCCATAAAAGTGACCGCATCTGCGGTGTTGGGACAGAGAGGGCAACGCACCCGCGGTTCAAAAGCCAGCGCACCCGTGGTCGTTCCTTCTGAATTTGTGGAAGTGATCCAGTACGCTCAGCGCACCCGCGGTGCAGAGTGAGCGCACCCGCGGTGTGACGTGCAGAATAAAGAATGAAACATGTGTCTTCACCATGCAAGATATATATATATATATATGAATTGTCTTCATTTCCTTCATTTCAGCAGCCTAAGACCGAGAGCAAGTACAGAAATTCCTTCAAGCTTCAAGATGTATTAACAATTTGATTATGCAACATCTAACCATCCGATTTTGAATCCGAGCTTAGATTCTTGCTCCTTGCATCATAGATTTCTAAAGGATGTAAGTTTTGTTATGTTCTTGCTTGAATTGAAATAGCATGTTGGGGGAAATCAGATTTTGAGCTATATGATGTGTTCTTTATATGTTGAGATAAGTATAATCGAAACCGGATCGAAGAAATATTACCGTATGCGATTATTACGATTTTCCAGCATATATGTGTATGAGATTATGCAGATTTCAGCATGGTAGATGGTGTTATGATGAGAATTATGAGTTATTGTTCTTGATTATTGATGTTTGAGTTGATCGGTATCGCGAGATTATGCCGTTATGCCGTCGAAATGTACCAGGAATGAATATTGATCCGTAAGTGTATTGAATTGAGTTAGAGATTGATAAAATACCTCTTGAATATGTCCTTTCAGATCGGTTTTGACAAGCTTCGACCTCGAGACCTCGACATCGACAAAGACTGAACAACGAAAGGTATAATTCAATGTTTGATTGGGGAGATATAACTCGAATCAGATCCGGTTTGAGTTTCCCACAAATCACATACTAGATTTCTATACCTTGTTATGTTGTGCTTTATATTGATTTATAGACAAGCATTGAGATAGGAGAGTCATTGGCAGATATGCCAAGTTTCTAGACGTTCGGTGGTATCGAGGCATAGGAGAAGATCGACTCGGATTCTAGATATTCGATACAGACAGGGCCGAAGTCTAGGAATAAGACGTACCGCCACCACGATTGGGAGAGTAGGTGGGAGACTTGTTACGTCTTATTCACACCGGGATCCCTAGACTTAGATATGAGTTGAGTCAAAGATATGAGTTTGATTTAAGTTGCTTGCCTTATATTGATTATGTTTCAGAGACTAAGGGACATATTGCTATTGATTATATTCATGGTACGATATTCATGATTTATATGGTGTATATGCATGTGTACATGTTTTATACTGGGATTTGTTCTCACCGGAGTTTCCGGCTGTTGTTGTGTCTGTATGTGTGCATGACAACAGATGGGACAGGATCAGGGTCGAGATAAAGATGAGAGATCGAGATAGCGTGGTGATTATGGGCGTAGAAGATGAACTAGTAGTTTTTACATTTGATATGTAATGTGTTTCAAATACTATTTGTTTAAGTATGTAATGAAACAAGACATGTACATGCTTTGTTGAAAATAAAATAGAGATATCACTTGTGTATGATATATATACAATTTTTGTTAAAATTAAAAGCAAAATTTTGACCCACATTTTCTATCAAGGATCCAATTAATCCCAAAGACAACTGAGTTAGAGCCCGGGTCCCCACAACAGGTGGTATCAGAGCGATAGATCCTTTAGATTGAGATAGAAGTGAATGAGCGGGGTAGATCGAGTCGTCGTCCTTGCTTTTATTGTGCTAGCATGATTTATTGCTTTTTCTATTACCTGTTGTATTGTTATCTGAGTTGATTACAGCATGTATTTGCAAAGACTGAATCAGAACCGATTCTGGATCAGAGGTATATGATCAGAGGAGGACTGAGACAGATTATATAGAGTGTGTACTAATCCGTTTGATAATCAGATATGCCTTCTTGAAGAGCAGCAGTGCCTGTACGTCCGGTACCAGAACAGGGCAGTATTTCTAATGATCCGATGGATGTGACCGCTACATCGATGGAGACTTTACTGAAGAGATTTCAGTCGTTTCGACCACCGACACTGAAGGACACAGAAAATTCAGTTGAGTGTGAAAGTTGGCTCGATGACATCGAGATTCTATTCGAGTCTCTTGATTACACTGACGAGCGACGAGTTAAACTTATTGGGCATCAACTGCAAGAAGTTGCAAAGAACTGGTGGCTTACCACGAAGAAAGCATTGGAGCATCGTGGCACAGAAATCACTTGGAAAGTTTTTAAAGCAGAGTTTTATCAACGCTTCTTTCCTGTGTCCTACCGAAAAGATAAAGGTGCTGAGTTTGTCAATTTGAAACAGGTAAAGTTAAACATCGAAGAATATGTGGCAAAGTTTTCGACATTGCTTCAATTTGCTCCTCACGTGGCAGAAAATGACGAGGCCATTGCAGATCAGTTTATCAATGGCTTGAATCCTGATATCTTTACCTTGGTGAATACCGGTAGACCCAATAACTTTGCAGATGCCTTGAACCGTGCCAAGGGGGCAGAAGCTGGACTGCTTAGGCAACGAAGCACTTCCTATGTCGCTCCGACTTCGAGACCGCCACAATCCTCAGTTCAACCCCCTCCCAGATTTGAGAGCGGTGGTAGTAGCAGCGGGAGGAAAGACCAATTGAAAGTGAAAGGCAAACAGTTCAAGAGATCAGGGAGGAGTTCGTTAAGCTCCAGTGGATCCAGACAGAGAGGTCCTGGCCAGAGTACAGAGTATACAGGTGTGTACTGCAGTGCTTGTGGAGGCAGACATGCCACTGAGCAGTGTCAGGGTGTGATGGGTCACTGCAATATCTATAGACAACAGGGACACTTCGCTAGGGTCTGTCCACAGAAAGGGGTACAACAAGCTCAGAGTGTAGGAGCATCTGGTTCAGTAACTCAGCCTGAGAGGCAAGCTTCATCTGTTCATTCCTTTCAGCCGACACCTACACATACCTAGTCCCAAGCCAGAGGTAGCCAGACAGTGAGCCAACCTCTCAGACAACAGGCTCGAGTCTTTGCACTGACAGAAGAGCAGGCCCAAGATGCACTAGACGATGTGATAGCAGGTAACTGTTTTCTTTGCGGTTATCCTGCTTATGTATTGATAGATACAGGTGCATCTCATACCTTCATTTCTGAGCATTTTGCATTAATGCATGCTTTACCTGTCGAGTCACTATCTGACGTAGTGTCTATTTCTTCTCCTTTGGGGAGTGGTTTGATATCAGTGACATCGGTTAGACATTGCATGCTAAAATTCGAGGGTCACGAGATTGACTTAGATTGCATTGTGCTTGGGTTGTCTGATTTTGATTGTATTGTCGGTATCGATATGTTAACCAAGTACAGAGCCACTGTAGATTGTTTCCAGAAGATTGTCAGATTCAGACCAGAGATGGATGATGAGTGGAAATTCTATGGTAAGGGTTCCAGAGCCCGGATTTCCTTGATATATGTATTATCTATGAGTCGATTGTTACAGAAAGGAGCAGATGGCTTCTTTGTATATTCAGTAGATTTACTGAAATCGAGCCAAGCATTGGCAGATTTGCCAGTGGTATGCGAGTTTGCGGATGTATTCCAAGATGAGATCCCAGGGTTACCTCCAGTCCGAGAGGTAGATTTCAGCATTGATCTCATACCAGGTACCGTTCCTATATCTCGAGCTCCTTATAGAATGGCACCCATTGAATTGAAAGAATTGAAGGAACAGCTCGAAGACTTATTGGCCAAGGTTTACATTAGACCGAGTGTGTCTCCTTGGAGTGCTCCGGTACTGTTTGTTTGGAAGAAAGATGGTTCGATGAGACTTTGCATCGATTATCGACAATTGAATAAAGCGACAGTAAAGAACAAATATCCCTTGCCTCGTGTCGACGATTTATTTGATCAGTTGCAGGGATCCTTTGTCTATTCCAAGATCAAAATGAGATCTGGATATCACCAGCTGAGAGTCCGAGATGTTGATATACCGAAGACAGCGTTCCGAACCAGGTATGGACATTATGAGTTTATCGTCATGCCTTTCGGTTTAACAAATGCTCCAGCGGTGTTTATGGGACTGATTAACCGTGTCTTTCAGAAGCATCTGGATGAGTTTGTTATTGTTTTTATTGATGATATTTTGGTATATTCCAAGAGTATGATTGAGCATGCAGAACACTTAAGAACTGTGTTGCAAACGCTGAGAAACGAGTAACTATATGCTAAACTGTCAAAATGTGAGTTTTGGCTGAGACAGGTTGTCTTTTTGGGGCATATCATATCTGGAGACGGTATTTCTGTTGATCCAAGTAAAGTTGAGGCTGTGATTAGTTGGCCTAGACCGACTTCTGTACCAGAGATACGCAGTTTCATGGGTTTGGCAGGGTACTATCGACGATTTATTAAAGATTTCTCCAATATCGCGAAGCCAATTACCCAGTTGACACAGAAGAATGCGCCATTTGTGTGGTCTGAAGCCTGTGAGTCTAACTTCTTGGAGTTAAAGAGACAATTGACCAGTGCTCCTGTATTAACTATTCCTTCAGGTACTGGTGATTTTGTTGTATATTGTGATGAATCTCACAGAGGGCTAAGATGTATTCTTATGCAGCGAGGACATGTGATTGCATATGCCTCGAGACAGTTGAAGCCACACGAGACTCGTTACCCAATTCATGATCTAGAATTGGCGGCTATTGTATTTTCACTAAAGATATGGCGACATTACCTTTATGTAAGGAAGTTTGAAATCTACTCTGATCACAAAAGCCTAAAGTATCTGTTTTCTTAGTCAGAGTTGAATATGAGACAACGTAGATGGATCGATTTGTTGAAGGATTTCGGTTGTGAAATCAAGTACTATCCAGGGAAGTCTAATGCAGCAGCGGATGCCTTGAGTCAAAAGGTATGTGCTCTATCCTTGTCGACGATAGGTGTTTCGAATTTTATTGAAGATTGCTGTTTGTCTGGATTAGCATTTGATACAGATTGTAGACCATTGAGAATTGCTACGATTCAAGTGGAACCAGATTTGATTGTTCGCATTAAAGAAGCACAGAAAAATGATTAGAATGTTCAGAAGTCGATTGAGATGGTCAGAACCGAACATCAGTCAGAGTATCAGGTACATGATCATGTTTTGTATGTAAATAACCGTCTTGTAGTGCCAGATGTTTCAGATTTAAGACAACAGATTTTATCAGAAGCGCACTATAGTCGGTTTAGTATTCATCCTGGTGGCAGAAAGATGTACAATGATCTAAAGATGAAATCAGACATTGAAGAATTTGTATCTAAATGCCTGAACTGCCAACAGGTGAAAGCTGAGAGGAAGAAACCCGGAGGTTTACTTCAGAGTTTATCTATTCCTAAATGGAAATGGGATCACATTTCAATGGATTTTGTTACGAAGTTACCACGATCATCCCGGGGCTGCGATGCGATTTGGGTCGTGATTGACAGATTGACAAAATCAGCATGCTTTACTCCGTACCGAATGATGTACCGACATGATCAGATGGCAGAGATATATATCAGAGAAGTGATCAGATTGCATCGTGTGCCAAAGTCTCTCGTATCAGATCGTGATCCACGATTCACTTCACACTTTTGGCATAGTCTGCAGCAGGCTCTAGGTACGACATTGCATCTGAGCACTGCTTATCATCCCCAGACAGACGGAAAGTCAGAGCGGACTATCCAGACATTGGAGGATATTCTGAGAGCTGTAGTGCTAGATTTTGGCACTAGTTGGCAAGATTCACTAACTCTTTGTCAATTTTCGTACAACAACAGCTATCATACGAGCATTGAGATGGCACCGTTTGAAGCATTATATGGCAAGAAATGCAGATATCCTCTGTATTGGAATGATATATCTGAAGTACCAGAACTTGGACCTGATATGATCCAAGAAATGACTGAGAAAGTTAAAGTGATCCAGAAAAGAATGAAGACAGCGCAGGATAGGCAAGCCAAGTACGCAAATGTACGTCGTCGACCGTTAGTATTTGAACAGGGAGACTGAGTATTTTTGAAGCTTTCTCCATTTAGAGGTATTGTCAGATTTGGCAAACGTAGGAAATTGTCTCCTAGATACATCGGTTCGTACGAGATTCTTGAGAAGATTGGTGATCGTGCATATCGACTTGCTCTTCCTCCTTCTCTATCTAAGATACATGATGTATTTCATGTATTAATGCTGCGTAGATATATGCCTGATGTTTCTCATGTCATTCAGCTTGATGAAGCAGAGCTTGACGACACTTTGAGTTATATTGAACATCCAATTCAGATTCTTGATTGGAAAGAAAAACAGCTCAGAACGAAGACTATTCCGCTAGTGAAAGTCCAGTGGAGTGGAGTCGTCATGGAATTGAAGAAGCAACTTGGGAGACAGAATCAGAGATGAGACAGAGATATCCAGAGTTATTTCTATGACGTGAGTATTTATTCAGCTTTTGATTATATTGCTTCTTTTACCTATTTTGATTGATTGCTTGCGAGTTCGATGACAAACTCATATCTAAGAGGGGGAGAAATGTAATGCCCGAGATCTTGGTTTGATACTTTTGAGTTATCTCATATTATGAATAAGGGAATGGAAGAACAGACATGGAGAGGCGACGTTGCAATTCGAGTTTTGGTGGTACAGTAGAGTCAGTGCACCCGCGCCATTAAAGTGACCGCACCTGCGGTGTTGGGACAGAGAGGGCAACGCACCCGCGATCCAAAAGCCAGCGCACCCGCGGTCGTTCCTTCTGAATTTGTGGAAGTGATCCAGTACGCTCAGCACACCCCGCGGTGCAGAGTGAGCGCACACGCGGTGTGACGTGCAGAATAAAGAATGAAACATGTGTCTTCACCATGCAAGATATATATATGAATTGTCTTCATTTCCTTCATTTCAGCAGCCTAAGACCGAGAGCAAGTACAGAAATTCCTTCAAGCTTCAAGATGTATTAACAATTTGATTGTGCAACATCTAACCATCCGATTTTGAATCCGAGCTTAGATTCTTGCTCCTTGCATCATAGACTACTAAAGGATGTAAGTTTTGTTATGTTCTTGCTTGAATTGAAAAAGAATGTTGGGGGAAATCAGATTTTGAGCTATATGATGTGTCCTTAATATGTTGAGATAAGTAGAATCGAAACCGGATCGAAGAAATATTACCGTATGCGATTATTACGATTTTCCACCATATATGTGTATGAGATTATGCAGATTTCAGCATGGTAGATGGTGTTATGATGAGAATTATGAGTTATTGTTATTGATTATTGATGTTTGAGTTGATCGGTATCGCGAGATTATGCCGTTATGCCGTTGAAATGTACCAGGAATGAATATTGATCCGTAAGTGTATTGAATTGAGTTAGAGATTGATAAAATACCTCTTGAATATGTCATTTCAGATCGGTTTTGACAAGCTTCGACCTGGAGACCTCGACATCAACAAAGACTGAACAACAAAAGGTATAATTCAATGTTTGATTGGGGAGATATAACTCGAATCAGATCCGGTTTGAGTTTCCCACAAATCACATACTAGATTTCTATACCTTGTTATGTTGTGCTTTATATTGATTTATATACAAGCATTGAGATAGGAGAGTCATTGGCAGATATGCCAAGTTTCTAGACGTTCGGTGGTATCGAGGCATAGGAGAAGATCGACTCCGATTGTAGATATTCGATACAGACAGGGCCGAAGTCTAGGAATAAGACGTACCGCCACCACGATTAGGAGAGTAGGTGGGAGACTTGTTACGTCTTATTCACACCGGGATATCTAAACTTAGATATGAGTCGAGTCAAAGATATTAGTTTGATTAAAGTTGCTTGCCTTATATTGATTATGTTTCACAGGCTATGGGACATTTTGCTATTGATTATATTCATGGTAGGATATTCATGATTTATATGGTGTATATGCATGTGTACATGTTTTATACTGGGATTTGTTCTCACCGGAGTTTCCGGCTGTTGTTGTGTCTGTATGTGTGGATTACAACAGGTGGGACAGGATCAGGGTCGAGATAAAGATGAGAGATCGAGATAGCGTGGTGATTACGGGCATAGAAGATGAACTAGTAGTTTTTACATTTGATATGTAATGTGTTTCAAATACTAGTTGTTTAAGTATGTAATGAAACAAGACATGTACCTGCTTTGTTGAAAATAAAATAGAGATATCACTAGTGTATGATGTATATACAATTGTTGTTAATGTTAAAAGCAAAATTTTGACCCACATTTTCTAGCAAGGATCCAATTAATCCCAAAGACAACTGAGTTAGAGCCCGGGTCCCCACAACGTTGAAGAAAATGCATTGTAGTCGGGGATTCACCATTCGCCTACGGGTGAAGATATCCTATATGATCTGATGAGTTAATAGTGCAAGGAGTCTCTGGTCGGAGCAAGAAATTTGCTTTAGGGAAATGTGTTTTCCTAGTTTCACATGCCATGCCACTATTAGTACTCAAAGATGAATCGCATCGTTATCGAATTCATATACAACTCTCGATATACCAATGGTTGTAGATTCGATCGGGATATATGTGTTGAAATTACCGTACTGTACGCTAACCATGACTAAAGGTTCTTGCAGGCACTATCAGTGATACCTAGGGGATCATGGGGCGATGCTGCTAGACGCTCTTACCATGATCCGATGGGTGCAATCAGAAATGAGTTCTGACATTCTTGATCAAAGAGTTGATGAAAAGAATGGAGTTAACTAGGGTAAACCCGAATAAAAATAAATGTTATTCTGAATCACATGGAGATGTGAACTCACGGTTAGCTGTATCCCTGAATCATTGAGGGTCACACAAGCATCGGGTTCTGTGTTCCCGTTGAGATAGTCAAATTTCAAGTAGTTGAAATTTGGCGACTACAGTTTGATGGAGATCAAACAGGAAGCTTTTAAAGGATTTTATGAGCTAATTCCATAGGATGGAAGAAATGGAAGTTGACATGATTGCTGAATAAGGAAGGAGAGTGGAACTGCCTGTTTTGTGAAAGATTTCACTATAACTGGCAGCTGCCAAAATATGGTAATTGCCATATATGGTAAGTTCTAAGTTTGGTAATTGAAAATTTTGATCTTCGAAAGTTTCGATTTTCATTATATGAACAATATTTGTATCCTTGGTACATCGGCACTTTCGGATCGTCGATCGAGGTTATAACGAGTTCGGAATCATTTTTTTAGTGAATTTGGAATTACTAATTAAATGATTGTGCTAGTAGTGGTGGCTACTAAAATGCACAAATTCACATAAATATTCTAGATGAGTCTAGAATTTAAATTAACCAATGAGTTAAGTTTATAAATTAAATAATAGTTATTTAATTTAATATACATATACATGTATATATTTTATATGGTGATATAAAATATGTATATGATATTATTATATCATGTATTATTAAAGATTAATAAATACATTATATATTAATTATATAGGAGTTTATAATATAATGGAATTATTGGAGTCCTTGTGGGAGAGAGACTCCTAATTAGATTAGGAGTCTCACTCTATATATACACCACTAGGGCTCATAACTACTAACCTAATTTTTGCACACAAGAGAAAAAAATTCCCTTCCTTCCTTGATGAAAGAAACCCACGGCCACCATAAAATTTTAATTTTGGCAAAAATGAAAAGTTGATTTGCTTAATTATGGATTGAAAATCCATAATAATTGATTAAGAATCAATTAAGAAAAAAAATAAAAATCATCCCATCCTTTTCATGAAAAGCTCTCGGCCATGAAATAAACTGGTTGGGAAATTTTTGGCCAAGTGATTTCTCCTTCCATCACCACGCCGCCGACGCTACATTGTCAACGGATTTTGGAAATTTTGAGTGCGCAATCTCAACGCACAAATCGTTTGGATTTTCTAGTGCAAACCAAGCAAGGAAGACAGTCTTCGATCGTGGACCTAATTAGACGATCAAAGGAAGGACGTTCGTAGGGAATTACAAAAAGGGCTATATCCGCCTCAAATCAGAATAGTTTGGAGTCAAAGGTATAATCCTAAATGCCGTATGAATGTTTTAAACACATGACGTCCAAGAACAAAAATTTTAAACTTCCACTGTGTCTTGGGTGCGAGAATACGATGTCCCAATAGTTTATTTATAGGAATGCAACCTTTTTGGAAAAGGAATTTCTATGAGATAGAAAAAAGGAGATGATAGAATTCGAAGAGGTTCGAGAGACACCCACAATTGTAGGACCCACACCGGAAGAGCCAAGAGAGGAGATACAAGCTCTTACAAGATCCGAGAGAGTCTCGAGACCACCTATGAGGTATGGTATGCTTCTTGAAGAGGGCCATGATGAGCCTAACCATGGATGTGTTCCAATGACCTTCAAGGAAGCGTTATCTGATGCCGATTCATCCAAATGGCTTGAAGCTATGTAATCTGAGATGAATTCCATGCATTCAAACCAAGTGTGAAATCTTGTGGATCCACATGAGATAAATGTTCCCATAGGGTGTAAATGGATATACAAGAGGAAACATGGAGCGGATGGGAAGGTATTGACCTTCAAGGCATTATTGATAGAAAAAGACTACACTCAAGGACAAAGAGTTGACTTTGAGGAAACCTTTTCTTCAGTTGCAATGTTCAAGTCTATAAGGTTATTTCTAGTCATACTTGCATGGTATGACTATGAGATATGACAGAAGATGTAAAGACAACATTTCTTATTGGGGATATTAAGGAAGAGATTTACATGTCTCAACTTCATGGGTTTACATCTATCGGAAGAGAGCATATGGTATGCAAACTTTATAGATCTATTTATGGTCTAAAACACGCATCTAGGAGTTGGAACCTCATATTCGATGGTACAATCAAAGAGTTTGGTTTTACTAAGAATCCTGAGGAACCCTGTGTGTATAAGAAGGTCAGTGGGAGTGTTGCGACAATCCTGGTACTTTATGTTGATGACATTCTACTCATTGGGAATGAGGTAGGAATGTTGCAATGAACTAAAATATTGTTAACGAGCAAGTTCTCGATGCAGGACGTGGGTGGATCATCTATTGTATTAGGGATACAGATCTATAGAGATAGATCAAGAAGATTGCTTGGTCTCACCCAATCCACATACATTGATATCATCGTGAAGCGGTTCTCGATGGATGAGTCCAAGAGATGAAATCTACCAATGTGTCATGGCGTGTCGCTATCCAAGTCTATGTCTCCCAAGACAGATGCAGATATAGCGGCGATGACAAGCATTCCTTATGCATCTGCAATTGGTAGTATCATGTATGAGATGATATCTACACGTCCTGATGTGGCTTTTTCACTAAGTGTAGTGAGTAGATATCAATCGAACCCTGGTCTTCCACACTGGAAAACTGTGAAAGACATCCTCAAGTATTTGAGAAGGACCAATAATTTGTTCTTGGTCTATGGGGGTGGAGAACTGAAATTGGAGGGCTATACCGACTCTAGATTTCAAATCGATATCGATGACTCAAAGTCAACCTCTGGGTTCGTATTCATGTTCAATGGTGCTGCTATCTCTTGTAAGAGTTCCAACAAAGACAGTACTGTGGATTCCACCACTGAGGCCAGTTACATGGCTGCATCAGCTGCAGCAAAGGAGGCTGTTTGGTTAAGGAATTTCATCTAAGAGTTTGGCGTCATTCCTAATGGAGTTGCTCCAGTCCCAGTGTTTTGTGACAACACGGGAGCCATTGCTAAAGCGAAGGTGCCAAGGTCTCATCAGAAATCCAAACATGTATTGAGAATGTACCACATCCTCCGAGAGATTGTGGAAAGAAGAGAAGTGTCGATTGAAAAAGTCGGCTCCACAAATAATGTTGCTGATCCACTAAATAAGCCTTTACCTGGACCATTATTCGAGAAGTATCGTGAATCGATGCGTTTGAAGCATAAGGGTAGTTGGCTCTAGTGCAAGTAGGAGATTGTTAGAGTAGGTGCCCGTCGAGCCAAGTGTTGACCGAGGGTTCATGTTTAAACTCTATGTATAAATAATCTTTATTTTAATAATATTTTAAATTACTGCTTTGGCACATCTTTATCTGTATACCCATGCTAGATACATAGATAAAGTCCTTGAAGATACAAATTGTAGAAAGAATATGAGATGCTCATACGATGAGTATCATGAAACGCATATTTGGAATACTCTATATTCTAAACAGTCCTAGTCGATTCAGCAATCATTAAGAAGGATAAAGGCCGCTCGAGTTTAAGACTACTATCTCCGATGTGAGCACCATGTTTTTCATTAGTAGGGGACATTGTAGTGCCCGAATTCAGTACACGTATAACCCATGCATTTAAGTTTAAATTGAGTTTTAACCATGCATGATTTATTAAAATGCATTATTTTTATTATTCATATTTTTGTGATGCACGATAAAAAGTTTTTCGAGTTCATGTTTCAGGCGATTATTCGAGGCGGAATCGAGGAGATGAGACCGGGGACGATTTTTGGTAATTTTAAAACGTGTTATTTTATTTTAAGTTGGTTATGTGGCATTTTAAATAATTTATTAAGTTTTTAGTATTTTAAAAAGCCTTATTTATGTAGTTAGTAATTTAAGAGTTTAGAACTTTCAAAATTAGTATGTGATTATTTTAATTGAGGAGTTTGACTAAATTAGTATGTGTTAACCTTTAATTAGTATTTTAATTAGTTAATTTAGCACTAATTTCTCCTAATTAAAAACCCACACACACTCACACACACTTACACGTTTTTACACACACTAAAACACACAACACACCCTACACATCTTATTTTCAGATTTTTTTTAAAAGAGAGAAAATACTAGGGTTATTGGAGAACTAGTGCAGCCGGCCCCTCCTCTAAATTTCCAGCAAGTTTTGTTGAGTTTCTTCAAAGATTTTAGCACCACGTTCGTCCTGGATAACCCTCACGCCATCTCCGCTTCGGTATCGTCGTTATGGTATTTCAAATAATCAAAAGGCACATATATTCTGTTATTGCTGCATTGATCTCGTCATATTATGCGTTTGTTGTTATTTATGTGTAAAAATACATGTGCGATTCGTAGGAGTTTGAGCAATTATGTTTAGAACACTTTTAAAACCATTTTTAGATCTAAAATTTCGTTTTTTTGCTGTATTTTTAATAATGCGATTTTTCGGTCGTGTTTTTGAGAAAACTTTCAACAAGAAAATTGTAGAAATTTTTGATACCTTCGATTTGATAGTAAATTCGAAATTTTTGGGTGAAAATTGAGTGAGATATGACGTTTTTCGTGGGACTGCTCAAAGTTCGTTTTTCAGAAAATTATGTATTGATGGGTCCTTGAGATTTTATTGTTGCAGGCTTCGTTGGAGATAGACGGGTGATCGTTGCGTCATCTAGGTATGCGTAGAATGATGTTGGGATATTATTTGATATGCCATTTTACGTTATGGCACGTCTATGTTATGTATGAATGTTCAAAGTTACTTCAAGTTCAAGTTTCAAGTATGTATGTTCTATTTTTAAGCTGCATGTGGTTTTACTATGTATTATTCATTATTCCCAGTTTATACGTGTTGAGTCTTTGGACTCACTAGGCTTGATCGATGCGGACCAAGGAGCAGGCTTGGACTGAGCGGGAGGCTAAACCCGAGGACCGCCCACGTTTTGAAATTTTTATGAAATGATCAAAAACTCTGATTTTATGTCTTGATTTATGATGCTTTGAACAAGTAATTTCTTTAGCAAACTTTGTATCTTATAACAATTTGAAACGGGATTTTATGTTTAATAAAATTTTAAATTTTTCCGAAAATTTTTTTAGTAGTAAAAGTACGGTACGTTACAGTTGGTATCAGAGCCAGGTTCTTGTAAAGGGTTACGCCTACTGCAAGTCGCAAGAAGCTCACGAAGTCACACCTCAAGTCTGTAAGTTTTAAAGTTTTAAATTTATGTTATGTAGCAAGCATGAAGTTCTGATTTCAGCATGTCCACGTTTTATTTCAAATTACATTCATCCTATGCTATTTTTATTATATTCATGCACATTGGGTTTACGTGTCGGGAAATTTATTGGAACAGTATGCCTCCTAGACGCTTGATTAACCAAGAAGCAAGGGAAGAGGACAGAGAGGCCCGAAATGAGGAGAGGGCCAATCCTCCACCTCCACCTCCGGATATGCAAGCTCAGATGCTTGCTGGTAAGACTCAGTTCTTCGCACAATTTGCGAGGAACCAGGCAACAGCAGATGCAAGGGCGAGGCCGCAACCTGAGGCGGTGTATGAAAGATTCAGGAGGATGAGTCCGAAGGAGTTTTCGGGTACCACTGACCCGATGATAGCTGAGGGATGGATTAAGTCCATCGAAGTAATCTTTGATTTCATGGAGCTCATCGATGGAGATAGGGTCAGGTGGTCTACGTTCCTTCTGTCAGGGGACGCCAGACTGTGGTGGGAGAGTGCGTCCGTGTCAGTAAACTTACAGACACTATCATGGAATGGCTTCAAGGAGATCTTTTGCTCCAATTACTTTACTGAAGAAGTACGATCCAGGTTAACTCGGGAATTCATGACGCTGCGACAGGGTGACAATAGTGTTACAGAAATTGTTAGGAAGTTTGAGAGGGGGTGTCACTTCGTACCCCTCATTGCGAATGATGTCCAGGCAAAGCTGAGGCATTTCATGGATGATTTACGGCCGATCTTGCGCCGTGACGTCCAAGTTGCTGGTCTTACTACTTATGCAATTGCCGTGTCTAGAGCTTTGGCGGCAAAACAGGATCAGCGGGATATCGATAATGACAGGCAGGTCAAGAGGCCCTATCAGGCCCCACAGCAACCGCAGCAGCATCAACAACGACTCCCGTTTAAGAAGCCTTACCAAGGGCAGCAAGGGAAGAGAGGCCTTATCAGGGACCACCGAAAGGCAAGGGCCTTGTTCCTCAGCAGAAGGCTCCTCAGAGGCCGGGCGAGTACCCGGTGTGCCCGAAGTGCAACCGCCAACACCCAGGGCAGTGTTTGTATGGGTCAGGCAAGTGTTTCAAGTGTGGAGATAGTGACCACATGCTAAAGGAGTGCCCACAGTGGAAGCAGCCAATCCAGGGCAGAGTGTTCGCCATGCATGCACAGGAGGCGATGTAACGCCCCAGATTCGCCGACTGTCCTCACTGTATCAAGACGAGTCTTTCCAGCGTGCTTATGTCCTCACTCACACGCATCCTGAGATACTTCCCAGGAGGTCACCCATCCCAAAATTGCCCCAAGTGAAGCACGCTTAACTTTGGAGATCTTATGTGATGAGATACCGAAAAGAAGATGCACCTTCGTGATATGAATAGAGTACCGATCATATCTTTTAAGCCCTCTTCAACTGTACAGTCTATTACATTGAACAGTCTCGGAATCCCTTTCATTCCCGTGTGGGTCGGTTCATTCATGTTCCCTCCACCTAGAAGCCTGCCAGGAGCCGCTCATTGTCCGTGCAACTGATGGCACCGGCGATCACCCCCCGCCCTCTTCGGCCCCGGGACTCACATGCCCACCAGCTTCCGCTTGGTTCGTCCCCGAACCATACCGTACTAAGAGAGGTCGGCTCTGATACCACTTCTAACGTCCCCCAAATTCGACGACTGTCCTCACTGTATCAAGAAGACGAGTCTTTCCAGCGTGCTTATGTCCTCACTCACACGCATCCAGAGATACTTCCCAGGAGGTCACCCATCCCAAAATTGCTCCAAGTCAAGCACGCTTAACTTTGGAGTTCTTATGTGATGAGCTACCGAAAAGAAGATGCACCTTCGTGATATGAGTAGTACCGATCAAATCTTTTAAGCCCTCTTCAACTGTACAGTCCATTACATTGAACAGTCTCGGAATCCCTTTCATTCCCGTGTGGGTCGGTTCATTCATGTTCCCTCCACCTAGAAGCCTGCCAGGAGCCGCTCATTGTCCGTGCAACTGATGGCACCGGCGATCACCCCCCGCCCTCTTCGGCCCCGGGCCTCACATGCCCACCAGCTTCCGCTTGGTTCGTCCCCGAACCATACCGTACTAAGAGAGGTCGGCTCTGATACCACTTCTAACGTCCCCCAAATTCGACGATTGTCCTCACTGTATCAAGACGAGTCTTTCGAGCGTGCTTATGTCCTCACTCACACGCATCCTGAGATACTTCCCAAGAGGTCACCCATCCCAAAATTGTCCAAGTCAAGCACGCTTAACTTTGGAGTTCTTATGTGATGAGCTACCGAAAAGAAGATGCACCTTCGTGATATGAGTAGTACCGATCAAATCTTTTAAGCCCTCTTCAACTGTACAGTCCATTACATTGAACAGTCTCGAAATCCCTTTCATTCCCGTGTGGGTCGGTTCATTCATGTTCCCTCCACCTAGAAGCCTGCCAGGAGCCGCTCATTGTCCGTGCAACTGATGGCACCGGCGATCACCCCCGCCCTCTTCGGCCCCGGGCCTCACATGCCCACCAGCTTCCGCTTGGTTCGTCCCCGAACCATACCGTACTAAGAGAGGTCGGCTCTGATACCACTTCTAACGTCCCCCAAATTCGACGACTGTCCTCATTGTATCAAAACGAGTCTTTCCAGCGTGCTTATGTCCTCACTCACACGCATCCTGAGATACTTCCCAAGAGGTCACCCATCCCAAAATTGTCCAAGTCAAGCACGCTTAACTTTGGAGTTCTTATGTGATGAGCTACCGAAAAGAAGATGCACCTTCGTGATATGAGTAGTACCGATCAAATCTTTTAAGCCCTCTTCAATTGTACAGTCCATTACATTGAACAGTCTTGGAATCCCTTTCATTCCCGTGTGGGTCGGTTCATTCATGTTCCCTCCACCTAGAAGCCTGCCAGGAGCCGCTCATTGTCCGTGCAACTGATGGCACCGGCGATCACCCCCCGCCCTCTTCGGCCCCGAGCCTCACAGGCGAACCCAGATACTACACTGTTAACCGGTAACTTGTTTAATTCAGTACAGTATTAAATTCTTGCCTTGCATGTTGTAATCTTATTTGGGATTATTAGTGTGATAGTGATATTTTGTGTGACTTGGGATATTAATTTTCTGCTATGTTGAGGTTAATGTTAGAATAGTGGGGACATAAGTTTTGTGTTGTGCTAACGTCCCTCAGGAAATATTTTCATCAAGAGGTTATCCACGAAGGCCCTGATAGATTCAGGGGCCACTCATTCATTCCTCTCGGAGACCTTTGCTAATCATTTGGACATCAAGTCCATCGGCCTTGATGTGAATTATTCAGTGACAGTCCCATCAGGGGAAGAACTGGTAGCTACCAGCGTGGTCAGAGACATTGATCTAGAACTGCAGGGCCACCTGGTGTATGCAGACCTGATAATATTGCCGATGACAGAGTTTGACATTATCTTGGGTATGGACTGGTTGACAAAGAACAGAGTCCTGATTGATTTTCAGAAGAGATCAGTGTTGGTCAGACCGATGGGAATGGAGCAGTTTCTATTTGAGCCAGACAGGTGGAGAAGTTTCCCGCGCATGATCTCTTGCATGCAGGCGCGGAAACTTATTTCCAAGGGGTGTCAGGCTTTCTTGGCCAGCATCATTTCAACACCTGACATACCCGCTCCGTCACTATCATATGTGCCAGTAGTAAGAGACTTCCTAGACGTCTTTCCTGACGACGTCACAGGTCTTCCACCAGAGAGAAAGGTGGAATTTGCAATCGATCTCATGCCAGGCACAGTGCCAATCTCTAAGGCACCGTACCGATTGGCTCCAGCTGAGATGTTAGAGCTTAAGCAGCAGATACAGGAGCTTCTCGACAAGGAATTCATCCGCCCCAGTTTCTCGCCGTGGGGCGCACCAGTGCTTTTTGTGAAAAAAAAAATGGGAGCATGAGACTGTGCATCGATTAACGGGAGTTGAACAAGGTAACGATAAAGAACATGTACCCATTTCCTAGGATCGAAGACTTGTTTGATCAGTTGCAGGGAGCCACTGTGTTCTCTAAGATAGATCTTCGATCAGGGTATCACCAGCTGAAGGTGAAAGATTCAAATGTGCACAAGACAGCCTTCAGGACCAGATATGGGCATTACAAGTTCTTAGTGATGCCGTTCGGACTGACGAATGCTCCAGCAATTTTCATGGACTTGATGAACCGAGTATTTCAGCCTTACCTTGATCAATTCGTCATAGTGTTCATTGACGACATTCTTATCTACTCGAAGAGCCGTGAGGAGCATAGTTAGCACTTGAAGACAGTTTTGCAGACCTTGCAGAGTCGCAAGTTATTTGCGAAGTTCAGTAAGTGTGAATTCTGGTTGGAAAAGGTAGTGTTTTTGGGTCACATAGTGTCTAGCGGTGGAATTGAGGTGGATCCAGAAAAGGTAGCAGCCGTTAAGGAATGGGTTGAATCGAAGAATGCTTCTGAGATCCGCAGTTTTCTGGGTTTAGCCGGTTACTACCGTAAGTTCATTCAGAGGTTTTCTTCGATAGCAGTGCTACTCACTTCACTGACCAAGAAGAATGCTAAGTTTTTGTGGAGTGACGAGTGTCAGAAGAGCTTCGATACTTTGAAGCAAGCTCTTGTTTCAGCACCAGTGTTAGCCATGCCAACGGGACAAGGTGATTTTGTGCTTTATACCGATGCATCTAAACTCGGTTTAGGTGCAGTCTTGATGCAGAAGGGTCGGGTGATAGCTTATGCTTCCAGACAGTTAAAGGTACATGAGAAGAATTACCCGACGCATGATTTAGAATTAGCCACCGTTGTCTTTGAATTGAAGATTTGGAGACACTACTTGTACGGGGAGAAGTGTCAGATATTCACGGATCACAAGAGTCTCAAGTATTTCTTCACACTGAAAGAACTGAATATGAGGCAGAGACGGTGGTTAGAGTTGGTAAAAGACTACGACTATGAGATTAGCTACCATCCGGAGAAAGCAAATGTAGTGGCAGATGCCTTGAGCCGGAAAGTTGCAGTCATAGCTCAGGTTTTAGTGCAAAGACCTCTTCAGTTTGATATTCAGAGGTTTGGTTTAGAATTCTATCGCAAGGGTAGAGCTCCGAGGCTGTCTAATCTGACAGTCCAATCTTCCTTGCTTGACTGTATTCGTGCAGGTCAGCCTTCAGACGAGCAGTTATAGAAATTGAGGCTGAAGGACGAGGATAAGGGCAGTGTACTCTACACAGTGTCAGATGGTATCGTGAGATACAGAGACAGAATGTGGGTGCCTAGCGTTGATTCGATCAGAGAGGATATTCTGACAGAGGCACATGCATCTCAGTATTCCAAACACCCAGGAGGCACCAAAATGTACAAGGACCTGCAGATTTTGTATTGGTGGCCAGGGATGAAGCGAGACATCCTCAGATTTGTGTCTGAATGCCTCACTTGTCAGCAGGTGAAGGCAGAACATCAGAGGCCAGCAGGAATGCTTAAGCCACTCGCCATCCCAGAGTGGAAATGAGAGAATATTACAATGAACTTTGTGGTTGGGTTGCCAAGGTCAGTAAGGGGATCAAATTCTATCTGGGTTATAGTGGATCGACTCACTAAGTCAGCGCACTTTTTACCAGTGAAGACGACTTTCTCCATGATGCAGTATGCGGAGCTTTATATCAAGGAGATAGTGCGATTGCATGGGATCCCAGTTTCTATTGTGTCCGACAGGGACCCGAGGTTTACATCGTCCTTCTGGAAGAGTCTACATGCAGCTATGGGGACGAAGTTGCTTTTTAGTACCGCTTTTCACTCGCAGACAGATGGCCAGTCTGAGTGAGTGGTTCAGATTTTGGAGGATTTACTGCGAGCGTGTATGATTGATTTCCAGAGGACTTGGGAATCGAAGCTACCTCTAATGGAGTATACATACAACAACAGTTTCCAATCTTCGATAGGTATGGCTCCCTACGAGGCGTTGTATGGAAGGAAGTTTAGATCACCAGTTCATTGGGATGAGGTTGGCGAAAGAGCAGAACTTGGTCCGGAGATAGTTCAGAAGACTGCAGATGTGGTGGTCAAGATCTGAGACAGAATGAAGACTGCCCAGAGTCGTCAGAAAAGTTATGCTGAGAAGAGGAGAAGAGATCTAGAGTTTGCCGTGGGTGATCACGTCTTTGTAAAGATAGTGCCCATGAAGGGTGTTATGAGATTTGGGAAGAGAGGCAAGCTCAGTCCGAGGTTTATTAGACCGTTTGAAATTCTGGATAGAGTTGGGACTCTAGCCTATCGTGTTGCCCTTCCGCCGAATCTAGCCGGGGTACACAATGTGTTCCACTTCTCGATGCTGAGGAAGTACCTAGCTAATCTTTCACACGTGTTGAGCTATGAACCGTTACAATTGGCTCCAGACTTGTCTTATGAGGAGAGACCTGTCCAGATCTTAGACAGACAGGAACGTAGACTTAGGAACAAGGTGACCAAGCTGGTCAAAGTTCGGTGGATAAATCAACCAGTGGAGGAAGCCACTTGGGAAGCCGAAGAGGATATGAGAATTCGCTACCCGGAGTTGTTCGGTAAGATTTAATTTCAAGGACGAAATTTTTATAGGTGGGGGAGGAACTGTAGTGCCCGAATTCAGTACACATATAACCCATGCATTTATTGAATTATTAGACCACTTATTTTAGTTTAAATTGAGTTTTAACCATGCATGATTTATTTAAATGCATTATTTCTAAATTATTCATGTTTTTGTGATGCACTTTAAAATGTTTTTCGAGTTCATGTTTCAGGCGATTATTCGAAGCGAGATCAAGGAGATGAGACCGGGGACGATTTTTGGCAATTTTAAAACGTGTTATTTTATTTTAAGTTGGTTATGGGGCATTTTAAATAATTTATTAAGTTTTTAGTATTTTAAAAAGCCTTATTTATGTAGTTAGTAATTTAAGAGTTTAGAACTTTCAAAATTAGTATGTGATTATTTTAATTGAGGAGTTTGACTAAATTAGTGTGTGTTAACCATTAATTAGTATTTTAATTAGTTAATTTAGTACTAATTTCTCCTAATTAAAAACCCACACACACTCACACACACTTACATGTTTTTACACACACTAAAACACACAACACACCCTACACATCTTATTTTCAGATTTTTTTAAAAGAGAGAAAACACTAGGGTTATTGGAGAACTAGTGCAGCCACCCCCTCCTCTAAATTTCCAGCAAGTTTTGTTGAGTTTCTTCAAAGATTTTAGCGCCACGTTCGTCCCGGATCAACCCTCACGCCATCTCCGCTTCGGTATCGTCGTTACGGTATTTCAAATCATCAAAAGGCACATATATTCTGTTATTGCTGCATCAATCTCATCAGATTATGCGTGTGTTATTATTTATGTGTAAAAATACATGTGCGATGCGTAGGAGTTTGAGCAATTATGTTTAGAACACTTTTGAAACCATTTTTAGATATAAAATTTCGTTTTTTTGCTGTATTTTAAATAATGCGATTTTTCGGTCGCGTTTTTGAGAAAACTTTCAACACAAAAATTGTAGAACTTTTTGATAACTTCGATTTGACAGTAAACTCAAAATTTTTGGATGAAAATTGAGTGAGATATGACGTTTTTCGTGGGACTGCTCAAACTTGGTTTTTCAGAAAATTATGTATTGATGGGTCCTTGAGATTTTATTGTTGCAGGCTTCGTTGGAGATAGACGGGTGATCGTTGCTGCATCTAGGTATGCGTAGAATGATGTTGGGATATTATTTGATATGCCATTTAGTGTCGATAGGTACGCGAATGCATTAGAAGTCGTAGGAAACAAGTTGGTGTCAATTGCCACGTTTTTTAATTGTATGTGACGTAGGGTGGAAATCGTTGCTTTGGGTGCTTGTACGAAGTTGGGTCGATGTTATGGCATGCTATGATGGGTCTCGGGGTGTCGGTTCATGGTCCGTACGATCGAGTCTAGAATGATAAGCATAGCATGTATTGGAATTTCGTGAGTTTGCACTTCCCGCAGGTACACATACCCGGACACGGACCTTGGCACGGGGTCCGTGCCTTCGTTTTCTCCTTGGTGCCATTTTTGCGAGCCTACACGGACCCCTACATGGACCTTGGTAAGGGGTCCGTGCCTTTCCCCTTCTGCACGACAGATTTTACCGAGTCTACACGGACCCGGAGCCGGACCTTGGCGTGGGGTCCGTGTCCCCTCCTTTTGTTGGTACTTTTTTTGTGCACATACACGGACCCAGTCCCGGGGTCCGTGCACTTCATGTTTTGGGAAAACTTAATTGTTTGCTTTGGGATCTCGTGTGAGGGTTTAGTACATTGTTTTAAATGAGGTCAATTCCCGAGTGTTTTAGAACTTCTGAAGTTATTTATGGAGTTTGGTGTTGAGCACGAGTACCTACGTCTAAACAAAGCAAGTTAAGTATTTTGAATTCAGTTAGTTTGTGCAGCAACGGCCCTAATCGAAGTCCAACGAATCCCTCAACGCCAAGTAAGTATGTTTGACGTGCAAAGAAAATATTTTCAAGTTTTTGAGGTATGCGAAATGTCTTGTGGCCAATGTATGTATGGGGTTGGAAAGTGTTAAATCATGAACGGGGACCAACCCACCCCGCTAAAGCATGAACGGGTTTAGATCAGGATTGGAAGCGTTAAAGCATGAATGGGGACCAATCCACCCGTTAAAGCATGAACGGGGATCTCATGTATGTGGGAGTGGGTTCGCCCCTGTCATCTCAGAACGGGGATCTCATGTATGTGGCAGTGGGTTCGCCCCTGTCATCTCAGTACTGTAGTTTAGTCTGATCAGGCGATTATGTTATGGGTCACTTGCATTGAAACATATCTCTACGCAAAATAATGAAGTTCATGTATGTTTATGTATGTACAAGTATGCAAGCGTGTTTATGAAAGTTTTTACGTTATGGCACGTCTATGTTAGGTATGAATGTTCAAGGTTACTTCAAGTTCAAGTTTCAAGTATGTATGTTCTATTTTTAAGCTGCATGTGGTTTTACTATGCATTATTCGTTATTCCCAGTTTATACGTGTTGAGTCTTTGGACTCACTAGGCTTGAACAATGCAGGTGAGGATGTTTATGAGGAGACTGGAGGTGGGGGACCAAGGAGCAGGCTTGGACTGAGCGGGAGGCTAAACCCGAGGACCGCCCACATTTTGAAATTTTTATGAAATGATCAAAAACTCTGATTTTATGTCTTGATTTATGATGCTTTGAACAAGTAATTTCTTTAGCAAAATTTGTATCTGATAAAAATTTGAAATGGGATTTTATGTTTAAGAAAATTTTAAATTTTTCCGCAAATTTTTTTAGTAGTAAAATTACGGTACATTACAGACATTGTGATGTCCGAGCATGCATATAGGTGCTTCTTGTAGACTGCACCGAACAACCCCCATATAAAGGACTTTCCTAGTGGTTCTCACTTATCGAGTGGAAACGTCCTAGTTTATGGTTGTACACCATTAGTCCTTATGACCCGGGACAATATTGTGACTCTATATGCTAGTATTGCACTTTGACTTGTTTACCGACTCATATGGGGTCATCAGATGGCAATGTTGGGTTTTTGTCGAAATATATAGGAGTTTATACATTGTAATCGGAGATTCACCGCTAACCTTCGGGTATGGATATCCTATGTGATCTCTTATGTATGTAATTTCAAATCTCTGATCATAGTGTTGGTGGTAATTAAGAAAGGAGTTTCTTAGATTACACAGTGGGATGCAACTACGACATGACACATGGTATCGATTCTTTAACAACTCTCGATATACAAATAGTTGCGGAATCAGCCGGGATATATGAGATGAAGGGATCGTGCTTTACGCTAACCATAATGGAATGGTTCTTGCAGGCACTATCATTTGATACCTAGGGAATCATATAAGTGATGGTGCTAGGCGTTTAACATGATTGGTTGGGTACTATCAGACTTGAGTTCTGACGTTCTTATTATCAAGGAGTTGATAAATAAGAATGGAGCAACTGGGATATGCTCATATAAGAACATGTTTAGTCCTGAACCACATTGAGATGTTAACCCACTACTAGTTAGTTGTATGAATGAACCATTGAGGGTCACACAAGTACAAACTTTCTAGATCCCATTGAGAAGGAAACTAGTTCAATGAGTTGAACGGCTTATAAATGATTTTATAAGCCCAAGAAAAATTAGAAGTATGACTTCTAAATGGGGAATGTAAATTTTAATTTGTGGAAGTGTTCCTAAATTAAAAGTTGGCCAAATAAATAATGTATTTGAAAATTGTGATTTTCATACATTAATATGGATTTATTTAAATTAATTCAAGTGTTGAATTAATTAAACACTAGTGGACCTAGTACAGTCCAAATAATTAAATTAGTTCTAGTGCTGAATTAATTAAATAACATTGGATCTTGTAGAGCCCAATTGGAAATAATTATTCAACTAGTGAGCTTGAGTAAATTCAACAAAGTTTAATTGGTCTCAAATGTGTTTGAGATATTTAAATAAAAGTCCATGGGCTTTGTAATAGTTACAATCCCAAATAAAATGCATGCAAGGGAGGTGAAGAGTTGGGAGGCAACCTTTTTCAATAATCAAGGCATGGCATGCACATGCACCTTTTAACTTTTTCAAGCACCAAGAAAAACTATCCTCCCATTCTCTCAATTTTGATGATGAAAGCATAAACATCTCAAAGAAAAATACTCTACTTTTTCTAGTGCAATTGTAGAGTGGATCTTCCTTGTTAGTGGTGGACCTAATTTGAAGGAAAAAATCCATTTGAGCAAAGAGTACTGTAGGAAGCTTGTAGATTGTGTCAATCCCTCAAGAGATAAGTTGTTTACAACTTAGTTGCAGCCAAAACATACAATTTCTAAACACACTATGTATGACATTTATTTGTTTTGTTATTTGCTACACAATATAGTGGGGTGCTTGGTTTTCTTATGGTAAAACTACTTTTGAAAATCCCTCGGTTTTGTTAGTTCGATAATACTTTTTTTTTTTGAAAATTCCGTTGCACATCTGGGCTCGGTAACCGATCCTCTTTCAATTTTGTCGCAGGAAGGATATATTTTCAGGTGTAGTCACGTATGTATTGCTAGATTGCGGAGCTACATGTTAGTTTATATCCTAGTCTTTTGTCAAGCGACTAGGAATCATATCAATAGCTATGGATTTGGGATTCAGAGTTTCGATTCCATCCGAAGATAAGATGTTTACCTCGCAGAAATTGAAGATATTGGGGCTTTGGTTACAGAAAAATACGGTGCAGGTAGACCTTATTGTGCTACCGTTACCGGAGTTCGGCATTATTTTGGGTATGGATTGTATTTCTTTGAACAGAGCCGCTATAGATTTTCGACAGAGGTAAGTATCCGTCCGACCACTCTGCGGTCACCCATTTATTTTTGAGGCATCCAGACACCAGAAAACACGTCGTACATCACTTATTGCATCTGTGCGAGGAAGCTCATGAGGAGAGGATTCCAGGCATTTTTGGTGAGTATTTTGACAGTGATCAAGCCAGTCAGTCAGAGGCTAGAGGGCATCGAGTTGGTCAGGGATTTCCCCAGTGTTTTCCCTGACGATGTTTCAAGCATTCCACCAGACAGAGAGGTGGACTTTTCTATCTATCTGATGCCAGGTACAATACCGATCTCTAAGGCATCAAATCATCTAGCACCTACAGAGATGAAAGAGCTGAAGGATCATATACATGATTTGCTAGATAATGATTTCATTCTCCTGAGCTTTTCTCCATGGGGCGCACCGGTACTGTTTGTTAAAAATAACGATGGCGGTATGCGGCTTTGCATTGATTACAGGGAGCTGAACCGGGTCACAGTTAAGAATATGTATCCACTGCCCAGCATCGAGCATCTATTTGATTTCAGGGAGCATCGTTATTCTCAAAGATAGATCTCCGATCAGGTTACCACCAGCTGAAAGTCATAGAGTCTGATGTGCATAAGACGGCCTTCAGGACGCGTTATGGGTAATATGAGTTTATTGTGATGCCCTTCAGAATGAAAAACGCGCCAGCCATCTTCATGGATCTCATGAATCGCGTGTTTCAGCCGTACTTAGACCAGTTAATTATAGTTTTAATAGACGACATCCTAGTATATTCAAAGGGCAGATATGAGCACAGTCAACATCTAAGGATCGTAATGCAGACCTTATGGGACAGACGGTTGTATGCCAAGTTAAGTAAATGCGAGTTCTGGCGATACAGAGTAGAATTCTTGGGCCACATCATATCCCGTGATGGAGTAGAGGTTGATTCCAGTAAGGTTGAGGCAGTCAGAGATTGGCCACCTAAGAGTGTGACAGAGATCCGCAGTTTCTTGTGTTTGGCTGAGTACTATCGAAAGTTCATTCAGGACTTTTCTTCTATTGCAGTGCCTATGACCGTCTTGACAAAGAATAACTCCAAATTCATCTGCGGATGAGAGTGCCCGGAGAGTTTTGACAGGC
This sequence comes from Primulina tabacum, assembly GCF_025594145.1. Taxonomy (NCBI): domain Eukaryota; kingdom Viridiplantae; phylum Streptophyta; class Magnoliopsida; order Lamiales; family Gesneriaceae; genus Primulina; species Primulina tabacum. The sequence continues at coordinate 17,493,653 of NC_134561.1, forward strand.
TGAAGCAGGCATGGACTTCAGCGCAAGTTCTAGCTATGCCATCAGGGAAATGAGAGTTTGTGCTTTATAGAGATGCTTTAAAGCTCGGTTTGGGTGTAGTTTTGATGCATCACGACAGATTATAGCCTATGCGTCCATACATTTTAAGGTACATGAGCAGAATTATCTGACTCATGACCTCGAGCTAGCGGCTGTAGTATTCACCCTGAAGATTTGAAGGCACTATCTGTATGGTGAGAAGTGCTGAATTTTCACCGATCACAAAAGTCTGAAGTACTTCTTCACGAAAAAGGAACTGAACATGAGGCAAAGGAGATGGCTGGAACTAGTGAAGGACTATGAATGTGAAATTAGATACCATCCGGGTAATGCTAATATAGTTGCGGATGCCTTGTGCAGAAAGAATGTAGTGATCACTAAGTTGTAGGTATAGAGACCATTGCAAGAAGAGATTCAGAGGTTTGAGCTTGCAGTTTATGCCAGCGGCGATGCCCATAGTCTTTCTATCCCGACAGTGCAGTCGACGCTGAAAGATAGGATTTGAGCGACGCAGACTTTTGACCGAGGCTCACGTATGCATTCTGGAAGAGTCTACATCAAGAATTGGGTACTAAGCTGCTATTCAGTACTGCCTTCCATCCTATGACCGATGGTCAGCCAGAGAGGGTGATTCAAATATTGGAAGACCTACTCAGAGCTAGCATGATCGACTTCCAGGGCAGCTGGGAGCTGAAGCTACCTCTCTGGAGTTCACGTACAACAACATTTATCAAGCATCTATCGGTATGGCTCCATATGAGGCATTGTATGGGAAGAAGTGTAGGTCACCAGTTTATTGGGACGAGGTAGGAGAGAGGACAGAGTTGGGGCCAGATATTGTCAGTCAGACTGCGGAGTTAGTGGTCAAGATCTGAGACTGGATGAAGACCGCTCAGAGCCGACAGAAGAGCTATGCAGATCAGAGGTGCATGGATCTTGAATTCGCAGTACGGGATCATGTATTTGTGAAAGTACCATTGATGAAGGATGTGATGAGATTTGGAAAGAAGGACAAACTCAGCCATAGATTCATAGGTCCGTTCGAGATCCTAGAGAGAGTGGGAACACTCGTATACATAGTTGCATTACCTCCGAATCTGGCAAGAGTTCATAATGTGTTCCACATCTCGATGCTGCAAAAGTACATGTCGAACCCTTCACATGTACTGAATTATGAGCCACTGCAGTTGACGTCGAACTTGTCTTTCGAGGAGAGACCCACTCAAACATTGGATAGACTGGAGAGGAGACTCCGGAACAAGGTGATCAACATGGTGAAAGTCAATTGGCTGAATCAATCCAAGGAGGAAGCTAATTGGGAGACTAAGAACGAGATGAGGAGTCACTACCCATAGTTATCGGGTACGTATTAAATTTCTAGGATGAAATTTTGTTTAAGAGGGGAGAATTGAAAGGTCTAGGAAATTTGAACTACTTAACCTGACTGCATGCAATCTAGGGTGTTGGAACATTCTATGTTCGCAATCTTGATTTTGATGTTAACAAAACTTGTTATTTTGTTTATAATGATTTTACCTAAGTGCGCTGAAACTGGAACGTTACCGAGCCAAAACTGATGCTATCGAGACGTAAACTGAAATCGCCGACAGATCGCCCAAACTGAATTAATTCAACTGATTGTCCAGCTGATAGGCAGTTCAGCAGAAGACCTTCAGAAGCCTAGCCAGCTGATGAAGAGCTCAACTGATAAACAGTCCAGCTGACCAGTTCAACTGAAGCATTGAAAACAGTTCAGTTGACGAGCCAATTGATTTCACCGAACCAGTTCAAGATCAGTTCAACTGACCAATTCAGTACATCAATTAGGAATCAATCAGTTTGCAGAACATGACAAGCTTATCTAAATGAAATCCAGCTGTAAGGCCCGATATTTTTATCCAGTTAATATGAAATGATTTGGTGATAATTAATGTGATTATAGACGGAAAGGATTAGACCGGGATAGACGAAAAGAAGACCGAATTATGTACGAGGACAGAACACCTCGTGCATATGCGCGACCGGACAGGGCGCATATGCGCGAGGCAGGAAGAGCACCTCGCTCATATGCGCGACATGGATCCGCGCATGTGCGCAAGGGTACCCGAGAGTTGTGAAGAATTGTGAAGGACCTCGCGCATATGCGCCGAATGAGGGCGCGCATATGCGCGAGTTGCCGAGACATACACGCGCCGAGACATAGCGTCTCGCGCATATGCGCCGAGGATGGTCGCGCATATGCGCGAGACGTGTTGTGTTAGGATGAAGCCACTTGCCCTTCTTCATGCATGATATATATATCAAAGTACAATTCCTCCCTTCAGATTTCCGGCAAGGAGAAACAAAACCAACCGAGAGAAGTTAAAGTTCTTGAGTCTAGATTTGTGATTGTGTGAAATCCGTCCATTAGATTTCCAATCCAACTTTGATACTGTGTTTCTATCGACGCAGGCTTCAACGGGACGTAAGTTTTATTACGTTTTGTTATGTCTTGAAATTATGATATTGTCAGAATCGGATATGATTCATATATGATGTTCTTGATATGTTAGACATCGTAGAATCGAAACCGGATCGAAGAAATGTTATCGTATACGATTGTTATCGATTTTCCAGCTTATATGGTCTGAGTTGTACAGAATTTTGGGGTTATGATATGCATATCATTGTTGTTATGAATTGGTGATATTGTTCTTATGATGTGTAAGTTGTCGGTATATAAAGACTACACCGTTATGTCGTAGAAATGCATCGAGATTCATATCGGTATTCATACGTTGAGTTGAAGATTGATATAGTGCATCTTATACATGTATTTCATATTGGTATTGAAGGTTTGGAAGATTGGGATTTATTTAATCCAACCAAACACCAAAAAAAGAAAGGTATAAATCAATGTTGAACCGGGAGATACGACTTGAGTCAGATTGGACTTGAGTTTTCCTAAACCACATACTAGATTGTTTATGCTTTGAGATGTTTAAATTTTTTCTATTGAATTATAGAAATGCACTTAAGATAGATGAGTCCTTGGCAGAGCAGCCAAGTTACTAGATGTTCGGTGGTATCGAATTGCTTAGGAGAAGATCGATTCCTATTGTAGATGTTCGATACAGAAAGGACCGAAGTCTAGGAATAACACGTACCGCCACCCCGATTGGGAGAGTAGGTGGGATATTGGTTACGTCTTATTCACACTGGGATCCCTAGACTTAGATGTGAGTCGAGTCAAGAGTTTTATTTGTATTCACTAATGTGTTATAAAATCATGATTCATGTTCTTGATACAAGGTTTATGTTTTGTATATGATCTTATGCATTACATGTTTACATGTTTTATACTGGGATTTATTCTCACCGGAGTTTCCGGCTGTTGTCGTGTTTGTATGTGTTCATGGCAGCAGGTGGGACAGGATCAGTACCGAGAAGAGCTTGAACGAGTGATGATTAGCGTGGTGATCCGGGCTTAGATATGAAACTGGTGGTTTATTTCTTGACGTGTAATGATGGGAAACAAACACTAGTTAGATGGTTTGTAAATGGAATAAATTTGCAAGTGGATCATGTGTTGTAGAATTTACATTTGATCTTGTATGATAAAGAAACTTAACTTGTTGTATGCTTGTATATATTAGGCTAATAATGTTATGATGTATATATATAAGAAATTTTTTTTTAAGCATACACAACTGATCCAATTAGTCCCAATGATTGAAGAAGACGAGTTAGCACCCGGGTCCCCACAACAGGTGGTATCAGAGCAATAAGTTCCTTAGCCTGAGATAGAAGCGAGTGAGCGGGGTAGAATGAGTTCTTTTTCCTTGCTTAATTATTGATACTTGCATGAGAATATTGTATTGTTATTATACTTATGTTCTATGCTAGCATGAAAGCATGTTTTATTGCTTTGAAAGTACATGTTTACTTGATTTCTTTAGTAATTGCAATGTGTACTTGTAAAGAATGAATCAGAACCGATTCTGGATCAGCAGTAAGATGATCAGAGGAGGACTGAAATAGAATAAATATAGTTGAGAACTAATCCTTTTGATAATCAGATATGCCTCCCCAAAGAGCAGCAGTCAGCAGTACATCCAATGATCAAATGGATGTGACGGCTACACCAATGGAAACATTGCTGAAACGGTTTCAGTCATTCAGACCACCGACACTGAAAGGCACCGAGAATTCTGTTTATTGTGAAAGCTGGTTAGATGATATCGAGATGTTGTTTGATTCCCTCGACTACACCGATGAACGAAGAGTGAAACTGATTGGGCATCAATTACAAGAAGTTGCAAAGAATTGGTTGATTACAACTAAGAGGGCATTGGAACAGAGAGGTACAGAAGTTACTTGGAAAGTTTTTAAAACTGAGTTTTATCAGCGTTTCTTTCCGGTGTCATATCGGAAGGATAAGGGGGCAGAATTTGCAAACTTAAAACAAGGGCAGTTGAACATTGAAGAGTATGTTGCAAAATTTTCTACGTTGCTACGTCTTGCACCGCACGTGGCCGAGAATGATTAAGTCGTAGCTGATCAGTTTATCAACGGCTTGAATCCTGACATTTTTACTTTGGTGAATACGGGAAGACCCAACAACTTTGTTGATGCTTTGAACAGGGCAAAAGGTGCTGAAGCTAGCTTGATTAAGCAGCGAGGAGCATCGTGTATTGCTCAGTCCCCGAGACCTCCACAGCCTACCGCACAGTTTTCACAACCTCCTCCTAGATTCGAAAGTGGTGGTAGCAGTAGTGGTAAGAAAGATTGGTTGAAAGCCAGAGGAAAACAGTTCAAGAAATCTGGCAGCACTTCATCCAGTTCCAGTGGTCCGAGACCGATTGGTCCTAGTCAGAGTTACAAAGGTGTGTATTGCAATACTTGCGGTGGAAGGCATCCCAAAGAGCAGTGCCAAGGAGTGACTGGTAGACGCAACATCTGCAAACAACCGGGACATTTCGCTAAAGTCTGCCCACAGAGAGGTGCACAGCGATCTCAGAGTGTGGGATCATCTGGTTCAGTAGCTCAAACTGAAAGACAGGCATCTTCTGTACATTCTTTTCAGCCGGCACCGGCACAGTCCCAGTCAAGGCAAGGAGGAAGCCAAACGGCGAGCCAACCTCCGAGACAACAGGCCCGTGTGTTTGCATTAACTGAAGAACAGGCTCAGGACGCACCGGATGATGTTATTGCAGGTAACTGTTTCCTTTGTGGTTACCCTGGTTGTGAGGACCCGGACGCTAATTCATTTTTTAATCGTCAGTGGGAATAATTAAATCAATTATAATAAACAGGGTCTAAATTTTTTTTATACAAGTGTCAAGTGCGGAACCTTAATGGAATTCATTCTAATATATACATCGAAACAAAGTACAAGTCTTGTACCATATACAGTCATTTGAAACTAAGGTTTAACACCTACATATCAAGTGTTCGAACCCTATCTAGAATCCAAGTCCGTAGTCTCCACTCTACTCACAATCTCTCTTCATCTCCTCGACCCTGATCCTGTCCCACCTGTTGTCATGCACACATACAAACACGACAACAGCCGGATAACTCCGATGAGAAATATATCCCTGTATAAATCAACGATACATGCAATCATATAATCAATATAAAGCATGAGACAAATATCAGTAATATGAATCAAAATCTGAAAACATAATTCAATATAAATCTATAAATCAATTCCTGACTCTATATCTTAGACTAGACTCATTCCTAGTCTAGGAATCCCGGTTTGCAGATGTTGGCATACTATATCGAATTTCAGTAAAAGAAGTAAATCCACCTCTAATCAAACATCGATATAAACCAAACATCTAGTGTCTTGACCTATCCGTCACAGACTTTGGCAGCCTCAGCCAATCACTATTCGGTGACAATGTGCAATGGGTCAGTGACGATTCCATCACCATCAAACCCGTCTGTCACAAGATCAATCGTCTAATACATGCTTTCTATAAATCAATAGAACAAGCAAAACAATCCAATCAATGCACAAAATAACAATAGGTATGTGGTTTAGGAAAACTCAAGTATTTCACACTCGAGTCATTCTCCCGGTTCGACATTGACTTATACCTTTCTTTCGTTGGGGTTCGGCTCTGATCTGTCTTCGAATCCTTCGATATATCAATCTGGAAGGACATTCCCAATAGGCATAATATCAATATACAATCTCAAATCAATACTGGATATAATCGAACTCAATCAAATTCTGTTTCAACGGCATAACGGCATAAACTCAATATACTCAGCAATACAATATCAATCAGATATCAATCCCCAACATCTCATAATCAATAACAGTACAAATCCGATATCGAATCTCAATCAATTCAACTCTGAAATTCATAATAATTCCATACAGTATCCGTTCTTCGATCCGGTTTCGATTATACGATGTCTAACATATCATAAACACCATATATGAATCACATTTGATTCCCTCAATATCATAATTTCAAAACATAATAGAAATCAATAAAACTTACGTCCAGTTGAAGCTCTTGTCGCTAGGAACACGGTATTGATGTCGGATTCAAAATCAGACGGACGGATCGAAATATAAAGGCGTAAAGATTTTCAACAACTTTTCTGAAGCATTTCTCGATTCTTGTTTGTTCATCTGAAGGAAGAATGAACTGGTTATATAGATATCATGTCTGTCAAGGGCAAAGGGCTCATCCTAAGTGCAACACGTCTCGCGCATATGCGCCACCTCAACCGACGCATATGCGTGAGACCTACTGGTCTCGGCAATGATCTTCTCGGCAGCTCGCGCATATTCGCACACCACTTCCGCGCATATGCGCGAGGTCCTTCACAACTCTCGGGTACCCTCGCGCACATGCGCGGATACACGTCGCGCATATGCGCGAGGTTCTCTGCCTGCCTCGCGCATATGCGCCCTGTCCGGTCGCGCATATGCGCGAGGTGTTCTGTCCTCGCACATTGAATCTTACATGCAACCTCAAATCAAGTCTCGGAGCGATCCTTCTAATCATATCAAATCATCAATAAATCATTTCAGATTACGACAACAAAATTCTCGAGCATTACACTGCTCATGTATTAATAGATACTGGTGCATCCCATACATTTATAGCTGAACGATTTGCATTGATACATGCATTGCCTGTCGAGTCATTATCTACTGTAGTATCTGTTTCTTCTCCTTTGGGGAGTGGATTGATATCAGTGACTTATGTTAGAAATTGTATGCTATAGTTCGAGGGTGATGAGATTGAGTTAGATTGCATTGTATTTGGGTTGTCTGATTTTTATTGTATTATCGGAATTGATATGCTAACCAAGTACAAAGCTACCGTAGACTATTTTCATAAGATTGTCCGGTTCAGACCGGAGATGGCTGATGAGTGGAAATTCTACGGTAAAGGTTCCAGATCTGGGATTCTTTTGATATCAGGGTTAGCCTTGACTCGATTACTACAGAAGGGAGCGGAGGGATTCCCAGTATATTCAGTAGATGAACTGAAATCGAGCCCCTCATTGGCAGATTTGCCAATGGTGTGTGAGTTCGATGACGTTTTTCCGGATGAGATTCCAGGATTACCTCCAGCTCGAGAGATAGACTTCAGTATTGATCTTATACCAGGTATTGTTCCTATATCCAGAGCTCCGTATAGAATGGCGCCAATAGAATTAAAAGAATTAAAGACTCAGTTAGAAGATCTTCTAGCCAAGGGGTACATCAGACCGAGTGTTTCTCCTTGGGACGCTCCGGTACTATTTGTATGAAAGAAAGACGGTTCCATGAGGCTCTGCGTTGATTACAGACAACTGAACAGAGCGACAGTAAAGAACAAATATCCTTTGCCTCGGATAGATGATTTATTTGATCAGTTCCAGGGTTCTTCGGTTTATTCCAAGATTGATCTGAGATCGGGATATCATCAGCTGAGAGTCAAAGATTCTGATATATCAAAGACAGCGTTCAGAACAAGGTATGGACATTATGAGTTTATTGTCATGCCGTTTGGTTTGACGAATTCTTCAGCTGTGTTTATGGGTCTGATGAACCGTGTTTTTCAGAGGTGTCTCGATGATTTCGTAATTATTTTTATCGATGATATTTTGATATACTCAAAGAATATGATTGAGCATGCTGAGCATTTGAGAACTGTGTTACGAATTTTAAGGGCTGAGAAATTATATGCAAAACTGTTGAAATGTGAATTCTGGTTGAGACAGGTTGTATTTTTGGGTCATATCATATCCGGAGATGGTATATCAGTGGATCCTAGCAAGGTTGAAGCCGTGATTTCTTGGCCGAGACCGACATCCGTGCCGGAGATTCGTCGTTTTATGGGTTTAGCAGGATACTATCGACGATTCATCAAAGATTTTTCCAGTATTGCTAAGCCGATTACTCAACTGACTCAGAAGAATGCTCTGTTTGTTTGGTCTGAGGATTGTGAGTCCAGTTTCCTTGAATTGAAGAAGAGACGGACCAGTGCACCGATGCTGACTATCCCCTCAGGTACTGGTGATTTCGTTGTTTACTGTGATGCTTCTCACAGAGGGTTGGGTTGCGTGTTGATGCAACGAGGTTATGTTATCGCTTATGCCTCATGACAACTGAAGACACACGAGGCTCGCTACCGAATTCATGATCTTGAATTGGCGGCCATTGTTTTTGCTTTGAAGATATGGCGACATTACCTTTACGGTGAGAAGTTAGAGATTTAATCTGATCATAAAAGCCTGAAATATCTGTTTTCATAGTCTGAGTTGAATATGAGACAGCGAAGATGGCTGGATTTATTGAAGGATTTCGATTGTGAAATCAAATACTATCCAGGAAAGTCCAACGCAGCAGCTGATGCATTAAGTCGTAAGGTATGTTCTTTATCCTTATCGACTATTGGCGTTTCGAATTTGATAGAAGATTTCTGTTTGTCTGGGATGGTATTTGAGACAGATTGTAGACCAGTGCAATTATATACTGTGCAAGTCGAACCCGAGTTGATATTGAGAATTAAAGAAGCACAGAAACGTGATCAAAATATTCAGAAATCAATTGAGATGGTCAGATCAGGGCATCAATTTGAATATCAGGTTCGTGATCTTGTATTATATGTGCATAACCGTCTTGTGGTGCCAGATGTTTCAAACTTGAAAGAGCAGATTTTGACAAAAGCGCATTGTAGTCGGTTTAGTAATCATCCTAGTGGCAGAAAGATGTACAATGATCTGAAGAAACAGTTTTGGTGGAAACAAATGAAATCAGACATTGCAGAATTCGTGTATAGATGTTTGAATTGCCAACAGGTAAAAGCAGAAAAGAAGAAACCCGGGGGTTTACTACAGAGTTTATCTATTCCAGAATGGAAATGGGATCATATTTCCATGGATTTCGTTACGAAACTACCACGTTCTTCCCGAGGCTGTGATGCGATTTGGGTTGTGATGGACAGATTGACCAAATCTGCATGCTTTATTCCGTACAGAATGACGTACATATATGATCAGATGGCAGAAATCTATGTCCGAGAGGTTGTTCGATTGCATGGTGTGCCGAAGTCTATCGTATCAGATCATGATCCGCGATTTACTTCACATTTCTGACACAGTTTACAACAGGCTCTAGGTACGAAGTTACATCTGAGTACCGCATACCAGCCACAGACCGACGGACAGTCAGAGCGGACTATCCAGACACTGGAGGATATGCTTAGAGCTGTAGTGCTAGATTTTGGCACTAGTTGGCAAGATTCATTACCTCTTTGTGAATTCTCGTACAACAATAGCTATCAGAAGAGCATAGAAATGGCACAATTTGAAGCATTGTACGGCAAAAAGTGCAGATCTCCTCTGTATTGGGATGACATCTCTGAGGTTCCTAAGATTGGACCTGACATGATCAGAGATATGACTGAGAAAGTGAAGCTGATTCAGCAGAAAATGAAGACGGCTCAAGATCGACAAGCCAAATATGCAAATATTCGACATAGACCGTTAGTGTTTGAGCAGGGAGATAGAGTATTCTTGAAGATTTCTCCGTTTAAAGGCATTGTCAGATTGGCAAGCGAGGAAACTTGTCTCCTCGTTATATCGGTCCGTATGAGATTGTCGAAAAAATAGGAGATCGTGCCTATCGACTCGCATTACCGCCTTCTTTATCTGGGATACATGATGTCTTTCATGTATCAATGTTACGGAAATATCTCCCTGATGCTTCACATATTATTCATCCAGAGAAGGCAGAACTTGACCACACTTTGAGTTATATGGAAAAACCGATTGAGATACTTGATCGGAAGGAAAAACAACTCAGAACAAAGACTATTCCGCTGGTGAAAATTCAATGGAGTCGTCATGGCATTGAGGAAGCTACTTGGGAGACTGAGTCAGATATGAGACAAAGATTCCCAGAGTTATTTCACTGATGTGAGTATTCTTATTTAACTTCCATTCTCCATTTCTTATGGTATCTGATTGATATATGATTTGATTACCTGTGATTTCGGGGACGAAATCAGATCTTAGGGAGGGAGAAATGTAAGGCCCGAGATTTTCATCCTGTTAATCTGAAATGATTTGATGATAATTAATGTGATTATAGATGAAATGATTAGACCGTGATAGACGAAAAGAAGACCAAATTATGTGCGAGGACAGAACACCTCGAGCATATGCGCGACCGGGCAGGGCGCATATGCGCGAGGCAGGCAGAGCACCTCACGCATATGCGCGACATGGATCCGCGCATGTGCGCGAGTGTACCCGAGAGTTGTGAAGAATTGTGAAGAACCTCGCGCATATGAGCCGAATGAGGGCGCATATGCGCGAGCTGCTGAGACATACACGCGCCGAGACATAGCGTCTCGCGCATATGCGCCGAGGATGGTCGCGCATATGCGCGAGACGTGTTGTGTTAGGATGAAGCCACTTGCCCTTCTTCATGCATGATATATATATCAAAGTACAATTCCTCCCTTCAGATTTCCAGCAAGGAGAAACGAAACCAACCGAGAGAAGTTAAAGTTCTTGAGTCTAGATTTGTGATTGTGTGAAATCCGTCCATTAGATTTCCAATCCAACTTTGATACTATGTTTGTATCAACGCAGGCTTCAATGGGACATAAGTTTTATTACGTTTTGTTATGTCTTGAAATTATGATATTGTCAGAATCGGATATGATTCATATATGATGTTCTTGATATGTTAGACGTCGTAGAATCAAAACCGGATCGAAGAAATGTTATCGTATACGATTGTTATCGATTTTCCAGCTTATATGGTATGAGTTGTACAGAATTTTGGGGTTATGATATGCATATCATTGTTGTTATGAATTGGTGATATTGTTCTTATGATGTGTAAGTTGCCGGTATATAAAGACTACACCGTTATGTCGTAGAAATGCATCGAGATTCATATCAGTATTCATACGTTGAGTTGAAGATTGATATAGTGCATCTTATACATGTATTTCAGATTGGTACTGAAGGTTTGGAAGATTGGGATTGATTTAATCCAACCAAACGACAAACAAAGAAAGGTATAAATCAATGTTGAACCAGGAGATACGACTCGAGTCAGATTGGAATGGAGTTTTCCTAAACCACATACTAGATTGTTTATGCTTTGAGATGTTTATATTTTGTCTATTGAATTATAGAAATGCACTTAAGATAGATGAGTCATTGGCAGAGCAGCCAAGTTACTAGATGTTCGGTGGTATCGAATTGCTTAGGAGAAGATCGATTCCTATTGTAGATGTTCGATACAGAAAGGACCGAAGTCTAGGAATAAGACGTACCGCCACCCCAATTGGGAGGGTAGGTGGGAGATTTGTTACGTCTTATTCACACCTGGATCCCTAGACTTAGATGTGAGTCGAGTCAAGAGTTTTATCTGTATTCACTAATGTGTTATAAAATCATGATTCATGTTCTTGATACATGGTTTATGTTTTGTATATGATCTTATGCATTACATGTATACATGTTTTATACTGGGATTTATTCTCATCGGAGTTTCCGGCTGTTGTCGTGTTTGTATGTGTGCATGGCAACAGGTGGGACAGGATCAGTACCGAGAAGAGCTTGAACGAGTGATGATTAACGTGGTGATCCGGGCTTAGATATGAGACTGGTTGTTTATTTCTAGACGTGTAAAGATGGGAAACAAACACTAGTTAGATGGTTTGTAAATGGAATAAATTTGCAAGTGGATAATGTGTTATTGACTTTACATTTGATCTTGTATAATAAAGAAACTTAACTTGTTGTATGCTTGTATATATTAGACTAGTAATGTTATGATGTATATATAAAACAAATTTTTTTTTAAGCATACACAACTGATCCAATTAGTCCCAATGATTGAAGAAGACGAGTTAGCACCCGGATCCCCACACCAGCTGTGAACACCGTTATAAAATCAATTGTACGATCAAAGTACAATAGTGAACGTTGTAGCAGAGCTTAAAGCCAAGAACAAATTCAAACTGCAACAAAAATATTTGTGGAGTCTTGGTGTACGGTCACATTGCCACTATATGTGAGGACCCGTATTTCGAATTCATAATTTTACGGAATTATTAAAAATTTTCTCTTTAAATAAATAAACTTGCAACGTATAAAACATTCATAAAATAACCAAACGGTTTAACATAAACATAGCAGCGGAAACTGAATAATGTTTTAAACAATAACTTAAAATATATAAAAGTTATAACAAGAGTTTGAACATAAAACTGAATAACTAAACGTGAGGTCCTCGGGTTCGTACTACCGTCGATCCGAGCTAAATCACTGGTCCCCGCCCTCAGCCTCTGCATCATCAGTACCTACATCAATCAAGTCTAGTGAGTCTAAAGACCCAGCATGCATATATCATGAATAACAAGTAAATATATCATAAAATCGCATGCAACGTAAAAATATTGTATCGCAAAGCGTAACGTGAAAATAGTATCGTGAGAAATTATAAATACGTGCATATCTGAAAATCATACGTAAAAGCTTTGCTCGATAGAGCTCTGTCATAACATATCATATCGTAATTTTTCTGTAGGGATAATGTTCTACGCAAGTGGCCCATAACATAACATGCACGTCTGATCAGACTAAACCACAGTATACTGGGCGGTAGAGATCATCACAGCCCTTGGACTGGATATCCGTACCCATACATAATCGTAAACCGGTCGTAAGTCACCGGGTGAAGCAATCCCATAAGCGTAAGGTGGCCACAAGACATATCGCATATATCTCAAAAATAAACATTTTCTATTTTTATGCACGTAATATAATTATTATCCTATTTTAATTTACCAATTGATTTGGATCGTTCCCAGGCTCGCTGCGACCTAATTCTAACATGAGACACATGGAAATAATCCCAACTTGACCAACACTTCATATTCAAACTAAAAACGAGACAATTACGCCCAACAAACTTAGTATTTAACAATGACTCCGTACCAACCCGAACCAACATCAAACCATCGTTTAGTCATGATTAAAATACACCTAAAATACTGGAAAATATATACCAAGGGCTGTAATACACGAAAATTGTGCATGGAGGCCAAAATCATGAAACGCTCTTTCGAGAGTCACTTTGGCACATTGCACCGTAAATTCTTGTACGAACTCTAAACTTAACCAAATCACAAACGGCCAAAAACATGACCTTCCTAACTCAATAGGGTACTGCCCAGTCCAAGGCCATAGGCTAAAAGCCAACCAAGAACTCGTACATGACCTCTGACTCGAAGCTCAAGCAGCTGTAAAATTCCAGCGGCAGCAGCTTTGCTTGTGTTGCTTCGTTTACAAGGCTAATGGCCATTGGGGCTTGAACCACCGATGAGAGCATCTTACCAACATCCTAAGGTGTTGCTTGAACCATGGCTAAGGGCCCTAGGCCAACCAAAATCCAAGCAACCACCCAAAACAATCCAAAGCTTCACCCGAGAACACATATGCTGTAACGTGGGGAGTGTTGCTTGTTCTTGCTGTCATGTATCATTCCAATGGCCATATGATCGACCATGGCATGATATAAACATCATGAGGTATTGTTTGAACCATGGCTAAGGGCTAGAAGCTAACCAAGATCCACTCAAACACCTAGGACAATACAAAGCTCAAACCGAGAACACACCTCACACGCGTGCGGTGTCTTGCTTGTTTTGCTGTCAAATGAAGGATCCAATGGTTATGAGGTTAACCATGGTCCATGCTAGACATGCTAAGGTGTTGTATGAGTCATGGCTAAGGGCTAGAAGCCAACCACAACCCACTTGACACCATAAATTCGAAACTCAACACACACAACCAAAACCAGAAAAATAAATACCGATGGGGCGCTGTTCTTGTTTTATTTTTAAAACCGATGGGACGATGAAACAAGCCATGAAAGGTCATCTTGGTCACGTCCTAGACATGCTGAGGAAGTGTTCAAACCATGGTTATAGACCCTATGCCAACCAAGAACCGAACCCTTGCTTTAGACAAACAAGAATCAGAAATTGAGACTCGAAATGGCAGCTATGGGAAGTTGCTGTCAAATCTCTTCCTCCAGTGTGTAGGGGCGGGAACCAATAAACTAACATGACCATAACATGCCCTAGTACATGTCTAGATGCTGCCTTGAGTGCCTGGAACCGAGCCAACCCCTGAAATCACAAAACCAACAACAACCGTGAAGCATGAAGGTGGCAGAGAAAACATTATGCACAGATTTTTTTCTAATGTTCTTGACATGATTTCGGTTTTGTCATGGATCAAGCACATGTAATGGTTTAAAAATAGATATATAACTTGATTGTAGAGCAAAGAAATAATATAGACATGCCTTAAGTTGTTTTTACAATAAACAACACAATACGTCGGATCGGGAGACACGACAACGAAAATGAAGACACCTTGCTACTGTTGCTGTCTTGGCCAAGAATAGGAGCTTCTAATTCTCTTATATTTCGTTCTAGGGAAAGTGAAGAAGATGGTGAAGGCTTGTGGTCAAATATGGTGTGCATGGGGGAGTAAATGATGCCAAGTTGGGGGGAAAAACATGCATGTTGATTGGTTGGCCTGTTTTCTTGTTGTTGAGAGTTAAATGGTATTCATTGGAATTGTACGGAGTGGAGATGACCGAGACTTGTCTTTTCAGTTAGTGTAAGATTTTATTTAAGTTTTGCTAAGTAGAATCCTATGTTAGATAAGATTGATTAAAAGTTAATTAAGCACAAACTAGATGAATTAAGAAGCCTATAATTAAATTGGTGATTAATTAATTAAAGTAGACTTAAATCCACTTGATTTCAACAAAATAAATTATTTCTTAGCTCGGAATAAATTTAGGAATATTTTTGGATCATAAAATTCATCTCTGATTTTCTATCTCCGGCCCGGTCTCGCTTAAATATCTAAAAAGCTAAAATTTGAAATACGCGATTTAAAATCCTTAAAAATAACGTAAATGATTTAAATGCAATTAAATCAATCATTTCTTAAAAAAATAACCATTTAAAATTAAATAATATAAATTATGCACATATATATGCATATTGGTTTTTCGGGTATTACAACACTCCCCCCCTA
Source organism: Primulina tabacum (assembly GCF_025594145.1). Classification (NCBI taxonomy): domain Eukaryota; kingdom Viridiplantae; phylum Streptophyta; class Magnoliopsida; order Lamiales; family Gesneriaceae; genus Primulina; species Primulina tabacum. Next base: position 17,509,277 of record NC_134561.1, read on the forward strand.
AATAAAATTTCGTCCTCGAAATTCGAACTCACCGAATAAATCTGGAAAGCGACTACGCATCTCTAACTCTGACTCCCAAGTAGCTTCCTCATCGGAATGATTAAGCCACTTGACCTTCACTGATTTGATCACCTTGTTCCGAAGCTTCTTCTCCTTACGGTCTAAGATCTGCACTAGTCTCTCTTCATAAGACAAGTTCGGAGAAAACTGCAACGGCTCAAAATTCAACACATGAGAAGGGTTCGCTAAATACTTCCTCAACATCGACACATGGAACACATTGTGTACTCCGGCCAGATTCGGCGGGAGATCAACACGATATGCTAATGTACCAACATTGTCGAGGATCTCAAATGGTCCGATGAACCTCGGACTAAGCTTCCCCTTCTTTCCGAATCTCATGACACCCTTCATCGGTGCTATCTTCACGAAAACATGGTCACCAACGACAAACTCTAGATCTCTCCTCCTCCGATCGGCATAACTCTTCTGTCGACTCGGAGCAGTCCTCATCCTATCACGGATTACGACTACTAGATCAGCAGTCTGCTGAACGATCTCTGGTCCTAACTCTGATCTCTCGCCTACTTCATCCCAATGAATAGGCGATCTACACTTCCTTCCGTACAGTGCTTCATAAGGAGCCATACCTATAGACGACTGAAAGTTGTTGTTATAGGTAAACTCCACTAATGGCAACTTCTATTCCCAGCTCCCTGAGAAATCGATAACACAAGCACGGAGAAGATCTTCCAAGATCTGAATAACTCTCTCTGATTGATCATCTGTCTGAGGGTGAAAAGCTGTGCTAAACAACAACTTCGTACCCAACGTTGAATGCAGACTATTCCAAAATGAAGAAGTGAATCTCGGATCTCTGTCAGAAACAATAGAGATTGGGATACCGTGCAATCGGACTATCTCACGGATATATAACTCGGCATACTGAATCATGGAGAAAATCGTCTTAATAGGCAAGAAATGCGCTGACTTGGTAAGATGATCAACAATCACCCATATAGCATTCAAACCTCTAGCCGACTTCGGTGAACCAACCACGAAATCCATGTTAATGTTCTCCCACTTCCACTCGGGAATGGAATGTGGCTTGAGTAAGCCGCCTGGTCTTGGATGTTCAGCTTTTACAAATTGACAAGTCAAACACTCGGATACAAATCTCCGGATCTCTCTCTTCATACCGGGCCACCAATATAACATCTGCAGATCCTTATACATCTTCGTACTCCTAGGATGAATAGAGTACGGGGACATGTGGGCCTCGGCTAATATGTCTGCTCGAATAGAATCGCTGCTAAGAACCCATATCCTATCTCGATAACGAACAATGCCATCACTCACTGTGTACAAAACACTGCCCTTCACCTCATCTCTCTGCCTCCACTTCGCCAACTGCTCATCAGATGACTGACCGCTGCGAATACGGTCTAATAAAGAAGACTTAATCGTCAAGGTAGATAGACGGGGAACTCTACCTCGAGTATAAATCTCTAGATTAAACCTCTGAATCTCACTCTGAAGAGGCCTCTGAACTGTCAAATGAGCCATCACTTCGACTTTCCGTCTCAAAGCATCCGCTACTACATTAGCTTTACCAGGATGGTAGCTAATGTCACAGTCATAATCCTTGACTAACTCCAACCAACGCCTCTGACTCATATTCAACTCTTTTTCCGTAAAGAAGTACTTGAGGCTCTTGTGGTCGGTAAAGATATGACACTTCTCTCCGTATAGATAATGCCTCCAAATCTTCAAGGCAAATACTACAGCAGCTAACTCAAGATCATGAGTAGGGTAGTTCTTCTCGTGGATCTTCAACTGACGAGAAGCATACGCTATTACTTTCCCATACTGCATCAACATTGCGCCTAGACCGAGCTTCGAAGCATCGGTATACAATACAAAATCTCCGGGCCCTGAAGGCATGGCCAAGATCGGCGCTGAAATAAGAGCTTGCTTCAAAGAATCGAAGCTCTTCTGGCAATCATCGCTCCACACGTACTTAGCATTCTTCTTAGTCAATGACGTGAGTGGAAGTGCGATAGAGGAGAAACCATGAATAAACTTCTGATAGTATCCTGCTAGACAAAGGAAACTACGGATCTCTGATGCACTCTGCGGCACCTCCCAATCTCTGACTGTCGCAACCTTCGCTGGGTCTACCTCAATGCAACTGCTAGATATGATGTGGCCTAGGAACGCTACTTTCTCTAACCAGAACTCGCACTTGCTGAACTTAGCGAATAACTTGTGCCTCTGCAACGTCTACAATACTGCGGTCAGATGCCTGTTGTGATCCTCTTGACTCTTTGAGTAGACGAGAATGTCGTCTATGAATACAATAACGAACTGATCAAGATACGGCTGAAATAAACGATTCATGAGATCCATGAAGATCGCCGGCGCATTCGTCAGACCGAACGGCATCACAAGGAACTCGAAGTGCTCATAACGAGTCCTAAAAGCAGTCTTAAAAGTATCGGCGTCTTTCACCCTCAACTGGTGATATCCGGAACGTAGAACTATCTTGGAGAATACTGAGGCTCCCTGCAACTGATCAAAAAAATCCTCGATCCTCAGAAGTGGGTATTTATTCTTCACTGTAACCCTGTTCAACTCCCGGTAGTCAATGCAAAGCCTCATAGATCCGTCTTTCTTCTTCACGAATAAGACAGGCGCGCCCCATGGAGAGAAACTCGGGCGAATAAACTCCTTGTCTAGAAGCTCCTGAATCTGTTTCTTGAGCTCAAACATCTCTGACGGTGCTAATCTGTATGGCGCCTTAGAGATAGGCGCGGTACCTGGCATAAGATTGATCGAAAACTAAACCTCTTGTACCGGTGGTCTACCAGAGACGTCATCGGGAAAAACGTCTGAAAAGTCCCTGACAACTGGGACATCTGCAACTGACTGGCTGGGGACCTCGGGAGCAGATATAATGGTCGCAATGAATGCTCGACAACCCCAATGCATGAGCTTCCTAGCCTGAATAAAAGATATCATGATAGGCAAATTAAAGTACCGGTCAGGCTCAAATAGGAATTGCTCCCTTCCAAGCGGTCGTACTAGAACAGATCTCCGCTGAAAATCAATAAGTACTCTGTTCTTGTGCAGCCAATCCATCCCAAGGATAATATCGAACTCTGGCATTGGCAGCACGATCAAATCCGCATAGACAAGATTTTCATGAAGCTCGAGGTCTATGTCTCGTACTACGCTAGTCGCTGCCATCTCCTCGCCAGATGGAATAACCACAGAATACGCCACATCCAATCCAATCGTCTTGACCTCGATGGAATTCGCAAAGGTCTCAGATATGAATGAATGAGTGGCCCTTGAATCAATCAAGGCGTTCGTAGAAGCTCCGCCTATAAATATTCTTCCTGAAAGGTTGGAACAACTATCTAAACCCAATAATTTACTAGAATTAATCCTATAGACATGCAAAGGTCAAAGTTCTTCTAACTTATATTCCCCAAAACGACCCGAATAGAACATGCAATCTTATCACAATTTCTAAGTTCAAATCTTAGAATCCCATAATTCAAAGCAATTAATCCCAAAACGCTGAATAAAATATGCTAAAATTTTTCCAAATATAAACTTATAGATTTAAGATACCTGTCAAGAGCATAGTCCAAGGGTTCGCCTCCGCTGCATGGAGTGCAAACACTCTGCCCTGAGTAGGCAATGTCCCCTGAGGACAATCCTTTAGCAAATGGCCAGTACCGCCACACTTGAAACACTTCCCAGGGCCATACATGCAAGTTCCGGTATGGCAGCGTGTGCACCTGGCACAGACCGGGTACTCCTGCCTCCTCGGGACCACACGTCTCTGCTACAGCTGCTGATCTCTGCTCCTTGATGGGCCATGGAAAGGCCTCTTATGCTGCTGCTGAGGAGGGCGGTGGGGCGCCTGAAATGGCCGCTTACCCTGGCGGTCATTCTCGATATCTCTCTGATCCTGCTCTGCAGCAAGAGCTCTAGAGACAGCGACCTCATATGTCGTAGGGACAGAAACCCTAACATCACGGCGCAAGATCGACCGCAATCCATCCATGAAATGCCTCAGTTTGGAACCCTCGTTGTTCGCGATCAGGGGTACAAAGTGACAACCCCTCTCGAACTTACGGATAAACTCCGTAACAGCCATGTCACCCTGTCTCAAGGTCATAAACTCCCTGGTCAACCTCGAACGCACGTCATCAGTAAAATACTTAGAGAAGAATACCTCTCTAAAGCGCGTCCAACTGAGAGTAGCTAGATCCAGAGCTACAGATGCGTCCTCCCACCATAGACGGGCGTCTCCTCCAAAAAGATAAGTCGCACAGCGGACCCTGTCAACATCCTCCATCTCCATAAATCTGAAAGAAACCTCTAGGGACTTAATCCATCCCTCAGCAACCATGGGATCAGACGTCCCAGTGAACTCCTTCGGGTTCATCCTCATGAACCGCTCACATATAGCCTCAGGTCTAGGCGGCCTTGCTATCGCTGCAGCATTGTTTCCCGCAAAATGTGCGAAGAACTGAGTCATACCCGCCATCATCTGGGTATGCATATCAGGTGGTGGAGGAGGTGGCGGTGGACCTCTATCCTCATAACAGTTCTGAGTCTCATCAGCCTCGCTCTCAGCACCCCTCAGGCGGTCAATAGCTCGTCTAGGAGGCATACTGTACCATGTAAATCCTTACGTAACCAATCATGCATAATTCTACCATTTTTCTTGAAGTTTAAATATATATTTGCTAAAACATAATCTTGACATAAAATATTTTTTTTATGAGAATATACTGATAAAATATTTCAGGAGAACATGCTGGTAAACTATTTCATGGTAAAAAAATTGTAATACGTGAAAGTAGGACTTACAGACTGAAGACGTGACTTCGTGAGCTTCTCGAGATCAGTAGTAAGTACAACCCTTTACAAGAAACATCGCTCTGATACCAACTGTGAGGGCTCGTATTTCGTATTCATAATTTTACGGAATTATTAAAAATTTTCTCTTTAAATAAATAAACTTGGAACGTATAAAAACTTCCATAAAATAACCCAACGGTTTAACATAAACATAGCAGCGGAAACTGAATAATGTTTTAAACAATAACTTAAAATATATAAAAGTTATAACAAGAGTTTGAACATAAAACTGAATAACTAAACGTGAGGTCCTAGGGTTCGTACTACCGCCGATCCGAGCTAACTCACTAGTCCCCGCCCTCAGCCTCAGCATCGTCAGTATCTACATCAATCAAATCTAGTGAGTCTAAAGACCCAGCATGCATATATCAAGAATAACAAGTAAATATATCATAAAATCTCCTGCAACGTAAAAATATCGTATCGTAAAGCGTAACGCGAAAATAGTATCGTGAGAAATTATAAATACATGCATATCTTAAAATCATACGTAAAAGCTTTGCTCGATAGAGCTCTGTCATAACATATCATATCGTAATTTTTATGAAGAGATAATGTTCTACGCAAATGGCCCATAACATAACATACACGTCTGATCAGACTAAACCACAGTATTCTGGGCGGTAGAGATCATCACAGCCCTTGGAATGGATATCCGTACCCATACATAATCGTAAACCGGTCGTAAGTCATCGGGTGAAGCAATCCCATAAGCGTAAGGTAGCCACAAGACATATCGCATATATCTCAAAAATAAACATTTTCTATTTTTATGCACGTAATATAATTATTATCCTGTTTTAATTTACCAATTGAGTTGGATCGTTCCCAGGCTCGCTGCGACCTAATTCTAACATGAGACACATGCAAATAATCTCAACTTGACCAACACTTCATATTCAAACTAAAAACGAGACAATTACGCCCAACAAACTTAGTATTTAACAATGACTCCGTACCAACCCGAACCAACATCTAACCATCGTTTAGTCATGATTAAAATACACCTAAAATACTGGAAAATATATACCAAGGGCTGTAATTCACGAAAATTGTGCATGGAGGCCAAAATCATGAAACGCTCTTTCGAGAGTCACTTTGGCACATTGCACCGTAAATTCTCGTACGATCTCTAAACTTAACCAAATCACAAACGGCCAAAAACATGACCTTCCTAACTATATATGGTATTGTCCAGTCCAAGGCCATAGGCTAAAAGCCAACCAAGAACCCGTACATGACCTCTAAACCGAAGCCTAAGCTGCTGTAAAATTCCAGCGGCAGCAGCTTTGCTTGTGTTGCTTCATTTACAAGGCTAATGGCCATTGGGGCTTGAACCATGGCTAAGGGCCCTAGGCCAACCACAATCCAAACAACCACCCAAAACAATCCAAAGCTTCACCCGAGAACACATATGCTGTACCGTGGGGAGTGTTGCTTGTTCTTGCTGTCATGTATCATTCCAGTGGCCATATGATCGACCATGGCATGATCTAAAAATCATGAGGTATTGTGTGAACCATGGCTAAGGGCTAGAAGCCAACCAAGATCCACCCAAACACCTAGGACAATACAAAGTTCAAACCGATAACACACCTCACACGCGTGGGGTGTCTTGCTTGTTTTGCTGTCAAATGAAGGATCCAATGATTATGAGTTTAACCATGGTCCATGCTAGACATGCTAAGGTGTTGTATGAGTCATGGCTAAGGGCTAGAAGCCAACCACAACCCACTTGATGCCATAAATTCGAAACTCAACACACACAACCAAAACCAGAAAAATGAATACCGATGGGCCGCTTTTCTTGTTTTATTTTTAAAACCGATGGGACCATGAACCAAGCCATGAAAGGTCATCTTGGTCACGTCCTAGACATGCTAAGGAAGTGTTCAAACCATGGTTATAGGCCCTAGGCCAACCAAGAACCGAACCCTTGCCTTAGACAAACAAGAATCAGAAATTGAGACTCGAAATGGCAGCTATGGGAAGTTGCTGTCAAATCTCTTCCTCTAGTGTGTAGGGGCTGGAACCAAAGGACTAAAATGACCCTAACATGCCCTAGTACATGTCTAGATGAAGCCTTGAGTGCCTGGAACCGAGCCAACCCCTGAAATCACAAAACCAACAACAACCGTGAAGCATGAAGGTGGCAAAGAAAACATTCTGCACAGATTTTTTTCTAATGTTCTTGACATGATTTCGGTTTTGTCATGGATCAAGCACATGTAATGGTTTAAAAATAGATATATAACTTGATTGAAGAGCAAAGAAATACTATAGGCATGCCTTAAGTTGTTTTTACAATAAACAACACAATACGTCGGATCGGGAGACACGGCAACGAAAATGAAGACACCTTGCTATTGTTGTTGTCTTGGCCAAGAATAGGAGCTTCTTATTCTCTTATATTTCGTTCTAGGGGAAGTGAAGAAGATGGTGAAGGCTTGTGGTCAAATATGGTGTGCATGGGGGAGTAAATGATGCGAAGTTGGGGGGGAAAACATGCATGTTGATTGGTTGGCCTTTGTTTTCTTGTTGTTGAGAGTTAAATGGTATTCATTGGAATTGTGTGGAGTCGAGATGACCGAGACTTGTCTTTTCAATTAGTGTAAGATTTTATTTAAGTTTTGCTAAGTAGAATCCTATGTTAGATAAGATTGATTAAAAGTTAATTAAGCACAAACTAGATAAATTTAGAAGCCTATAATTAAATTGGTGATTAATTAATTAAAGTAGACTTAAATCCACTTGATTTCAACAAAATAAATTATTTCTTAGCTCGGAATAAATTTAGGAATATTTTTGGATCATAAAATTCATCTCCGATTTTCTATCTTCGGCCCGGTCTCGCTTAAATATCTAAAAAGCTAAAATTTGAAATACGCGATTTTAAATCCTTAAAAATAACGTAAATGATTTAAATGCAATTAAATCAATCATTTCTTAAAAAAATAACCATTTAAAATTAAATAATAGAAATTATGCACATATATACGCATATTGGTTTTTCGGGTATTACGCTATAAATACAAGACCAAGACCATCAACAAAAAAAAAGTGTGTAAATATAGTTCAGTTCTCACACATGCACACGCACAATCAATCACACATACACAGAGTTGAGCCTATTGAATAGCTGAGTGAGTCTTGTACAAAGACGTTAAACTTGTGTATGTAGTCTTTGACAAATAGACTTTAAACAAGTGTTGGGTAAAAGGTGCTGCCTTCAGTCTAGACTAGGAGTTCAGTTACGCAGTAGGGTAAGTTAAGATGAGTGGGATTGTACAAATCTTCGTATAAATCAAAGTCTTCTAGTGGGACCTGCCCGAGGTGGTATAAGGAGTGACGAAGGAGCAGTTGAAGTCTCCGAATATCAATAAACATATATTGATTATTTAACTGCTTAACTTTCGCTTTAAAACTGATTTGATTAGTTCGAGCTATTATCAGTTCAGTTCTCACCATAACTGAACTGATATATGCAAGAACTGATCCCCCTTATTTCAGTTATTCAGTTTACTCAAGTTAAAAGTTTTAAACTAATTAGTTGTCTTAACGAAGGATTACTTCGAGTATTTTTCACTTTGTTTATAACTAAACTCGATCTAATTCATCGATGTTTACATTCTTAGAACACGAGCTATTGCATCTCATTGAGAATATTGTGTTTGAAGCACCCTTCCAAGGTTCCCGAACCTATCCATCAGTTGGTATAGAAGCTAGTTGTTCTAAGAAGGATGTTTGAAAGCTGATATTTTAAAATATGTTTCGAAATGTTATTTACAATGGTTTTAAAAATCCTCTTAAAAATTTATATGAGCTTGCCGTGGAAGTATGAAGATTGTTGGATATGCAACTAACACAGTTGCCACTTCTCTCGACTCCCGACTATTACGTTTTAGCAGCTTGTAGGGTTTTGAGTTCAATTGACATGAGAACAGCTTAACTGATCTGTGGACAAGATTTCAGTTGCCAGCCTTCCAGTTCAGCTGATCAACAGACGAAACCCAGCTAAGCTGAAATGCTGGATGATTAAAGTGAAGCTTAATCATCAGCAGTATACCGCCGCTTAACTGTCACATCAGATCAGAATAGATGATCAATGTGGTTCAGCATCAGCTGAGTCCAATTTTAGTCAGCTCGATGAGTTGGCCAGCACAGAGATCCAATTCCAAGGCATAGTAGCTGCTCTTCTGGCAAAAAGAGGCTCAAAATCGATACAGCATTTCAAAGCATTCAAGACAATCCGTTATTGGTATATCCAGTTCTATTATGTATAAACTAACTGATTTTTTATGTTTTTTAATATTTGCTAGTGTAATAGCAATTTTCCTTACACTTGTTGGTGT